>NC_050445.1:32037286-32772286 GCF_903995425.1 Onychomys torridus | reverse complement strand
AAGTTAGCAAGCATGCAGGGGAAAGATGGGCACTAAATTCCAGTTAGATAGGAGTGCTGGTGTGCTTCAGCCCAGCACTGCAACTGTAGATAACAATTGTGTACATCAAGAAAAAGAAAGGTGTCTGAATGTCTTTGCCACAAACAAATGATAAGCGTTTGAGAAAACAGATGTTTCAACCTGATGTTAACCCTGCACGAGGTTCACAGGCACCAAAGCATCATGTACACACCACGGACATAGAGGAGTTTTATGTTCTTATGTTTGATTTAATAGTAATTCAATGAGGAAAAGGTAAGTGAATGGATACATAGATGGTGTTATCAATGGTCCTCAATGTACAGAGCCACATGAGAGAAGTGTAGCATGAATCTTAAATGGTCTTATTAATAAAATCAAACCTGAGGCCAGTTTTGAGGTGAATGCTGGAAGATCAGAGAAGCAGAACAAGCCACAGCTACCTCACATTGCCAGTTCCTCAGCTGATCCTGTTTCCTCAGACTCGAAGCTTCTGAGTCCTCATCTGAATCTCAGCTGAACTGCTGCTTGAAAGCCTGAAAGCTTAGCCAACCAAATGCTTCTAGCTCTGGTTCCTGGTTTTCATGCCTTATATACCTTTCTGCTTTCTGCCATCACTCCCTGGGATTAAAGGCTCACTTTCTGGGATTAAAGGTGAGAGTCACCATGCTTGGCTGTATCCTTGAACAGATGGATTTCTGCCTCTGGAATGCTAGGATTAAAGGCATGTGCTATCACTGCCTAACGTCTATGTTTAATATTGTGGCTGTCCTGTTCTCTGACCCCAGATAAGTTTATTAGAGTGTACAATACTTTGGGGAACACAACACCACCACTGAGAAGGCAATCTGAAAAGCCTGCATTGGGTATAATTTCCGCTGTGGCATTGTGGTGTTTTGGGTATGGACTTTGGTTTGGAATTGGAGTGGGGATAGATACAAGTGAAAGTGGGGGTGTGGTGGCGGGAGAGGGGGTTTCCACCTTACTAAGTATTAGACTGGTGGTCCTCAACCTTTTTAATGCTGTTACCCTTTAATACAATTCCTTATGTCATGGTTACCCCCAACCATTATTTTGTTGCTACATTATAACTGTAATTTTGCTGCTGTTATGAATCATAATGTAAATATCTGATATGTAGAATATCTGATGCATGGCCCTTGTGGGTCACAGCCCACAGGTTGAGACCCACTGTATTAGACCCCATAGGTGGTAAATAGAAAACCTTGAGAATTTTTCATGTGTTTGTGCTTATATTTAAAGAATTATTTGCTTTTCTAATTTGTGAGTAAGATTTCATATACTTTAAAGAGTTTAGTAATATGAACATTATACATTTTCCCTTAGAACACTGAGGAGACACAGCCATGAGAAAGGAAGCCTATGCTTAGAAACCTGGACATTTGTGAGTAGGAAAGAATTGAGAAGCATGTAAGCATGGCATTTGCAGTCTTTTGTAGATATAACAGTCTTATTAAATGAGAAACACAGAGCCACATGCAGAATTAAAAGCCCAAGAGGTCAGAGCAGTAGCTAAGAGCTGAAACTAAAACCCTTTCTTACCCCTTGCTGCCGCTGCCGTCCTTCCCCTCAGAAAGAAGCCTACTTCCTATGTATCTGTCTTTTTATTGACTTTCTGTTCTGTCTTCTCATTGGTTGTAAACCCAACCACATGACCTCCTCATCACTGCCTGTCTATACAGACCTCCGGGTCTTCTATGGTTGGTATTTAGATTAAAGGCATGTGTCTCCATGCTGATTGTATCCTTGAACACACAGACTCTACCTGCCATGTGATCGGATTAAGGGCATGTGCTACCACTGCTAGACTTCTGCTATGGCTTGCTCTGACCCCCAGGCAACTTTATTTATTGACATACAAATAAAATCACATTTCAGTACAAATAAAATATCACTATAGTCTTTAATTTACCACTATGGGTTTTGTCCTCTTATCTACTTTTCAAAAGAATTGTTTTTGGAGCTGGGGCATTGTCTCAGCAGTTAAGAGTACTTGGTGCTCTTTCAGGGGACCTGGGTTCAATTCCCAGAACCTGCATGGACACTCACAACTATCTGTAACTCCAGTCTCAGGGGAACCCAATGCCTTGTTTTGACCTCTGGGGTCACCAGGCATGCTCCTGGTACACACAACATACATGCAAGCAAAGCACTCATACACAGAGAAAAATAAAATAAAAATTTTAATTATGTATTTATCTTTGTGTAGGTGGGAAGACACATACCCATTGGCACTTGTGTAGAGGGCAGGAAAGAGTTTTTAGGAGTTGGTTCTCTCCTTCCACCTTGTTGTGAGGCAAAGTCTCTCATTTAATCTGCCATGCTGCCTACTCCAGGTTAAGTTGCTCCTGTCTTCACCGCCTTCTTAGGGGTAGATGGACCACAGATGCTCACCAGCACATCAGCATTTTTAGACTTGTTCCTGGGGATTGAACTCGGGTTGTCAGGCTTGCTCAGCAAACACTTTTCTGCTGAGCCATCTGCCTGGCCCCTCTCATGTATCGTTTAACAGGAAACGCCAAAAGCTGTGGTAAAGGTAAAGGAATAACCCTTCCAGTTGGTCTTGCTCTGCTTTCTAAAGTTCTGTGCATTGGGAATACATATAGCTGGTACATGGAACAAAACACTTCTGAATTTTCCATGAGTTGCAAATTGCCAATGCTAGGGAAACTCTCCTGAACCCAGAGCACTTCTAACACATTGATAGCGTGCCTCCTGAAGGACAGTGTGAAAAGTAGCCAGCCTTGGTATTTCTGGGTCATTATGCTCAGGAAAAACTACATGGCTGTAATAGTTGACTCTGGTGCCCTCAGAAACAAGGCAGAGTGGTGAGGGAAAAGTGTGTAAAATGTGGGAATAAAAAAGACTGTGTTCATTGTCTTTTCAGCATGGATGTATTGATTGATAGAATAGCTTCTGCCATCTCAAGAAAGCCCAAGAGCAGAGTCATCCTCTCTTTATGTCCCTCACTGGCCCATGTGGTGGTGTGTCTGTCTCCACCACATTATGTAGACCCAGAATGCTGTATAGTTTTTAAGAATGTTGGATCTATTACCTACAGCCCTTCTTAAGACCTTCTAGAACTTTCCATCATTTTGGAGACCATTTTAAGGGCCCTGGAAAGTTTCATTCCCTGGGAATACTGGTCTGAGTTAGTGAAGCAAATGTTATGTTCAAATCACTTCAAAATGTCTGATGAGATACTTTTCATTTGTCTTAAAAACGTAATGAACTGACTTAGCCAACTGGATTCACTGACAGGTGTTCAAAGGATGGAAAGATGACAAGCCTGCCTCAGCCCCTGTGCTTCAAGACAAGCATGCCTCGGCCCATATGCTTCTTTCTGATTGACAGGAATTATGTTGAACTAGGCAAGGACTTAGTCACTTTGAGCTCGATTTGTATTTCCTATGCCAGTATTTTCCTGATTGGCAGCATACACACCCCAAAATTAATTAGTAGATACTAAGCTGCCTCTTTTAAAAATCAAATGCTCAGACTGTGAGTGAGCAGCCAATGACAATTTAAGAGACTGATAATATTCACAATGACAGTTAGGACATTGAAACCACGGTAGTCCATTAATAACACAGGAATTTTGCAAAATGTATTCAAACTCTAGAGTTCATTATCCAGGACTTACTTTTTTTGGTCACAATTATTTCATAGAAACTATGTCAGATTCTGAGAGTGTGGAATTGTCCAGATCACATGCCTTCCTCAGAGAGCTCCCTACCCCAGAGAGACCATTACAGAAATGACTTTACAGCTAGTCAGATATGATGATGTGTCTCTGTCTCTTACAACATTAGAACATTCAGTAGATTTATAGAAAAAGTTGAAAAGCTCTTTGGCTGTTAAAATACAAGGTGCCAGCACACTGGAGGCTGATTCTAAGCACTCAAGGACTCCTGGGAGATCTCAGGCCAGTCTCAGATAAGCAGCAAAACCCTGTCTGAAAACAAACAAAACTAGCTAAGTAGATAAACACAGCAGGGTGTGATGGTGTGTGCCTGGGATCGCAGCTCTTAAGAGGTGAGGCAGGGAGATTACTATAAGTTTGAGACCAGTCAAGTGATGTTTGAAGTCAACCTGGACTATATACCAAGATCTTTGCTCAAAACCAAAACCAAACTTGTGAAAGTAGTGACTGTGCTGATGGATTACTAACGTATGTATGAAATTGGGTTGAGGAGAGACCTTGCTTCTCTTGAATAAGACCCTCAGCTTGAGTACCAGGGTATCTGACACCCTCTTCTGGCCTCCTCAGACACCAGGCACACTCACTGTTTACATACATATATGCCAGAAAAACACTAAAAAATAAACACACATATTAAAAATAAATCTTTTTAAAAATATATGTATGAAGGTTGGGGATTTAGCTCAGTGGTAGAATGCTTGCCTAGCAAGCACAAGGCCCTGGGTTCTATCCTCAGCTCAAAAAAAAAAATGTATGTATGAAGTTAAAATAGCATAAAATAAAGAGAATGGTAGGGTTAGAATTTACCTCCTGGAAAGAGTGTTTTGTGCACATATTGTTAATCAGCTTTCAGATATAGAACTTATACCTAATAAAATGCTCATTTTAGGAGTACAATTTATTTGTTCATTTTCTGTCTAATGGATATACTCATATAACTATTAGCCAACATTTAGCTAAGAGTCATATTCCCAAAGATTTATTTGTGTCTCTTCTCAATGAATTCCAAGCTTCTACTCCAGATCTCAGGGAATCACTGAACAGCTTTCTCTCTATAGAAAGGATTTTGTTCCCCTGCAGTTTTGTGTAAGTGAAATTGTAATTTATGTACCCTTGTGTATGTATTTTTTACCGAGCACAAGGATTTTGAGATTCCTCCACATCATCACACACATCAGGAGTTTGCTCTCCCCCCCCCCACTTTAAAAAAAAAAAAAAAAAGCTCAATATTGTTTCCTTGTTTATCCATTTACCTGCTGATAGATTTTTGTACTGTCTCCAAATTGGGACTTGTAAATAAAAGTCTGTCATGAGCCTTAGTGTTTAATCTCTCTCTCTCTCTCTCTCTCTCTCTCTCTCTCTCTCTCTCTCTCTGTCTGTGTGTGTGTGTGTGTGTGTGTGTGTCTGTGGTATATGTCTCTGTGTCTCTGTGTGTCTTTCTCTGTGTGTGGTGTGTGTGGTGTCTGTGTGTCTGTGGTGTGTAGTGTGTGTGTGTGTATCTGTGTCTGTATGTGTGGTGTGTGTGTGGTATGTGGTTTGTGGGGGGGGGTATGTCTGTATCTCAGTATTTTCATGAGCAGATGGATCACAGGAAAACTGTAAATAAACAGTTTTTAAAGATTTATTTTTATCTTATGTGTATATGTGAGTGCCTGTGTGTATGTATGTATACCAAGTGTGTACCACCAAGGCCAGAAGAGACACCAGTTCCAATGAAACTGGAGTTACAGGCAACTGCAGGCCACTTGATGAATGTGCAGGAAACTGAACCAAGGTCCTCTACCAGAGCAGCGAGTGATCTTAACATGGAGCCACCTCTCCAGTTCCAAGAAAACAGTTTTAAAAAGAAAATAAAAAACACATTCCATTCCCTCAAAATTTTCAGTATTAAGGAGCTCACATGATGAAACCACTATTATTAGTCAGAAAGTTCTGTCGTTTCCTTGTATACATCTTCACAGAAAATTTCCAAACAGCCAGACTACAAAGAGCAAACAACTGAAAGCCTGGTACATAGCCAGTGGATGTGCACAGTGGCCAGCACCAGACAAACAGGCAGCTTGAAGACATCCTCCCATTGGGTTCATTGGACAGTAGAGCTAATGGTGAATGTGACTAGAGAAATAGCCTGAAGTCAAGATCCACACTGACTCATGGTCAGTGCCTAGCTAAGTGGTTAGAGGATGGCACTTCTAAAATGAGTACGAGACTCCTTCTGGGCCCATGTGGATGCCACTCAGATAATAGCTACTGTGGAGTCATCACTTAGTGCAAAACAAGATTAGCACAGCAAGTATTCTTTGGCCTCCCCCCAGTCACTGAGTACTTGCTCAATGGATCAAGAAGCAAAAACGAGAAGAAATCAAGCCTCTCCTCACTAGAGCTCACTGGTCTAATGCCATTCCTCAGAATCCTGTAAGACAACATCAGACATGACCTAATATCCACAGTGGACCACAATCATTTCACTGGTTTTGGACTGTTACATGACCCCTCTTCTATCACATGGGGACAGTGTGTGTGTCTTCAGTGACTGGCCACACTGGCACATCCGACCTTCCTTGTTCACAATTCTGCCAGATTTACAGGGTCTTTGGCATTGTAATTATTTACCACACAGCGTGCTCTTGGCCGAATACCATATTTATTGGCAAAGGAAATACAGTGAGAAGCTCAAGTATAACCCAAGTTATGGTCTCAACACCAAACAGTAGCATCTGGCTTAGTAGAATTCTGCAATGGACTGTGGAAGCTATGGGTTCAGGAAAAAAAAAAAAAAAAGCCTATGTCAGATGGCTCCATCTGGATTTATGGTGGTTTTTTGGTTGTTCCTTTTGGTATTTGTGAATGATTTCTAGGGACTCTTAATTATGTGCTTTTGCAGGTGGATGTCAGTGATGGCTTCCTTGTGCTGGGCATTGAATCAGAGCTTCATTCATGGAGGTAAGTGCTCTACCAATCGAGCTACATTCCCAGCCCCCCTCTAGTTTCTTTGAATCGGAATTTCTATCATACTTTTAAAAGGATGCGTTCCACTGCTCTTTTCTATTTCTAAGAAGCTGTTCAGTAATTGGGAATATGAGCCTTTTGTGACACACACACACACACACACACACACACACACACACACACACAGAGAGAGAGTTCCATTTCCTATTGTTTCCTTGGAATTTTTTTTTTTTTTTTTTTTTTTTTTTTTTTTTTGAGCAGAGGATCGAACCCAGGGTCTTGCTCTTGCTAGGCAAGTGTTCTACCACTGAGCTAAATCCCCAACCTGGATTTTTTTTTTTTTTTTTTTTAGCATAATTAAGGTTTTCTTCTATATGCATATGGTCCCTTTTTAGTTTGTTTTTATTTTTAGCTCTCTAGTCATTTGGGAATTTATCTTTATCTAATACTTTCTTTTCACCATGTTGCTATGCGACTGTCACATCACCGCTCACTAAAAAGTCCATCTTTTCCTCACCTCTGTATGCATACACATCTATTTGAGTCTCCTGCACCTCCCTCCACTGGCATCTGTGTGTCCCATATGAGCTCTGAGATTTGCAGAGGTTTTACATGCTCTTGTTTCTTTACCCAACTCTTTCAGGCATTCTTGTTTCTCTATTTCAGGCGCTTTCCTAGTTTGTTGTTGCTGTTGTTACTGTTTTTAAGATGTACTCCTAGACTGTAGGAGTGATAGATAGCCTCGAAAGAGAGCTCAGCCATCGGAGTGTGTATTGCTCTTGTAGAGGACCAAGTTCGGTTTTCAGGACCTATTATCTCACAAACATTTATAAATCCATCTCCAGAGGCCCCAACATGCTCTTCTGGCTTCCGAGGCCCTGAATACCCAGCATGTATTCACACAGACACACACATACATAATTTAAAACAAAGTATGTGAGATTCTGTCTCCTAGAGATGACAGGGAAGTTATAGCCATGATGCCTCAATAGGATATCTGTCTGAACAAGACCCAAACAAGTACAACATCAATTGACATGCTAATGTGGAAGAGAGACAGCTCATGGGTCTCACCTATAGACAAAGAACTTCAGGCAGCTAAGGAATGCGAAGAGGGAGAATTAGTCTTTCCCACAGGAGGCTCTCTTGTAGTTGGAGTTTTCCTGCCTGGCCCAGTCAGGACAAATCTCTCTCACCCGCCAGTCCCACAGTCTCTCAGACCTAACCAAGAAAGCACACAGAAACTTACATTGTTTAGAAACTGTATGGCCGTGGCAGGCTTCTTGTTATCTGCTTTTTCTATCTTAAATTAACCCATTTCTGTTAATCTATTCTTTGCCACGTGGCTTGTGGCTTACCAGTGTCTTTACACGTTGCTTCTCATGGCGGCGGCTGGCAGTGTCTCCTCAGCCTTCTACTTCCCAGAATTCTCTTCTCTCTTGTCCCGCCTATACTTCCTGCCTGGCCACTGGCCAATCAGAACTTTATTTACACAGAGCGTTATCCACAGCACTTCCCCTTTTCTTTTTTTTAAGGAAGGTTTTAACTTTTACATAGTACAATTACATATAACAAAACAATTATCAAGCAAGAATTACAGTTACAATATTAAAGAAGATATCCTATCTATCTTATATTTGTGAGTCTAAGGTTTTATATCTAACTTATCTTTTATCATAACTGAGGAAATTATAACTATCTAGTCTTCCTTCTCAGGTCTTTGATGAGGTTGGAGATTAGCAGTTATAGTTACAACTTAGTATATATACATATATAATATCTTAGATAGGATATATTAAGTATTAGACTCAGGTTCTTTAGGATAGGACACCTTTTGGAATGATCTTTGTAACATGCCACCTACCCATGCCCTAGACTTCCCTGGATTTTACTATGTGTTTTTTGCTTGATATTGTTTACACTTATTGTAATTCCAACTTATCTAGGTCATTATCCCTCATTACTCCTGGACAATATTTGATAACCATCTCTTTGTATATAGTCTTGTACTAGATTAGAACTTTCTTATTTAGACAAAAGGGGGAGATGTAGTGGATAGCCATCCCAGCATTGGCCTGGAAGTTCCAACCCCCACTGAGGCTTCGGTAATGGTCACGCCCACAAGGCAGGGCGGGGGAGGAAGCAGAAGACCAAGGATCAGGAAGAGGTCACTCTCTTGGTTCCCGGACTCTGGACGCTGGAGGTAGACCGAGCAGAGTTCTCCAGAGAACACGGCCGGACTGCACTATACCCTTGCCAGACCCTGTAACCTACCCCCTCATTTGTAAGTACCCCACAAAATAAACCTCCCTTTTAACTACGTGGAGTGGCCTTAATAATTTCACCAATATCCTCTAACTGGTTATCCAAAACCAAGTGGTCATCTCTGAAATCATATACATACATACAACAATAACCAGACTCAGCAGGTTTTATTTATGAATTTGTGCGTGTATATATGTCTAATAATAATAAAGAAATGCAGGCCATGATTTTGAGAGGAAATTAAGAGGATGGAATTAAGGATGAAATTAAGAGGGGTTGGAGGGAGAAAAGCAGAGAGGGGAAATTATGTTAATTATGTAATTATGTGTAAATTACCTTACAAATGATCAAACTCTTTAATATCCTCAAAATTATGCTTATAGACATGCTAAATACTAATGTAATTAATTATAAAAATAAGCCTTACTTAGCCCTCTGTATAAGTTTTCAAAGTTAAGCCTAAAACAAGTAATTAGAAATAGAAAGTTTCTAGTCAAACATAGGCTTCAGAGATCTACAAAACATGACATTTAAAATGTTTAAGCTTCCATACTAGCCAAAACTGTCCCATGCCTCACTTGTTACCAGAGCTTTGCCCAGACCATGGACACTGTGGGGTTGATCACCCTGTTTCACCTGGTCAAAGTGAAGTCATCCCCCTAAGTTGCTCCTTTACAGAAAAATCTCAGACCTGGTTCTGGCAACCAAAGGTCTATACTGCTCTGTATGACAGCCAAAGAACTACAACCACTGCCCACAGCGAAACTATGGAGACCACCAGAGCCTGGAGGAACCGTCTAGGTAATGGACTACTGTCATTTTAGTTGATACATAGACCATTTAGACTATATTTCCAGCTATAATTTGTTCTCTTCAGATCCATGAGGATTTTGACCGACTGTGGCTTTAAGAGAAACAAGCACCCAGTTCCTTTCCCAAGCTTCAGCTGCCTCCTCAGTTCTCTTGTTATGTAAAAAGCAGGTCACAGGCCTCACTTCCCTAAAGCTACTACTAGGTCTGAAAACAGTTTGCTTAAATTAATTAATTAATTAATTAATTAATTAATTCACCAAAGAGTTTTCAAAGTAACTTTTTTTTACTACTCCTTTATTTCAAGTAACTTGCTTTACAATAACTGCTTCATTAATCAACCGCCTGTGTCTCCCAGTAAACAACTGGATAAAAAAAGTGTAAAGCTTATGTAAGTTCTACCAATATAAAAACATAAACTGTAAGGGTCTAAAAGCTGTTCTAAGGTCTAAAAAACATAACTTAAGGTATGTAAATACAAATTATAGAGGATTGAGGACATGAAGGCTTGGGTGGTGGGGGTCTGAAAAGGTGTTTGAAGTATGTGGATATAATTTATGAGGGTATAAAAAGATGGCTTTAGATACATAAAAAAAAGTGGAATATAAAAGGTGTTTCAGATTTCTTTTCCCCACTATGCTAGTGTTATATGTAGACGAAATTCTAAACAGTCTTAGTAAATAAAAAACCCAGAGCCAAATACAGAGTTTAAGCAAGAGATCAGAGTAAGAGCCACGACTACCTTATCTGCCCACCTCACTGCCCACCTGTTGCTCCCCCCCCCCAGAGAAAGAGAGACCGTCTTCCTGTGTGACTGTCTTTTTATTGCCTTTCTGTGCCTTCATTGGCTCTAAACCCAAACACATGACTTCCTCATCACTGCCTGTCTATACAGACATCCAGGTCTCTATGGTTGGTACTGGAATTCAAGGCTCATGTCACTGCTTGGATGTGTCCTTGACCACACAGAGACTTTGCCTGCCATGTGATCGGAATAAGGGCTTGTGCTGCTGCTGCTGGACTTCTATGAAATGGCTTGCTTTTAGCTCTGATCCCCAGGTAACTTTATTTATTAACATACAAATGAAATCACATTTCAGCACAAATAAAATATCATGGTAGTTATATTAAAACTTCAAAGGTTCAGAGTTCTAACACTAACCAATGGTGTTCTGATAAGCTATTAACCTAGCTCTGGTAAACACTAACTATTATCATAGTCATAGGCTCAAGATTTTAAATTTCCCTTGGGTTGTTTTCTAAATATAGAGTTAAAAATGCTTCTCATTGTACTAAAACATTTGTCTAATTTATATACAACCAGTCTTCTAGGAAAAAAAATGTTAATACTTTTAACCAAAATTATTTTTAGGCTCTCAACTTTTTACTCTGACTCAAAGGCATGAGTCCACTGCCTTTTCTAAAGTGTGAATTTCAGTGTAGACTACAATGCTAACTTGCTAACATAACTGAAAATTTTGCCTCTAAAATAGAAAAACAAATAAATAAAAGGTTCAGAAGATAAACTTGGATCCACCTCTCAGGTCAAAACAGACTCAAGGTAAGTATTGTCAATCAACAAACCTGTTTCCAGACCTGCCTATTCTTGGGGGTTATGGGACCTCTTCCCCTTTCCCTGATTTTGGGACACCCTTCCCTCAGCTCTCAGGACTGTGGATCTGGAAGCTTCAAATGTATACCTAAGAAAAAAAAAATCCCCTCTAAAGGTCCTTAACTTTATTTCCTGCCCCTAATATGCATCTGTTCCAGTAGATTTCCAATCAATTAAAGGCTAAAGTCCCTAGCCCCAGATGGTCTTGCAGAACTCAGAAAGTGAATAAAACAGCTTGCTCTTCCAAGACTTGGTCAACATTCCAGCTTTGGGTCCCCAGAGATGCCCCAATATCAGCAGAAATTGGTAATAGACGATTACATCATCCCTTGTCACTCATTCAACAAAAAGCCGAATGTTAAATTCTAAACCCAGGACATATGGCTGAGGATCCAGTGGTTGATTAGGATGGTGTAGGAAAACACTCCTCCCTCTCTATTTTTGGCTGACTTCTCTGCTTTCCATACAGGTACTGCTATCTCTATTATCAATATGTGCTGCTCAGGAACAACTCTAGACTCATGTCCCAGAGTCACCTCTGTTTCACCCTGTGTCTTGGGATTTTGAGGAAGTGAGAATGGTGGTTAATGATTCTAAACTGATGTGGGGAGATAGAGATGCTTTTGTTCATCATAAGATTTCCGGTCTCCTAAACCATATAGGACATGAAGATCCTTGCCTATTTGCTTCTCAGATGATATTACTCCTGAGCCTGGATGTGTTTTCCTGTCATATAGGACATTGGTCACTGACTCCCCTAGAGGAAATAGGATGATAAAGGAATCTTTAGTATTTCTCTTTTGTCTAAGGAGCTGATGAAACCCTTCCCACTCAAATGGTTACTACTAAAGAGAGACCAACCCAAGGGGTTCCTAATTACTTGCCCCAGAACAAACACAACCATTCCTGGCAGTCTGTTGGTCCTGTTATGGGGTACCCAAGTTGGTTTCCTTGTGTTTTTTTGTTTTTGTTTTTGTTTTTTTCTGAAAAAGGTGTTGTTTGTTCCCCTAAGAACATGCAAGATAAAATTTGTGACTGGTCTGTTCTAGTCCTGCTCATGATTATATACAGTATCTGACTGCCAATAAACAAAGATTTCCTCAGTGGAACAAACAATTTTAGTATCAGGACAACCTGTTACAGTTTTCAACTGGATGGGTTGGTTGTCCCTATGTTTTGGGCCAAACCTATACCTCATCCTGTTCTTCAAAGACACTTAATACAAGTTATTTGTGACCATCAATTATATTAAAAGCCTCCACAATCATAAGTGGCTACCAGGCCTGTGTTCCTGCTCCTTTTGCTGTTCTGACAGGTGGAGATTTGGGGTCTTTACATATTGTAGAATCAAACTCTACTTACGATGTTTCCTGTATTAATTGTGTTATAACTAACATATTGATCATACTTTTACTCCAGGTAATTTCCTGATTGTTAGACAGCTTCCTTTTGTTTTGCTGACTATAAACTTCCCTTTGCCTTGGTTTGATGGTCCTGGTACTTTCCCAAGCTCTTTCTTGTCCAAATTGATTTGTTGCAGCTTTGATTTGGGCATTACTGCCCTGATATCTAGTGTAGATTCTGTGGCAGCATCTACCACTGCCCTGGTATAGAAAGTACATGCAGGTGATTATGTTATTAATATCAAAAAATGTTTCTCTGGCACTTGTTACACAAGAAAGTATAGATAAAAGGGTTAGTGGATGGGTTAATGTTTTAGAAGAGGCTATATTGTATATGGACACTCAAATTCAAAATTCAAACATCAGACTCATGGCCTCTTGTCTTGCAGCATATAAATGTATTTGTGTTACTTCTTTGCCATATAATGACACTGATTTTGGTTGGGAGCAGATTTGGGCACATATTAAGGAAATTTGAAGTTGCTCTGATTTAGAGATTAATATTCATGATTTTTATAATCAGATTTCTATTATCTCACATGGTCACTTACAAATGTCTTCTCCAGAAGTGATTGCTTCCTCCCAGTCTTATGTTTTTGCTAAGGATTTTAGGCCTTTTATTGTTAATCTGGACATTACAGTAGGATTATTTTTGATCCTTGTTATTCTTTTTTCCAGTCATCATCAAAAGTTTGTGTTCTGCCTTGTGTGCTGTGACCTGTGACCTCTATCCACTTCATTATTTTAAAAAATAAAAAAGTGGGAGATGTTGGAAGCCCTGCAGCCTAGTCTCAGATCAGCATATGACTTTCTGTCCAAAGGGTTTCCTCTGGGCAAGGCTTTCATGGAAACAGAGTGTCACTTGTCAAGGACCAGTAGTCCACGGGACAGTACAGGAATTTGCTCTTTTCTTTCTCATTACATTGTTGTTTCTTTGGGGGATTTTAGTCTTACTTTGTCAGTCACACATGCAATAGCTGTAATTTTCCCTGAAAATTCTGTTCTTCCTCGAATATTTTCCCTAAGATTCAACAGGGGGCTAGTGCTTCTCAAATCTCTTATCTGGAATTACTAACTGCAACTCCTAATCCTCAGAACTTTTCTGACTCAATAGGGACAGTTAGGTACATAAGAGAAAACAACACTTGGAACATTAATCATATTTCACAATTCTGGAAAGGAGAGTAAGGCATGCATGCACAGAACAGGGAAAAAGTCTCAGGAATACACATAGTTCCAGCTGTTGAGAGTAAGTTCCCTGGACACCAAGCATAGAGGATCAATGGTAGGATATAGTATGAATCAATGGGGGAAAAATACAATGTAAAATGTGGTATGGAAAGGTCCATCTTTATCACACACAGAAGCTTATATTGGCAGAAGAAGTATGGTATAGTGAGATGGGAAGAGTGCCTTATCCAAGTCTGCCTTTTACAGAGAGATCGAGACACAGGACCCTCTTGTGTAAAAGGGAACTGTATAAAAGCATATCTTGCAGACATGAAAGAATTGTTTGAGTTTGAATATTGTTGTCCTTAGAGCACTGTACCCGTGTCTATTACTTTTTAACTTTCAGTAGCTGCCAGCGGACGTAAGTGCTGTGAGAGCAGGGTGTCTGGCTCGATATTTAGTCAAGCCTGCAAAACTGCTGAACTCTGTTTAGAATAAGGTTACATGGCAGGTAGGGAAGTATATTTGGGGAAGCATAGAGGAGATCAATGGGGGCTTTTTAGTGATTACAATGTATTTCTTAAAAGTCAAAAATAGGAGTCAGCCTGATAGGAAGAAACACTGTGAAAATATAAATAAGGGTGATTTGAGCTACTTGGGGTCACTTGAGTGCAATCCACTTGATGGTCAGAATTTTTTCTTGTGCCAACACCCCTTTCTTGCCTCAGGACCTGAACCCAAGCTGAGGCTGGACCCCCTCAGATTTCTGTGTTCTTGAGGTTGGCTGGACCTAGGGATCTCTCTATCACTTACACCTGTTACTCCTTCATGAGCACTAAATCTAAGTGATGCCCCCCAGATCCTGTTTCCTGGGTTGACTTAACCTACTCCAGCTCTGGGTTTCATGGAGGATCTTTTATTCCCAATTATACTTAATATGGCTCATCTTGCTCCTCTGTCTCCTAGTCTCTCCCTCTCCCTTCCCAACTCCCCCACATGAGAACATCTAGAGAGACCCAGAAACTCTATTTCCACACTGTCTTCCCTTTTCTAGTCATCCCTCAACACATTTGAAATCACGTGGTGAAGGAAGTGCTTCCGTGGTTCATGGACTTCTGTTACACAGTCTCTTGGACCTCATCCCTTGAAACACATTTACCTTTCCCCTAACATCTTATTTACCCTGGCACCTTATTGAAGAATAGGGTCTCACTTCGCAAATAGCCTGTCAAAGTCAATGTTTCTAATGCAATGAAAACATGATCCATACACCATCACCAACACCAGGGGCTTGTTTAACCTACTGGTAAGGGGGAGGAGCTAACGGCTGAGGCTACAGCTCAGTTCTAGTGAAACAGGAGAGAGCAGATGTACTTCTGAGTGACAGTTCTCATTGCAGGTGTACACAGCTCAGAATCTAGGGTAGTGGATGTCATGGCTACATGGAACTTTCACGGAGTCAGTTACGCCCTGCTCTGGTTCCTTCCTTGTCTCAAAAACTCGAAGGATGAACTGTGGGTGGCAACAAGAGTGAGTTTGAAAAGGAGTTTGTGCTGTAGAGGGGACATTTAAAGAATGATTGAAGGATTGCCAAAAGAACGCAGGAGCTCATCCAGAAGGCAGGCAACACCCCTCAAGGCTCCAAGAGAGGGCAAAACATGCTAAACTGTTTATCTAGGAACTTTTCTAGAATTTACGGTTGAAACTAGATAGTGCTGAGGTGATTTTTATAGAGACTGGTTAGTTTTCTGAGAAGATCATACGCAGAACCAGTGTAGGGCCCACCAGCTCCGGGGAGGTCCCCTGGCCCAGCCAGGGACATGATAAGAACCGTTCACACATAGTTTTTTTAGTTATGTTGAACTTGCACTGTGACCCGCTCTCAATAACTAACTGTATTGTCTAAAACTGGTGTTTCCGGCTGTGCCTTGTCCTAGGAGATTCCATTTTATCAGCAGCTTTTGAGTCTGTTCTGAGGGAGAAGGAGGACAACAGCCTCTGGGTGGACCCAGCAGCTGCACCATCTATCATGCCCCACCCGTGCAGCACAGGCTGATAAATGACTTATTCCTAGGGAGATGAAGGGAACTCCCTGTAAGTTTATTGGGGAGACAATACACGCACACATGGGTGTACTAAAATCATATCAGAGAAACCAGACCCCAAGAACTTATCAGACCCTCCAGGTGGAAGAAACGCCTCCTTTGTCTGGGCCCCATAAAGAGATAGACACTGGGATGGTGTGACCTCACACCAACTTATCATCTAATACCTGGTATGTGTTTCAAGGACTGAGGGCTCCCCAGCCTAGCTTGGTCACCCACATTTGACACAGCCTACTCAGCTGTCTGTCATCCACCTGTTCTCCCATCTGGACCAGGACCTGAACTGTTTCCTGCTCTGGACCCAGCCTGGCCTTTTCACCTTGAATTCTGCAGCCCTGTTCTCAAGAGTGACACCAGCAGTTCCCCTGAAGCACCGGTCTGGTTAGTTACCTTATCTCCACAGGCCTTCTCTCAAGGCCCCTTCTGAAGCCTCTTGAATTCTGCTATAGCTACTTTCACGAGGATTCATTCTCTAAGCTATATATAGATAAGACTCACCATGCACTGTGTGCCATGCGTGCTGATAGCAGTAAATAAGATTGGAATGAAAGAACGCGCTTTGCCTCGGCCAAGTCACCAAGGTAGGTATATTTTAAGACAAATTGCTACCATTAAAGCCACTAAGTCTTGTGAATTTATTAGTTTTCAGTAAATTCTGACCTTGTAGAAAGACACAAGCATGTTGGCCTATGTTTCCAGCAGTAAGGGTGCATGAAAGTCAGAGGAGAAGTCAGGCTTTGAGACCCCTGCACGTCTCTGACTCGCTTTGCTAGCTGCTGGCCTTGACCATCGGCTAGCCGTTAGCCCCGCTGATATTGCTGCTGCGGACCTGGGAGGTGACTTGTTGGATGTGTCCTGGGTACTTTTATCATGGAGCTAACTGCCATCACCCCATCAAGATATAGGTGCTATTGTTCTCTGTGACCTCTGTTATTCATGTCTGTAGGGCAGTCTGAGCTAGGTGGAGGTGTTCTAGAAGTGTCATCATTTACAATTTAGTCTCTTACAGGTTGATGTACTCAAAGACTATGTCAAGAGGAGAGTGCTTTGCCTGCTCTTCAGGGTTGGCCTTCAAGGGAGTCAGCCGTCCTGCCAACACAGGCTCCGAGCTCTGTCCTTCCTCTCACCTAGGCAGCTAGTGTGGCCATCCCACACCCAGTTGCAAGCTCTTTTGCGTTTCATATTCGATGTTTCTTACCTCCTCTCTTAACCCTAATATTCCTTTCGACCCTAACCTCTAACTTTACTGTTAGAGCACTGGGTTCAATAGCAAGGAAATGAATAAATAAGGGGAATAGAGAGAGAAGTGTTAATGTAGCAGTTTTGAGGGTATTTTAGAGAGGCTTACAAAATCTAGAAAGATATTAAAGGAAGGCTTTCTAAAATCTTGGACATAAAAAAAAAGGACAGATTTTAAAAGTAGCTGATGCCCCACTGGCAATACAATTACAAATTGGGAGATTACATTTTTTTGCCAGACAAAACCTACAAGTTTGTGTGTAAACTCTGAGTAATTTTCACCGAATAGTGAGAAGCACTAAAGAATTAAATAACCCTGGATGAGCCTCGGAGACAGAGGCCCTGAGTCCTATCATGTGCTATTTCATTTCCAAATCTTAGAGAATCTGCAGAACGGTTTGCTGAAATTGTCAGTCTGGGTTGCTGTGTCTGTTGCATAAACATTGTTTCCATCACATGGAATTCCTTTCCGCTCTTATGATGCCCAGAAGAATTGTTTTAGCGGGAAATGTCACATTCAAAGCAGAAATACATTTTGGTTCATCCAAACTGCCTATCTTCCTGTCCTGTACTTTAGAAGTCTCTGATTTCTCTTCAGTTTTGTTTTACTGAGATATGACTTACTGAGACACTCAGCTTTACAGAGATGTGATTTGATTGGCAACCACAACTGCATATATTTAAGATGTATCCACAATCTTTTGGTGTGTGTGCATTGACTACCACAGTCAATTTAATTAACATATCCAGCACCTTGCATAATTGTATTTTCCTTTTGTGTGGTCAGAGCACTCAAGGCCTGCTTTTCTGTCATTATAATAATGATTCTTCATGTTCAGTCCCTAGAAGCTACTCATCCTGCAGAAGAGAGACATGGTGTATCAGACTGTCGTCACTACATCTTCCCCATCCCTCATCCCTGGCAGCCATGTTCTATTGTCTGCTCAACTCTTGATAGTCTACACCTGAGATCATTCAGGATTTCCCTTTTGTGCCTGGATCATTTTACTTAGTATGTCTTCCAGGTTTATCTATGTCATCACAATGACAAGATTGCCTCCCTTTTAAGGGCTAAAGAATATTCTATGTCTATGCTATGCGATCTCTAACCTTTAGTGGGCAGGCATTTAGACTGGTTCATCTTAGCTGCTGTGGAAAATGTTGCAGTGAGTATGGAAGTGCAATGGTTTCTTTTTTTTTTTTTTTCTTTCTTTCCTTTTTTTTTTTTGAGACAGAGTCTCTCTGTGTAGCTTTTGAGCCTGTCCTGAAACTCACTCTGTAGTAGCCCAGGGTTGACCTTGAACTCATAGAGATCCACCTGCCTCTGCCTCCCAAGTGCTGGGATTAAAGGCGTGCGCCACCACCGCCCAGTGCAATGGTTTCTTTGAGATTTGGGATTCACTTCTTTTGTGTAGATGCTCTGAAGTGAGACCCAGAAACAGGTAGTTCTACTGTAATACTTTTATTATTTATTTTATTTTTGAGATATATTATTATATCACTTTCCCCTTCCCTCTCCTCCCTCCAAATCCTCCCACATACCCCTCCTTGCTGTCTTTCAATTTCATGGCCTTCCGCCGCCCCTGTATGTTTTCAGGGCTGATCATTTGGTACCAGATAACTAATTGGCGTGTTCTTCCCTCGAGGAGACTATTTCTCCTTCCCTGAGCATTCCTCAGATGCCTGTGGAGTTATGACCTCATAGTCTCCCCCCCTCCCCCCGCTCATGTTAGCATGCCTGTTGATGTTGTCTGTGTTCAGCTCATGTTTAGACAGTCATGCTAGTGAGACTTTAGGGGTGGAGCACCTGACATTACTACGAGACACAATCTCACAGCAGATTCCCTGACCCTCTGCCTCTTGCAGTCTTTCTACTCCCTCTTCCACAACGTTTTCTGAGCCTTAGCTGTGGGAACTGTTTGGCAGATGTGTCACTAGGACTCTACAACTCTGCGTCGTGATTGCTTGTGGTTTTTGTAACGGTTTCAGTCTGTTGCAAAGAGAAATTTCCTTATTTTTCTTTTTTAGCAATGTTCCTACTATTTTCCACAACTGCCGTGTTAACTTTCCTTCCCAGCAACAAAGTACAAGGACATTTAAACCATCTCTAGCGTGTGTTATCTTTTGTTGTTTGCATGTATGTTGGTTTTTGTAATGCCAGGATCAATAGGAACCTCATTCTTTCTTTTTGTTGTTGTTGTTGTTTTGAGACAGGGTTTCTCCGTGTTGTTTTGGTGCCTGTCCTGGATCTCGCTCTGTAGACCAGGCTGGCCTTGAACTCAGAGATCTGCCTGGCTCTGCCTCCCAAGTGCTAGGATTAAAGGTGTGCACCCCCACAGCCTGGCTTGAGAACCTCATTCTTTCTAGGCAAATATTTTTTGAGTTGATAGCTAATTTGGGTCTAGATGTCCATCTCCTTGATGATTAATGATGTCAGGCATTGTGAGTATTCCTATTGGTCATTATATATGTATATCCAGATTCTCTATTTCCTTTGATGGGGTGGTTCAAGGCATGGTTCTCTGTGTAATATTCCTGGCTGTCCTGGAACTCACTGTGCAGACCAGGGTGGTCTCAAACTCACAAAGATCTGCCTGCCTTTGCCTCTTTGGTGCTGGGACTGAAGGTGTGCGGTACCATGCCTGGCCCACTGTCCATTTTTTTATTTCTTATTTTTAAAAATGGAGGGTCTTTTATTGATTCTGACAATTTCATACATGTGAAAAATGTGTCTTGATCATATATACCCCCCAGCTCCTTTCCTCTCACTCTCAGTGGGTACATGTTCCCTACTCCTCTTCATGTCTTCTCCTGTTGTTGAAACCCACTGAGTCTGATTACTGTTGCCTGTGGAAATGTGGTTGATCTTGTGCAGTTAACTATAGATGCAATCATTCCATGGGTGCAATGGCCATGTCATGTTCCAAAAGTCTGCATTTCCCATCGATCCTTCCTATCCTTCAACCCTGTTCTCTGAGCCTTCGTGGACAGGAGTTGCTCTAGATGTCCCATTGAGGCTAAGCACTTGATGCTCGCTTATTCTCAGCACTTTGATTAATTATGAATCTCCACATTAACTGCTGATCACTGTAAAGAGAAGCTTCTCTGGCCAAGGATGACAGTAACACTAATTCACACATATAAACATACGTTTGATTATGTATTTTCTTATTGTTGAGATATGGGTCTTCTCCATATTTAATATTAACCTCTTATAGGGTATCTTGTTTACATGCATTCTCACTCTTGTTATGAGTTATCTGTTCATGCTGTTACTTATTTCCCAGTGGTAGAAAAGTTTTATAACCTAATGCAATCTCATGTGTCTATGATTGTTTTTGTTGCCTGTTTTGGATAAAATATTTTTAAAAAATCATTGCCCAGACCAATATCAAGAAAATTCCCAGGGTTGGGGATTTAGCTCAGTGGTAGAGTGCTTGCCTAGCAAGCACAAGGCCCTGGGTTTGATCCTCAGCTCTGAAAAAAAAAAAGAAAGAAAGAAAGAAAAGAAAAAAAAAAAGAAAATTCCCCCTATGTTTTTATAGTGGTTTAACAACTTCAAGTCTTACATCTGCCCTTATTCCTTTTTGAATTGATATTTGTATATTGTATAATGGTTTAATTTCATTCTCTTACATGCCAAAATCCAATTTTCCCAGTATCATGTCTTGAAGAGACCAGGCTCTCTCCACTGGATAGTCTTGGCACTACAAGGTCAGTCAGTCAGTGGTGAATGCACAAATCTTTTCTTTCTGGTCATAATCTTCTGCTTCATCAGTTTATATGTCTGTTCTTATGTCAGTGTCGGGCTGATTTGCCCCTATGGCTTTGTGGTCTACTTTGAAATCAGGTAACATGATTCCTCTATCTTTGTGCTTGTTGCTCAAGACTTCTTCAGCTCTTTGGGGTCTTTTGAGATTCCATTTAACTTTAAGGATTTCTTTTTCCTATTTCTATAAAAAGAGCTAGTATAGTTTTGATAATGTTTGCACTAAATCTATGTATCACTGTGGATAATAGGGCTTTGAATAATAGCAACTCTCCAAATACATGAATACAAAATATATTTCCATTTTCTGTGCTTTTTATAATTATTTTCCTGTATGTTTCATAAGTCTCAGTGTACTTTCTTGGTTTAATTTATTTTAATATTTTCCATTATAACCAATTATTTTTTTAATTAAGAAATGTTTATTGTTAGTATACAGAAAACACAACTACTATTTACATGTTGCTTTGTACCCAGCAATGTTACTTCTCTGTCATCTTTAGAGTCTTTCACAAGATCACTTTGTCTCCAAAGGGACAATTTCACTTCTCCTTTCTAATTCAGAGCTTTCATGTTTATTTTTCTCGTCTAATTTTCGTTTTAGCGAGGGCTTCTAGTACTGTATTGAAAGGGAGTACTGAGAGTGTGCACATCCTGATTGCTTCAGGGAAAAGCATCCCTGGCAACATGGCGGCTGTCTTTTAAAAATATTCCTGCAGTTTCTATAACGGTGGGGAGGGTAGCACCTTGAAATGTGTCAACCACAGCCAGGGTATTCTCAATCTCTGATTTTCATTAACAGTCTGTCAGATCATCATTTTGCTTTTGGCACAAGCCAGTGTGGACAGCAATGCTTGGGTCCTTGTGCACAAATCAGCCTGAGGTTTTTTGTTTGTTTGTTTGTTTGTTTGTTTAATTTTCAGGAAGACTCTGACATTCTACGTAACATGCCTATCCTCTGGATCAACTGACACTGTGAGAGTGGGGGAGACAGTATGATTATCAGCCTCTATAATAACCACGTGAATAGAATAAGTGCAAGATAAATTTTCTAAAGAGAACGCAACAGTTCCCTCCAGAAAACAGCAAGAGTCATTATGGTAAAAGAGGTTCAATGTGCAACAGAAGGACCAGCAGACAAATAAGCAGTGTCAGGACATCTGGGGACTTACCTAAATATTCTTACCTTGAGGCATGGTTTCTCTCACTAGACCATGGGAAACTCGTGGCCTGATGTAGCATATTTGAGAGCATATTTTTGAGCATCTCATGACTACTAGGATTTGTCTTCAGAGAGGCATAGATCTGCTCCTACAGCACCACTAGAGAAGGAGACTTGGGGCTGAGAAGGTAGCTCAGTTCATAAAAGTATACCTTGCCTGGTCTATGCAAAGTCCTGCATACACTGGGCATCCTTGCCACTCAGATGATGGGTGTGGTGGGCACACCTGTCCTCCCAGCACTCTGCAGGTAGAGTCAGGATGGTCAGAAGTTCAAGGTCATCCTTAGCTACATGGGGAGCTTGAAGCCAACTGGACTAAAGCCTTATCTCAAAATAACAATAATAATAGTAGAAGATGCTCATAGGTGATAGATAGGGCACAATTGTTCATAGTGAAAAAAATCTACCCAAATAATAATCAATCAGCAGAAAGAAGATGATATGGTAACCATGCATGCAAAAAGAGCTTCAAAAAATTGTGTATATTATGTTTTTCAGGAAAATAAATGTTTTACATTCCTCCCCCAAATTAAAATTCTTCTCTACAGTGAAACACAGTCACTCATTCTGTCTGTGCTAATATGTAACAACTTGTGTTCCAGAGAGCACAGTTTATATTTAATGATGCCACATTGGCTCCTACTGACTGTTACAATTTTTTCAAAACTCCCAGATTGTGCAGTAATTCTGTTTTTGCTCATTTATTTGTTTTGGTTTTTATTTTTATGCAGACTTTAAAGTTAACAAAACTAGTTTTTATTTATTTATTTTTAGTTATATTTTCGGTGTGTGTGTGTGTGTGTGTGTGTGTGTGTGTGTGTGTGTATTCTTGTGTGTATATTCTTGTGTGTGTATTCACATATGTATATACCACAGCATACATGTAGAAGTGAGAGGCTGATAGGTGTAAATTAGTTTTCTTTTTCACTGTGTGGGCCCTGAGGATCAAACTTAGGTCTTCAGGTGTGGCAGCACATGTCTCTACCTGCTGAGCCATCTCACCAGCTCACAAACTAGCCCTTAGATGCCTGTAGTTAAGTTTTCCTGCCTGGCCCAGTCAGGACAAATCTCTCTTATCTGCCAGTCCCATAGTCATTCAGACCCAACCAAGAAAGCATATAGAAATTTACATTGTTTATAAACTATATGGCTGTGGCAGGCTTTTTGTTATCTATTTTTTTTTATCTTTAATTAACCCGTTTCTGTTAGTCTATACTTTGCCATATGGCTTGTGGCTTACCAGTGTCTTTACATGTTGCTTTTCATGGCGGCGGCTGGCGGTGTCTCCCCCAGCCTTCTCCTTCCCAGAATTCTCTTTTTTCTTGTCCCGTCTATATTTCCTGCCTGGCCATTGGCCAATCAGAACTTTATTTACATAGAGCGATATCCACAGCATTTCCCCTTTTCTTTTTTTTTAAAGGAAGGTTTTAACTTTTACATAGTACAATTACATATAACAAAACAATTATCAAGCAAGATTTACAGTTACAATATTAAAGAAGATATCCTATCTATCTTATATTTGTGAGTCTAAGGTTTTATATCTAACTTATCTTTTATCATAATTAAGGAAATTATAACTATCTAGTCTTTAACCATATCAAAGACCTTCAGAAGGATATAATATTACCTGAGAACCAGGAGAAGGATGTAAGCATTTTTTAGGAGTCTTGCAAGTGTAGACAGAGACAGCTGGCAGCCTGGACAGTCACCTAATGTTCCTTTGTAAAGTTGGGGCATTTGTCTTCAGCCCACAGGGCTAGAGTCTTTTGGTCACTTTTCTCAGTGTCCTGTAGAATGTCTGGCAGTTTTCTCTGTGAAGCAGGAACCTGAAGGACCGTGCTGTCAAGCAAAGTTTAGTGGTCACCTTTCTATGGGTCCTGCATGTCCAGTCGATCAAGCAGTCCAGGCAAGAACAGTTTCTTGCTCAAATAGCTATTTTTGCAAAGGTGAAGATAAGATATGAAGTGTCTTCAATGTCCATCCTCCTCTCTCAAGTAAATTGGTGCTGCCAGGAGCAGACATGTCTCATTGTTCAGAAAGTCTAAATTTTAAAAGTATTTTAAATGCCATATTCTGTAGGTCTTTGAAGTATTTGAAGATTACCTATCTATCTGAAATATCTCTCTATGTATATGTAGAAGACTTAAGTAACATGGCTATGAGTATGATTATCATAGATGACTAATTATCAATCTATTTTTAATTATCCATTACAATTTTAAATGAGCTATATAAACATAATACCTTAAACAAGAGTAGAAATATACATACAATATAACAAAATTAACTAAGTTTATATCAATAGACTAAAATCTAAACCAATGTAAAACATTTTAAACAAGTTGTTGCTCGTTAGAAGTAAGTTCCCTAATCTACCCTTTCATCCTATTATATCTATAACATATCCCCTTTTCTTCTTTAGAAAGAGATTGCATTTATAATCAACCTGCTTTAAAGAAAAATATTGGTTTTTCTCTGTCCCACACGAGAGGGCTCTTCTGATTTGGGACATAAGAATCTCTTAACCTTTTTTTTTTAGCAATATGTCTGGGTTTAGAGAAGGAGTGAGCCAATTCCATCTCTAAAGCCAGCTTGATAATTTTGGGAATGTGGGCGTAGTTTTTCTTACTACTTCCTGCTGGAGGGGGGCGCTGTATCTTATGGGAACACAAAGAAAATTTTAGGATAATGGAGTAGTCCATTAGGGTGAACCTCCGAGCCAGTTGCCTTGAAACCATTCTGGATGTCAGATCATCTGGGCCATTGTGTCATCGGAGACCTTTCAGGTGGTCTTGGCTGATCAAACCTGATGTATCTTAATCTGGAACAAATCCATAGCCTCTGGCTTTCTGTGGAAACAAAAGCAGAGACTCCTTTCCAAAGCAACATATCCCTATATCTAAATTTTGAAGTCAAGGTACCTTTAAAATTTACATATTTGTTTAACTCAACAGCTTTTATGATCAAATCTTTTTCTGTGGTTAAAAATCCCAAAGACAACACAAACCAGATTCTCTGTGTAATATCCATCTTTGTAAGACTGAAATGCTGCTGTGGCTGCTGGCTCTGCCCACCTCAGCTTCCCAACATGGCAATGATATAGTTTACCACCAGCTCTGGGTCTGGAGTCATGTGTACCATCAACTATCAGAAGCAGTTCTATCAAAGCAGTGCATAGACCAGAAACCTTTTGTTGTTGTTGTTTTTAACTAGCAAAGGCTATATCTACCACACAGCAGAGTAAAGTGCCGCTTGTAGACTCCTCATTCCCGCCACACTGAAGGTCAGACGCACACGCCAGGAACCCGCCATAGTAGCTGAAATCCGCAGGCTGCCGCTAACTTGAGAGAGACAATTAGGAAGCTGTTTTTAGCTCCGTCTTAGAATCTTTTTTTCAGGTTTTAGGTGGAAACTCTTGCAAACACGTTGGGCGCCATTTGTAGTTAAGTTTTCCTGCCTGGCCCAGTCAGGACAAATCTCTCTTATCCGCCAGTCCCATAGTCATTCAGACCCAACCAAGAAAGCACATAGAAACTTACATTGTTTATAAACTATATGGCTGTGGCAGGCTTTTTGTTATCTATTTTTTTTATCTTTAATTAACCCGTTTCTGTTAGTCTATACTTTGCCATATGGCTTGTGGCTTACCAGTGTCTTTACATGTTGCTTTTCATGGCGGCGGCTGGCGGTGTCTCCCCCAGCCTTCTCCTTCCCAGAATTCTCTTTTTTCTTGTCCCGTCTATATTTCCTGCCTGGCTATTGGCCAATCAGAACTTTATTTACATAGAGCGATATCCACAGCAGATGCCTGGGGTTTAGTTTGGTTTAATCTGGAGATTTTCCATCTCCAAACTTTTGACAGAGCTACTGATATAAAGAACACCAGGAATATTATTAAAAGAAGTATTTTTTCCAAGTGTGTGTGTGTGTGTGTGTGTGTGTGTGTGTGTGTGTGTTTGCCAGAGGTTGATAGACTTCCTCAATCACTCTCCACCTTACCTGAGATAGGATCTCCTTGGTTCTGGTGCTCCCTGCTGGCCAGTGAGCTGCAGGGACTCTCCTGCCTCTACCTCCTCGATGCCAGCATTACCACCATGTGCCTGGTTGTTCTTACATGGGTTCTGGGGTACAAACCTGGGTCCTCATGCTTGCAGAGCAACCACTTGACCAGCTGAGCCATCTCTCCAGCTCCAGTAAGGTTGAGAGTTTAGTCTGCTTGTGCATGTAGATAAGCTCTTGCCCTGGCCTCACTCTGGTCACCAAGACCTGTATTCTTCACTGAAGGAATTCAGACACTGAAAGAATTCAGACTGTGTGGTGAAGAAGGCTGGCCAAACAAAATGAGGCAAAGGTGTGAGTGGACAATGACCAAAAAGGATATTGTGGAGGATTATGTGGGGTCAGAGCAAGTAATAGAGTGATCACTGCAGTAGAAAACACTCATGAGGTGAGAGTGGACACAGCCAAAGGGACTGTTGTGCTGATTTGCATGCGTAGGTAGGCGTCAGACTATTTTCCAAAGTCTCAGGATATACCTCTTTCCGAGGCTATTTTTTTTTCTCCCAGGTTGATTGACAAGTCTTTTATGCCCAGATGATTGACTGGCCCACTGGGGTTTATCTTCCTGGGAGTTCAGAAAGTCCTGCCTCTACCCAACACAAAAGATACCATTCATATCTCAGTCTTTTAACCACAAATCATATAACATAGTAGACTAAAAAGAATTAAAGAAAGAAATCTCTAAACCTCTGAGCATCATTCCACCTTGCAAGCAAGTCACCCACCTCCTAGAATCAGCAGGGTGTGGCCACTCGGCTTCAACACTAATTTGCCAGTGTTTATCACTCAGCCATGGCAAAACAATACATGTAGCATAAGTGTGATTTCCAAAACTCAGTTAAAACATTTAGTGAATCTTAATATTAATCTTAATATTCTCTTTTAAATATATGACAATAATACCTAAGTATGCTGGTTTGAGAGAAAATACTCCCTCCCCAAAGGGGGTGGCACTGTTAGGAGGTGTGGCCTTGTTGGAGGGAGTGTGTCACTGTGGGGGCGGGCTTTGAGTTCTCTTTTTCTCAAGCTTCACTCACTGTGACTGTCAGTTGACTTCCTGTTGCCTACAAGATGTAGCACTCTCAGCTCCAGCATCATGCTGCCATGCTCCCCTTTATGATCACAACAGACTGAACCTCTGGAACTATAAGTGAGCCACCCCAATTAAAATATATGGTCATGGTGTCTTTTCACAGCAATAGAAACCCTAAGACACCAAGCAACCATGGTACTTCCAATGGTACTTTCATCCAACTTGATATTTAAGGAAATTTTCTAAAAAATTAGAAATCCAATTAATATTAAAAAGCTTTTGGATTAAAATGTCATAACTACATTTAATAGAAAACCAAAATCTCAATAATCAACTTGATTATTGAGGTTAATCATATTTTTAAAGTACTCCAAGGGGCTGGAAAGATGGGTTAGTGGTTAAGAGCACTGACTGCTCTTCCAGAGGTCCTGAGTTCAATTCCCAGCAACCACATGGTGGCTCACAACCACCTGTAATGAGATATGGTGCCCTCTTCTGGCCTGCAAGGACACATTCAGACAGAACAATGTATGTATAATAAATAAATGAATCTTAAAAAAAGAAGAAGAAGAAGAAGATTCCTGCTACACAGGAGGATCATTTGAGCCTGCGGTTAGAGGCCAACCTGTGGTACACAAGATCTCAAAAAAAAAAAAAAAAAGATAGTATGTGCATATTTCCATTTGAATAATGAACTCAAATGAGACATAAAGCTAGTGCAAAAGAAGACAGAGATATTACAGAATAAAATGAGGCACCCGAAAGGGAAGAGTAGGAAATGGCTAAAGGGGCCGTTGTGGAGATAAATACACAGGGTAGAAGTGGACAGTGCCCGGCAAGATGACTGGGAAGGAAAACACTTGTGGGTGAGAAAGGACACAGTCAAAAGGACTGTTGTGATGACCTCCATGTTTAGCCAGGCTTAATAACATTTTTCAAAATCTCTGGGACAGGTGATAGGAAATCACAACATGTCCACACGGTTGGGCTTTCCCAGCGGACCGCCTAGTTATTTCTGGTTCAAAATAGCCATTTCCAGGTCAGAACATCTTGCATGACTAGGACTCCGTGGCTTTACATGGTTGCGTAAAGCGCACGCAGCCATGTAATCTAGGCGCATGCATGGAGTAGCCACATGCGGTCCTGTAAGCATGCGCGGCTCACTCTTTAAAAAGCCGGCGCCATGTTGCACAGGTCTCTCTTCTCTCTCTTCTCTCTCCTCTCCTCTCTTCTCTTCTCTCTCTCTTCTCTCTCTCTCTCCTCTCCTCTCTCCTCTCCTCTCCTCACTCACGTGTGTGCTTCACACAGGCCTGTCACATCTCTTCCTATCCTACATTAATAAACAGCTCTTCTGTGGATTTGTCGTGTTTGGGACGTGTTCCTCGCGGGGTAAGAGTGCCTAAATAACTAAATAACTATCAACAGGTACTTTTCCAGGGAGGCATTTTTATACCCAGATGCTTGGCTGGTCCACTGGGGTTAATCTTTATATCTTATCAGAAAGCTTCCTATCAGACAGCAATCTTAAAATCTTCAGACTGTTCAAAAAGTCATGTTTTCACCCAGGGTCAGAGAAACAATTCAGATTGTTTCTTTTTTTTTCTCTTAGTAATTTTTTTATTAATAAATTTTCTTATTGATTTTACATACCAACCACAGGTCCCCCTCTCTTCCCTCCCCCACAACTAGATTTCAATCTTTTGACCACAAATTATGTAAGAATGTTGACTGCAAAAGGATTAAAGAAAGAAAAAAATGAAAATAAATGTATAAAAAGAACCATGCTTTACCAAGAGGAAGTAGCATGTCTTTAATGACACTCGACAAAGCCGTGCTATGTGCACCTGCCTCCCTTTTTGTGTTTATATCTACCCTTTCAGGTGATAAGGAGGGACAATTGTTTCTTAATCACAGGGTTGTTGGGTTCAGGTCCCACGCTGGATGCCAGGTCTCAAAAATTATTATGGTCCAGCCTCAATAATCTTCTTCCCAGGGACCCAAAAGAGAAGCTTCGATTTATTTTCGGGAAAAGAATCTATGTACACTGAGCTGTTTTGTCCGTCTACTTTATTCCTCCGGGATAAAATCCTGTCTACACATCTTCAGGTCTGTTCTCGTGCCGGGCTCCTTTCTTGCCTGGTTTCTCTCTACTGTCCCTTCTAAGTTCTAGCTTAATTCTCTCATCTTAGTTCTGCCGCACCTTGGTCTCACTCATCTGTCTCCTCTTCATCTTCCATCTTCTTCTAGGTCTCCAGGTTTACAGTTATAAAACCAAGCAATAGCAGTGCTCTAGCCAAAGCAAGGTCACCAGGCTTGAGTTCTTACAGGGTCATAAAGGCAGACAAGAGTTTTCCCCAGGCAGTGACTATGAGGCTTTCTTTTATAACCCAAAAGGGGAGTGGTAAAGGAGGAGGTCAACTGAGGGCTAAATCAGTTAATATATCAGAAAAAGGGAATTTGTGTGTTCAACTACATTCCTAGAGGTGGTTAGGTAAATGTTAGGAGTCTGTAATGTTAGTATAAATACCACTAAGACTGTATAAGAAAGGAGGGTCTGTGCTAAAATACCTTAATTCAGGAGATCATTTGGCCTTGGATAGGTATTTCAGATAAAGTACACGGTTAGGAGTTCTTGGAAGCATATATAGTATACGAGGAAATCATTGCAGGAATTGGCTAATATATATATATATACAAAAGCTAAAATATCACCAAGACTTCTCTTTTTTATTTTTTCAAATTTTTCGAAACAGAGTTTTTCTGTGTAGTTTTGGTGCCTGTCCTAGATCTTGCTCTGTAGCCCAGGCTTACCTCGAGCTCACAGAGATCCGACTGTCTCTGCCTCCCAAGTGCTTGGATTAAAGGCGTGTGCCACTGCTGCCTGGCTCACCTCTTAAGCCATGGTTTGGCCTTCAAAAGTCCTTGATGTTTCCAAGTAGTAGCTTTTGTGATAGTAGCTGAATTCCATTACATTTTACTATGGCTTGTGTTATGCCCTGATCACGGGGACCCCCAAAAGACCACCCCCAAAAGACCTCCACAGAGACCGAATAACTCATGTAAAAGCAAAGAGCCTTTATTTCAAGCTCCAGAGCTTGGTCTCTCTGTCTGTCCTACACAGTGGTGAGAGCAGAGTGTTAGTTATTTGGCGGCGCTCTTACCCTGTGAGGAAATGTCTTGAACACGACAAGATCCACTAACAAGAGTTTTTATTAAGATAGGAAAGAAAGAGACGTGAACAGGCCTGTGGAAAACACACGTGGTCAAGGGAAAGTGAGGCCAGGGAACATGGCGACGGCTTATAAAGGGTGGTCTGCGCCTTCGTACACGAACCCATGTGGCTCCTCCACACATGCGCATAGATCACATGGCTGTGCACTCACGCTTTACGCAACCACACAAAGCCATGGGGTCCTGGTCACACGAGACGTTTTGACCCGGAAATGGCTATTTTGAACTGGAAATAGCCAGGCGGAAGTGTCTAGGTCTGCCGAGCATGCCCAGCCGTGGGGGCATGTTGTGAATTCATATCACAGAGAGCCCCGAGCTCAGGTGGGACAGAGTTTTTATCATAGCAGAGGTTGGGGTGAGGGGTATTTCCAGGGTCCAGGACCCTGATTGGCTGACAATGGTCTAAAGGTATCTGTAAAACAGAAATAGGTGTGTGCTAGACTCAGGGACATCTGGCCACCTATCTAATGGTTGGAATGTTTGGGATGTCAGGTGTTTCCTCATCCCTGGGTGGATATCTGGGTGTTATCAGCTGAAGTCTTTTCCTAGATCTGGGTGTTGCCTGCCAGTAAGCCTGTCACAGAAGCTGTGTCTAGGCCCTAAGCCTGTCACAGCTTGCAACAGTTATTATACTTTTTCTTCCTTCAAATCAATGTGTTGAAAGAGACATTGGATATGAAACCCAAAGCGGATTGTGATGTGGAAGTCCATCCTCGATGACCTTCTAGATTACTAATGTCTAATTAGCTACCTATCCAACACATTTATTTGATTGCTCATTGGGTGTAGTGTTTGTTTTGTATTGCTTTGCTTTTTTGAGACAAGTCTTTGCTGTGTAACCCTGCCTGGCTCCGTACTTTAGATGTTATCCAAGCTGACCATGAACTTGTGGCAAGCCTTCTAACCTCAGCCTCCCTCCTCCTTTCAATCAGAGGGAAATTATAATATACTTTATGAAGCAAAAAGAAGAGCCTGGATACACTGATTATTTCTGCTTTCCATATCATTGTCCATCATACCTTGAATCTGTGGACAAAAGGCCTCTTGATTATTTACCTATGCTAAGAAATGACCTGTAACCTATATGTACTTTTGACTAGTTTCTATTTACAGTATGGGGCTGAGTTGACCTAATGTTTAATCTCTGGAATTTGGCCTGGACCATGGTATTGATCTTCTACTAACTAAAGGTAGACAATGGTATGTTACCATTGGTCTGTGAGTTGTTTCATGGTAGCACATACTAATTAATCTGTCAGGACTATTTAAGAGTAGTAGCTATATTTATAATTTGCCCAGACTTTGAGTGGAACTTGGAGGAGCTAAGGCAGGTCACATACTAAAATAAGCCCATGTCACCTAGCTGGTGCAAGTTTTGGGCTTCCAGGCACCAAGATATTTATGCAGGCCAGCCTGTGGTGGGTTCAACAACCTGATGGAGAAGTGAATATGTCACATTACCTGAGAGAGCCTGACTCTGAGATTGCTAGAGCCGACCAGTGCATTGCCACCTCCTGTTGCTACTTTATTCATTACCTGTAATAGTGTGGTCCCATGAGTTCAAACTGGGTCCTGCAAATCCTTTTACTAATCAAATTCTTAAAATAATTGATAACTGTATACTTCATACTGCACTGAAGCCAGGAAGCTGGGATACATTGTGCCACACTGACTCTTGGCATACATGTCAAGTTACTACTTCTGAAGACAGATGTCCCCAACTCTACTTGCCAGGTATACAACACACAAAAAAGAAACTGTAGGTATAATCAATATTTTCTAGTAAGCTTTTTTTCCCCATTACTCTTTATTTAGGATGGATCCAAACCTTTTCTTGCCAGGCTGTTATCAAAGAATCTTGAAGGTTTTGTGTCAGAACCTTCATTACTCTTCTTCAATCCTCAGGGGAGAAAAGACGCAATAATAAGGGAATTCTGAAAAATCTGAGTTTCGGAGACTCTAGAAATCCTGAGTCTAAGTGAGGTATCCATCATCCTTTGCAATACAGCTCCCTCCAATTCTCCTATCTGTAACAACATGCCCTGCCACAAACAGACCCTCCCATTCGAACCCCAGACTTCACCAGGCAACAAGTGCTGAAGACAAAGGACTGTCAACCAGGTCATCCAACAGGCACAAGTGGGTCTTCCAAGGTAGCCACGGAGGCAGCCTTTCTACTCCCTGACGCCTGGGGAGTTCGTCTTCTGGAAGAAAGAAAAAAGGACAAGTTGTCTTGAGTGTTGATCGGTCAAACATTGCCAGATACTGTGAATGAATAGTTAATGTTATACCAAAGCTCTACTCCAGTGCCCAGCATGTGACATTCCTCCCTTGTGCTCTGTTTTCTCACCTTCTAAGGCCACCAGTCACTGGATTAAAGCCCACCCCAGTATGAACTGATCTTAGCTAATGGTGAACGCAAAGACTTTGTTTCCAAAGAGGTCATGTTCCATAGTTTGGAGTAGATACCAAAGACCCAGTACATTCCACCATATGAAATTGTTTTGAAAATTAAATTAGAGAGGACATGTAAGATACATAAGTAAACTGAAAAATAAGCCTTTTGTTGTAATTATTTCAGTTGTTAACTTGGAGCTGCTGAGAAAGTATGATTCATAAGCAATTGTCCAATTGAATGTAAGTAGTGCTTATTTTAGGTAATTAAATCAGTGAATGGTGCCTGAACATAAGAATATGTTTTTTTAAGTACATGAAGTGATTCTTCCATGTAGGTAGGGTTAAAAGCTAACTGCCAATTAATAGACATCCCTGTGCTTTGCTGGAGAAGCACTCTCATTAAGTAAGTGTGTGTATGGCTACTCACCCATGAATACACAATGGGGGAGAGCCCAAGTAAGAATATTTAGCTGATGTGGTAGTAGTCTGTCAAGGAAAGATGTAACCAGACAGCTTGAGAGAGTTGCTGTGTGGTCTGGAACCAGCAAGGCCGTAGAGGTGCAGATGTCTAACCTCTTGGTATCACACCAATTGACAGACATGGAGTTACAAGACTGAGTTTGTGCCTTGCTGTGTATGAGTACTGCTTTGGTCTCTTTATGACTGGCTTATTTCTCTCTTGGGGATATGTGTGGTACTTTGAAAGAAAATGGCTCCCAAAGGGAGTGGCACTGTTGGGAGGTGTGGCTTTATTGGAGTAGGTATGGCCTTGTTGGAGGAAGTGTGTCATTGTGGAGGTGGCTTTGGCGTCTCATATACACTCAAGCTTTGCTCAGTGTGATAGTTAGTCTACTTCCTGATACCTGCACATCAACATGTAGCAGCTACCTCTCCAGCACCATGTCTGCCTGCATCTGCCATGTCCTTCCGTGATGATAAGACTGAACCTCTGAACTATAAAAGAGCCACCCAAGTGAAATGTTTTCTTTATAAGAGTTGCTATAGTCATGGTGTCTCTTCATAGCAATAGAAACAGAAGTTGATACCCAGGGACTGGGATTTTGCTGTGATAGGCCAGACCATGTTTTTGTTTGGAGGAATTTGGACTTTGGTAATTTGGGTTAGGAATGCAGTGGAATGCTTTAAGCACTGCTTAATGGGCCATATTGTGGGAGCATGGAAGACAGTGGTGTTGAATGTGATTTGAAATGTGGGGGGCTAGCTCAAGATGTTTCAGACGAGAAGAATATTGATATGTGACCTACAGATAGTTCTTGTGATGTTTGGTGAAGAATGCAGCTGCTTTTTGCTCTTATCTGAAAAGTCTGCCTGAGGCTAAAGTGAAGAGTTCCGGATTAATTCTGTTGGCAGAGGAAATCCCAAAACAGCCTAATATAGACTCTGTCATGTGGTTATTAGTGTTAACTCTGATGAAGATTTATAATGAAAAGGAGCAAGCTAAGCAAATAAAAATACAAAATGTACAGGTTGAGAAAAGGGGCACCAGGAAGTGGAATAGAATGGAGCTAAATCCTGTGTTCAAGGAGATAAACAGATTAAGAAACAGAATAAAGGGAGTGGTGACCTCAGGGCAAGATCCCACCCAGCTAAATTTCCAACTTGTGGAAACGAATTAAGCAAAATCTTAGAGTGGTGTGGTAGTAGATGCCTTTAATCCCAGCACTGAGTTTGAGGCCAGCCTGATCTATAAAGCAAGATCCAGAACAGCCAAGATTAGGCATGGAAGAAAACTATGGAAAACAGAAAAGCCGATGAAGATGTAAGTAAACAAGATGTAATTAAACCATGTTCTAGCTCCAGCAAGACCAGAACTTGGCAGTTTCAACCATGTAATTCTGGCTTTAGTGTCAGGGATAAAAGAAATGGGTTATGGATTTGTTTCCACACCTAAGGAAAACTGCTGAGGCCAGGCATGTGTCAGGGGTGTCCCTGCATGGAGGCCTAGAGAGGCCATTGCCTGAAGCTGTGAAGTTGAAGCCTGGATTGCCTTGGAGAGCCCAAGATGTTGGAGATGCCATAGCTATGGGATATTTGCCAAGAAAAGCTGCTAACAAGGAGTGGAACTAGCCCAAGAGAAAGAAGTGTGTTGCAGTCAACAAAGCTGAAAGGAATTGGAGATCTGAAGAGAGTTTTGGCATCAGGCATGGAGATATAAAGTTTGGAGTTTGCCAAGCTAGTTTTTTGTCTGGCTTTGGTCCAGTGTTTCCTCACCATGCTCCCATCCCTATGTTTTGGTATATCCTGTACCATTATATGTTGGAAGTATGTAATCTGCTTTTTTATTTTGATTTTACAGTTGATTATAGTTAAGAGATTGCATGAATCTCAGAAGAGACTTTGGACTTTTAAAGTTTGAGACTGTGATAGACTGTGGGGACTTTTGAAATTGGACTGAATGCATTTTTACATTATGATATGGCTATAAGTCTTTGGGAACTAGGGAGTGTAATGTGGTGGATTGAAAGAAAATGGTCCCCAAATAGAATGGCATTATTAGGAGGTGTGGCCTTGTTGTAGTAGGTATGTATGACCTTCTTGGAGGAAATGTGTCATTGCAGAGATGTCTGAGGTCTCATATATGCTCAAGTTTTTCTCAGTGTGATACTCAGTCTACTTCCTGATGCCTGCACATCAACATGTAGCAGCTACCTCTCCAGCACCATGTCTGCCTGCATGTTGCCATGTCCTGCCATGATGATAATGGATTGAACCTTTGGTCTGTAAGCAAGCCACCCCAATTAAATCTTTTTTCTTATAAGAGTTGCCATGTCATGGTATATTTTCATAGCAATAGAAATCCTAACTAAGAAAGGAGGGGAGTATTGACTCTGTCTTGAAACTTTTCAGAAGTGAAGTCTGGTCTCTCTCTTTGCTATTTTGGCCACCTTGGGGAGTCTGCTACATGCTCCCACTATGATACACTGTGCTTCCACAAGTTCAAAGTAAGAGTCTGTGACCTGGGATCAAAACCTCTAAACCCATGAACCAAATAAACCCTTCTTCCTTAGTGGTTGATTCATCTTGGATATTTTGTTATAGAAAGGAAAAGGCCAATTACACAGGTCCATTTGTTACTTAGTAGCCACTTCAGGCATCTTAAGTTCAAGTAAATCTTACTTTTATTTATCATGACTCCAAATTATAAGATCAGTGATTCTGGTTACTCAAATGCCAAAGAGAAACTATAAAATGATTCCTTTAAGTGAAAAGACAAAAGTGTGACATATGTGTGTATAGGAAACAGTACTTAGTATGTGCAGTTTCAGGCATTTATTGTGTACCTTGGAAGCATATCTCTCAGATAAACCAACTACTATATGTAGAGATGGTGTTTGGGGAGGTAATTAGGTTCAATGAAGGCACAATGGTTGCAATTTCACGATGGGACTACATAGTACCCTTGCCACTACAGACTAGAGAATTGGCCTTGACACCTCACACCCAATATGAGCTAGTTTCTTTATAGTTTAAGCAAGTTGAAGATAGATCTGTTATTTGCCAACTAATTCTCCTGACAGAAGCCAGATAGATACATTTTCTTTTCAGAACACTAAGCATAACCCATTAACAGGTTGACTATCAGCAAGCCTCTGATGAAATTCAAAGAAACAACACTGCTTCAGATTTCCAGAGGAACCTTGGGGGAGGAGTGGGATATTGAGAAATCTATTTGTTGATCTTTCCCTGTCAAGCTCCTCCTCCTAGTGATCAGCTCTTTTTGCAATAGGCCCCAGGAGATACTTTCAAATAGCATGTCTCTGTCCTATTTAGAATCACTACTAGAAACCTGAAGCTCCAGTTCCCTTCGCCATAATGAACCACAGTGCTACAAACCATCGGATACCTCTAAGTGATGGGAACAGCATTCCTCTCATTGGGCTTGGTACCTACTCAGATCCTAGACCGGTAGGTTCATACTTGTGTGTTGGGGTGTGTGTGCATAGTAATAAAAGCAAGATCTAATGACTACTACCAATGACTACTGTTTATTTTAAACCAAAGCTTAAAGTCTATCAGTTCATGGATTAATGTTTTCCAGTTACAGAAATCAATTTTTCTTTATCCTGAAGGCTAACAACGAGAGTAAAGTGAGGGACATGGGACTTGTGAGTTTATGATTTATAAATTGCTTTTCATTTTTGTCCAAGAACTTTTAGTTCAATCTAAAAAATACTTAATGAATACCTGCCAAGCAGTTATATCATGCTTTAAAAGATTGAAAATAAAGTCACATCATTTTAAGTAAGTTTGTGAGTTTGAGTAGAGATGCATTCATAGCCACTCATATCCAGACATGGCCTGCAGGCTGCAAGCTAGGCTCTCCTATAAGCATGAGTCTATGGAAGCTTCCAGTATAAAGAGAATTGTCTTGCTATGTGGGCATTTAAACTCTAAGAGAAAACATAGGCTCCTTAGCAACTGTAGAAGCAGTGTAGAGTCTGGTCCTCTAACTGTGCCTGATATCTGAAAACACAGAAAGGAGATGAATCAAAATCTGCACAAAAAGGTCTGCACAGAAGAATCCTTCCCTCGTGGAAGTTTGGGGCCATCATGGTTTTGATCTCATAGTAATGTAGACTCTGAAGGTGGAGAGCATGATGGAGCCAAACTGGTCACTTCATGGTGACTGGGAAGCAGACACAAAGTGATGGTGTCAGAGAAGCGGCATCAGGGTCTTTCTGAAGCCCACGTGTGGTCATGCCACACTTCAATTCCCTATCAATTACAAGTTTCATGTTCCTTACCCTGCACTCCAAGCCTTTACAGGATAACTGGCTTGTCAGTCCAGCCACCCAGCCGTTATCACTCTCCCTACATGCAAATCATGGTCTAGGGCTCAGCAGATGGCCAAGAGGGTAAAGTACCTGCTTCACAAACATGAGGACCTGATTTCAGACATCTGGCACCCAAATAAAAAACCAGGCACAGTGGCAGGTGCCTCTAACCCTAGTGCTGTTGGGGCAAAACAGGCAGATTTCCCAATGCCTCATTGGCTAGAATTCCAGAATCAGTGAGAGGCCTTGTCTCCAAACAAAGCAAAACAAATGAATAGAAACAATAGAAGAGTATGGGGCTTGCAAGTTTGGCTCAGTGGGTAAAGGGACTTGCCCTGATAATCTGCGTTCAAACCCTAGGACCAACATGATAGGAGAGGGCTGACCCCCACATGTTGTCTTCTGTTTTCCACAATTGCACCATAGAGTCCCTGGCCTTTACCCTTCACATACACATCCACAGGTGAGTTTGCTCACACACACAAATATATATTACATACGTATATATCACATTTGCACACATACAGACCCAAACAAAGCAAGGAATATGATCTGAGTTTCATAGTAACTCTCCCATCTCAACAACTTTGAACATACTGTCCTCTGTTTCTCTACCTGTATCATCACCCTGTCTTTGGACTTGCTCATTTGTCTGCTACTGAACTTGATATGCATGTATATATGTTAGGGAAATGCATGTGTGTATAACTGTGTGTGAGGCCAAAGGTTGGCATTGGGTGTCTTTTCAGCTGCTCTCCACCTTATTTTTTGAGACAGAGTCTCCCAATGAACCTAGAGCTCACCAGCTTCTACACTAGTGGACCAGTGAGCTCCAAGGATATACATGTCGGTCTCTACCTCTCAACCAGCACTGGAGATACAGACTCACCCCATCATGCTCGGCTTTTATGTGGGTGCTGGATATCCAATCTCAGGCCCTCATGCTAGCATGGCATGCTGTTTATCAGCTGAGTCATTTCTCAGCCCCCTCTACAAAATGTTTAAGGCTCAAATCAAAGGAGATCAAACAGTACCTCTTCCCTCTCAGTACACCCCAATTTACATGTGTTCACACACAGCCCCTTGTTTTTGACTCTATAGCACTTATCCGAATCATAACTACTAACACCCTGCAATCTTTCTCACTGGCCTGAGATGTCCATTAGAAAAGACTATTGCTTCTTCAACTCTAGAGACTCATGATAATGTTTAGTATACGATGCATGTTCAAACAGTACTTACTAATCTAATGGAAAAGTTTGTGAGAGGGATGTGCACGTCAGAGGGTATAGAGATATAAAGTTTAAAAACAATAGCTGAAAGTGTCCCAAGCATTTAACTATGTGCCAGGAATTCTGAACATGCTTTGTACTACATGCATTTTCTAATGTAATCCTCACATTACAGTTAAGCCCTCTGACCAATAGGGAAACATCATAAGGAGATGGAACACATTGCCCCAGATTAGGCTGCCAAGTTCCAGAGCTGAGATGTGAACCCATGCCATCATATGTCCAGACCTCAGACTCTGAACACTGCTTTGGCAATACTGATCAAATCAAATTTCTGAAGATACAATGCCGAGGGCAAGCTTGGGTGGGCAGATGGAGTGCTGAAGAAGGCAGTCCTCTACAGTTTCTTTTATCTCCTTGGTCTTCCAATCGTGACAGCATGGAATTGAGAACTGTCATGTGGGCTACTAAACAATGTATTATGGGATGTCCTTTTTCACATGAACTTACAACCCATTTCTCTTCTCCCCACACTTATCCTCTTTATCGAATAAGGTCCCTAGAGAGACCTATCTGGCAGTGAAAATGGCCATTGACACAGGGTACCGGCACTTTGATGGGGCCTACCTCTACAAAAATGAGCATGAAGTTGGCGAGGCCATCAGAGAAAAGATAGCAGAAGGGAAGGTGAAGAGGGAAGAGATTTTCTACTGCGGAAAGGTGAGTCATCTCTTACTATGTAGATACAGTGAACATGGCATAGGGTGGGGGTACAGCTCAGTAGGATAGCCCCTGCCTAGTGTGCACAAGGGCCTAGATATGATCTCAAACATTGGAACACAATAAAAGGAAGAGTGGTCAAATTATCCTTTGAAATCCTTTAATTTGTTGAAAAAAAAACCTGTGTATGCATGTACATCAATTTAACATAATATGGCGCACATAGTGAAATATGATCACACACAAACAGAAAGGCCATGTGTAACGGCGTTCATGGAAAGGCTGGTCAATTTGTTCCATTAAGGTCTGTTTTCACTGCAGATCAACCAACACCCAAGAGTGGTGTAAGGTGGAGGATGAATGCAGACTTTGCTGCTAGGTTTTTGCGGTGGTATGGATAAGAATGACCCCATAGGCTCATACGTCTGTATGCTTAGTCCCCAGTTGATGATCTATTTGGATGGATTAGGAGGTGTAGCCTTGCTGGAGGAGGGATGTGTTGGCAATCTCCAGCTCCTCCCATTCCAAACCCCACCTAAAGAAAGCCTGCCAAACTGCGGCTCCTCCCCCAGAGCTCCTCAAGACCACCTCTACAGGGTATTTAAGGTCTGGCTGTAGACCTGCTACATGGTTTCCCCTTTTCCCTGAGACCATCTGGTGGTCAGGTTTTGCTCAGATTAAAACCTGGACTTTCATTCATCTTGATTTGGCTTATTGCACTGGTGGAGTTGCCCACTACAGGGGTGGGGGGGATTTCATAATACTTATCATCCTATACTTACTGAAGAAAAAATGTGTCTAGGGATGAGCTTTGAGGTTTCAAAAGCCCAAGCTAGGCCCAATACTGTTTGATTACTGCCTGTGAAGCTCTCAGCTACTGCTCCAGTGCCATGTCTGTCTGCTTGCTATGATGATGATTTGAAATTGTAAGCAAGCCTCCAATTAAATACTTCCTTTTATAAGGGTTGTCTTAGTCACGGTGTCTCTTTATAGCAATAGAACAGTGACTAGGACAATTGCCTGTTGTACCCCATTTTGCAAAACCCCCAGAGATCACCAAGGAGCCAGTTTCCAATGCAAGCACATGAGGGTCCTTTTATTATCAAGTTCAACTTGGGCCACTGCCAAGCAGATAGAGGGAAATGTAGCAGTGGCTATGAGCCCAGGGATAGAGAGTTTTTAGAAGAAAAAAGCACAAGCTGGGAATTACATGCTTTGGCAATTTAGGATTGGATAGGAGATATGGGTCAGGGTGATTTTTTTTTTTTTTTTTAATTATTGGTCTAGACTTTGGGCATAAAACCACATTTGAAACCATTGGGTTAGACTTTTGGCAGGGAACCTCAACTTGCTTAGCAGGATTATCTGGACTGCTCAGCAGGATTGTCTAGATAGCTTCAAGGGCTGTAAACCTCAGACAGGATGTCCGCAGGAGGATACTGCCCTGTATCTGTTCGAGTTGTCATGGCACATTCCTGAGGTCCTTCCTGGAACTGAGTACAGCAGGTGGTCTGAGATGGTGGCCCTTTCCTAAGATGGAGTCTGTATTGCTTTCATAGCCCAGACCAGAAAATGTTTCCTACCATAACACAATGCAAGAGAATATATACAACAACTAGTTGTATGGTCCAGCTGTGAGGTATTTAACATTTACAAACCTTGGTTCCCCTCTTTAAGATGGGAATAATAAAGACAAGCATTTCATAAACTTATGAATTAGCATTTGCAAAGCACTTAAACTGCCTAGCACAAAACTAATATTTTATGTCTGTGTTGAACAAAAGAACATTAAACAGGGCCTATAATTTCAGCTACTGAGGAGGCTGAGGCAGGAAGATGCCTTCCTGGGCTACAAATAGAGTTCAAAGCAGCCTAAATAACTTAACAAGCCTTCATATCCAAAGTTAAAAAGGAATTATGCTGTAGCTCAGTGGTACAGTGTTTACCTAGCGTGCACAAGGCCCCGGGCTCAATCCCTAACATCAAAAGTTAAAAGTGAATTAAAATGGAAAACAGAATTTTCACTTGGATGGAATGGCATTGATAATGCCAATGGGGCTGACAGTGATAACAGGAGCATTTTTCTATTATTCTCTCTCTCCTTTACATTTTTTCCTATCCCATGCTCCCTCCCCACCATCACTAGGATTTGAACCTAGGGCCTTGTGCATGCAAGTCAGGCACTGACTCACTAAGCTGCATTCCCAACTTTTTAAATGGTATGTGTACATGTATGTGTGCGTGTGTGGTATGCGTGTGTGTATGTAGGCCAGCAGCCACCCATCTTGGTTTTTGTCTTACTGAGACCTGGGGACCACTGATTCAGTTAGGCTGGCTGCCAGCAAGCCACAAGGATCAACTTATCTCTGCCTTTCCAGCGCCGTGATTGTGCAAGGCGTTTGTGCATGTGCTACCTGTCAGGAACTGTACGCAGCCGGACCCCCAGATGCAGTGGTGGGCTGGCCGGAGGCCCAGTCCATGTGGGTATGGCGTCGGGTGGAGATACACAACCCAGACACTGCATCCATGTGGAAATGGTTTATTATAATAGAAAGATGAAAAGGCAGAGAGAGAGAGAGACAGAGAGAGAGAGACAGAGAGAGACAGAGACAGAGACAGAGAGACAGGCCAAGGGTTTGAAAGTGTATACTTCATGGTAGGAAGGTGGGAGAGAGAGGGGAAGCGGTGAAGTTTTCCCTTAAGAATAGACTTCTATGTCAGAGCATAGGGTGGTTCCAAGAGGCAGGATCAGCATATTAACACTACCAAGACTGGTTGTTTCAAATGGGGCCAGGGAATTGAGCTCGGGTCCTCATGCTTGTATGTCCAGCCCTATGCTGGCACAACTCTCTCACCAGCCCCTCCCCCTGACTTCACCCCCACCAACCAACCCTTTTTTAAACTTTAGTTTGAGACAGTCTTGCCAAGTTGCCTAATCTTACTTGGAACTCACTCTGCACCCTCTTGCCATAGTCTACCAAGTAGCTAATATTACAGGTGTGTGCCATTATGTCTGTTTTTTTTCCCCCCTGTGCTTTCAAGACAAGAATAAAACTGGGGACTCTAACTTTCCAATTTTATTTCCTGGAATAAATAGGGTTTAAAAAGTCAATCCTCTCCCCAGTTCTCCCACCAAACAGCCTTGGAGCACAATTTATGCCACTAGAAGATGTACTAATTTATCTGATTACCGCTCTGTGTTTTCGGCATTGGCATGATAACCTGGCCTTAACCCACCCACCGTCTGACACTTTGAATGTGGAGTGAAATCTTAGCAAGAATTGCCAGGATTGCCCTGGGGTGTGACACCCAAAGAGACTGAAGAAGAGGACTGTCCTAGTGGTGTACTGACTCTTTCCTATGCTCAGGCATAAACATGCTTCTGTGGCAGGAAAGGAGCAGATGACATGTGTGAGGGATCTACCATGAGAATGTGGAAGGAAGTAGATACTATTTCACTAGCCTCCTTGATTTTCTTTCCAGCTGTGGGCTACAGATCACATCCCAGAGTTGGTCCGCCCAGCCCTGGAAAGGACGCTAAAGAGCCTCAAGCTGGATTACGTGGACCTTTTCATCATTGAAATACCCATGGCCTTTAAGGTAAGTTCAGGTACCTAGAGTTAGAGCTCTATTCCTTATTGTTCATTCTTCAGTAGCTCACAATAATACAGAATGTTCGCTACCATAGATACTGGTCTTGCCTGACAAAACCCCAACAACTTGGGTTTGGGTCCAAGTTTCTTAACTGCCAGAGATCCACTCCAGCTGGGTTCAGGTCCTAAAAAGGGAGGTATGGAGTCAGCCAGGGGAAGTGGGGATCACAGGGGGAGAAGGGGGAGGGAGATGTCACATGACTGACACTATCTGGGGGTGAATGGAATGGCTGCGTTTATTGAAAAAAAAAAAGGCCCTACCTTTATACTCAATAGTTTAGCCACAGGTAAGATTGAAAGCAGACTCAATGATTCAGGGACAAAGTGGCCATTAACTTCATTAAAGCATTCTTTTTTTTTTTTTTTGCTGAGACAAAAGTGAGGGAGTATGTTCTATTGTCTCAAAGGTTCAGTAGCTCCACCAGGTGCCCTCTTAGAGCAATGGAAGGGCCACAAGTTCCTCCTGTCAGAGATAAGAATGACGCCTTTTAGCAAGCAGGAACTTTCCTCAAGTCCACCCCCCAGGGAAAGGAGCCCCTTATCCAAATGTCTGACCTTGGAAAGGGACTCCTTCTGGGACCGGACACTCCACTACACTTTAAGAGCAATTTTCCTTCCTCAAGGGGCACAATGCAACATGCAACGTTTGCACTGAGCTGTTCCCTAATTGTGTCCTTTTGTGTCTTAGTTTCACTGCCTGGGCCTCTTCCCCTCACACGCTCCCAAAAGGGAAGGTCCTGACGTCTTCCTCTTTCCATTATACCGTACAGTTCTGACTTCTCTATACTTATTAACTGAACTCTTGCCATTCTGGATTGTGGGCATTTCATCCTTGGGGTCAAATCTCTAGCTTTCTTGTTCTTGGTGTAATCAGGAGGGCACAATGGGGACTCCTGTGTGCAGAGTCATCATGCTATATGGCTCCTATTTTGTTGAAAGAGGCTGCCAGTTTATACATTTTCATCCTTCAAAGCCCACACAAAATCTCCCAAAGGAAAAGGAAAAGGGAACTCCCATAACACATAATGAGAATTATTAAAATTAAAGCAGTAAGGTTCTGAAGAACTGTGGTGTGCAATGTGGAAACGCTGGAGCTTTGTCAAGCAGCAATGGTCACCATGCAGTCCACACCACTTAACCAACTGCAGTTTCTATTACACATATTTTAACAACTGTAGTAGTTTTCCATCAAACTAACATTGTAATCCACATCTTACTGAACCAGAATCTGGACATGTCCATCGTATAAACCCATGGCCATAAAAATACCTTCATGCATCACAGAGCAAAATATTATATACAACGAAAAACATTCTTGCCTCCTTATGGTGATATTTTATTTGTGCATCCCAATAAAGCTTATCTATAGATCAGAGGAAAAAGTCAGGCACTATATTAAACATAGAAGTCAGGCAATGGTAGCACACGCCTTTAATCCTAGGATTCAGAAGGTAAAGATTCATCTGGATCTCTGTGAGCTCAAGGTCACTCTGGGAACAAAGCCAGGCATGGTGGCACATGCCTTTAATTCCCAGCACTAGTTAACCATGGAGGTCTGGAGGTCTGTACAGAAAGACAGGAAGTGATAGAGCTGGGCAGAAAGAGGAAGTGATGTAGTTGGGTGAAGAGAGGAAGTAAGATGGCAGGACACAGAAAGGATATAGGTGTGAGTATACAGGAAGTAGCTCTCTCTTTGACTGAGGATTTCCTAGTGGTAAGAATGTGGCTTGCTTCTTTCTGCTTCTCTGATCTCTCAGTTTTCACCCCATCATCTGGCTCCTGGTTTTTTGTTTGTTTGTTTGTTTGTTTGTTTGTTTTTGTTTTTAAATTAGTAAGATCTTTTAAGATTCCTCTTACAACCTCCCAGCCCTTCCAATAGGAGACAAGCAAAAGAGGGGTCAGATTTGTGAAGCCAAAAACAAGGCAGAGTATCAAGACATCATTTATTCCTCTAGTTTAAGTCTAGTCCTTTCTGGAAAGTTCTCCATGTATAAACACACTGTTTATTTAACACCTAGATTGTTAATCCCACCAATTGAGAATAAGACCCCTACCACAGTTTAAAGCCAAATTTGAGATGAGCTTTACTTAAATACTGGCCAGGTGGATGGGCTCTGGCCAGGTCCATGCCCAGGTTCCTGGAAAATAGCCCCAACTTACCGTTTGCAGCAGCTTAAGAAGGAAACCCAGAATTCATTGCATTTCCCATCAGGTCCAATCAGAAGCAGACATACATACATCCTGATGTACCTGTACGTTGTGAACCTCTCACCCACATGTAATCAAGCACATTGGGTGCAGATGGGTCAACAAACTTGTCCAGGGGAGTAAAAACATGTGGCTTGTCATCTCCCCTAAACCATAGCCTCCAACATTTCAGGAACTATCTGTCCTTGGGCAAGAGGCTTGCAGATCAGAGACAGTTTTGTTTCATGGATTTCTTAGGCATCGTAATTAAAACTTAAAATGTAACTTTGGCTCTCACACAATATACACAGTTGCTGAGGAACAAATGATTTAAATTCTAGTTATGAAAGAGACTAGGAAACAGAACTGGGGCTTAGGGCTATAGGTCAGTGATTCAGAGTGATTGTTGTTCTTGTATAAGACTTGAGTTTGGTTCCTAGCACCTATGTCCAGTGGCTTACAACCACCTGTGACTCCATCTGCAGGGCACCTGGTACCTGGCACCCTCTTCTGGCCTCCTCAGGTACATGCACTCATGAGTGCGTGTGTGTGTGTGTGTGTGTGTGTGTGTGTGTGTGTGTGTGTGTATATATATACACACACACACAAATAAAAATAAAATAACCCTTTTTATCTTCTTTTTAAATTTTCTGTCTTTTTGAGACCGTTTCTCTGTGTAGCCCTGGCTGTCCTGGAACTCTGCTCTTTTGACCAGGCTGGCCTTGAACTCAGAGATCTGCCTGCCTCTGCCTTGCCACCAACCCAAAGTGTTGGGACTAAAAGGCATGTGCCACTATGTCCAGCAAAAATAAATCTTTTTAAAACAAAGAAACAAAACCGGTTGGTTGTCCACTGAGTAAATAAGATGGCACAGCCCCAAAGAACGTTGAGTCATAGTGGTTGGAGTAGTTTAAATAATCAATCACGCTGCCAAGGTTCACCGAGACGCTCCTCTGAGGCCAAGGCCAGTGAGGGACTTGGAGAAAGTTTCCCTTCTGAATGGCGGTATGGGCTTGGTGACTTTGCAGCAGCATTGGTAATCATAGGCTTTTAGTCAGATGAGGATTTGACAAGACAATGTAGCTTAAGTTTGATAGGCTCTCAGTAAATTCACATTTGGTCAGCTCCACAAGCAATTAAAATTAGAAACCTCACAGGGCCAGTGTTCCTGTATCTAGTCCTGCCTGTGTTTTTCCACCTTGGAGTGCAGTGACCTCCTTGTTCTTCCCATCAGCTCATCCCTCAGCTAAGTGGCCTCTATCTTGGCCTCTGGCTCAAAATAATATAAAAGGGGAGGCAGGATAGATAACGTGCTCCCTGGTACGCCATTGCTGAGCATGGTGTCTGTGGCCAAAGGGCTTACGCTCAGAGAACTATCACATTCCTTAACCCAAAACAAGTTCAGCACACCAGATACTGGTACAGTACTGTGACACCCAGTGCACCCTGAGTGACAGTTTCCACTACTTGTGCAAGTCTGGAGGGAAAGGACATTCTTTCTAAATGAAGCAATTTTATTGCTCACAGATAGGCCTTAGGGGACAGTGGCAACATAGCATTCATGGCAGGCTGATTTGCATATGCCTGTTATAGGCACAGCTGGAGCTGGGAAACTTCAAAACAGTTTTTTATTCCCCCAGGGACTATACGGCAGCTGAGCTAAAACCTTGTAGGACACTCTGTTTTAAGAAGCACTGCACAGGATCAGGGTCCAGGCTGTTCCAGAATGTTCCTCCTGACCTCAGGCTGTTGCAGCCCCTCTACATTCTGCAGTCATTCTTGAGAACTCCTAATGGAGAGGGGGGAAGAAGTGAGTCAGCCACTGCCAGTTAGTGACATCCTATACCAATTTAACTTCCCACTGTTTCTTAACCTTCCTGCCTTGGGTGGTGCCAACTTCATTAACACTACAAGGCTCGGCTATGACTTTCCGCCATCTTGCATTATATCCAAAAGCAGAAGGATTCAGCTTTAGCAAAACCTCACTTTGGTTTGCCATCTTGAAAGCCTAACAGCAAATGAATACATTTGTCTTTTTTAGAGGACTCCACAAAAGGTTGTTTAAATGGCTGACAAAGCCACCATTGTCCCATAATTCTCCCGAGTCTCCAGGCACAACCTGGGAAGTTGCTTTTACCAAAGGATGCCTCATAAAGGCAGCATGCTAGAAGGGAGTATTTAAGAATAAACTGAAGAATAAAATGGGTATTTCGCAGTTGCTTCATCCCCTTCCCCATTTGTGGTTATGACAATACCTGAGATTGAGTGGTTAAAGGTGGACACAAGTTTGCTGCCTCAAGGTAATGGAGGCTGGGAAATCCAAAGTGAGAGGGTGCATGCCCCTGCAGTCGGGCCTGATGACCTAAGTTTGATCCCTTAGCCTCACATGGTAGAAGGGAAGAGTCAGTTTCCACATTGTCCTCTGACCTTCACAGAAATGCCATGGCATAGGTACATACACACCCACACAAAATTTTTTGATTACAATGTAATCAAGCCAGGCACTGGTGGTACACACCTTTAATTCCAGCACTTAGGAGGCAGACAGGCAGATCTTTGAGGTCAAGGCTAGCCTGATCTACAGAGGGAGTTCTAGGACAGACAGGACTACACAGAGAAATCGTGTCTCAAAACAACAGCAACAAAAGGTCATAAGATTAAAAAAACAAACAAACAGAGCTACTGGTGGGCTGGTAGGGACTGGAGTCTCATGCTGTGCCTAGGTCCTAACAGCTGTCCTAGCCAGCTTTTCCTTCTTTCTTTCTTTTTTAGTGTTTAAAAAATTTTTATTTGGAGGATTTCATATATGAGTATACTGTATTTGCATTATTTCTACCCCTAACTCCTCCCATGTCCCCAATCTACCTGTTCCCAAATCCATGACCTCATCATTACATATATGTGCATGTGCAGACAATATATATATATACATATATATTCATTCATATCTATATACATTCCTGTAGATGTAACCGGCTTGTTAAATAAGAAACACAGAACCAATTGCAGAGTTAAAAACCACGAGGTCAGAGCAAGAGCGGAAAACCTTACCCTTCACTGCTTCTGCTGTTCTTCCTCTCCGCAAGAGACCTACTTCTGTGCATCCTGTCTATTTAAAGACTTTCTGTTCTGTTTTCTCATTGGTTGTAAACCCAGCCACATGACCTCCTCATCACTGCCTGTTTGTACAGACCTCCAGGTCTTCTATGGTTGGTATTGAGATTAAAGGTGAGTGTCTGCCATGCTGGCTGTGTCCTTGAACACACAGAGATCCGCCTAGCTCTGCCTCCCAAGTGCTGGGATTAAAGGCGTGCCCCACTACTGCTCAGCTTCTGCTCTGGCTTGCTCTGACCTCAAGGCAACTTTATTGACATACAAATAAAATCACATTTCAATACAAATAAAATATCACTATATTTCCCCTTTTCTATTTTAATAAAAAGAAAAAAAGGAAAAAGTTATAACTAATATAAGAAAAACTATATACAAAAGTACAATAACTATATATACCATATATACAAACAATAAATACCTAAACAATGTCTAGTCCATTTGTATTTGACAAATTCAGAGAAAATAATTCCATTATCTATCCTATTTTGGTAAGTCCAATGTACCTGATTCACCTTTTATCCTAACTTATATTGCTAACGGAACTGTCTTATAACGTCTTTCAAATTTATACACTTACAGCTCTTAGTGAGTTTTTCTGAAATCCTTAACAAAGATAATTATAACTATAACTAACTGATCTTCAACTCCCTCAGAGACCCAAGAAGGAAATAATATTACCTAATAAAAAATAAAAACAAGAAGTGCATGCAAGCAGCTTCCAAAAAAAAAATGTGAGTTGACAGAAACAGCCAGCTACCTGGACAGTCACCTGAGGTTTCTCCGCAGTGTTGGGTCATCATCTTCAGCCTATAGGCTTAGCATATCTGACAGACTCTTTTGTGAACTAGGATGTATACAAGGTCAACAGTTTGACCTCACATTTGGTGAGAGCAGTCCATGTACCAGAAACACCTGAATTCCATTAGTGTCATGTCATGATTCAGGATTTTAAATTCTGGAAATTATTGATGTTTCTTCAATTCAGCTGTCCATTTTTCTTGGCTGTGTATATGTGGCTTCATCTCGGCATCCTGTTCTTCTCCACATCCCTCTATTAAACACCAGTCTACTATTGAGAGGGGTGAGCTTAGTTATTCTTCAAGAATAACTGTTTCCTCTGCTGTTCCATTGCACATCAGAAGCCATTGGCCCACTCCCTGTTCAGCTGCCTTCGAAGAAAAGGGCACCGTACCTTTTATAGATTGCAAAGGCCACTCACTTCAGGGATGGTGCCATATTGTCCTGGCTTCAGAAGATGCCTTTTGTTAAAGCCACAACCACACTTGTTTTGGCAAGAATTGGTAGTCCTTTGTTTCATGTCCTGTCTGTCCTGTTTGTCAGCAGTTGGTAAGAGGATACTTTGTTGTCCAGTGGCTAACTTTTGCCACAATGAAAGTTAACTCCAGATGCAGTTTCTTCAATTCCCATATTTTCTCTGAAGTAGATTGGTACTGCCAGGAGCCGTCATGTCTCATAGTCATAACAAAAAAGAAAAATTCTTAAGTTATTAAAACCTTTTAAATGCCATATTCTGTAGATCTCTGAAGGGTTTGAAGATGACCTGTCTATCTAAAATATATCTGTTTGATCTTGAAAACACACCTAATATGACTACAAGTTCAATTGTAATGTCTAACCACTAATTTTCATTTCTATATATCCTAATAGTTGGTAATACTAACATTCAAGGATTAGCAAATTGCATTACATTGTTAAATGAATGGTATAAATACAATATCTCGAGCAAGATTAGAAATACGTGTATGGTATATTCTAACAATCTCAATCTCAATAATAATTTGTATACAATATAAAACAATCCAATTGAATGTAAAGTATTTAAAACTAGTAATTGTCTTTTTCTTTTTCTTTTTCTTTTTCTTTTTTTTAAACAAGCACCTTTTGCCTAGCCCTTTTCCTAACCCTTAACAACAACTTGTAACCAACCCTCCTAAACAATGAAAACTATCCCAGACCGAATACCCATAAAAAGACCAAAAAAACCACCCACCCCACACCACCCCTTTGGGAATGTGGGCGTCGAATTCTTAAAATTGCTTCCTGCTGGGTATGGGAGAAGTTATCTTTATTCTGAAAAGAAAAATTTTTGGTTAATTGACAAATTCTAGGAAAGGTAACTATATTCTTTGTAAACCATAATGCCAAAGTTCAGGGTTTATCTCAAGTCCTTATTCAAGTAGTCTTTGAAACTGGATCATCTCAGCTAGCCATCTCAGAATTGCTCTAAGCACTTTGTAGTCCAAAGCTGATCTGTAGATGATGTTTGTCAGCTTAGTGATATTATTTTCCACGTGGAATTGTCATTGTGGGGCCCCATCTTCTTCCTGGAGATTTCAGTTGAAGTTAGGCCTGGCCCGTGATTTCCTGCAGAAAACTGAAAAGAGACTCGAACACAAAGACATGTATAGGCAGCTAATCGAAGCCTTTTCTCTAGAATTTATTAGTACTCTATATGACCATTATTATCTTAACAAAGTTTAAAATATATATATATATCTTGTAAATTTTGATATAAAATTCATACTTTAAGAAAAGTTTAAAGAATCAGAATAGAATCAAAGAATTGAGATTAGTAATAGAATAGTCCCTTAATTAATTTGGTTTTTCTCCTGTCCCATGTCAGAAGATGGCTCTTTCTGCTGGTATGATACAGGGAGTTTTCATTTTCCTTTTAACAACATGCTTGAGTTTAAAGGAGGAGAGAGCCATTCTCCAACTCCAAAATCAGCTTGAAGCTTTAATTGAACTGGGACTACAAGAAGACTAAGAGTATTAATTTTTTAGAGAAGAGCAGAAACAAACATTTAGAAAGATTTATGAAATTTTGTAGATGATATACCAATAGGCCCTTTTACTCTTTTTCCTAGAACAGATGATTTGTCCTTTTTCTTCAGTTGTCTCATTTGTTCAGTGTTCTTCAGATTCCTTAACCTTCATTCTCCTAAAAGACAAAAACAAAAACCCTTCCCCAAGACTAATTTTGGGGAGGTCCCCTTTTGGCAAGTTACATCTGATTAAATGAAAAGGCATGTATTAATGGTATAAGTGAGTTTAAACTGGATGGTCATGTTGGTTGATGAACTATCACCTCTTCTAATTAAGAGGTCTCTCTTGTTCAAATCAAACCTTTATCAGTTTTGATGGTACCCACAGATTATCTTCTCCTGCAGAAACAAAAGCAAAACCTCATCCCCAACGTAACACATACCCTGGTTTCCATTCTGAGGTCAGCACATCCTTGAAGTATATAGGCTGATTTAATTCTGTTGTTTTTTCTATTAACCAATGTCTCTCTGCAGCTGTTGTTCCTTTCTCATTAGCATTGAGAAAATTCAAAGTTAATAGAGCATTGTGCAGTCTATTTCTGGGGGTTTTTGTTACCCCTTTCTGTTTATTTATCATTTCCTTTAGAGTTCTGTTGGATCTTTCTATAACTGCTTGGCCTGTAGGATTATGTGGTATACCTGTAATATGCTTTACATTATAATAAGCAAAAAACTGTTTCATTTTAATAGAGACATATGCTGGAGCATTGTCCGTTTTAATTTGAGCAGGTATACACATGACGGCCATAACTTCTAGCAAATGAATGATTACAGAATCAGCTTTTTCAGAACTCAAAGCAGTTGCCCATTGAAATCCTGAATAAGTATCAATAGTATGGTGTACATATTTCAATTTTCCAAATTCTGCAAAGTGAAACACATCCATCTGCCAGATTTCATTCCTCTGAGTACCCTTTGGGTTACATCCTGCTGGTAATGGTGTCTGATTATAGAAGGAACAAGCAGGACATTTCTTTACAATTTCCTTGGCTTGTTGCCAGGTTATGGAAAAATCCTTTTTTAAACCTTTACTATTGACATGATGTTTCTTATGAAATTCTGAGGCCTCCAGCACATTTCCTATCAATAATTTATCAATCTCATCATTACCTTGTGCTAGAGGGCCTGGCAGACCAGTATGGGATCAGATGTGAGTTATATATAAAGGATGACTCCTTTCCCTGATTGTATCTTGTAATTGAATAAATAGTGAAGTTAATTCTGAAGCATCAGGGATAAATTCTACAGTCTCAATATGTAATACCACTCTTTCAGCATACTGAGAGTCAGTAACTATATTGAGAGGTTCTGAAAAATCCATTAATACCAACAGAATAGCATACAATTCCGATTTTTGAACTGAATTATAAGGACTTTGAACCACTTTACTTAAATTTTCTGATTTGTAACCTGCCTTTCCTTGTTTGTTGGCATCTGTATAAAATGTCCGAATTCCAGATATGGGTTTTTCATGTACAATTCGAGGCAAGATCCAATCAGCTCTCTTTATAACATCAATTCTATTGCTTTTAGGATATTTGCTGTTAATTTCTCCAAAAAAAATTACTGCAAGCTCTTTGCCAAGGTTCACTTTCTGTCCATAATTTTTCAATGTCCTCTTTAGTTAAAGGTACAACAATTTCTGCTGGGTCTATTCCTGCTAATTGACGAAGTCTCAATTTTCCTTTCAAAATTAAGTCAGAGATTTTTTTTCCACATAAGTTTTTAATTTCTTATTTTGTTTATTTGGTAAAAATATCCATTCCAATATAATATCTTCTCTCTGCATTAATATTCCTGTAGGAGAATGCCTAGAAGGTAAAATAACCAAAATGCAATCCAGCTTTGGATCAATACGATCTACATGTCCTTCATGTACTTTTTTTTCTACCAAGGCCAATTCTTTCTCAGCTTCAGGTGATAATTCTCTTGGACTATTTAAGTCCTTGTCACCTTCTAAGGTTTTGAACAAATTATTCAGTTCATCATTTTTTACCCCAACAATAGTTCGTAGATGAGAAATGTCCCCAAATAATCTTTGAAAGTCATTAAGAGTCTGTAGGCGATCTCTCCTAATTTGTACCTTTTGAGGTCTAATTTTTTGTAGCTCTATTTTATATCCTAAATAATTAATAGAATCTCCTCTTTGTATCTTTTCAGGAGCAATTTGTAATCCCCAGCAAGGCAATATTTTCTTTACTTCTTCAAACATTCTTTCTAAAGTATCTGCACTTGAGTCAGCTAGTAAAATATCATCCATATAATGATAAATTATAGATTTAGGAAATTTTTTACATATCACTTCCAAAGGCTGTTGTATAAAATATTGGCACAGGGTTGAACTATTCAACATTCCCTGTGGGAGGACTCTCCATTGAAATCTTCTAACCGGTTGAGAATTATTGTAAGTAGGCACCGTGAAAGCAAATCTTTCTCTGTCTTTTTCTTGTAGGGGTATTGAAAAGAAACAGTCTTTTAAATCGATAACTGTGAGAGGCCATCCTTTAGGTAACAGAGTAGGTAAAGGAATATGTAACTGGCTTGTTAAATAAGAAACACAGAACCGATTGCAGAGTTAAAAACCACGAGGTCAGAGCAAGAGCGGAAAACCTTACCCTTCACTGCTTCTGCTGTTCTTCCTCTCCGCAAGAGACCTACTTCTGTGCATCCTGTCTATTTAAAGACTTTCTGTTCTGTTTTCTCATTGGTTGTTAACCCAGCCACATGACCTCCTCATCACTGCCTGTTTGTACAGACCTCCAGGTCTTCTATGGTTGGTATTGAGATTAAAGGTGAGTGTCTGCCATGCTGGCTGTGTCCTTGAACACACAGAGATCTGCCTAGCTCTGCCTCCCAAGTGCTGGGATTAAAGTCGTGCCCCACTACTGCTCAGCTTCTGCTCTGGCTTGCTCTGACCTCAAAGCAACTTTATTGACATACAAATAAAATCACATTTCAATAAAAATAAAATATCACTATACATTCCTGTGTGTGTGTGTGTGTGTGTGTGTGTGTGTGTGTGTGTGTGTGTGTGAAACCTACTGAATCCAATTATTACTGCCCTTTTTTGCATGAGTTTGGGGATGACCACTTAGGATTGGGATCTCATCACTAAACAAACAAACAAAAAACATCTCCATCTCTCAGCAGCCTCTGCCTGCCTGTAGCTCTTCATCGACTGATAGGGCTTTATGAAGCAGCCCTCCATCCATACTGTTGTATTGACGAGTGTGGTCTTATACAGAGAAATATACTTTACTTAGCTGAAGAATTTCTCCTCACTCTTACATCATGATCTTACATCATGATTTGGGTTTCTTAAGAGAGTAAGAACTTGGTTACCTTGAATTTCAGATAGGATAGACAGTGATGCTGAAAGTCCCCAGTCTCAGCCACATTCTTTCCTCAATAGCACACATGGCTATTGTCAACAACTGAGAAATTCTTCCATCTCAAAACAAATGTCGGGTAAGACAAGGGAAATAATGTGTCAAGTGCATTGGACAAATGAGACTACCTGGAGAACACCACAAAAGAGAAACTGTTAACTATAAAAGAGAGAGTATTAACTATATCATACCAATTATATATAAAGGGCAAGAAGTCTTTGAACACACAGATAAGCACTAGAGAATCCAGAAAAAGTTAAACATGCAGACTCATCGCTTCAAGAGAAGGAGATGTTTACCTGTCTTCCTACTGGAATGCTGGAAAAGAATGCTGGATGTAGTTTATAACCTGGTGATCCTTTGCTGTCCATAGAGCCAGGCTTCACTTGTATCCCCAGAATCTATATTTTGTTTATCCCAGACTCTTCCCCACTAAATATTGACCATTGCTACTGAATCAACAGAACCCATCTTTATGGGAGAAGTCAGATGTACTTTGTAAAGAGTTTCAATGTAAACATTTCTTAAGTTCATTATAACTTGGGACTGGAAAAATGTTCTGTGATTAAATATGGCTAAAATAAACCAACTAGTGTCAGACTCCAAGAAGTTTGGCTTAGCACTGGCTAACTAAGTCAGGCTGAATGGAGTTTCATTCTTACCTAACCTGTATCATCTTCCTGCCTACTGGGACATTCAAAGGGACCTTATAATTATAAAATATCATATTCTGTGATTGTATAATTACATAACATACATTATTAACAAGATATCATAATGTGTAATATGGTATATAATTTAATGCAAATATACATATGTTTTATATGATATCACAATATTATATGTAAATATAACATTTATTAGAAAAATATATAAATTGGTAAGCTTGATTTGCAGGACCATGATATGTAGGTATGCTGACAGCTTCTTAAATGATCTATTTTTAATTCTTAGATATAAATAAATGTTTTGCATTTTACAGCCTGGAAAGGATATGCATCCTAAAGATGAAAATGGCCAATGGTTATACCACAAATCAGATCTGTGTGCCACTTGGGAGGTGAGTTCATGTGGGCATCTGTTGTAAAAGACCTACATTTTTACTTATGACTCCTAGTACTACTGTACAAGCCCTAACAGCTAAAGCTTGTACACTCAATAGGAAGTAACAGAACTTCTAGCCACACACATAGATGTAACCTCCACCTGAGGGTGCTCTCTGTGTGTGAGTGTATGTGTGTGTGCGTGCGTGTGTGTGTGTGTGTGTGTGTGTGTGTGTGTGTGTGTGTGTGCACGTGCACACATATGCCATGGAGTTCAATGTATACCCTGTGGGACCATGTGGTTCCTGAAGATTGTCCTCAGGTTATTTGGCTTGGCAGCAGGTGCCTTCATCCACTGAGCGATGTCAACCACCCTTGATGGTGAAAAATTCTTCATTTTTCTTATTGAAGATAAGAAAATTTCCTGAAATGGAAAGAGAAATATAGAGAATGTGTTAGACTAAAATAGCACTTTAAAACATAAATGGAATAACTCGCTAGTTTAACATTGAGTTTTAAAAGTTAATGTGATATCTAGAAGAAATGAACTCAAAATAGCCCATGCAAAACTAAATATTTTAGTTCCATTTCTGGACCAGCTACTAGCTCTTTCCCTGGGAGTTCCGGAGTCGGGAAGTAGAGGAACACAAGAAAATTATTGTGAATGCATTCAGGGAAGGGATGCACTGTGCTGGTCTGGGGATGGGTTAGTGCAGAAGCCTTACCATGAAGTAACAATTTACTTCCACCAGCACCCTGTCCTGCCTCCACCTGCACAGCACCTGGCCTGTACCATACCTCACCTCTGCCTACTGTATCTGACCCCCACCCTCCACTACCTGACAAGAAAGTGAGGATGAGTAGGATCTCTATTTCCTCCTGGGGGTAATCTCCTCCTAGGGGTAACAGCTGAGGGTCTGAATCACTCAACTGCCTGGAGGGTTTGGTTTTTTTTTAATTAAGAATTTTTAAATTCATTTTACATATCGATCACAGATCCCCCTCTTCTTTCCTTGTGCCCCTCCAGCCTCCCCCCCCTCAACCCATTCCCTGTTCCTTCCTACAAGAAGGTCTGGCCTCCCATGGGGAGTCAGCAGAGCCTGGTACATTCGATAGAGGCAGGTCCAAGCCCCTCCCCCTGCATCAAGGCTGTGCAAGGTATCCCACCATAGGTAGTGGGCTCCAAAAACGCGGCTCATGCACCAGAGGAGGGGTTTTTGATACCTGGAGCCTATGTCCAAAAGGTCATGTACTGGTGCTGGGTCCCACCTGACTATCGCACAGTCCTGGAAGGGAGGAGTAAGAATTAAGAAATAATAGGTATGAAAAATAGAGACATAAAAGAAAAAAAAAAGAGACACAGAATAGCATGGGGAGGGCTCTGGGTCAATACAATGGTTGACCTGAGTTTATTCCTCATGGGCTTTTTATTCACCAGCAAGGGGAGAGGCAAAAGACCTCCTCTCTCAAGGACAAAGTACAGACAAGTGTAAACACTTCCTTAATTCTCAAAACATCTAGTAGCCACACCTTACAGCAAAACATCCTGTAATTAGGCCCTGAAGTATAAGACACCTGGTAACCACACATTTGGCCAAAACATCCTATTATGCAGTCTTGTGGCAAAACAAGCTTGGACTCTCTGACTTTGGATCAAGATGAAATAAGGCCACACTATGGAGTCTCTGTGGGCCCCCCCACACTGGCTTTGTTGTTATGATGAGCTTGAGGGGCTGGCACCCCCTTCTAAGGGGCAGCCTAGAAAAGAAAATGAGTTCATGACTCTAAGTAGTAAGATGTTTGCTTCAGAAGAAAATTTACCTCCATGATATATCCTAACATAAACAGAACAGAAAACCAAGAAACTTTGTAGTTTTTTTGTTTTTGTTTTTGTTTTTGTTTTGTTTGTTTTGTTTTTCAAGACAGGGTTTCTCTGTGTAGCTTTGTGCCTTTCCATCTGCCTCTGCCTCCCAAGTGCTGGGATTAAAGGCGTGTGCCACCACCGCCAGGTTCCAAGAAGCTTTGTATTAAGAAGACATTGAAAAGAAATATCAGCTACATGAATAGCACTTAGGCAAACAAGCAAAAATACTAATAAGGAAACATTTAAAAACACAATAAGACACATGAGAATACATATTAGAAACAGCCAGAAGTTAGAAAGAGTCTAAAATTTAAGACTCAGAATGAGGAAATCCCCTAGTATGAAGAAGAGGGAAAAACAAGCAAACACTTCAATATGAAAGGGAACGTTAAGCAATAGAAAGACTAAAGTTAAAATTCCCAGCTAAGAGGAAGTAGATAAAATGGCAATATTTGAAGAGAGAAAGACACTGAGCAGATTGTAATGTACAAAAGAGGAAGAAGGAAGCCCATACCTGCATGGTATGGTGCTGGGGATGTGTCTGGGGTCTCAAGAAAATGACCACATAATCTCAGATATTTCATCAATGCAAAAAAATTTCCTACTGCAGAGGGGTGTGTTGGTGCTAAACCAAGTAAGCAATCATACCAACTTTAGCCTCAACTCAAAGGGTCCTGAACCTCTTCTAATGGACGAGGTCAGACCCAGCCTCACATTTTTATGCAGTTGGCTGCCTTAAAAGTTAGTGAGTGGGCTGGAGAGATGGCTCAGCCATTAAAGGCTAGGCTCACAACCAAAAATATAAGTTAGTGAGCAATTGATAAGCAGAATGCAATGTTACACAGAATGTAGCTTTGAACATATTTTGATTTCAGGAAAATGCTGACCTGGAAAGAGATTTTTGCTAAATGGTATTTTTACAGTTGTCTTTAAAAATTGTGTTTCCATTGTCTTATTTAACCCTCAAATAGAAAATGCAACACATTTCTTTCACATTCCCACAATGTTTATAACGAGATCTCAGAATATCAAGAAGAAATACTTTGGTGGGGAAAAAAAAGATTAAATCTCCTGGAATATAGTAAATACATCAGTAAAGGGAATAAACTAGAATAATAAAAAGTAATCAATTGAAAATAATTCAGGAAAAGAAAGGAAATAAACAGACGAAAAAGAAAATGAATACTCATCTGGAAATCTTCGTGATGTCAATAATCATAGAATATGGGTAGTGTAAGCACTTCATTGTAAAGGTAGAGTTTGCCAAAATGCAAAAATTCAAGTCCCATTACAAACTCTGTGTGTGTGTGTGTGTGTGTGTGTGTGTGTGTGTGTGTGTGAAACACAATTTTAAATAAAAAGACACAAGTATGTAAATAGAAAAAAAACTATAGAAAAAATGTATGAAATTAGCTTTAATCCAAAGAAATTTGGGTGGCTATTTCAACTTCTAAAAATAAGTTTAGACATGAAGCCTACACTAAAGCAACAGAAAAGAGAAAGTGAGAAATCCATGTTTATGATTAAAGATTTCAAAACCTCTTACTGACTAAGATACTAGCCATACATAAAATCTGTAGAATTTCTGAGATTCATGCACAGTCAACCTTTTGACATAATTTACACTCACAGAGCACTCCACCAAAATATAGCAGAGGGACTGGAGAAATGGCTCAGTGATGAAGAGCACTTGTTTCTCTTGCTGAGGACCCAGGTTTGGTTCCCAGCACCCATATGGTACCTCACAACTGTCTATAACTCCAGTTCGAGAAGATCTGATGCATTCTTTTGGCCTCTGTGGACATTGCACACATGCAATGCTCAAACATGTGTGCAGGCAAAACACCAATACTCATAAATAGAAATGAATAAGTCTTGTGAAATATTATTTTAACTCAGCAAAGATATGTTACATTTGCTTATGCTTCAGAATATTACTTTTACTGTGTAAAGATGTGTTACATGTGTTTATGCTGCATTTGTTTAATTATAAAAAGATGTTCTGCATTTGCTTCTCCTTGCCTGCCTAAAGCACCTGATTGGTCTAATAAAAAGCTGAATGGCCAATAGCTAGGCAGGAAAAAGGATAGGCAGGCTGGCAGAGAGAGAGAGAATAAATAGGAGGAGAAATCTAGGCTAAGAAAGGATGAGAGAAGAAGAGTGACGAGAGCAAAGGAGGCACCTGGGGCCAGCCAGGCAGCCTCCAGCTGGCAGACACAGAAGCAGTGAGAGTAAGGTATACAGTCAGAAAGAAAAGTAAAATGCCCCGAGGCAAAGGGCAGATAAAGAGAATCAGGTCAATTTAAGTGAAAAGAGCTAACCAGAAACAAGCCTAAGCTAGGCCGAGCATTTATAACTAACAAGTAGTCACTGTGTCATGATTTGGGAGCTTGTTGGTGCTCCCTTCCAAAAAAGCCTGGTACAAATAAGTTCTTAAACAACAAAACAAACAAAAAAGAAACACACAAAACAGAACACCACTTCTCTAGTCCCAGTGGAAACTGACATAATGATCTGTTTTCTCATCCACAAAACAGTTCAGTGTTTTTAAGTATTCTAAATGTGCAAACTGTGTGGTCTTATTAAGCTGGAATGAAATCTGAAAGCAAGAACAAAAAGATGTCTGAGAAAACATCAAATATTTAGGAATAGAGAAACACATAAATAATTCATAAGACAAAAAAGGAATAAAACCAACTATATGCAATCCATATGCTAGCCTCACACAATTAGAAACTGAACCTTTGAAAAGGCAATATTAAATATTTAGATAGAAATTTGATAAAACATACATAAGCTTTCAACATTAAAACTATAGTGTATAACTAAAAGAAATCAAAGATCTAAACGAGTAGAGAAATATACTACCACTCTTAATATTCAATATGTTATATTCAATATGTTATGATGTTAATTCTCCCCAAACTCATCTGAAGATTCAATACAATCCTAGTAAAAAAACACTCACTGAAATAAAAAAAAATACTGTTAAAATTTATATGAAAATACAAATATCTGTAATGCCTCAAAAAACTTAGAAAAAAGGAACAGGAGGAGATACGATGAAGAAAAAATATATATGAAATTTTCAAAGAATACTTTTTTAGTGATTTTTCTTTGTTCCTGCATGAGCATATGCCATGCCTGCAGAAGCCAGAAGAGGGCTGGAGTGACAAGAAGCTGTGAGCTGTGTGACATGGGTGCTGGGCAATGACTATGGGTCTTCTAGGAGCCATCTCTCCAGCCCCATCAAAAACTAAACTTAGAATTGTTACATAGTTACAGAAACTGTGTGGTGATGCATTAACATACACCCCTGTCAGTGGACCAGATTAGGGAATGCTGAAGTATATGCATAAAATATGATGTCAAGATTGCAGTAGGAGGGCCTGACATGTCGATGGGGGAGAGATTGTCTTCTTAATGGTGTGCTGAAACTAGCTCATGCCAGCTTGCAAAATCTGACTCTGCAAATCTCTTTCTACTTCCATGGTCAGGGATGTCACTCAGCTAGCTTGAATACAGCCTAGTGATAAAGTGACACCATAGGAATTGACAAATGCCACAAATTGGGTTGTTGTTGTTTTCCCTTTCCTGGATAGCTGGATGTTAAACATTTTTCGGCATTCCACTGAAGGTGTTTAAAAATGTATAGGCTGAATTATTTTACTAGCATGTGCATATATTAGAATTTGTGAAAATGCATTTATTTTGTTTGGGTTTTTATAATACGTGTCTCTTTGGGGGTGGTAGGTGTGCACTGTACACATTCATTCTTGCTTCATGAGAGCATCTTTGTTGACTGTTGACACTTATCCTGCAGGCACTGGAAGCTTGCAAAGATGCCGGCTTGGTGAAATCCCTCGGGGTATCTAATTTTAACCGCAGGCAGCTGGAGCTCATCTTGAATAAGCCAGGACTCAAGTACAAGCCAGTTACCAACCAGGTACAACAGAGTGGCTTTCACTGTGTGAGGAGAGGCACCCAGGGAAAGTTTTAAGTGATAACAAGCCTCCTGGACTTTGCAATAGGCAGTCTTCCGGGTGCTCCACAGAAATCACAGTCTAAGACTCTAGGCCAATCATTTCACTTCTTTCAATGTGTATCTCTTAAGAAAAAGGTCCCGCATTTGGGGGCTAAGGCAGGAGGATGGTGAATGTAAAGCCAGCCTGCATGATGCAGCAAGTTAGGGGCCAGTCCAAGCCTCATAGCAGTTCAAGGCCAGCCTTGACGCAACAGAGTAAGACTCTGTCTCAAAAGAAAAAAAAAAAAAAAGCCAGTCAGGCATGGTGAGTCCACCTGGGGAGGCTGATGTAGGAGAGTTTGAGACCAGCCTGGGAGAGAGGGCAGAAGCCTGTCTCAAAGAAACAAGACAAAAATAAGATTAAGCCATTTTGAAAACTCAAATCTAGGCAGATGTAAACAAAATGGTTTTTTTGAAGAAAAGTAATGGAAAGGAAATGAGATTTGCCAAATCAAGGCATAATATAGAACATTTAAAATTATGTACAGCTTGGGTAGCTGAGGTAGGAAGATCTGTTCAGGCCAGGAGTTCGAGACCAGCAAATAACAATACCCTCTCTTAAAAACTAAATAACATAAGAAGGGTAGCATGTGAACCAAGATGCAAATTAGTAGAAGAAAACAAATACTTAGAGGCTGGCAAAGATATAATAAAAAAAACTTACTCTAAAATGAAGTAACACAAACTAATGGCAAAGGCAAGACTTCCAATAGTTGGAGAAAAATGGCTGTCTGTCTAGAAACAAGTAGGCTTTGACTCACAGCACTCGCCAAGGTTAGAAGACAGAAATCATTTGTAAATACAATAGAAGAATTTAGTTTTCTGGAACAATGGATTAAAAAGGAAGCTATGAAGAATCATAAGGAAAAGTTGGATCAATGTAGCTGAGAGGTAACATGTTCATCTAGCAGGTACAAAGCCCTGGGCAAAGTCCCTAAAATTATGGGGGAAACTGCTAGAAACAAAAGGCAAACAGAAATAGACAATGATGTATTTTAAGTAAAATAAAAGAATCCATATGTTTATGAATTAACAGTGAATAATAGGCTGGGCAGTGGTGGTGCACGCCTTTAATCCCAGCACTTGGGAGGCAGAGGCTGGCGGATCTCTGTGAGTTCGAGGCCAGCCTGGGCTACCAAGTGAGTTCCAGGAAAGGCGCAAAACTACACAGAGAGACCCTGTCTCGAAAAAAAAGAAAAAAAAAAAGAAAAAAAAAAAGAAAAGGAAAGAAAATAATAAAAATGAACTAAAGTACTTGATGGGGAAAAAAAGTTCTAAGATTCAACGGAAAATTAGCAAAATAAACAGATGGGAATTCACAGAAAACTACTCCCAGGACATGGGGGAAATGTTCAACTCACTGTTAGAGAAAGCTTGATTTAAATGTGATGCTCTATTACATGTAAACACATCTATATCAGACTTGGTACTGGAGTAATGGCTCAGTGGTTATGAGTACTTATTGCTCTTGCAGAGGACTGAGGTTTGGTTCCCAGCACCCACACAGTGGCTCACAACCATTTGTAAATCCAGTTCCAGGGAGTCCAACACTGTCTTCTGGCCACTATGAATGGTACTGTAAACCTGAGGAGTGCTCACATACATTCTGGCAAAAATACTCATACACATAAAACAAAACAAATCTTTTAAAAAACTATTAAACTTTTGTTTCATGTGTCTTACAATGTTCCTCTAAGCAAGGGACACAGAGTATCAGTGAGTACTGGTTCAGCCTTTCTGGATAGCAATTTTATTTGTGGGTTTAAGTTTTTTCCATTGCATTTCTTAATAGTGTATGCATATGTGCCACGCAATGTGTGTGGAGCTCAGAGGACAATGTGCAGGAGTTGTTTCTCTCCTTCTACTGTGCGGATCTAAGGGATTGATTTGCCCACAGAGCCATGTCACCAGCCTCTAAATAACTTTTGAAAAGCTATGCAGAAAGCTGAGTGTGGTGTGGAAAGCCTGTATTTCTTAGCCGGTGATGGTGGTGCACACCTTTAATCCCAGCACTTGGGAGGCAGAGGCAGGTGGATCTTTGTGAGTTTGAGGCCAGCCTGGTCTACAGAGCAAGATCCAGGAAAGGCGCAAAACTACACAGAGAAACCCTGTCTCAGCAAAAAAAAAAAAAAAAGAAAAAAAGAAAAGCTGTGCAGAACTGCATTTGATTATGGGCCTTAATTTTGTTCTCTGCCCTCTAATGGAACAACACAGGTGGAGTGCCACCCATATTTCACCCAAGCGAAACTCTGGCAATTTTGCCAGCAGCATGACATTGTTATTGTCGCATATAGCCCTTTGGGGACCTGCCGGAACCCAACCTGGTAAGTAATGCTGTAGTCTCTTCAAGAAGTATCTTCTTCCATGTGGACAGGGCACAAAACCAGAGGGGATTAGCTAAACAGAAGGACTCTGGCTGTGGGATCTTCAAGAAATGGCTTTTTCAAGTCAAGACCTCCGGAAACAAATGAAAGCTCACGATACCTTCCTCACTGAGAGGTTACCTGGTGATTTCACTAAATGTATGGCATTTCCTGTTGCCACCTGATATGTAAGAAACTCAGTAAATGGTGAAGTATTGTTAGACAGGGTTTCTGTGACTGTGTTCTGAAAGCTTTGGAGGTGTTGGATTCAGTCCAGTTCAGCCCACAGTGGCAATATCTTTGATGGACTCCAAGGAGCTTTAAGAAAATGTCTTCCCTGATAGCAAGAGTTGAGCTACTTTCTTCTACTTAGTCTTTTTGCCTTTCCCTATATGTCTGCTTCAGACGAAGCTCTCTGTCAGACTCTTCACCTCACATCTACACACATGAAGAGAGTGAAGTTGGTGTGTGTGTATGCATGTATATATATATATTATATATATATTATATATGTGTATATATTTGTCCTCTGTATCAGCCCACCCACCTGCCTTTCTTGATATTCTCATGCTAAAGGGAACTCTTCATTCCATAATTCCTTACACCAGAGCAATTAACTACAGGTGACTTGAATGTCCTAGCAGGGACCAAGTGAATGGGGACAACAGCAGGGTGACTGATGAACTCTAGCCTCTCATTTAAAGATGACATATATTTTCTTTTTTTTCCAAGGGTAAATGTATCTTCTCCATCCTTGTTAAAGGATGAACTTTTACTCTCACTGGGGAAGAAGTATAACAAGACAGCAGCTCAAATTGCGTTGCGTTTCAACATCCAGCGAGGGATGGTTGTCATCCCTAAAAGCTTTAATCAGAAAAGGATCCAAGAAAACTTTCAGGTAAGAGAATTACCTGTGGAAATGTGGAAGGATGGTGGTGTCTGCTGTCGTTCCTAGAGAATGTTCTTGGAAAGTGTGATGACCTACATCTAGTAGCTCCTTCATGTTGTCAGTCTCACATACTTCCCTTCTGTGTCCTGAGCATCAAACACTCCTCTGTCTGTGTAACTCCCACAATAGAGGGACTTCTACTCTTATAAACCTAAAGCCAATGTAGACTCAGTTTCTCTGGTCATCTCCACTGCTCTCTTTCTGTTTACAGTTAACCTCTTGAAAGGGAAATTGGCTCTCAGCTCACTTCCCCTATTTTCTTAGACCCATTAAAACTGAGATTTCCCCCTGGCAGACTATGTCCTCAGGGTCACCAGGGACTTCTGCATGAGTAACTCCAGTACTTCATTCTCAGTCCTTGTGGGGTCAGAGATTTCAAACACATTTCATCCAGTTGACACTCTCTCTTTCTTGAAACATTTATTTTGATGGGAAACTCAATGACATGCAGGTCTTGAGAACAATAACTAGAGTTTGGTTTGTTGGTTTGGGTTTTGTGATAGGGTCACATGTAGTCCATGCTGGCCTCAAACCATCAGTGTAGCTGAGGATAACTTTGAACTCTTTTTTTTAATCTATGTGTATTTGTGGTGTAGCTATGTAAGCCCATATGCACATGTGCAGGGGGGAATCTATAAACAGATTCCACTTACCCTTCCCCCACTCTTCCTGTGTGATCCATAGGCCTAAGCACATTCCCCTCTCTTCCCTTCCCTTCATAAACTTTTTTTTAAAATAAAGATTCATTTATTTATTATGTATACAGAAGAGGGCACCAGATCTCATTACAGATGGTTGTGAGCCACCATGTGGTTGCTGGGGAATTGAACTCAGGACCTCTGGAAGAACAGTCAGTGCTCTTAACCTCTGAGCCATCTCTCCAGCCAGACTCTGAACTCTTGATCCTTTGAACTCTACCTCCACCTTAGATTACAGTACGATTGATTACCTGGCAGTTAAGGATTTAATTTCATAGTATGCAATCTCCATTCACATAAGACAATTTGTGCCATGAAATAAAAAAAAGGCCACTTTGAACAAGGACAATGATTAGAAACAACATAGAAAGGGAGAATTTGGAAGTTTATCTTGAAGTTAAAAACCAAAATTTATAAAAATACATGGACTTATTTGAGTCACAGCAAAATGTAGGTTCCAGTTGCCTAGTGCACTGAATCCTAGAAGAAACAGAACCAGTGCTGGCTTTTGAAAAGACATTTGACAAATTTACGTGACATATAACACAGATTCCTATATTTCATACACTCTTATAGAATGATCCTAAAGAGGGGAATTTTAATCTTGGCTGTTCTTTTCTTTAATATATACACCTGCCATTGTAGAATTTTAAATTGTCCTTGTCCTTATTTGGGAAATATTGTGCCTATAATTAAAATAAGTCTTCAAATCTCCTCTCATTAGTGACTCCATGAAATCTGTGTCCTTACAAGGCCTGCTTCACTTTGTTACTAGGATCCATGGTAGAGCCACGGAGTACAGACTGGCCTGCTGTGAGCAAAGAGTGAATCTGTGGAGGGACTCTTTTTGAGCTAATAGTTTGTTAGGACTAGGTTCTTGTAATTCAAAAATTACAAAATTTATTTTTTTTTTTTATATTTTGTTACTCTGTTTTATATGTATCAGTGTATTGCCTGTGTGTATATATGTATGTGCACTATGTACATGCCTGGTGCCTGCAGAGACCAGAAGTGCCTGGTGCCTGCAGAGACCAGAAGAGGCTGTCATATCCCCTAGAATTGGAGGTATAGGTGGTTGTAAGCCACCATGTGGGTACTGGGAATAGAACCTGGGTCCTCTGCAAGAGCAACAAGTGCTCTAAACCACTAAACCATCTCTCCATCCCCCCTCAATTTTTTAATTCCTTCTATTATTTTATGAACTTCAATGTCTGGATAATAAATAACCAAAGAAAAGAATTCTCTGAAAAGAATACTTGTAAATAATCTGTGGAGGAGCAATTAAGTAAGCATATTTAATATATTCTGGGAAAAGTAAATGAATAAAAATAAGGTTACCTATATATTTCCACAGAACATATCACAAGGACCACTAATATACAAGGAAGGTAGTTTGCTACATTTATATGCTGTGTTTTATTCTAACATGTTTAGTACCTGGAAAGAGACATAAAATAGGATAGTGAATGAAGAGGAACCTCCTCCTTTTCATCCCATACATGTCTATTATTCCATAGTATCTATTTACAAAGAGCATAGATTTACATAATTAAAAATTATAAGTTATAAACAGATTAAGTATTAAAATGAAAGTGAAAATAAAATATTAAATGCTAATACAGAATAATTATAAAATTAGAATATAAACAAAGTATACAATCTAGAAAAAAATGCCAAGCAATTGTGGTGCACATCTTTAATCCTGGCACTTGGAGACAGAGGCAAGTAGATCTCTGAGTTTGAAGCCAGCCTGGTCTATGGAGTGAGTTACAGGACAGCCAGGACAGTTATACAGAGAAACCCTGTCTAAAAAAACTGAAGAAAAAAAATAAGGCAAGGGAATCTCTAAGTTCAAGGCCAGTCTGCTCTACAGAGCAAGTTCCAGGACTGCCAGGGCTTCGTGGAGTAACCCTATCTAAACAAACAAACAAATAAATAAGAACTGACCAGCTAAGTCCAGAGGCCACATGGTAGAAAGAGAGAACCAATTCCTGCAAGTTACCTTCTGACCTCCACTTGTGAGCCTTGACACATGTGTACTGATGCACATATATACACGGACTAAATAAATAAATGTGAGAAATAGAAAAGAAACTGTAACAAAACTGAAAATAAATATTTAAGATGATGAGAGAAGCTGAAATAATGGAGCACACCTGTGATCCCAATACTCAGGAGGCTGAAGCAAGAGGATCATGAGGTAGAGGCTGGCCCAAGAGGCTAGCAAGTCCCAGACCAGCTTGAGTTGCAAAGCAAGACCCTGTCTCAAAATATCATAGTAGTAGTAGCAGGAGCAGGAGCAGGAACAGTAATAGTATTAAAAGAATAATCAAATTTAAAGACTAGGAAATATTTTTTTTTTTTTTTTTTAGTGTGTGAGATGGCAATAGTCTAGAATTTAAAAAATCCAGTATTTTATGTGAAAAGAATAAGAATTCTTCACATGTAGAACATTCAATGCTTTAAATGCATACTGCTCAGTAAGTCTGAGTGGTCCCAAGCAGAAATGCTTCCAAGACAAAGTTCAGAGCAGAAAGGCAACCTGTCCCCCAACCTCCCCTCTCCTGTACCACACATGCACACATACAGGAGCCCAGCTCTCTCAGACACTTTCAGAGATGCTGGTTCTCTTACAGAAAGCCCAACCTGAGGTTCTCCCTTGATGTCTCCACTCCCTAGTTCCAAACTTGACCCATTTCATAAATGTCCTGTCTTCTGTTTCTACTATTTCAGATCTTTGACTTTTTTCTCACTGAAGAAGAAATGAAGGACATTGCCGCCTTGAATAAAAATGTCCGCTTTGTGGAGTTGCTCATGTAAGTGTCCTAAGATCACTAATCAGGTAGTGCTTGTCACATGTTAATCAATGAGGCTCTTTGCTACCTCACCTATGCTCATAGAAACACCCGAATGAGGTATGAGCAGTGTGTTCTGAATAGTAGACATACCTGGGTGAACATCTGCCACTTAGGTAAAGGCATGACATGGAGAAAAGGAGAATTAACCCTTCACACTTCACCTGCTACAACAACACAAATTCTGAAGTAACATTGTTTACTTCTAACTAAAAATCAAAGCAATACCCAAATTGGAGCAAATTTATTTTTAAAAAATTATTAGACCTGCTTGTATCGTACAGAAGGAATATCAGGTTGTGACCCAAAACCTAGAGTTTTAGTCAAATACTTCCTTGCTTGTAAGATTTAGTGCTTTGGAGTTGGAAAGATGTCTTAGTGATTAAGAACACTTGATGCTCTTTTGAGTACCTGGGTTCAGTTCCCAGCACCTGTATCAGGCAGCTTACAATCACCACTAACTCCAGTTCCAAGGGATCCAAAGCCCTCTCCTGGCCTGCAAATGTACCTACATGCACATGGTACACATAAATTCACACCCACACATACACATAAATAAAACGGGTGTGGTGGTACATACCTTAAATCCCAGCCCTCAGAAGGTATCTCTGTGAGTTCAAGGGTAGCTGGGTCTACCTAATGAGTTCCAGGCAAGCCAGGGCTACATACTGAAGACCCTGTCTTCAAAAATAAATACATAAATAAATAGGACTGGAGAGATGGCTCTGTGGCAAAGAATACTGGCTGTTCTTCCAAAGGACCTGGGTTCAATTCCCAGCATCTACATGGTGACTTATAACTGTGACTCCAGTTCTCAGGACTCTGACACGCTCTTTTGGCTTCACAAGGTTCTAAGCATGAATGTGATGCATAGACATACATGAAGCCAAAACACCCATACACATAAAAAAAATAAAATAAATATTTTAAAAATGATTGAGACCTCAGCTCTACCTATCAGCTACCTTTTTAAAAAAAATAATTTATTTAACTTTATTTTATGTGCCTTGGTGTGAGGGTGTCAGATCTCCTGGAACTGGAGTTACAGACAGTTGTGAGCTGCCATGTGGGCACTGGGAATTGAACCTGGATCCTCTGGAATAGCAGCCAGTGCTCTTAACCACTGAACCATCTCTTCATCCCCAGCTACCTTTTCTATAAGACCTTTTCACACCATGTAAAGATGTTGTCAAGCTCAAGTCAAGGCAAAGAAGCCTTCTATTACCAAACATTACAGGTCTTTTTAACTAGAACTGATGTGGCTTATACACAGATAGTCCAACACGTATATGTGTGCACACATTTTATTTTGTTCATCCTTTCCCATTATTCTTTCTGATTTCTCAAATCATGTTGGCAGTCACTTTCTTCATTTGATCTTCTCTTTAAGTAAGGAGTTAGACATCACCCATTAAGATAATGCATAGAGTTGGAACACAATTGATCTCACTACTCTTCGTGAGTTAGAAAGCATCCTGGATGACCTGGTATTGATTTTCTGGATTACTATAACAAAATAGCTCCTTGATGTGAATTTTCAAGGAAGACAACTGCTTGGCATGTAAAGATACCACCCAGCCTCAAAATATATGAGAAAACACAAATACACATAATAACTTACTGGAAACTAAGCTTTAAATTAATCAATAGCTCTTGGAGGTATGTTATTTCTACTTAAAAATATCATTAAGTTAAGAAGAAATAATAATATGGGATGAATCTACCATTCTATTGATTTTCTTTTACTAACAACATTATTTGATTTACATTTGAAATACTAAATACAAGTTTTAACAATACTAGGGCAAATATGATTCATTCTTGCAGAAAACAATTAGAAAATCAACAAAGTGATACAAAGATTATTAATTTTAAAAAAAACTGTGTCTTTGAGAGATCCTGGGCCATGACTTTTCTCTAATGCTCATTTGTTGACCTCTGACATTGGAGAGTCCTGTTTGTCTTATATTTTTGTGGTAGTTGCAGAGAGCTAAATCTTGGCTATGTTCCATGACAGAAATGCATGCACTCCTAACTGTTATAGACATTCTCACCTTTGTTATTTGTGGTTGGTTGTAGCTGCAACCCACCTTTCCTTGCCTATTATGTGCATGCTCACATCATGAAAAGGTGCTGACTTAAGGGGTGATGAGAAGGAAGAAGATGGAGAAACAAAGGGTAAATGAGTAGAAACAAAAGGGGCAAGAGAATGACCATATCAAAAGATGTTGGTTAACACAGTTGTGCCACCATTAGAGTAAACTGTCTCCCTCTTGGGGGATTGCCTTGGCAGGTGGAGTAACCATCCTGAATACCCATTTCATGATGAATACTGAACATCGACAGTTCTTCAAAAGAGTTTTTCCCCCTCTTATTCAGGAGCTTGAGCCGGATAATCCTCTCCAAATATGAAAGTATATGAGGTCTTACTATCCTCAGAAGAAGTTGAATAAAACACACCATGCTTAATTTTTGTAAAGTATGAACTCAGCTTAGCTCTGATGAAGAAAAAAAAGATTTAAATCTATCTAAAAAGCTCTTTGAAAATGCTTTGTTAGTATTTTAAGGTCAATTTCTTATAGGTTGTTGAAACATTAATGGAAAACATTAAACTTTACTTCAAAAGTGGCATATAATCTAACTCATGAATATGAAAATGTTATAGGAAGTCTGTATTATTTAGACTTTAGCTGGACAGAAAAGAAGTTTGTAGCTGGCATACTTCCAGGTGTTGACCATGACCTTGACCTCCTAAAGGTTTGGGCCATTGGTTGCAAGACAGACACAGCCAAGACAGAAATTTACATGCCATTATTAATGCACCTTGAGTACAGAGATAAGTAGAAGTCTAGAAAAGTCTTAAAGAATAAATATGCAGTAGGTTGTGCGAGGGTTGTAGAGTCATGCTGGAGTGCTTGCCTGGCATGCTGGAGACCCAAGTGAGGGTGGGGGTGGGGACAATTAGCAAAACCATAATGATTTTTCTTTTTCCTTTTTCTTTTTTAATTTATTATGCATACAACGTTATGCCTGCCTGTAGATCTGCAGGCCAGAAGAGGGCACCAGATCTCATTATTGATGGCTGTGAGCCACCATGTGGTTGCTGGGAATTGAACTCAGGACCTCAGGAAGAACAACCAGTGCTCTGAACCTCCGAGCCATCTCTCCAGCCCCATAATGATTTTTCTATTATCTCATTTGTTTCCATCCAGTATGCCCATTCAGCTTTTACTGTGCTTGAAAGATGGAAAGTATTGATTCTTTCTTAAATTTTTTGTTATTCAGGGTGGTGGGGAATTGAGACTGGGTTTCATGTAATCCAGACTGCCCACAGACTTGCTGAGCATTTGATACCAGACTTGAATTCTGAACCCATGGTCTCTATTACATTTTTAAGGGTCTGAGCTTCCACATGACTGGTAAGCAATACTTGTACTCAGTTATAATCATTCTTGCCCACATTCATCAAGAAAACGATCATGTAAAGTGGCTAGAAACAACCAACATATACAAAGAAAGCTTTTTAATCTCAAAATGGTCTAAAGATGGTGATTTTAAATGAATGAATTTTTAAAGGAGAATTTGAGAAATACTAGAAGATAAGGTCTTTTAAAACTGCTTTTACAAAGACTTAAGAATATAGTTTGATGAAGTTACAAGTTCTAAAAGAACATGGATAATTTTATTATATATAAAATTTTAAAAAGTAAATTAAATGATTACAATTGTATCTATTTTTAATTTAACTAGAAAAATATAGTGTATTTGTTTATATCAGATCACTTTCAAAAGGTGAGGGAATTCTTCAAAAATCATATTTTTCCAATATTGATAGAAAAAATTGAATGGCCCAAAGAGAAATTATGAGTTAAAAATATGAATCATTTTTTCCCATTATGAATGTTAACAATGCTGTTCTCTGAAAAATATTTTATTTACAAGATTAATAAAGTATGATGATTTGCTCTACTATGTGATCTCTATTCTGTTCCTAAGGTTGGAGGAAGCATCTTCATCAAAGTAAATTGAAAGGGCCTGAGGTTGAGTTCTTGCTGTGCTTTTGCTTTGAGAAGAGAAGAGGGGTACAGAATAAGAGATCTGAGCCCATCCCTGTTGTCAGAGCCCTTTGGGGTTCTTCATGGGGGCATATCATGTAGAGACAGGGCTAGACTTAACATCTGCCAAACCATTTCTAAGAGGTAGATATTAAAAAAAAAAAAAAAAAGAGTCCTCACCATTTGTCAAGGAACTTATTCCTGAATCAAAAGAGGGTAACTTCTGTCTTAATTATAGAAAAGATGGAGGAAAAAGAGTTGGAGATAGAAAATAGGGAAGTTTGGAAAGAAATATCACCTGGCATGAACATCTGTATGTCAATTCTTCTCCTATTTCTATTATGGTATAAAGTATGTCTCCTCCTGCCCCACCCAAAGTTAATGTTGAAATCTCAAACTCCAGTGACTCAGAACATGATATTATTTGAAAATGGTCATGATATTTATGATTAATTAAGATGGGGTCAGACTGCTTCCATCATGTCAGAGTCCCTGTACCAAACAATACAGCCCTAAACATACAGGTCACCAGCTGCATACAATAATAACAGAAAACAATCAAAGCTAAATTTTTAAAGATTTAGAAGTATTATTCTCATATGAATACAAAGTGAAAACATATCAATGATTTCAATAGATAATCAATGACAGAATCAGTCAAGGTGATGGAAGAACTACCATGAAGCCAGGCCTAATGGCACACACAGGCATATAGTCTCAGCTGTTGGGTAGACAGAGGCAGGAGGAACACAAGTTCAAAGCCAGCCTGCAACTTAGTGAGATTTTATCTTAAAACTGAAAGTAAAAGGAGGTCTGGGATATCACTGAGTGCTTGACTAGCATTTGAGAATCTCTAGGTTCAATGTCTAAGGGAAAAAGGAAGAAGTGGGAAGAAAGGTGAAGTGGTGGAGGTGGGTCCATGTTCTCAAGGACTATAAAACCGTGAAACTTGAGTGACTTTTCCTACCATATTTAATCATTTACCCCTGCATAAAGATCCTTCAGCACTGTTGCTGTCATCACCACTAGCTCTTCAGCTAGAGGCCACTGCCCTCACAAAGCTGCAAAGCATTCTTTTGGGTGACTGACTCTGGAGGTTTGGGATGTTCCCAATCCACACATGCCAAATCTGTCCCTTAACCACTCAAGGAAGAGGACACTGAAATACAATTCTTGAGAAGTATGTTGTTATATCTGAGTCATTGGTCACACTGGATGGTTTATGGTAGTAAATGATGATGTGGGAACTTTCAACTACATGGTCTTACTTTGTCCTACAGAGTCTGGAGACTCATCAGGCTTAGCCATACCAAGTCTTGATGCCTAAGTGGCTGATCAGACCAAGAACTCTGGACCTCAAAGCTCAGGTGGATTTCCCTGGTTGGCAGTACTGCAGAAAATTGTCATACATAATTGCTTGGGGCAATTAAACTACACACACACACACACACACACACACACACACACACACACATATGCTATTCCACTGGAAGAAAACAATAGAAGACAGTCCTGATTTTCCACAGACTTTGGCCTGTGTTTCTTGTACTTTGGCTAATTATAACCTTGAATTGTCATTAGCCATAGCGATGAGTATGACTACTTTCCTGAGTTCTGTGCCTTACTGTAATAAGTCATGGAATCTGAGGGTAGAATCGGGGATCCCTTACCACAAGTAGTTAACATATTAGCTAGATATGATTGCCCAGACCTGTAATCCCAGCATTTGGGAGCTTGAGGCTAGCTTGGGCTGTAAAATGAGACTCCACTTCAAAAAATAGAGTCAAACAAACTTCACACACACACACACACACACACACACACACACACACACACACGAATGTATGCATGAACATGCACATATAGCTAACAAAGACACAAGAGTTTCCCTGGGGAACCAGGTAGCTTGTGGGGAAGCCTGCTGCATGCTGCTCCCATAGCACTTTTCATTTTTTCCTTTCACTCTTTTTCAAATACTAGATGACTTTTCTTAACATCTCAAAGTGAAGCCATCCTCTTGTTCTCTTGTTCAGCTGGGGCAGGGATATAGTAGTACTTTTAGGGTCACCAAGCAGAGGCCCTGAGAATGTCTAGAAGTCTGCATGAAACACCTTCACAGGCAACAATCAAACAAACTCATGGGAAAGAAGGACTTAGTAAAACTGAGTAATGCTAAAACCCTCAACAGTTCTGCCTCTGTGTTAAACCATATACAATTCTCCATATTAGAGTGCAGCGTACTGGGATATATCCACACACAGAGCAAAGTACATGAAGTCCATGAATTTGCAGCATGCAGCTCAGGCATATTTTTCACATTTCTACATACCCACATGTCTTAGCTAGGGTTTCTACTTCTATGAAAAGACACCATGACCATGGTAACTCTTATAAAGGTAAACATTTAATTGGGTGGCTTACATATTCAAAGGTTTAGTCCATGTCATTATAATGGGACAGGGTAGCATGCATATATGAGACCTCAAAGCCCACCTCCACAGTGACACACTTCCTCCAACAAGACTACACTTGCTCCAACAAGGCCATATCTTCTAATAGTGCTACTCCCTTGGGGGCCATTTTCTTTCAAACTACCACATTCCACTCCTTGGCTCCCAAAGTCTTGTAGCCATATCAAAAATGCAAAAATGCATTCAGTTCAACTTCAAAAATCCCCATAGTCTCATATAACAGTCTCAAACTTTGGCATACAGACCTAGCATTTCTAACAGACTCATTTGTGGAGCTGTGAAGCAGGATTTTTCTAAAGGGCCTTCCTACCTTGTTTTGGGAAGGTGTAGCAGTCCTTTCTTTTGTGTCCTACTTGTCCATTTTGGACAGCATACTTTCAGCAGTTGAGGTAAGGGAATTTTCTTGCCCAGTGGCTAACTTGCCACAATGAAAGTAAACTCTGTAAGGAGTTTCTTCAATGCCCATCATCTTCTCTGAAGTAGATTGGTGCTGCCAGGATCAGACATGTCTCATTGTCATTTAAAAAAAAAAAAAAGAATCTATGTTATTAAAACATCTTAAATGCCATATTCTGTAGATCTCTGAAGTGTTTGAAGATGACCTGTCTATCCAAATTATATCTGTTTGACCTTGAAAACATAACTAATATGACTATATATTTGATTGTAATGACTAACTACTAACTTGCATTTCTTTATATCCTAATTAATTTGTCATAATAACTTTCAAGGACTAGAAATTTTATTATGTTGTTAAATGAGTTGCATAGGTAGAATACCTTGAACAAGATGAGAAATGTATGCACAGTATGTTCTAACAAAAATAATCTCAAATTTGTGTACAATATGCAAAAATCTAATCCAATGTAAAATATTTAAAACAAGTAGTTGCTTTCTAAAAGTGGATTCACTAATCTACCTTTTTATCTTATCATATCCATATTCTCTCTTTTTTCTTTTCAGAGTAGATTCAACAATCTACCTTTTATCCAACATCTGTATCTTTTTTTTTCAGAGTAGATTCAATAATCTACCTTTTATTTTATCTATAGCCTCTTTTTCTTTCCTTTTTCTTGTTTTTCAAACAAGATCTCTAAATCTAATCTCCTTTGTTTAGCCTTTTTCCTGACCATTAACAATAACAACTTGTAACCAACCATCCTAAACAATGACAATTATCCATAACCCATTGAATGACCAAAAATCACCCACCCCACCTCTGGGAATGTGGATGTTATGTTCTTAAAATTTCTTCCTGATGTGTGGGGGTGAAAGCATCTTTAGGGAATCCTGAAAAGAAAATTTTGGAGTTAATTGTCAAGTCCTGGGAAAGTTAGCTGTATTATTTGCCCAGTTTCTACACAATGGGAAAGTGCAAGGCTTGTCTCAAGTCCTTGCTCAAATAATCTGTGAGGCTGGATCATCTCAGTTAGCCATCTCAAAATTGTCCGGAACAGTTTGTAGTCCAATGCCAATCTTTAGGTAATGTTTGTCAGCTTAATGGTATTATCCTGATGGAATTGTTGCGGGGACTCATTATTATTATTATTATTATTATTATTATTATTATTATTATTTTGGGAGACTTCAAAGTCACTGTTAGACATGGTCATAATTCAATGCAGAAAACCCTTTTTGTGGGACAATTTTTCTGGATGATTTGTCCTTTTTCTTCAGATGTCTCATTTGTCCAGTGTTCTTCAGGTTCCTTAGCCTTCATTTTCCTGAAAGACAAAAACAAAACTTTTCCCCAACCGTAACTTTTCTAATCTCATCAATTTTGATTTATGGTTTCTACTTAAATTTTTGTTTTATTGTCTAAAGTTGTTCTATAATCCAGAGCAGTATGGGGTTTTTTTGTGTTTGTTTGTTTTAATACAATAGGCAGTAGGTTCTTTAATTGCTCTGAAAAGGAGTTTCTTCTACAATGACAGGAAATGACTAAACAGAATTTGACATGGGGGCCTGAGAGAGGTCCCTTAGGGTTTTTCCCCACAGCAAAGGCAAAGGATTACCTTGTCTATCCCTTGTTGATCTACAGTCATTAGTTCAATGTTTGCCTTTATGACACCTTCTGCATAATCTAGAAGGGAGGGGGGTTCTGTTGAGATTATCCTTAAAAAATTTTGTTTCTGGGAACATCCTGTTTACAGTTTCTTTTTAGGTGACCTTATTTACCACACTTGAAACATCTGACATTACTGTTCTTCTTCAAACCTCTGGAAATCACCTCTCCTATCCAAGTATAATCATGGTCATGAGATTCAATATTCATTGTATATTGGATTCATTCCTCCAAAGGTGCTGATCTTGCCTTTAATGGCCTAATTATCCTTTTGCATTGTGCATTAGCATTATCTGTCTAGCTTCTGAATTTGGTATCATTCTACTTACTGCTGAAGACAGCCTTTGTAAGAAATCAGTGAAGGCTTATTTTGACCTGGTATAACTTTTGTAAATGACTTTTCTTTCCTACTTCTCCCATTCTGTCCCAAGCATTCAAGGGTGCCATTTGGAATAAAGCTAGGGTGTGTTCATCATATATATATATATATATATATATATATATATATATATATATATATATATATATATTGCCTTTCTACATTAGCATAATATCCCTCTCCAAGAAGTTGATCCTGGGAAATTTCCATACCTCTAGCCCTACTTGGTTGTTCAATGATCTTAGCCTTGACTTTCTACCAGGTTCTCCACTGTAATTGTGGACTAGCTTCTAGGACAACTATAACCAAATCTCTCCAGTCTTGAAGGATAATTCTATTACAAATTAACCACAAGTTTAACATCTGCTTCTTAAACAAGGAATGTATACCATATGACACTATAACTTCTCAGAATCTCCTCAAATCTAACATTTGCACAGGAGTCCAGTCAGCTTTTACACAGCTCTTCAGCATTTGGCAGTTCCTGTAAGGTTACTGGATAGATAAAGTTTGGCTTTTTCTTTCTAACCATATAATGCAATGCTAAGAAAGGTTCACCTTAAATTTCTCTGTCTGGGTCTGAATTTATCTATGATCTGTTTTAACAAGTTTTTCTAAAACTTTGATCTTAGCACTCACATTAACCAACTTTTTAAATGATAAAACAAACAATATTTATAATTGACATTACATGTATCCCATCAACATTAATTATCCCCTCATTTAATTATTCCATTTTCAGAACATCAATCATATTATCAAACAGAGGCCAAACACTCTCCATTGTAAAAATATTTGTCATTTTTTAATGTGGAGAAAAAAAAATTCTTTTAACTAATTCCTCCCTTTAAGAAATCTTAATTGATTCACCAAATCTGCTGATAAGGACTATTCAGATGATGGTGTGGCATCATTCTGAGGAGGGGACCCAAGGAAAGTCAGAACCCACCAGGAAAGGAAAGAAGCCTCAAAGCCAGCTTTCTGCCCCAGAGAACATGTGAAAGCAGCTAATTCTGGGGTGTTTGGAACTTGACCCTGGGAGAGTTTGCTGCAGAGAAGCTGCAACAAAAACTTAGCCAGTGGCATAGGGATTCCAGCCCATGTGGGGTGGAGACTCCAACCACATGCAGCTTGGGGCTGTACTGGGGGCCTGCAAGGCCACAGGCAAGTGGCTTTTTCATGAACTTATGCCCCACAAGTTGGACACCAGATGTTGTTAGAATCTTAGATGGTCTTTTAATTAAAAATCCAGAGCCAGATATTGGGGTGAAAGCTGAAAGATCAGAAAAACAGAGCAAGCCACAGGTAACCTCATCTCACCAACTCCTCAGCCAATCCTGTTTCCACAAATCCTCAGACTGAAAGTCTCTGAGTTCTTACCTGAAAGGGTCTCAGCTGAACTACCTTAGCTCTTATTTCGTCACGCCTTGTATACCTTTCCCCCCTAGCCATCTCTTGCTAGTATTAAAGACATGTGTTCTTCCAAGTGCTGGGATTAAAGGCATGTGTCGCCACTGCCTGGCTCTGTTTCCAGTGTGGCGTTGAACTCACAGAGATCCAGACAGATCTCTGCCTTCTAAATGACAGGATTAAAGGTGTATGCCATCACTGTCTGGCCTCTATGTCTAATCTAGTGGTTGGCTCTGTCCTCTGCTCTTCAGGCAAGCTTTATTAGAGTACACAATATATCACCACAGCACAGGATATACATTACCATTCCAAAACATAAGGAAAGGAGAATAGTGAGGAAATGCTGGACCAGGACAAGACTAAAAACCAGGTGGGCAAACTCCAAACTCTGCATCTCCATGTTTGATGCCAAAATGCTCTTGAGATCTCCAACTCCTTTCAGCTTTGTTGACTGCAACACACTTCTTTCTCTTGAGCTGGTTTCATTCCCTGCTAGCAGCTTTCCTTGGCAGGTACCCCACGGCTAAGGCATCTGCAACATCTTGAGGTCTCCAAGGCAATTCAGCTTCAACTTCACAGCTTCAGGCAATGAGCTCTCTAGGCCTCCATTCAGGGACAGCCCTGACACATGCCTGGCTCAGTGGCTTTCATTAGTTGAGGAGGCAAATTCCATGGCCCCTTTCTTCCATCCTTATAAGACCTTCTATCCTTAACAAGACCATACCTACTCTAACAAGGCCACAACTCCTAATAGTGCCATTCCCTTTGGGAGCCATTTTTCTTCAAAACATCATACCATGCATGACACTCAGATCAAGAGATGAGCATTTCCACGGCTGAGGAAATGGCTCAGCTAGTAGAGCACTTGCCACATGAGCATGAGGACTTGAATTCAATCTCCATTACCACAGCACCATGAACTTGCAGTACAAATCCTGCTGATGGGGAAGTAAAACCAAGGGGATCCTTGGGGCTGCTGGCCAACCACTAGTCTAGCTGAATTATTAAGTTCCAGATTTAGCAAGAGACCCTGCCTCAAAAATAAGGTGGAGAATTGAGGACAGGAATGGCATTGACGATGACCTCTGACCTCTGCAAGGCCCACATACATGGATACAAATGTGCAAATACAAACACATATTCAAAATAAATAAATAATAATAATAATAAATGTAAAAACATGTTAGGTATGTTTGACTCAGAATTTTATCTCTGTGTGTATGGAGTCTGTACATTTTCTTTTCCATCAAAGACCAATTTTGCAAATTCATATTTTTCTCACAATATATTATCGTTATATGGTGTAGGAAAAGTGTATTTGCTCATTTATGTGCTTGGCTAACTCCTTGGCCTACCTCAGTGAACACAACAAAAATCTGATTCCCAGCACTTCCATTCTTACTCTCTAATGACTTAATTTTTCTATATCACAGCCATTTTTTCCCTTTCTATTCTTATCCTTACTGTTTGCTATCAATTAATTTGTGGCTAATCAAATTCCTGGCTCTCCTTTGTTTTCTTTCTGGATTTCACTTAGAATAAATTTGCAAAAGAAAAGAAAAAATATAACCTGTTCTGTGTTTTCATTCATTAATATTTATTTTTCTTATTGTAGTATCTTTCCTCTGTTTCCTTTTGCTTATCAATAGTATCCTCACTTCCTAGGTTAAATGTCCTTTTGACCAATGTTTTTAGCTTGTTTTTCTTTTTCTTGCTTAGTGATATAGATGCTGAACATAGTGAATTTTTCCTAAGTACTCTCATGAATAAGATTTTCCAACATGTTTTTAGTTTTGTTTCTAGGCATTTTCTAAACTCCAATTTTAATTAATTCTTTGACTAATAGATGTTTACAGATTGCTAGGGAAATGGCTCAGAGGCTAGGAGCACTTACTGCTCCTCCAGAGGACTTGAGTTCAGTTCCCAGCACCCCACATCAGGTAGCTCACAACCACCTGTAATTTCCATTCCTGTAGATCCAATGCCTTCTTCTGGCTTCCTCAGGCATATGTACACATGTGGCATAAACGTACACAAACACACATACACACACACACACACACACACACACACACACACTAAAAATAAACAAAAGAGTAAATATTAGCTATTTGCAAATTATTTTTATTTTCATTTGTAATATCTTTATTTTTCTATCAGGAGTTTTATCTTCCTGAGTTCTTAGTCTACTTTTTTTTGGGGGGGGTGGTTGGTTTTTCGAGACAGGGTTTCTCTGTGTAGCTTTGTGTCTTTCTGGGATCTCACTCCGTAGCCCAGGCTGACTTCCAACTCACAGAGATCCACCTGGCTCTGCCTCCCGAGTGCTGGGATTAAAGGTGTGCGCCACCACCACCCGGCCATAGGCTACTTTTAATCATGCTCAATTCAGATAACATCATGGATCAAAGCAGTTCTTAACATGAGATTGGGACAATTTGCAGTTTGTTCTAAAGTCTTGAGTTGAATAAGTTGGATATAAGGAACATATCATCATGTGTTATCAGTTTTTACCTCTGATACTGGAGAAGCCACAATGAGTGAGTGATTTCGTTCCTTTACTGCCCTTATTCCTAACTAGGAGCAGTTGTGTCCCTTCCTCCTGCAGAAGACATTTAGCAATGTGTGAGGGTGTCACAACTGAGGTTGGAGGACATAGAAATGGACCAAGCACTTAGGAAGTAGAGGCAAAAGTATTGCTAAATACTTTTTCAATTATCAGACAGTTCTTACAACAGGAATTGTAAGCCCCAAATGTCAGTCAGGCAGAGGCTGCAACACTTTACTAACACAAGTTCTTAAAAGATGTTAAAATGCACTCATTCCCATACTGTGATTTCTGCTAATTGTATGTAACTGAAAACTCAGTCCACTGAGGCTCATTGCTACAGTGCTTAATGTAAACAGCCCATCTGTTGGAAAAGAATATCAGTGTCACACAAAAGAACACGCAGCAAAGTAGAAGTAATTCAGCAAGACAATTTCTTTTTGCAAAAAGGGTGTGCCACAACTTAAGCCTGGCTATTGAGCAGCACACTCAACCTAAATGACTTTTTTTATCCCTGATGTAGGTGGTGACTTCATCTCATCCCACTGATGGGAGCTCAGTTTCACATCTGAGGTGACTGGTTGATCAGTGAGTAGAGGACAGAGGAAGTTCAGGAAATATGAGCCCTTGACAGACTAACTGACTTTGATAGTGGGTTCAAACAAAAGATCCCCCTGATTCAGCCTTCTAAGTAGCTGGGACTGTCGGCACATGTCAAGCACCTGGATTTTTACTATATATATTCTTTGGGATATGAAGCTTGTCCATGCTGATTTCCATAATGTCTGGGCTGGTTCACATACTGCCCCCCCTCCCAACCATTTATTCTCATTTGTTTTGTTAATGACTGCCTTTGGGGAGATGGGAGTAGGAAGGAATTTAAATGCACTTTGGATTTGCATTTCTTTGATTGCCAGTGAGGCTGAACATTTTCCCAGTGTTTCTTTCATTTCTTTGCCAATACAATTCCTTCTTTTTGTCCTTGAGGACCTGGGTTCCTAATGCCATTTTTAAAAAAATTCGACATAGATTTGATCTTTTTAATTTGCATAGTTATTTCAAGAAATAAGCATTCAGAGGTGAGGGGAGTAGATCTTCATCATTAAGATCTTCATCATTAACATTAAGTGATCTCTCTGCACCCCTCCCCTGTCTTTTGGTAACAGCCTGCTATTTATCAGAGTAATTTGCTCTAAGGAAATGCTTTATAACTTTTTCCTTCTTGTATTAACTAATTTCTGTTGGGATTCATTTGTCCATCTGCTCTAAACTCAAATACTAATGTATGCAACTCATTGTCTTAGGGTTTCTATTGCTCTGAAGCAGCACCTCTGCAGCTCACTGGCCAGTCTGCTGACCTGACCTGTGAACTCCATGCTTAGAGACTTTGTCTGAGAAAATGAGGTAGAGAGCAACTGAGGAAGATACCTGATGTCCAAGTCTGGCCTACATACACATACAAACACATACATGTGCACATGTGCACATGAACTATACACACACACACACACACACACACACACACACACACACACACACATCCACATGCACATGATGGATGAACATGGTGTAAGTATCACCATACCCGACTTCAAATTATACTACAAAGCCATAGTAATGAATCAGCACACACTGACACAAAAACAGATACACAGATGAACCAAGTGGAACAGAGGACTCAGATGTGAGCTACAGCCAAATGATTTTTCACAAAGATTCCAAAGTATACATTAGAAAAAAGACGACTTTTTCAACAAATGGTGCTGGGAAAATGGAGTATCCACATGAACAAGAATGAAACTAGATCCCTTTCTCTGTCTCTGTACAAAAACCAACTCAAGATGGATCAAAGACCTTAATGTTAAGCTGAGACATTGAAACTGTCAGGGGGAATAATGAAAAGCACTTCAAGATAGAGACCCTGGCAAAGGCTTTGGGAGTAAGATCCAGTTGCTCAGGAAATAGCATCAAAAATTGACAGATGGGACCTCATGAAATTAGAAAGCTTCAGCATAGCAGAGGAGCCAGGTATCAATCAAGTGGAGAGACAGCCACAGAGCAGTAGAAAAATCTTTGTCAACCATGCATCTGACAAAAAATAATTGCTAGAAAAAGAACTCAAAGAATGGGCTGATGAAATGAACAGGCAGTTCTCAAAAGACAAAATACAAATGACCAAGAAACACTGGAAAAATGTTCAGCCTCACTGGCAATCAAAGAAATGCAAATCCAAAGTGCATTTAAATTCCTTCCCACCCCCATCTCCCTAAAGGCAGTTATTAACAAAACAAATGAGAATAAATGGTTGGGGGGGCAGTATGTGAACCAGCCCAGACATTATGGAAATCAGCATGGACAGGCTTCACATCCCAGGGAATATATATAGTAAAAATCCAGGTGCTTGACATGTGCCGACAGTCCCAGCTACTTGGAAGGATGAACCAGGAGGATCTTCTGTTAGAACCCAGAAATCTAAGGCCAGCCTAAGCAACATTACAAGATATGACCTGTAAGTGGAGCTTCCCTGTCCCACAGCCACTCTCAAATAATCACTCAGAGGCTTAATATTAATTACAAATGCTCAGCCAACAGATCAGGCTTATTACTAACTAGCTCTTACATTTTGTGTTAACCCATATTCCTTATTTATGCTCTACCAGGTGGCAGTACCTTTATTAGCATGGCACATTCATTTCCAGCTCCTTCTTGTGTCTGGCTGGCAACTCCTGACTCTGTCCTTCTTCTTCCCAGCATTCTCAATTTGGCTTTCCTGTCTAACTTTATCCTGTTCAGCTATTGACCAGTTAGCTTCTTTATTAAACTAATCACAGCAACAAATCTTCACAGTGTACAAAACGATTATTCCATAGCATTTCCCCCTTATGTCAAATTAAAAAGGAAGATTTTAACTTTAACATAGTAAGATTATATACAACAAAAACAGATATTATGTAAGAGTTACAGTTACATATCCAGTCCATTCGTATTTGACAAAATTAGAGAAAATATTCTATTATTTATCTTATCTTTATGAGTCTCAAATTTTACCTAGTTAAGTATTACCTAATAAAGTTACCTAATTTACCTTCTATGATAACTAAGGAGAACTATAACTCTCTAGTCTTCAACTCCATCAAAGACCACAGAAGGATGAAATGTTACCGAGTGACAGGGACATCAGGCTGCCTGGACAGCCACCCAAAGTTTCTCTGCAATGTTGGGGCATCCAACTCTGGCCTACAGGCCTAGAATATCTGATAGTCTTTCCTGTGAAGCAAGGAATTTTGAAGGACTGTCCTACCTTATCTTGACAAAGTTCAACAGTTGCCTTTCTTGTGTGATGCTGATCTAGTTTGGACAGTAACTGTCAGCAATTGAGGCAAGGGCATTTTTTTGCCCACATAGCTAGCTTTTGCTGTAGAGAAAGTAAATTCCATACAAAGTTTTTATGATGCCCATCATCATCTCTGAAGTATATTGGTGCTGTCAGGAGCAGACATATCTCACTGTTATTAAAAGCCTTGGGTTATTAAACATATTAAATGCCATATTTTGTAGGTCTTTGAAGTGTTTGAAGATTATCTATCTATCTATCTATCTATCTATCTAAATATATCTGTGTATGACCTTGAAAACATACGTCACATGACTATAAGTTTGACTATTATAGATGACTATTAATCTGTATTTCTTAATATATATTACATTTTTAAATGAGTTATATAAACACAATACCCTAAATAATAGTAGAAACATACATACAGTATAACAAAATTAACTTTAAATTTATATCAATAAACCAAAATCCATACCAATGTAAAAAAATTTTTTTTGGTTTTTCAAGACAGGCTTTCTCTCTGTAGTTTTGGTGCCTGTCCTGGATCTCACTCTGTAGACCAGGCTGGCCTCAAACTCACAAGAGATCTGCCTGTCTCTGCCTCCTGAGTGCTGGGATTAAAGGTGTGTGCCACCACCACCCAGCCAATGTAAAATATTTACAACTAGTTAGTTGCTTTTTTAGTTTAAAAGTGGATTCAATAATCTACCCTTTCATCCAATCATTTCTATATTCCCCACTTTTTTGTAGTGCCCTGGAACTCCCAAGTTGGGTAACTGCTGCCCTGCTTGCCTGACCTTGACCTTGATGTCCTCCCCTATGCTGATTCCCTGCCGGTCTCCAACCCTCCTGAATGCTTAAGGGAAGTTCCTTGTTTGTATATCCTGCATTTGGTGTAAACAGCTTAGATGCAAGAATGTAGAACATTCAGTAGCAAACTTCTGCCCTCCGGGGTTCCTCCATTGTGCTGTAAACCTGTATTTAAGGTCCCCTCCCTTTTTCAATAAATGGCATTCAGCATCCCCTGGCATGAATGACCCGCTGTCTTTTGTCTCTGTTTTTCCATCCACAGCCCCTCGCTCGGACATGGTGAATGGGTGGTGGTAGCGTGGGCGCTACCTCAACACTTTTTCTTTTCAGAAAGAGATCCTTGAATCTAATCTCCTTTGTTCAGCTTCTTTCCTAAATTTGACCAATAACAATTTATAACCAACTTTCCTTAAATGATGACAAACATTCATAACCAATCTTTTGGGAGTGTGGACATCACTCTTTAGACTACTTCCTGTTATATGTGGGCACTGTTTTCTTTGGGGGAACCTTGAGAAAATTGGGATAATAATGAAGTCTCAGCTGGAGTAGTCTATAAGGCTGGGCCATCTCAACCAGCAGCCTTGAAGCTGTTTTGGAAGCTAGATCACTTGAACCATCCATTTTCATTGGTCTGGTCCCCTTGCTTTGAAATACATAAACTTTTAAAGGTAACATACATACATGCACTAATATAAGTGTAGACTGCATTGTACATAAGCCAGCCAAGGATGATTGTTTGAGCAGGTAAAATATACATCATGTATCTTGTAGTTCTTTTAGGTTTATTTCTTATGTTTTCAGGGGGTCTTCCTCGATCAAACCTGGTTTTCTTTAACCCAGAATGAGTCCACAGCTTCTTATTTCCTGTGGAAATAAGCATAACCTCACTCAAAGCAACATACCTTTTGATTTAAATTTTGAAGTCAAGATATTTTTTAAATATATAGGTTTAATCTAGCAGTTTGCATAATCCAGTGTCTCTTAGCAGCCAAAAAATTCAAAGACAATACAATAATATATAGGGTTCAGACTCTCTGTGTATTTTCCATCTTTACATTGCTTATATTTTTATTACTCTTTTCCTTTTTTACAGAGTTTCTCTACCCTTTTTCTTTTCTCTCCCAAGCCTATGTATATTTTTAAACACACTGTAACCCATTTAGAGGTTCTTTTTTTCCGACTGACTCTGTCTTTACTGCCTATCTGTAACCTTTTCTGTCTGCATGAGCAAAAACCCTAAACCATACAGCACATGGTTGAGATGCCTCTCTATACCACAGCCTCTGTGAGAGACTGCAGGAACCCACCATGTTGCTTAGCTCACGGTGTGCTGGCAGTTGCTAGGAGCTGCGTGTCTATACTGCAGCCAGTATGAGAGATGCAAGACTGGAAAGTAACATCTGGCTCTGATTCTGTGAGTTTAGAACTTTTTAAAAAAGATTTGTTTACTTATTATATATACAGTGTTCTGCCTGCATGTATCCTTGCAGGCCAGAAGAGGGCACCAGATCTTTGTGAGCCACCATGTGGCTGCTGGGAATTAACTCAGGACCTCTAGAACAGCAAGTGATCTGAACCTCTGAGCCATCTCTCCAGCCCCCAAACTTTTTTTTTTTTTAAGCTTTCTCAGGCTTTATGTGGATGTATGTGGCCCTGGATGTTGGGTACCATTTGTAGGCAGAGTTCTCCTGTCCCACAGCCACACTCAAATAATCACTCAGAAGCTTAATATTAATTAAAATGCTTGGCCAATAGCTCAAGCTTATTACTAACTAGTTCTTACATTTTTTTAAAATTATATTTGTGTTTTAATTTTACATATCAACCATGGGTTCCCCTGTCCTTCCCCCTCCTGCACCCACCCTCACCTTCCTCCCATTCCCTCCCCTCCATTCCCATCTCCTCCAGGGCCAAGACTCCCCGGGGGATTCAGCTCAACCTGATAGATTCAGTATAGGCAGGTCCAGTCCCCTCCTTCCAGGCTGAGCAAAGTGTCCCTGTGTAAGACCAAGGTTCCAAACAGCCAACTCATGCACTAAAGACAGGTCTGGGTCCCACTGCCTGGATGCCTCCCAAACAGTTCAAGCTATTCTATTGTCTCACTTATCCAGAGGGCCTGATACAGTTGGGGGCTCCACAGCTTTTGGTTCATAGTTCATGTGTTTCCACTAGTTTGGCTATTTGTTCCTATGCCTTTCCAATCTTGGTCTCAACAATTCACACTCTTACAATCCCTCTTCTTTCTCGACAATTGGACTCCTGGAGCTCCACCTGGGGCCTGGCCAAGGATCCCTGCATCCACTTCCATCAGTTATTGGATGAGAGTTCCAGCACAACAGTTAGGGTGTTTGGCCATCTGATCACCAGACTAGGTCAGATCAGGCTTTCTCTCAACCATTGCCAGTAGTCTACACTGGATGTATCATTGTGGGTTTCTGGGGACCCCTCTAGCACTTTGCTTCTTCCTGTTCTCATGTGGTCTTCATTTATCATGGTCTGTTATTCCTTGTTCTCCCTTTCTGTTCTTGATCCAGCTGGGATCTCCTGCTCTCCTAAGCTTTCTTTCCCTCGAAACTTGCCCTTCATTACTCCCACTGTCGTCCAGGTTTGCATGTAGACCTCATCCATTTCTCTGTCATTGGGAGGTCCCTGTGTCTTTCCTAGGGTTCCATTTTCTAGGTAGCCTCCCTGGAGTTGTATAGCAGTCTAGTCATCTTTGTTTTACATCTAGTATCCTCCTATGAGTGAGTACATACCATGTTCGTCCTTCTGAGTCTGGGTTACCTCACTCAGGATGATTTTTTCTAGATCCATCCATTTGCCTGCAAACCTCATGATGTCATTGTTCTTCTCTGCTGAGTAGTACTCCATTGTGTATATGTACCATGTTTTCTTTATCCATTTTCAGTTAAAGGGCATCTAGGTTGTTTCCAGGTTCTGGCTATTACAAACAATGCTGATATGAACATAGCTGAGCAGATGCCCTTGTGGTATGATTGAGCATTCCTTGGGTATATGTCCAAGAGTGGTATAGCTAGGTCTTGGGGGAGATGGATTCCAAATTTTCTAAGGAAGCGCCATATTGATTTCCAAAGTGGCTGTATAAGCTTGCATTCCTACTAGCAGTGGAGGAGAGTTCCCCTTGCTCCACATCCTCTCCAGCATAAGCTGTCTTCTGTGTTTTTGATCTTAGCCATTCTGACAGGTGTAAGGTGGTATCTCAGAGTCATTTTGATTTGCATTTCCTTAAATGTCTTTCAGTCATTTGAGCTTCCTCTGTTGAGAATTCTCTGTTTAGTTCTATAGCCCATTTCTTAATTGGACTGTTGGGCATTTTGATGTCTAATTTCTTGAGTTCTTTATATATTCTGGAGATCAGCCCTCTGTCAGATGTGGGGTTGGTGAAGACCTTTTCCTATTGCTTTGTCTTGTTGACCATGTCCTTTGCTCTACAAAAGCTTCTCAGTTTCAACAGGTCCCATTGATTGATTGTTTCTCTCAGTGTCTGTGCTACTGGTGTTATATTTAGAAAGTGATCTCTGGTGCCAATGTGTTCAAGAGTACTTCCTACTTTCTCTTCTATCAGGTTCAGAGTAACTCGATTTATGTTGAGGTCTTTGATCCACTTGTACTTAAGTTTTGTGCATGGTGTCAGATATGGATCTATTTGCAGCCTTCTACATATTGACATCCAGTTATGCCAGCACCATTTGTTGAAGATGCTTTCTTTTTTCCATTGTACAGTTTTGGCTTCTTTGTCCAAAATTATATGTTCATAGGTGTGTGGATTAACGTCAGGGTCTTCAATTCGATTCCATTGGTCCACATGTCGGTTTTTATGCCAGTACCAAGCTGTTTTTGTTATGGTAGCTCTATAGCAGAGCTTGAGGTCAGGGATTGTGATTCCTCCAGAGGTTGTTTTATTGTACAGGATTCTTTTGGCTATCCTGGGTTTTTTGTTTTTCCATATGAACTTGAGTATTATTCTTTCCAGGTCTGTGAAGAATTGTGTTGGTAATTTGATGGGGATTGCATTGAATCTGTAGATTGCTTTTGGTAAGATTGCCATTTTTACTATGTTAATCCTGCCTATCCATGAGCATGGAAGATCTTTCCATTTTCTGACATCTTCTTCAATTTCTTTTTTGTAATACAAGCACTTAAAGTTCTTGTCATATGGGTTCTTCACATGCTTAGTTAGAGTAACCCCAAAGTATTTTATATCATTTGTGGCTATTATAAAGGGTGATGTATCTCTGATTTCTTTCTCAGCCTGTTTGTCTATTGTATATAGGAGGGCTACTGATTTTTTTTTAGTTGGTTTTGTATCCTGCTATGCTGCTGAAGGTGTTTATAAGCTGTATCAGTTCCTTGGTTGAATTTTTGGGGTCACTCATGTATACTCTCATGTCATCTGCAAATAGGGAAAGCTTGACTTCTTCCTTTCCTATTTGTATCCCCTTAATCACCTTATGTTGTCTTATTGCTCTGGCTAGAACTTCAAGTACTATATTGAATAAGTATGGGGAGAAGGGACAGCCTTGCCTTGTTCCTGATTTTAGTGGTATTGCTTTGAGTTTCTCTCCATTTAATTTGATGTTGGCTGTTGGCTTGCTGTAAATTGCCTTTATTATGTTTAGGTATGTTCCCTGTATTCCTGATTGCTCCAAGACCTTTATCATGAAGGGGTGCTGGATTTTGTCAAATGTCTTTTCTGCGTCTAGTGAGATGATCATGTGGGTTTTTTTTCTTTGAGTTTGTTTATATGGTGTATTACATTAACGGACTTTTGTATGTTGAACCACCCTTGCATCCCTGGGATGAAGCCTGGATGATTATGGTGGATAATTGTTTTGATGTGTTCTTGGAGTCTGTTTGCTAGTATTTTATTGAGTATTTTTGCATCAATGTTCATAAGGGAGATCAGTCTGTAGTTCTCTTTCTTTGTTGCATCTTTGCTTGGTTTAGGAATAAGGGTAATTGTAGCCTCATAGAAGGAGTTTGGTAATATACCTTCTGCTTCTATTGTGTGGAACAATTTAAAGAGTATTGGTATTAAGTCTTCTTTGAAGATCTGGTAGAATTCTGCAGTGAAACCATCAGGACCAGGGCTTTTTTTGGTTGGGAGACTTTTAATGACTGATTCTATTTCCTTAAGGGTTATTGGACTATTTAAATGGTTTACCTGGTCTTGATTTAATTTAGGTATGTGGTACCTATCCAGAAAATTATCCATTTCTTTTAGATTTTCCAGTTTTGTGGAGTACAGGTTTTTGAAGTATGACCTGATGATTCTCTGGATTTCCTCATTGTCTGTTGTTATGTCCCCCTTTTCATTTCTGATTTTGTTAATTTGGATGCTCTCTCTCTGTTTTTCAGTTAGTTTGGATAAGGGCTTGTCTATTTTGTTGATTTTCTCAAAGAACCAACTCTTTGTTTCATTAATTTTTTGTATTGTTTTCTTTATTTCTATTTTATTGATTTCAGCTCTCAATTTAATAATTTCCTGGCATCTGTTCCTCCTGGGAGACTTTGCTTCTTCTTGTTCTAGAGCTTTCAGGTGTGCTATTAAGTCACTAATGTGAGATTTCTCCAACTTCTTTATGTGGGCATTTAGTGCTATGAATTTCCCTCTTTCGCACTGCTTTCATAGTGTCCCATAAGTTTGGGTATGTGGTGTATTCATTTTCATTGATCTCTAGGAAGTCTTTAATTTCTTTCTTTATTTATTCCTTAACCCATCAGTGATTCAGTTGAGCATTATTCAGTTTCCATGAGATTGTAGGATTTCTGTAGTTTTTGTTGTTGTTGGAATCTAACTTTAAACCATGGTGGTGTGATAGAACACAGGAGGTTATTCTGATTGTTTTGTATCTGTTGAGATTTGCTTTGTGGCCAAGCATGTGGTCGATTTTAGAGGAGGTTCCATGGGGTGCTGAGAAGAAGGTATATTCTTTTTTGTTAGGATGGAATGTTCTGTAGGTAATCGATTAAGTCCATTTGAGTCATAACATCAACTAAGTCCATTATTTCTCTGTTAAGTTTCAACTTGGCTGATCTGTCCTGAGGTGAAAGTGGGGTGTTGAAGTCTCCCACTATTAATGTGTGGGGTTTTATATGTGATTTGAGCTTTATTAATGTTTCTTTTACATATGTGGGTGCCCTTGTTTGGGGCATAAATGTTCAGAATTGAAACTTCATCCTGGTGGATCATTCCTGCGATGAGTATGTAATGTCCTTCATCATCTCTTTTAATTGATTTTAGTTTGAAGTCTATTTTGCTGGATGTTAGGATGGCTACACCAGCTTGCTTCTTAAGACCATTTGATTGGAAAGTCTTTTCCCAGCCTTTTATTCTTAGGTAGTATCTATCTTTAAATTTGAAGTGTGTTTCTTGTATGCAGCAGAAAGATGGGTCCTGTTTTTGTGTCCATTCTGTTAGTCTGTGTCTTTTTATAGGTGAATTAAGTCCATTGATATTAAGGGATATTAATGACCAGTGATTGTTCATTCCTGTTATTATTTTTATTTTTTGGTGATACTGTGTGTGTACTTCTGTTCTTTGGGGTTCACTGCTGTGGTGTTATCTATTGCCTGTGTTTTTGAGGGTGTATCTGACTTCCTTAGGTTGGAATTTTCCTTCTAGTGTGTTCTGTAGGGCTGGGTTCATGGACAAGTGTTGTTTAAATCTGCTTTTGTCTTGGAAGGTCTTGTTCACTCCATCTATGATGATTGAAAGCTTTGCTGGGTATATTAGTCTAGGCTGGCATCCATGGTCTCTTAGTGTCTGCATTATATCTGTCCAGGTACTTCTGGCTTTCAAAGTCTCCATTGAGAAATCAGGTGTTATTCTGATGGGTTTGCCTTTATAAGTCACTTGGCCTTTTTCCTTTGCTGCTCTTAATATTCTTTCTTTATTCTGTACGTTTAGTTGTTTAATTATTATGTGGCGAGGGGACATTTTTGGGGGTCTAGTCTGTTTGGTGTTCTATAGGCTTCTTGTATCTTCATAGGCATTTTCTTCTTTAAGTTGGGAAAGTTTTCTTCTATGATCTTGTTAAATATACTTTCTGTGCCTTTGAGTTGGTATTCTTCTCCTTCCTCTATCCCTATTATTCATAGGTTTGGTTTTTTTCATGGTGTCTCAAATTTCTTGGACATTTTGGATCATGACTTTATTGGTTTTAGTGTTTTCTTTGACTGAAGAATCTATTTCTTCTACCATTTCTTCAACACCAGAGATCTTCTCTTCCATCTCTTGCATTCTGTTGGTTATACTTGCATCTGAAGTTCCTGTCCATTTACTCAGATTTTCTATTTTCATCATTCCCTCTGTTTGCATCTTCTTCATTTTTTCTATTTCCCTTTTCAGGTCTTGGACTATTTCCCTCGTCTCCTTTGTTGCCTTTTCATAATTTTCTTTCAGGGACTTATTGTTTTCTTCTGCTTTAATTGTCCTTTCCTCTAGTTTTTTATAGTGTTCTTCCCATTTTTTGTATGTCTGTTCCTCCACTTCATTTTTAATTTCTTCTATATAACGCTCTAGCCTCTTCATGATGTTATTCATAAGGTTGTTTTCTTCTGCTTCTTCCATTCTGTGATGTTCAGGTCTAGCTGTTGGAGAAGGGCTAGGTTCTGGTGATGCTGTATTGCTCTTTATTCTGTTGCATGTACTTGTCCTTGACGTCTGCCATCTCCTTGTGGATTCGTTCTTGGTCTTATCAGTGCACTTGGTCCAGACAGAGCTGACAGATTTAGGGAGCCTCTCTCTGGTCCAGATGGAAGCTCTGGGCCAGATGGGAGCTCTGGGCCAGATGGGAGCGCTGGGCCAGATGGGAGTGCTGGGGCAGATGGGAGCTGGGGGCTGGTCTCTGAGTCTCAGGAAGTGGCTGGGATCTCCTTATCGTGTCCAGATGGGAGCTCCTCTTATCCAGATGGGAGTTCTGGGGCAGGATGGAAGCTCTGGTCCAGATGGGAATTCTGGGGTGGATGGGAGCTGGGGGGCTGGTCTCTGAGTCTCAGGAAGTAGCTGGGGTCTCAAGCAGATGTGTGTGGGGTCAGGGTGTGGAGATTGCAGTCTTGGAAAAGGGGACCTTCCCACAGGGCCCACCTAATGGCCAGAAACTGGGGCCAAGTTGGGCAGGTCTTCCCGGGATGGCTGGTGCCCAGGGGTGGGACCTAGAGGCGGGGGGCCTCTCTGACTATAATCCCAGGCACTCACCTCTGGTCCAGATGGGAGTTCTGGGGCAGGATGGAAGCTGGGGGCTGGTTTCTAAGTCTCTGGAAGTGGCTGGGGTCTCAGGCAGATGGGTGTGGGGGCAGGGCGTGGAGGTTGTAGGATCCACTGGAGGGTCTTAGAGAGGGGGAACCTTCCCGGTGGGGTTGGGGGGTCCTTCCCTATGGCCAGAACCTGGGGACAAGTTGGACAGGTCTTCCCTAGAATGGCTGGTGCCCAGGGCTGGGACCTAGGTGCAGGCCTCTCTGGGTGTGACCCCAGCCACTCCCCTCTGGCCCAGATGGGAGTTCCAGGGTGGATCTAGTTCTTACATTTTAAGTTATCCCATATTCTTTATTTACGCTCTGCCATGTAGTGGTACCTTTATTAGCATGGCACATCCATCTCCTGCTCCCTCTGTCTCTGGCTGGAATCTCCTGACTCCACCCTTCTTCCCAGCATTCTCGGTTTGGCTTTCCTGCCTAACTTTATCCTGTTCAGCTACTGGCCAATCAGCTTCTTCATTAAAGCAGTCACAGTAACAAATCTTCACAGTGTACAAAAGGATTATTTTACAGCAAGGGTCTTTTTAAAAAGTATTTTTAAAGATTTGTATTATTTTTTAGTTATTTATACCGATGTTTATATGTGTCTGCATGGGGGAAGGAGAGTGTGCATGAGTGCAGGTACCTGAAGAAGCCAGAAGAGAAAGTTGGATACCCTGGAGCTGAGCTTACATATAGTTGTTGGATGTCGAGTGTGGGTCCTTATAACCAAACTTGGGTCCTCTGGAAGAGCAGTACGTGCTCTGAACCACTGTATCATTTCTCTAACCTCACTTTAGAAAGATATTTTGTAATGATTTTTCCCCCAACATAATATTTTTATTGACTATTTGGGAATTTCATACAACGTACCTAATCATCCTCAATTCCCATTCCTCCCAGGTCCACTTCCCACCCTTGTACCCTCCCCCCCCCCCCCCCCCCCGCCTTTTTTAAAATATACCAATTACAATTTGTTTTGCCTATATACTCGTTGGAGCATGGTCAAACTCCTTAAACAACCCACCCCACTCCACCCCTGCTGGAAGTCATCAACTGTGAAGAACATCTTTATCACAATTTTAAGGACTGTCTTCAATGGCGTCCTGTCTAGACTACTTCTTTGGAGGGGGGTTGGTTGGGAGGGAGGTTGTTGGAGAAACTTTCAATGTCTCTCATTCTTAATTATGAGTCTAGAGTAATCCATACCACTGCAACAGAAGCTTCTTTGCCTATGACCGCCAGCAACAGCATGGACCATGGACTTCCACCTGGTTTCTAGTGGCTGCATGGACCATGGTCCTCAACATAGCCTCCTACAGCAGCATAGGTCATGGACATCATCACAGCCCCAGCATGATCTCTGGTGGCATCAGGAACCACAGACATCAACATGGCCTCTGGCAGCAGCAAGTTTAGGGACATCCACATCTAACATGGCCCCCTGCAGCAGCAAGGACTAATGTGCCTTGTCAAACCTGTTGTTTTATGAACTGACTTGTTGGCTTCCATCTCAACACGAGGAGGAAGGCCCACAAGTGGTTCCTGTCCTTCCAGCCTGAGGTTTTTCAGGGTCCGGTCTAGTCTCCTCTCAGTTGCTCCACAAAGAGGCGTCTCAGCTAGACACTTTTCTTGACATTTTTTATGACAAACATAAGCACAGAACATACACTGTGAAGCAGCTTTTGTCCAGACTTTTTTCTTACAGTAATCACACCAAGTTGGGTTTTGGAACTGAGTATCTTGGAAACTATGTTTATTTTCTGACAAACTCATCTGTCCCACAAAATGCTCTTCTTTAGGGAGTGTAGAAACTTCTTCAACCAAATGGAGTTCTTTTTCTTTCTCTACATTAGGAACTATGTGGTGGTCTGGTTCTCCTTCCTTCAAATATTTGAAATGAATAGTAATGTCACCAAAACAAAATTTGTCATTGAAGCCCTTTTGCATACTCAGATTGCGTAGTGCAGTTCTAGTGACCATGGCCTTAGGATCAGGGGCTTCCAGTCTGAACTTTGAAAGGTATTCCATGTTTGATGTAGCTAGGCATCCTAAGGCCACCTCTTCAAGTTTTAAACTAACATGCCCCAAACATGGCCCTTGGCGGCAGCAGAGACCACGGACATCCACATAGCCTGCAGCAACAGCAAACACCACAGACACCAGTATGGCCTTAACTGTAGCTCTGACCACGTACAGCCACATGGCTTCTGGCAGCAGCACAGACCAGGGAGGTTTGTTGAGTGGCCCTAATCCCCCCAAATGAACGATTCTCTATCTCAGACATCCTGCTGCTGCTCAGAGCCAGGGCAATTGAGGGGTTAAATGAGCCTGTGCAAGCTCCAGGCTGCTGCTCACCACCCTGCCCAGCCTACTTGGCAACAACACACTCCACCGACCACCACAGCCACACTCCCACACCTGTCACAGCATCCATGTTTCCAGTTCTGCCTCTCTCTGCCCCACACGCTGCATCTCCATCACATTCTTTATTCATCGAAGCGGCATTACAAACAGCAATGCATCACACGGTATATTTGTTTTTGTCCAAATAGCTTTACATGCAAACACTTTTTGCAATGAGTCATTGATCTGGTTCAGGGTCTCTGGTTTCTGAAGCACCATAAATACTGGACTATTTGAGACTTGTCTTGGATATTCTGTTGTTGACCAGAGCCAGAGTGACCTTTTGGCTGGTCAGGGCATCCAGGAGCAGGATCCACTAGAGATCCAGGCTCCTACATACCCCTCTACCCTTGGTGAGTTCTGCTGGCTCACTGGGTATAATCACCATCTTGCCTGCAGCCCACTGTTGGAGCCTGGGCCACCACTCCCCTCTCCCAGCAGGGTGAGCAACATCAGCTGAGCAATGGCAGCTCCAGGCTGTGTGGGTTGGATCCACTAGCCCAAGCACCCCGGGGAACCAAGGATGCACCATACAAACTGCTTTATGTTCCCTCTGGTGCCGGTGGCCACCATCTTGAATCCATCCTCAAATAACTGTTAAAAGGTTCTGATAATGGAAATTACAGATGTGCCAGAGCACATTTATCAGAGATACAGATTCTCTCTGATGCTCTTCTCTGAGTTTCTTACTGCAGGGTAGCGGTCTGCATCTAGCTTGTGTTCCAGTTGCGGTGGCAGCAGCCGAGGCTCCTCCTTGACAGCCACATGGGTGACAGCCAGAGTGGGAGGCAGCACTGGTTAGGTGGCAGTGGCTTTCATCAGTGCACCAAGCCCAGCATGGCTGGAATGGCCAAGGTGGACCGTCAGCTGTGGCCTGGTGTGGGACACCTGGAGCTACACTATTCAGGAGAGATTCGACTCCGATTTTACTTCTAGCCCATGGCAGGAGCAGCTGTGCACCCGACTGCCATCTTCATAACAATTTTTTTGTTTGTTTGTTTTGTTCTTCAAGATAGGGTTTCTCTGTGGAAACTTACTCTGTAGACCAGGCTGGCCTAGAACTCAAAGAGATCTGCTTACCTCTGCCTCCCCAGTGCTAGGACTAAAGGCGTGTGCCACCACCACCTGGCCCCTTGTAATGATTTAAGAGTTTAAAAAAGTATTGAGAATATACTTCTGTAGTGTATAAATAAATGTATGACCTAGAGTAAATATAAGCAAATAAAATAAGATGCTTAGATAAAATTCTTATATATATGTATATACGTGTACATGTAGATGTAACTGTCTTGTTAAATAAGAAACACAGAGCTAATTGCAGAGTTAAATGCCAAGAGGTCAGAGCAATAGCTGAGAGCTAAAATCTTACCCTTCAGTGCTGCTGCTGCCTTTCCTCTCTTCAAGAGGCCTACTTCCTGTGTCCTGTCTTTTTTTAAAGACTTTCTATTCTGACTTCTCATTGATTCTAAACCCAACCACATGACCTCCTCATCACTGCCTGTCTGTACAGACCTCCAGGTCTTCTATGGTTGGTATTGAGATTAAAGGTGTGTGTCCCCATGTTGGCTATATCCTTGAACACACAAAGATCCTGCCTAGCTCTGACTCCCAAGTGCTGGGATTAAAGGCGTGCACCACCACTGCCCAGCTTCTGCTATGGCTTGCTCTGACCCCAAGGCAACTTTATTGATATACAAATAAAATCACATTTCAGTACAAATAAAATATCACCATATTTCCCCTTTTCTATTTTAACAAAAAGGAAAAAAGTTATAACTAATATAAGAAAAACTATATACAAAAGTACAATAACTATATACCATATATACAAGCAATAAATACCTAAAAAATGTCTTGTCCATTCATATTTGACAAATTCAGAGAAAATAATTCCATTATCTATCCTATTTTGGTAAGTCCAAAATGTACCTGATTCACTTTCTATCCTAACTTGTATTACTAACAGAACTGTCTTATAACGTCTTTCAAAATTATACACTTACACCTCTTAGTGAGTTTCTTTTCTGAAATTCTTAACAAGGAAAACTGTAACTATAACTAACTGATCTTCAACTTCCTCAGAGACCCAAGAAGGAAATAATACTATCTAATAAAAAATAAAAACAGGAAGTGCAAGCAAGCAGCTTCCAAAAAAAATGTGAGTTGACAGAAACAGCCAGCTGCCTGGACAGTCACCTGAGGTTTCTTCACAGTGTTGGGGCATCATCTTCAGCCTATAGGCTTAGCATATCTGACAGACTCCTTTGTGAACTAGGATGTACATAAGGTCAACAGTTTGACCTCACATTTGGTGAGAGCAGTCCATGTACCAGAAACACCTGAATTCCGTTAGTGTCATGTCATGATTCAGGATTTTAAATTCTGGAAATTATTGATGTCTTTTCAATTCAACTGTCCATTCTTCTTGGCTGTGTATAAGTGGTTTCATCTCAGCATCCCGTTCTTCTCCACATCCCTCTATTAAATGCCAGTCTACTATTGAGAGGTGTTCTTCAAGAATAACTATTTCAGCTGCTGTTCCACTGCACATCAGAAGCCATCGGCTCACTGCCTGTTCAGCTGCCTTTAAAGAAAAGGGCACAGTGCCTTTTCCAGATTGCAAAGGCTACTCACTTCAGGGATGGTGCCATATTGTCCTGGCTTCAGAAGATGCCTTTTGTTAAAGCCACAACCACACTTGTTTTTGGCCAGAATCAGTAGTCCTTTGTTTCATGTCCTGTCTGTCCTGTTTGCCAGCAGTTGATTCGAGGATACTTTTTGTCCAGTGGCTAACTTTGGCCACAATGAAAGTTAACTCCATATGCAGTTTCTTCAATGCCCATATTTTCTCTGAAGTAGATTGGTACTGCCAGGAGCCAACATGTCTCATAGTCATAACAAAAAAGAAAAAATTTCTAAGATATTAAAACATTTTAAATGCCATATTCTGTAGATCTCTGAAGGGTTTGAAGATGATCTGTCTATCTAAAATATATCTGTTTCATCTTGAACATACCTAATATGACTACAAGTTCGATTGTAATGTCTAACTACTACTTTCATTTCTATATATCCTAATAGTTGGTAATAATAACATTCAAGAATCAGCAAATTGCATTTCATTATTAAATGAATGGTATAAGTACAATATCTTGAGCAAGATTAGAAATATGTGTATGGCATATTCTAACAATCTCAATATACATACATATATATATATAATTTGTATATAATATAAAAATCCAATCCAATGTAAAATATTTAAAACTAGTAATTGTCTTTTTCTTTTCTCTCTCTCTCTTTTTTTTAAAACAAGCATGTTAAATCTAATCTCCTTTGCCTAGCCCTTTTCCTAACCCCTAACAACTTGTAACCAACTTGTTCCCTCCTAAACAATGCAAACTATCCCAGACCCCAAACCCATTAAAAGACCAAAAAACCACCCGCCCCACACCACCTCTTTGGGAATATGGGCATCGTATTCTTAAAATTGCTTCCTGCTGGGTATGGGCGAAGGTATCTTTATTCTGAAAAGAAAAATTTTGAGTTAATTGTCAAATTCTAGGAAAGATAACTATATTCTTTGTTATCCATAAGGCTAAAGTTCAGGGTTTATCTCAAGTCCTTATTCAAGTAGTCTTTGAAACTGGATCATCTCAGCTAGCCATCTCAAAATTGTCCTGAATAGTTTGTAGTCCAAAGTCAATCTTTTGGTGGTGTTAATCAGCTTAATAGCTTTATCAGAGTCCATGTGGAATCATCGTTGTGGGATCCTGTCATCTTTTTGAAGATTTCAAAGTCGCTGTTAGGTGTGGTCATGGTTCCCTGCAGGCTTTTTTTTTTTTTTTTTTTTTTTTTTGCCTCCTCTGTGGTTTGGAGCAAACACAGTCTGATAAATGTCTGCCTCTCGGAACCATGAATGTTCTTCCCTAGAAGAGAAAATCTTCACAGCAATTTCTCCCCACCATTTGTCTTGCCAAACATTTCTAAACTGACCTTTGCCGATGCTTTCTTGCAACATGATGGTCCTGGCAATTCTTCTCTGAACAAGCAGCAGTAAACCCTTTTTCCCAGGTAGCAGCATCACCACAGTCACCAACATGATGAGAAGCAGCCTGCAACTTGGAGCAGCAGGCACTGCCTCCATGGTCCCCCTGCCACCATTTGTAGCTAGTCCCCAGCCGGCCTTAGCTTCTCCTTAGCAAGCCTTCTAGGCTGGCCTCAAACTCAGGATCCTCCTGCCTCTGCCTTCTTTAGTAAATCCAACCAGCATGTGCCACCACAACCGGCCAAGTGTAGCTCAGGCCTGAGCTGGGGCCCACAAGGCCACAGGCAAGAGACTTCTTTGTGTGTGTGAATTCGTACCACAAACATTGGGCGCCAGATGTAGCATGAATCTTAAAATGTCTTATTAATAAAATCAAACCTGAGGCCAGTTATTGGGGTGAATGCTGGAAGATCAGAGAAATAGAACAAGCCACAGCTACCTCACCTTGCCAGTTCCTCAGCTGGTCTTGTTTCCCCAAACTGCAATCTTCTGAGTCCTCACCCAAATGAATTTCAGCTGAACTGTGCTGCTCAAAGCCTGAAAGCTTAACCAGCCAAATGCTTAACCAGCCAAATAAAATAATAATTTTATTATCATACAAATAAAATCACATTTCAGTACAAACAAAATATCACCATATTTCCCCTTTTCTATTCTAATAAAAAGAAAAATATATATTCATATACAATATACAAGTATATACACATATGTATATATGTGTACAGATGTATATATAAGTGTACACACATATATGTATATACTTGTATGTACATACATACATACATATATGTATAATCTCTCTGTATAATTAAACAGGTTCTGTGGGCTAGACACAAGACATTAAATTTTAATGTTGAAAGGCATCATTAATGCTAAAATTTTCAGTACCAGGAATTGAACCCAAGCCTCATGTGCTAAGCAAGCTGTCCACCACACACCCACAGCCCAAGCCCTTCTTTTAGGCTGTTATTTTAAGATGGGCTCTTGCTAAGCTGCCCAAGCTGGCTTTGAACTTGCTGTCCTGCCTCAGCCTCCCTACTGGCTAGAATTACAATGTGTATCACCACATTAAGCTACAGTCAAAGTAGTTTAAATAAGATGAATGTAGATAAAAGTACACCAATCATCAACATCACATCAACTGTAAGAACTCATCTCTTTGCATGACAGGACAGGACCATAAAAAGAAAAGCCAGCTAAAACCATGCACAGTAACCATAGCAACAGTAAGAAAAAGTCGAAGCAACTGTGAGGCTAACATTTTGTGAAAACACTGAAAAATATGTTACTTTTGACTATAAATACATACAGAAAGAACACAAACACAATGAATATTTATTTAGTGCACTATAATTAAAATTTGTAGAAATATTGAAATGATTTTGTTTATATATTTTTTAAAAAGTTATCAAGAGTGGCGTCAACAGTTTTGCTTCTATTGTTAAGTCACTCAGAATTCAGAGCGAGTATCCTTGAGAAATATCACACTCTCTGAAGCAGACCGCAGCATTTTGTCCTCTGTGCCTGCAGTAGGATGCAATGTCTGTAAGTATTTTAATGGGAAGCTTTCTGCTTGAACGTGCCTCTGTGCACATGTGAGCATGTGTGAGCTTGTGCGTGACACGCACACGCACACGCACACGCACACCAGACATCTCCATTCTTTTCTTCACAAGCATTCTTTCTCATTGATAACCATCCATTCACCTTCACCAAATGCCTCTGGCTATGTTTCTTGACTGGCAGTTTTTTGACATTTCCACCAATACTACTTTCTTCTATAACTTCACTGATGTTTGATTCTAATGTTCGTTCAAGTACTCTCATTGCTTTCGTTTTCTTGGCCAATTCTCTCTTTCAGTTGTCCTTCCTTGTGATGTGTGGGTGGGTTTACTACTGGGGGATGAGAAAGCAGCCCCATTGAGCTTTTCGCTGTTGTTTGTAATTGAAGAACACATACAAGGGTACTGTTACACAGCCCAAGGGTCCACTGAGGGTGATGAATGAGTAGACAACTGTGGCCCTGTCACACATGGGCCATCATTCAAACATAAAAAGGAACGATGCTGACATGCACACTGCAACATGGACAAACCTTGACAACGTTAAGCAAAGAAGCCAGTCACAAAGACCTTGTGCTTTATGATTCCACTGACATGAATATCTAGAAGAAGCTGACTGGTAGAAAGACAGCAGATTACTGGCAGGCAAAACCTGGGAGCCTTGGGGAAATAAGGGTTGACTGCCAATGAGGGTGCGATACCTTTTGAGGATGGTTAGAATGTCCTAAAATCTATTTTGAGGATGGTTGCTTAACTCTTCATAGTTAAGAGCCATTGGACTTCACATTGTTAAAGTATTATTTTTGTGGTCTATGAGTTATGTCTTAATAAAGCAGACATCAAAAGATTTGACTGTCTGTGGAAGGGAAAGTATGTGTCAGCACCTTAGGAAGCTGTTAAATGCTCAGGGGAATAAAATTAAGTAAACTATGACAAACCACAGTGAATCATATAGTCATTAACATTTCATTAAAATTTTTATCTGAAGAAGACAGAGGCAGGAGGCTCACAAGCTCAAGGTCAGCCAAAGTTACCCAAAACAGCATAGTGAGACCCTATCTGAAAACAATACAGATACCACCTTAGAGAATAAATCAAACTTTAAAAATTAAAACATGGGGAATGTTTGTAACATAGTATTAAGTAGAACAAAAATTGAGGGCCAAATTGTATGTATACCAAAAGATTCCAAGTTTCCCTCAAATGAAATTTAACAAGTATTATCTTTGATCCCCTACTGTTGGCCTGCAATTCCTAAGTAATGGATACTTCCTCCCCCTCCCTCACCTCCCAAATGAGATCCCTAGAAGCCATGGCATTGGCAGCTAGCCTATACAAATTGGAATTCTCCTTGACATTGATTGCCCATTCAAAGAAAGAAAAAAAAAAAAAAAAAACAACTCACTAACCTAGGAAGGGTCATCATTTCACCTTGCTCAAAATAATAGGATACAAAAGAGGAAGAAATTAGCTACCAACATTCATGCTCTAAAATGGAAGTCTTTCTTTTGATAGAGTATAATCATTCATAATTAGGGACTACACCATGAAATGAATATGTATGCAGTACGGAATAATTGAATGCAATCAATTAACATAGCCATCACCTTACGTTCTTACTTGATCTTCCTATACAACTGTAACTGTGGGCCCTTTGGCCAGCATCTTCCCCTGACCCTCTCACCCACCTACTCCTGCCTCTCATAGCCACCATCTCCTGAACTGAAAGGTTTTCATCACTCTGTTTTGGTTCTTGCCCTCGTAGGGGTGGAAACAAGGATGATGGTAGGTAAAAGGTCTGTCATGGAGACAGTGGCTTTGCAGTAAGAGGACTAGCACATACAAGCATGGCCCATGAGCAACCACTGAAAGAACCGAACCTTTGCGAAATTATCCAAGTGTAATTTTAATGATTTATGTACACAATTGTCAGAGAGAAAGTTATTCTGTTTAAAAGATGCAAATGCAAACTTTTTCTTGGGGTCCATTTTTATTTTCAGGCTAGAAATAGTCTATTATAACAAGACTGGGTGAATTTAGAGAGTGAGTGGATGAGGAATGCCAGAATTTACGCGGTACCGGTTTGGACCAAGTCCAGCAGACAGAAAGAGAAAGATTTGCTACAGTTTGAGTATGAGATGTCCTCACAAGCTCACTAGTTGAATGCTTCGTCCTTAGATGGTGGCATTATCAGGTGAGCTGTGGAAACTTCAGAGGGTGGAGCCTAGCTGTGGGTCACTGTAGGTGTGCCTTTGAAGGTTATTCTTGGGCCCCAGTAGTCTGGCGCTCTCTCTCTCTCTCTCTCTCTCTCTCTCTCTTCCTCTTTCTCTCTCCCCCATCTCTTCCTCCCCACTCCATCTTTCCTTCCTGTCCATGACATAAGGACAGGATGTCTGTCCATGCCACAAGCTCCTGCAAGCACACAGAGCCATACAACAATAGACTGGAGCTTCTAAAGCTGTGAGCAGAAATGAGTCTTTCAGGCTTTAAGGCACTTGGTCACTGTGACTACAAGATGGATGAAGACATGCTTTGAAGTCTTTTGACAGATAGACCTGGACTGCAGTTGCTTCAAAGTTCATTAGATGTGCAACAGTGAGCTATGTGATTCATTTTTCTCTGATCCAATCAATATTGGTGGTAACGGTATTTCCAGATGGACTACAAGGAAGGTCAAGTTTCCTAAAGCCCCCTGAATTGGCTTGTCTGCTTCGAGATTGTAGCTGAGCTGTGAGCTTTCAGCTTCCTGCTCCCATCACCATGCTTGTCACCGCTGCCATGATGGATTCTTATCCTTCTGGAATCCTAAGTCAAAATAAACTCTTTCTTCCACAAGATTTGAGTCATGGTGGTCACAGCAACAGGAAAGTAGCTATTACATAAGGGAAAAGTGAAGGTACAAACTAGAGAGTGTGTGGTGATGTATTGTGTCCCCCAATATACTGTATCTCCCAAGAAAATTTACCTGAGTATCACAGGAAAAAGCCAGCCACGATATAGAAGTCAGGCAATGGTAGCACACGCCTTTAATCCTATCACTTGGGAGGCAGGGATCTGTCTGGATCTATATGAGTTCAAGGCCACTTTGGGAACAGAGCCAAGCATGGTGGCACACACCTTAAATTCCAACACTAGTTAACTATGGAGGTCTGGAGGTCTATATAGATAGACAGGAAGTGACGGAATTGGTCAGGAAGAGGAAGTGATGTAGCTGGACAGAGAGAACAAATCAGATAACAGAACAGAAAGGCATATAGGCATGGGTAGACAGGAAATAGCTCGTCTTTGTAAGCTGTGGAGTTGGTGAGGTGAGGTTAGATGTGGCTTTCCCTATTTCCCTGATCTCTCAGGTTTTCACCCCTATATCTGGCTCTGCATTTTGTTTGTTTGTTTGTTTTGGGGGGGTTGTCTTTTTTTTAAAGATTTTTTTATTTATTATGTATACAGTATTCTGTGTGCACATATCCCTGCAGGCCAGAAGAGGGCACCAGATCTCATTACAGATGGTTGTGAGCCACCATGTGGTTGCTGGGAATTGAACTCAGGACCTTTGGAAGAGTAAGCAGCACTCTTAACCTCTGAGCCATCTCTCCAGTCCTGTACTTTATATTTAATAAGACTATCTAGAAATTTGACTATACATGTGACTTTTATATCATTAGTGGCTGAGAAATCCCACACAGAAGGGTCATCATCACCCGGGAACTGTCTGCATTTGGATGGGGCTCTGACACTATCAAATCTACTGATTTTGACTTTTCAGCAACAGATTGCTAAATTTTGCAAAGGAAAAATTAAATTTGAAATCTCAAATACAGGAAAAATAAGAGCTATTTTCCATTGTTTCCTTTACCTAATGACAATTCCATTTCATCTAACAACATGCATTATATACATTAAAATTTATATATTTACTACAAGTCAATTACTTGAAACAATGGGTTGGTTTTTATGAATAATAAATTTTTTAAAGTGTGAAGTCCAATATACCACCTATTCACAAGGCTAACACAGGAGAATCACTTGACCTAATAGTTTGAGACAAGCTGGAACAACATACTGACTCCCATCTCAAATTAATTAATTAACCATTAATTAATTAAGAATATAAATAACTAGGGGGCTGGAGAGAAGGCTCTGTGGTTAACAGCTCTTCCTGCCCTTGTGAAAGCTCCAGGTCCAGGTCCGGTTTCCCAGACCATTAACATTTGTTAACTCCAGTTCTGGAATCTGATGCCATCTTCTGGCCTCTGCAGGCACTGTATACATGTGTTGCATTTACATGCAGGTGAAACACTCATATACATAAAATAAAAATAATACTGATAATTAGGAGAAAGGGAAAAGGAGACAGACATCTGACTATCTCAAAGACAACTCTGTACTCTTTATTGGCACGTTGTTAAACATTCTGAAATAACAGCAATAATTACAGGGAGTAACAGCTCTTTTATTCTGCTTCTTCAACTCAGAGCTCCTTATGTCAGTGTTGAATCACCACTAATTCTTACACTCACCAATATCCTTCCCATAAGCATCAAAATCGACACCAAGTCCCATGTTTACCATCAGGACTGAGTCTGTAGTATTGCTACCCTCCAGCACATTTTGTATGCAGATACCACCAAGCAATGACAACCAAGGACTGCAAAGTTCCCAAGGAGTCTCAGGTTTCTGCCTTCCATTGTGCTACAGCTCAAAGGTTATAGATCTATGATTTTAAAGAATGTGTCAGATACAGTTGCATATATACATTTAAAGATAGTCATAAATCTAGATATTCTCTGAACATCAGTGAAAGTTAGATGCAAATATTAAAATAGTCATATTGGGGCTGGAGGGATGGCCCAAGGCTTAAGAGCAGTTATTATTCTTTCAGAGGACCAAAGTTCGGTTCCCAGCATGCACATTCCAGCTCATAACCATCTGTAATTCCAGTTCTAGAGGATCTGATGCCATCTTCTGGCCTCCACAGGCACCAGGCATGCACCTGGTACATACACATACATGCAGACAAAACACTCATGCACATAAAATAAAAAATAAACATTTTTAATGTCTTCTTATATTTAAAAAATAATGTCATGTGGTTGCTGCTTGCCTTATAGCATTTTCAGAAGGTTAGAAACACTAGAGGTATAGCTCAATGGTAGGATGCATGGCACCAGGTTAGAGGCCCTTGATTCCATGCCATGCACTGGAGGGAGTTGTGGAGGACAGAAGAAAGGAAGAGAAGAGAAGGTTGTGAAAATTATGGATGGCTATGAATGGATACACATCTACGCTTTATGATTATCACCAACACCTTGAGTTGTTGCTGATGATACTGCCTGTGAGCTATAAGATTTGGAATAGCAAATTTATTCTGAAAAGAAGATGGTTTGCTTTCATATATATATATATATATATAAATTTTTGTGCTAAGGATTGAACTCAGAGCCTCCCACACACCAGGAACAGGCTCTATCACCGAAGCTGACCTTGGAAAATAAATATCCATATGGTAATTTCCCATGAGTTAATTAGATCAGAAGGACTGGTGGGGTGGGGGTAGGGGGAAAGAAGAGAGAAAAAGAGATGGGGGAAGGGAGGGAAGACACACATACAGGGAAAGAGAAAGTGCACACAGTTGTCATTTTCTTTCCCCAGCTGCACCCTCAGCAAGATTCGTGACGCTCTACAACCCCAGCTTTCTAGTGACAGGTCTAACAATAGAAACGGGCTGCAAGCCCCAGCGGTTCTCCTGCTGAAGAACCACCTCCATGGTCCTCGGCAGATCTAGGCCACTCCAGAGTTGCGTTTTCAGGCTGAGAACACCAGGTGGCAGATGATGGCTGAAGCAGACCTTTGGTAACTATGGCAACCAGCTACCATTCCAGCTCTGCAGCTGCCATCTTTTATCCAAAGCAGTGCTTTGTGCACACTGGGGGTTTGCTTTGAAATGGCTGTACAGTGTGCTCCTCATCCTTCATCTTGTCAGGATCCCTCCTTCTACGAGGGAGATTCAGGTGCCAGAGGTAGATAAATACCTTGGGTCAGCTGCATCAACTTGATTCCTTGTGTATTATTCATAGTGTCTGCATAAAGCCCTCTGAACACTGATACTTGAGAGGGCCATATCTTTTTTTTTTTTTTTTTTTTTTTTCCACTGCTGATTTTCTCTAGGGAATAAAAGCTTTCCTGGGGTGGGGGAGGGAGTAAATGGTGGAATGTGTGAATCTTCTCTTCACCAAAATTAAGGACAAATATGAAGATGGGAATGCCTGGCTCAGGGCTTGAGACCATTGGAGATTCAATGATAGTGAAAACTGACTGTGGGGAGTCTGTTGGAAACATAATAGATCTATAGACCAAAGATGGCTGGCTGTTCACACCAGTCTTCCAAATAAATAATATTTAACAGAAGCAGCATTTTCTTGCAGCATTTTTTTTGTGTCTGCCATGTGAATAATAAACTAAATATTTATAAATCAGAAACTAGCCTTTTCCTTTTATGCTAGTCAAAAGCTCTGAGATTTTTTTTTAAGTTTATTGCCAGCCATTGCCCATGGTGACTGGCAGTATATCACAAGCCTGTCTGCCAAAAGCACTCTTTGCTATTGAGAAGAAAATGGAAATGAATACTCTCCAAACTTTCCCCTAAATTCCAGACAAGCTTTGGGTTTGAGCTGAGACTCGGCTACTTAATCAGTATTTTTCTCACTGTCTGTTAGCTGGGCCATATTGTAAGTGAGTATTGCTTTGACGAAAGATCCTGCTTAGGGACTGAAAAACACAAATAAAAAAAAACCTAACAACTATGGTTTGGGATCCCCTGAAAAGCTAAGACTTCACCATGTATATGCTATATAATGATTATCGTAAGGAGGGAAGGGAGACCACCTGCTTGGAAAATGACCTGAAAAGAAATAATATGTTATTAGCAGTTGTATGAAAATGAATGGACTTCTCTTCTTTCTGCTTTCTGGAGCTTTTACCACTTTAGTCAGAATTTATTACTGTCAGAAACATGGAAGTACGAAAATCCCATAGCACGTGTTTTAATTCTGTGATGGCGATTTCATTGTTCTCCACGTGCCTTTGAGCATCTTGTTTCAAGTCATGAACTTCCTGATCTGAACTATTTTAATTCGTTTAGATTGCTAACTATATTGTCAAATGCTTGCAGAAAGAAAGTACAAAGAAAACCTTTTTCAAAAATCTGTAAATAAGAGACTGCTGTTGAAATAGTTTTTATCTGGGACCCTTTAGGAATGCAAACATTATATAATACGATATAAAACTCAACTTCCTGTGTTTTGTTTCACAAAAAAATTATTAATAGGAAGACCATCATATATATGTGATACATATGTTTGTATACTCATCGACAAAGCTGATTATAATTTGAGAAAATTAATCAAGCATTTCCACACATGCCACTAGTTTTGTTCCACCGAATAATTCCCACGCCCCAGCCACAGACCCTTCTTCATTTCATTTTCTGCTTAGAAAGAAGAGGAAGAAGGAGAAGGAGAGAAGGAGGAACTGAATTTGGAAGGCTGAACCGAAGTGTGCGCCATTCCAAGGAGCTTTTACCAGTTGCATTCAAGAAGCTGCATGCTCAGTAGCATGAGAACGTGCTCAGATTATGTAAGCATGTGTGAGCTGGCATGATACTGAATGAGACGGTGGATAGATACATCCAGTGATCTGCAAGCATAACCTCTGCTGTCTTTCAATTAGGGCAAGTATATTCTCCAATTTTTTTGTTTCCAGTGTTTTCTAACAAATAGTTACTTTTTGTTGGGGAAGGGCAGAGAAAATTCCAAGACAGAAGAGCATTCAGGTTAATGTTGAGAAAGCAGGCATAATTGTTAAAGAGACCATACCATCAAATAAAAATTTCCTATACTACAATGAGAAAATGGTTCCATGGGTAAAGGAGCTTGCCATACAAACATGGTAATCTGAATTTGATACCCAGAACCCACTTAAAGACAGATGGAGAGAACTGATTCCACAAGGTTTTCCTCTGACTTAAGAAGATGAATATGTTTACTTTTTCCCTCCCCTCTGAGATAGGAGCTCACTCTTGTTATGTAGTGAACCCCAGCTGGGCTTGTGGCAATCCTCCTGCCTCAGTGTCCCAAATGTAGGGGTTAACCTTGAACTGTGAGGCAAAACAAACCCTTTCTCCTTTAAGTTGCCTTTGGCACAGTATTTTAAGAGATTAATTTTTATTTTACTTATATGGGTATTCTGCCTGCATGTCTGTCTGTGAACATGTGTATGCACTGCCCTTGAAGCCAGAAGGGAGCACTCATCCTCTGGAATTGTTGTCTCGCATGATTGTGAGCCACCATGTGGTGCTGGGAACCAAACCTGGGTCTTCTGCAACAGCAACAGGTGCTCTTAAACACTGAGCAATCTTTCCAGCCTTGTCAGAATATTTTATGATAACAACAGTAAAAGTAATTAAGGCAGAAAGTTGGTGGTGGGAAATAGGACAGTTGTGATGACCCTGACCTTGTGGTTCTTAAGCTGTGGAAGGGTTTGAAACTTCAGGCTGGAAAATCCCTCAAGCACTGTAAGGAGAGCCTAATAGGCTCTTCTGGTGGGATCTTAGAAGACAAGAACGCTGAGAGAATTGTGGATAGTGGAGGTGTTGGACGCAAGCAAAGGCTCTAAAGGACTGGGATAGGGGTCATCCATGTGGTATTTTGGTTGAGAATTTGGATCCATTTTGCCTATGTACTGGGAAGAACTTGAGTGAAGTTGAATTTAAAGTTAAGAGACTAATTTTTGTGGGGGAGGGGCAGAGAGAATTTCAAGACCGAAGGGCATTCAGGTTAGTGTTGAGAAAGCAGCTGTAATTATTAAAGAGACCATACCATCGAATAAAAATCTCCTATACTACAATGAGAAAGTAGAAAAATTGCCTTGAAGGCAAAAGCCCTACTCACTGGATTCTCCATCTTGTGAAAATTGCAATTCATTTGACAGAAGAAGACCTAAATTAAAAGGGCTCACTGCTCCTCCATGAGAAATTTTTCTCTGGGGTCACCATATAGTCATATCACAACTGTAGTTAAGGGAGTTTGGAGGTCAGATTACATCTCAGACTGGCAGTATAGCTTGACATTGTCAGCAATATACAGAGGGGTGCACAGAGGTCCTTGTGCTCACAGATAAGCGCTAGGGGAACCAGGAATGCTAAACACACAGGGTTGCCCCCTCAAGAGAAGGGATGCAGACTGTTATCTGCCCAGAAAGTTGGAAGTAGATGTGGTTAAGAGCCTGGTGACCTTTACACCATCAGTGTGGCTGAGACCGCACCAGACCCTTAACATGAGCACCTAGAGAACCTATTTTTATGGAAGATGTCACATGTACTTTACAAAGAGTTTCAATATAGTCATGTCTTTAGCTTTATTGTGCATATGAAATGAAATTAATTATCACCAGGGAATTTCCCACCAAATCATGCTGTACTTAAATACGCCTAAAATAAACTTTTGGAGGTCAGCTTCTCAAAGTTTGAACCAACACCAGCTACTTAGTGGTGTTGAACCAAACTCTCTTCTTGCCTCCTGCTGGCCATGGTGGTCACAGAGACCCTTGTAATATTGGCTTTGCAGGCATGAGAGATGTGTGATTGAGGGGGTCATAGAGTTCCATGGTTTCAGAGAGTGTCTCAACCAGGAAATTTATGGCAGGGTCAGAAACTCTGCAAACAGGCCCTGAGAGGTCACTGTGTGCTGTGAGAAACAGACTATAGAGGGGGAATAAGGGATCCCTTTGGGGTCTGGCCAGTTTCATCATGAGTACCAAATGCTGGACATGGCGCTGTAGGAGTCAGTGTTTGTCCTGCTATGTTTTAGTCTTGCTTTGGTCTTTGATACTCTGCTCTTCTTCCATTTTTTTTTTTTTAAATTGGGACTGTATATATATTGTGTCATTGTATGTCAGAAATATGTAACTTGAGTTTGGTTTTACAGAATCTCACAGTTAAGAGAATGTTTTGAGTCTCAGATGAGACACGGACTTTTGTTGCACTGAATCACTCCCTATTGTATGAAACAGAGTTTCCCAGGTTGTGCTTTGTCCCAGGAGACTCCATTGTTTTCAAGTGTATTAGACTTCATTTTGAGGGAGATGAATGATGGCAGCCCCTGGATAAGCAGAAATGATGCCATCTGTCAGGCACCACCCATCCAGCCAAGTCTGAGACTGACTTAGTCCTAGGAGTGGAAAGGGAGCCATACTATATTTTAATTTTGGTTTATTGGGGTGAACTATAGGGGTATATGAGCATATTAAAATCATATCAGTAAAACCAGGTCCAAGAACTGATCAGACACACCAGAACAGGGAAAGAGTGTGGTGTAGTGTGGCCCCACATCAACCTATCACCTGATACCTGGTGTGTGTGTGTGTGTGTGTGTGTGTGTGTGTGTGTGTGTGAAGGACCAACAAGCAGAGAACTACCCAATTGTCCCTGGAGCTTTCCGCCCAGCTCAGTCACCTGCTCCTGACACAGCCTACTCAACTGCCTACCTGTCTACCTGCTTACCTGTCTAGACTTGTACCTAGATCTGCTGCTTCCTACCCCAAGCCCAGGTGTATTTCTACCTGTGGACTCTGCAGCTTCACTCTCAAACTCTGGCTCCAGCAGCAGATTTCTCCCTGAGTTAGTCTGGTTCTTTGTCTTAACAATACAGACGTTTCCCCAGCCCACTTCTGAAACCCTTTGAACTCCAAGGCAACCTCTTTAATTTGTATTCATTAAACCAGATAGACGCACATAGATATACAAGTATGTTTACTATGTGTTATGTGATGTGAGAGTTAGTATTAGTCATTAAGTTTGGAATAAAGCATCTTACATTTGCCACAAACAGATTACTAATGTAGGTGGAATTATATCACAAATTCCTGTCATTTAACCTTTGAATTACTCAATAAATTCTGGCATGGGAAGACATGAACATGTTTGTCTGTTTCTGACTTGGCATGCTTTAAGAAGTCCCTGATTATAGTTCTTCAAATGTCAACTAACTAGAATCCTACGTATATGGAAGCATTTTGTCCGAATGTAAAGACAGACAACCCAATACACCCATACCTTCATTTGCTCGTGGCAGTTTCTCAAGGTTATTGTTTTCTATATCTCTATTCTGACTTGTGGAATACCACTGTTTCCAATGTCACTGAGTAGCAGGCTCCTCATCTGACTTTAAGAAAGGCTGAGTGTTGGCAAAGGATAATCTCAGTGTTGCACAAAGAAACACATGAACGATGAGTAAGCAGCTCATCAAGGAAATTTATTTTTGCAAAAAGAGTGTGCCACAACCCAAACTGGGCTAGCAAGCAGGACAAATGGCCTCTGTCTTGTCTTTTATCCCTAATAATTGGGCACTGCTGTGAAATAATCCACTTGTGCACTATAAAGACTTGTCACTAGAACTGGCTTAATAAAACACTAATTGGTCGGTAGCTGGGCAGGAAGTTAGGTGGGAAAGCCAAACTGAGAATGCTGGGAAGAAAGAGGGCAGAGTCAGGAAGTCACCAGCATGATGCAAGATGAGAATGTCGTGTCAAGAAAAGGTACCAAGCCATATAGCTAAACATAGATAAGAATTATCAGTTAATTTAAGTGTAAGAGCTAGTTAGTAATAAGCCTGAGCTACTGACTGAGCATTTATAAGTAATATTAAGCCTCAGAGTTAATTATATAAGAAGCAGCTACTGGGTGAACAGGCAGGTAGGATAGAAACTTCTGCCTACAGGGGACAACTGTCCCTCTTTGGATGAGGGCCAACCTTGCAGTCTACTTCTGATTGGCTAATTTAGAAAGCAGCATAAAGAAAGTGAAGGAAGGAGGAAAGGGATGGACTACTCTGCTCGGGGCCATCAAGTTCCAGTGATGCAGCAGGACTTGTACATAAACAAAAATTTTACCAGGTAGAGGAAATTAAGATTTTTTAAATCCTTTGTATGAACATTTTTACAAGGTAAGAGACTTGTGGAATACTGGTCTTTAGCAGGCTAGCCACCTTTGATTGGGGTGGGGTCTCAAAAGAGTAAATATTAGGGGAGGCCACGGAGGGGGGGGCAAAATTATCTTTGTTTAACTCAGGCATTATGAATAACAAAACACTCTCTTCTCAAAGGAGGGAGGTTATTGGAAAAGGATGCTTCTCAAGTTTGATTTATCATAATCTCCTAAAGGAAAGCCTTCATCATGCTGTTAATCCTCCCATGAGGAAAAATCATGCTTTGTTTTTCTACATTCAGCATTCTGACAAAGTTTCCTCTGGATTCTATTCTTATCTTAATCAAGAACAAAGGTCTTTCCAGTACTACCAGGCTTTGCCCTCTAGTCCAAGTTTAGAAACTGCTGAGCTCTCTTGCCTGTGGGCAAGTCTGTCTACTGTACTTCACAAAGGAAGAAGAAACAGAAAGCAGGGGAAAGAATGTCTAGCCCTGAGCTCGCTTTCACATCTGTAAGATCTCCTAGGAATCCCTTAGCAGAAGATAAATAAGCTCTGGCCTATTCTTCCTTTGTTCGAGGAACTCAGATTTAACTCTCAAGGAGATTTTCTTCAAGGATTAGATTTGGGGAGCCCTTTTCTCTTTGTGTAGATGATTTGAAGGATCATTTGCATCTATAAAGGGAACTAGGGAATACTGAATGTGGCCCCTTCTGCAGAAGAAACCATAAGGAGCTTCATAAATACCACCCTTCATCTGCTCTAAGGGAGCATAAGACAAAAGCAAAATTTGCAGGGTCCTGTTCATCCCAATACTGTCTCTAAAAAGCTCTCTGCGATCACACAGGTTCCACATCACCAGTTTTAAAACTACCATTCCTCTCATCTTGAAAACAAAAGAACTCCAGATAGTCTTATAGTCTTTTGTGTGTGTGTGTGTGTGCACGTGTGTGCGCGTGCACGCGTGTAATCTAGTATTACAAACAAAATTAACCCAGTATTACAAACAATTAAAGAAAAACAGTAAATCCAAACTGAAAACCTCACAGCCTCCTCCATCAACCTATTTCCTTCATAAATCAAAGAATGCTCAAAATACATGTGTAATTTGTCCTCAGTCTCCTTTATTAAGCCAAAGTAGACTTTCCTAAGAGGAATAATAGAACAAAATGCATAGCAATTGAACTAAAATGCATAAAATAAAGAGGTAATAAAGATGAAAGCAAAGTCGGCATAAATTATAGCAAATGGAACAAAAGCAAGATCAAAGTTGTAATACCATATGGGTGTATATATGATTTATGTATCCTGGGCTAGGAGAGATCCTTTATAGTAGAGGAAGAGACTGCGAACAAAGAGCAGTGTAAAATTCCACACATAGAGGCGGCAAGAATTCTACAGATCCGAAAAAGACAGCAGCTTTCCATTGGCAGACTCCAGAGCTTCCCTGAGCCCTTCATCTACACCCAGCCACAGCAGCACTACTACCACTTGAAGACTCTCCTGCAGCCTCGAGCACAGCCATCAAACACAATATAAAAGAAAAGCTTTGAGTCTCAGGAAAAGCCGGCAAATGATAGAGTTCTGTGGAAGTCAGACTGTATTAGCTTTGATTCTTATCAGACAAACAATGGTAATAGTCATGATGTGTGTGCAAGTATTTAATAAGAAGCTTGATGAAATTCAAACTGCTGGGCTGCCCATCCTCTTTCCTTATGCAAATGCAATGGAGAACCCTCTAGTGATCACTATTTTAAAATTATATTTTTTAAAATTTTACTTACTTTTATTTTCTGTGTATGTGTGTTTTGACTGAACATACGCATGTACTACACCAATGCCTAGTGCCCAAGTAAGCCAGATGCCCTTGTGAGCCAACGTGTGTGCGCTGGGAATCGAACTGAATCTTCTGGAAGAGCAGCCAATGCTCTTAACTGCTGAGCCATGTCTCCAACTCTAATCATTGTAGAGTTCCATATTGTATAAACCAATAGATTGACTCCATTTTGGGAGCAAATACAGAGGTAGGATGAATCTGAAACTTGGTAGGCACACAAACACCACCATGTATCCTGTACTACCTAGAACACACAGACTGAAATAACTTATTCTTTAAAGTAGAAAGGGCATCACTCTATAAATTTCTTTTAGTATATAGGACTATGGGAGCACATGGAAATATTAAAATCAAACCAGGAAAACTAGATCCAAGAACTTATCAGATACATCAGATGAAGGAAGGGATACACTTCCTTCACCAGGATCCCTAAAGAGGAGAGTAGCCAACATTGGATGACAACAGCACCATTAACCAAACCTATCATCTGACCAACTAGTGTGTGTGCCTAAGGACCGGCAGGCAGAGAACTCCCTCTGTCCTCGGGGCTCCAGCTCCACTTGGTTCCCACTGTTGATTCCACCTCCTTGAATTGCCAGCCATCTACCTACCTGTTTATTTTGACTTGGTCTTTCTCTTTGCCTGTCCCATGGTCCCACACTTTGCTTTTATAGTTCAACTTGACCCCGAGGTTCAGCTCAACTCTGACTGGGCAGCCTGATTCTACAGCAGCAGGAGTCTCCAGCAAACCTCCAGCCAGCCTTGATTTGTTGTCCTTTTCCCCACCAAAACTGTTGAGGCATCCCTGTCAGGTTCTCACTGGGCCTCTGTTTGGCCACCTTGAACTATGCCACAGCCTCTTTAATCCTTCTGAAGCCATTCTGTAGTGCATGCATACATGCATACATGCATGCGTGTGTGCATGTGTGTATGAGAGAGAGAAAGAGAGAGAGAGAGAGAGAGAGAGAGAGAGAGAGAGAGAGAGCAATGATCAGCAATTAAGATTGGAGTAAAAGAATCTATATAGCCTCTGTGGCTATCAAGGAAAGTGGTACTACTTGGCAGTTGCTGCCAACAGAACCAACATACCTTGCAAATTCATTGTCATGCAATATATTCTTACATCGTGGGAAGACACAAACGTGTTCATCTATATTTCTGACATAGCACACACGTGACAGGCAGAAAGGTGTCATCCTTTTCCTGCCATCCTAAGGGCCATAGCTAATACTTCTACAGCAAAAGACACGTTAACAAGAGGAAAACATAATGGATTTATTTCATCAAAGTAGCACAAGAGACTTTAGAGACAAAGGCACAAAGATCCATGAGGAAAATGTTCAGTGTGTGCTTACATTTGATAAGGATAAATACATGTGAAGAAATGGGAATGGATGGAGAGGATGCAATATGATGGTCCCAGATTAAGGACTCAAGCAAGACCTGTCCAAATTCTTCAGGCTCCTCTGTGAAGCTTCCCCTTCTCTGGAGTCTAGGGCAGAGCCTTTCCTCAGGGTCTTATGACCTATATCCTGCAACGTTAAGTCAGAGGAGTTTTTTTGGTAGCCCTATCTTTAGGGAGGTGGGAAAAGTTAGAACAGTGATTCTCAACCTGTGGGTCACAACATTAGAGGTCACATATGACACACATATGTGTGTCAGATATTTACATTATGATTCATAATAGTAGCGAAATTACAGCTATGAAGTACCAATGAAATAACTTTATGATTGGGTATAACACAAATCCTAACTGGTCTTAATAATAAAAACCCAGAGTCAGATAACAGGGTGAAAGCTGAAAGATCAGAGAAGCAGAGCAGCCAGCCACTGTTCTTACCTCTAGGAAATCCTCAGCCTAAAAGGCACTTGAGTTCCTGTCTCTTCCTGCCTTATATTCCTTTCTCTGCCCAGCCATATCACTTCCTGTCTCCATCTCCCTAGTGCTTGGATTAAAGGTGTGCCATCACTGCCTGGCTATGTTTCTCTTTTAGACTGGATCAATCTTGTGTAGCCCAGGGTGGCCATGAACACACGGAGATCTGTCTGCCTCTGCCTCTGCCTCCTGAATGCTGTGTGCCACCACTGTCTGGTCTCTATGACTAACTAGTGGCTGACTTTTGCCCTCTGATCTTCAGGCAAGCTTTATTTGTTAGAGCATACACAAAGTATCACCACAGTTGGAGGTCACCACAACATGGGGAACTAATGAAGGGTCACAGCATTAGGAAGGTTGAAAACTACTGGGTTAGAGTAATCCTCACTTTTAAGTTTTTGAGACAGAGTCTCTCTATGTACCTCAAACTTAGCTTCAGTTAATGACCCTCCTCAGTCTCCCCATTGCTAAGATTGCAGGCATGAGTCACAATGCCCAGGTTAGGTAATATCTCTGGGTTATGTGGCTTGGTGTGTGAGAGAGTCTTTTATGATCTGCTGTAGAGAAGAAAAAAATCTGTTTTTCATAACTTGCCTAGCAAGAGAAAGGAGAACCCTTAAAGTCAGAGAGAGGCCAGGTGAGGGAGGCCTTCCATCTTCATTTAGTTCCAAGTACTGAGCATGCCAAGTGGAACTGTTTGATCTATTACTTTTGAAGTTCAGCCACCGTAAATCCAAAAGGCTAAAGGAATAAAAACATATCAAATGAAAGGTATCAATCAAAACTTAGGAGATAGAGTGAAGACAAGATTAGTAATGGGCACACAAGACAGAGGACACTGTTAAGATAATTCAATATGAGAACATTAGATGGGATGGTTCTAATGTCCTGGGTTGCTATGTAGGCAAGACAAAACCTAACTCAAATTCTCTATTTGCAAATGATTAGCTCAATGGAAAACAGCTTAACCTTAGCCAGTCAAAAACTGCAACTAACTTCTAACTTGAGACTTTCAACTGGAATAATCTAGACAAGGTTACTGACCCCACTATAACCAAATATTTCCTTTGCCTCAGTTCCACGTTTACCTAACATTGACGTAAAACAGAACTCTGCTTTAAGGAAATAAGTAGTTTACTCTGAGCCAAATGTCACAGGTCATGTCGGAAAACAGGGAGTCAAGTTACTTTGTATGACATGTTCCACCGTGTCAAAGTTCCATGAACTTTTATCATCACAGAAAAGAAAGACATGAATCAGTATGTTTCCAAACGCACATTGTTGATGGGCTGCAGCAAGGTGCGGAGTCCTCTCTAAGCTCTGGGTGTTAATAGTACTGCATTCTTAGCTCTATGGCTGTTGGTGGCAAGCAGTCCTGAGGATATTAAGTCAGCTGCAGAGGTGGGTAGGGAAACAGATCAAGATCACTTTGGCTCTTGATTTTCAATATTCCATAGCTCTCAAAGTGTCACGGTCCAGTTTGCTGATGTCAGGTTCTTAAATGTCACTCGGCCTCTTTCAGAAACCTTTGGTTCACATCTTCAGTATCTACTAACCAATTAATGAATCACATCTTGCTTTAATAGATTCATCAAACCTTAAATATGCTTTAGTTCATCATTTCACAGATCTGAAGTTAAGAAGTCCAGTAGCGAATATAGAAGCATGGAAGTGAGACAAGACAGACAGACAGAGAAAACTGAGAGGACCTGAGAAGGGATAGTGGCTTTTCAGCCTGGGATCTAGTTGGCTGTTGTTACTGACTGAAAAGCAAGAAACTTCAACACAACTGATAAAACCAAAATTGCCTAAATACATCTCAAACAACAATGCTAAAAAAAAAAAACCAAACGATCTATGTTTACTTAAAGTCAGATGTTTGTGAACTTGAATTTTAAGGGCCTTATTAATAATAAACAAACAAACAAAACAAAACAAAACAAAAACAAAAACAAAAAACAAAAAACCGGCAGCCAGATTTGGGGTAAATTCTGAAAGATCAGAGAAGCAGAACAAGCTGCAGCTAACCTCACCTTGCCATCTTCTCAATCAATCCTGTTTCCTTAAACTGGAAGCCTCTAAGTCCTCATCCAAATGGATCTCAGCTGAACTGCTGCTAAAAGCCTAAAAGCTTACAAGCCTCTAGTTCCTAGTTCTCACACCTTATATACCTTTCTGCTTCCTGCCATCACTTCCTGGGATTGAAGGTGTGTGTCACTATGCTTGGCTGTTTCCAGTGTGGCCTTGAACTCACAGAGACCCATATGGATCTCTGCCTCCTAAATGATAGAATTAAAGGTGTGTGTGCCACCATTTTCTGGACTCTATGTCTTTCTAGTGGCTGTTCTGTTCTCTGACCCCAGATAAGTTTATCAGGGTGTACAATATATTGGGGGACACAATATCACCACAAATATTTCTCTCTCAACCCAAAATCTAGACAGTACAACTCATAAATCACCTTATAATTTCATTTGCGGTGAGTTGGAAACATGGCTCAATGGTTAGAAGTGCCTGCTGCTCTTCTAGAGGACCCAAGTCTGCTTCCTAGCACCCATGCCAGAGAGTTCATAACTGTCTGTAACCCTAATACAGGATATCTGTGGCCCTTTTCTGGCCTCCTCAGCCCTGCACAATTGTGGCATATACTCATACAGAAACACACACATACACATATAAATAAATAAATAAATAAATAAATAGATAGATAGATAGATAGATAAATAAATAGATAAATAAATAAATAATCTTTAGTATTTTTCGTTGGCAATAAGAAATTCTTTAAGATAGAAAAAAGTCCTATACTTTAACTTTTAAACTTCAGTTAAATTTTTAGCTTTGCTTAATCTTTAAAATTTTTATTTTATTTCTTTATTTACACACACATATGTGTGTGATGTGTGAGGTTATACATGTATGGATACAAGTATGCATATGCCACAACATGTGTAGAGGTCAAAGCACAGTCCTCAGGAGTTAATTCTCTTCTTCCACTGTGGGATTTGGGATCAAGCTCAGTTCATGAGACTTGTAGGGCAATCACTTTAAGCCAATGAGCCATCCCACTGGCCCTTTGCTTAATTTTCAAACCTTGCTGTAAATGCTGTCTTTTAAGGAAATCTACTTTGAAAACTACAGGCCCACATAAATGGTGTTTATAAAGATGCTGTGGGGGGTTGAAAGAAAAGGACTCCCAAAGGAAGTGGCGCTGTTGAGAGGTATGGCCTTGTTGGAGGAATTGTGTCTCTGTGGGAGATGGGCTTTGAGGTCTCTTTTGCTCAAATTTCCCTTAGTGTGACAATGGACCACTTCCTGTTGCCTGCATGATGTAGGACTCTCAGCGCAGCTACAGCACCATGTCTGCCTGTACTGTGACAAGTCTTAGTTAGGGTTTCTATTGCTGTGAAGAGACACCGTGACAATCACTTACAGTTCAGAGGTTCAGTCCATTATTATGATGATAAGACATGGTAGGTTCAGCCTGGTGGTGGTGGTGGTGGTGGTGGTGGTGGCGGCGGCGGCAGCGGTGGTGGCACACGCCTTTAATCCCAGCACTCTGGAGGCAGAAACAGGCAGATCTCTGTGAGTTCAGGCCAGCCTGGGCTACAGAGCGAGATCCAGGACAGGCTCCAAAACTACACAGAAAAAGTTTCTTTCAAAAGACATGTAGGTTCAGGAAGACATAGCTCTGGCTACAACTTGATCATAAAGCAACAAGAAGTGGACTGTCTCACTGGGCATATACAAACCCTCAAAACCTGCCTCCACAGTGACACACTTCCTCCAACAAGACCACACCCACTCCAACAAAGCCACACCTTCTTCTAATCGTACTGCTCCCTTTGGGGGGCCATTTTCTTTCAAACCACCACACTGGCTCATCCTGAAATTCCTTTCTGGGGGTGTAAAGGATCTGACTCTGCTTAAGTGGAGGTCGCTAAGAGGGAAGGGAATCTCCTCAGGTTGTTGGCAGCATCACTGTGGTGTGTCTCCCTGCCACAGAGGACAGAAAGAGCTGGAACAAACTGATTCTCAACACTGCAGCTCAGAAAGTCTTATGGTTTTGACAACGCTTACAGGTGGGATGCTAGAAGGTCTAAAAAAAATGGATGTTGTTACAAGGGAAACTGGACAGCCATGGCTCAGAGCTACCTGGTAGAGAACAGAGAAGATGAAAGACCCCTGAACTCTGACTCTGAGCTACCTGCAGATGGCACATCACTGGAGAGCTGCTTAGACCCCTGCAGAGGGTAGCCCCAAAATGAAAGCAACAGGAAGTCATGGGAGGTTTTTTGAATTACATTTTTATTTACTTATTTTGTGTGTGCATGTAATGTGTCTTTGTATGCATACTGCAGTGTGTGTGTGGGGATCAGAGGACAGTTTGCAGAAGTTGGTTTTCTCCTTCCATCATGTGGATGGTCCTAGGGATTGAACTCACATCATTAGTCTTGAGAGCAGATATCTTCACTAAGTGAGCTATATCACTGGCCCAAGAAAGACGTTTTTGAACCCCACTCCCACCCTCTCAACCCCTAAATAGTCTGTCTTGTTTCTAGTCTGCTGTGTATTGTGAAGGCAATATGAAGGCCTAGACTTGACTTTACAGACTCTGTCCTAGGGAAGGGTCACCATCTTAGACCATCTGGTGACAGGTGGCTGTACTCAGTTCCAGGAAGGACCTCAGGAATGTGCCATGACAACAAAATCTGAACAGATATCCTAGAAGCAGCCAATTAAGAAACTGGGCAGTAAAGTTTAACAAGATCCAGACATCCCTGTAGAGATCCTGTCAGTGGTTTGTGGCCCTTGTAGATATCCAGATATCCTGTCAGCAGGTTGTGTTTGGTTGGTTGAAGGCTAAAAGAAAAAAACTGCTGTATCTTTGGATGAGAATTTTAAAAAGAGCTGTTGGGTGGTAGTGGCTCAGGCTTTAATCCCAGTGCTCAATCAGGAGGCAGAGACAGGCAGATCTCTATGAGTTCAAAGCCGGCCTGGTCTACAGAGTGAGTTCCAGGACAACCAGGGGTACACAGAGAAAGCCAATCTAAAATAATAATAATAATAATGATAATGATAATAATAATAATAATAATAAGAAGAAGAAGAAGAAGAAGAAGAAGAAGAAGAAGTAAAACTTAAAAATCCAGATAAAGAATACTTCAGGGTAAGAAAAAAATATCCAAATTTTAAGAAAGAAAAGAAAATTTGTCTAACACACAAAAAAGGCATATTACCTAATGATGAAAGGTTTAACATGCCTTGATGTATATCTAAACATTTAGTTTCAAAACACACAGAACTGCCAGAAGATGTAGCTTAGCTAGCTCTAAGTGGACACTGGACATGCCTGTTCACTAACACACAAATCCAGCCGACAGGAAGCAGGAACGACACAGTAGAACTGAACCCCCTCAGCCTACAGGATCTAATTGATGTTTACAGACCATTTCATCCGAGAACACACACTTTCTCAGGCTTACACAGAATATAAGTACGGACCACTTCCAGGCTATAAAACATGCTCCAACAAACTCAAAACAGTGGGGTGATACAGAACATACTCTCGGAGCACATTCAATTAAACTAGAAACCAGTACCAGGAAACAGCTAAAAAGATCTCACAATGTTCCGGTGCTGAACAATGCAGTTCAGAGTAGGAAGTTGGTCAAAGATGTTATGTTCAAACATTTGGAACAAACAAAAGTAAAAAATCATTTGGGGTTCCAGATAACTTCTCCATCCCCCAAAGCTGGGTACTACATCTCTCCTGCCCTGGATAGAAGAATGGAAATGGACTCTTTAGAGATCTTATTTTGAACTTTGCACTCAAGGACAGCAGGCAGAGATGACAGCAGCATCTGCTTAAGGGGAAATGAGTAATATTCCACATATTATCTAATTGGTACTACTTCCCATCTCCCTCCCTCTTGCCTAACAAAAAAACATGGTATCCAAGAAACATGTCCTAGAGGCAGAAGAATGGCCAAAAGGGAGCTCCTATCTTGATCTGCAGAACCTGTGAATATGTTATATGACATGTTAAGAGAAAATTAAGGTTATAAATAAACTCTGAATTACCTGGGTGAGTTCAATGCAATCACAAGGGTCCAAAGTAATATTGGAACAGTAATGTTGGGGTCTGAGTGATGAAAGAAGTAAGTCTCCACTGACCATCACACAAGGGGTCACCGCTAAGGAATTGGGGGTTTTCGGTTTGGATAAGAAGTGTCCCCCAAAGTCTCAAGTGTTGAATTCTTGCGGCCTGCAAGAATATATCATGGAGAGTCAGCTGTGTATTAAAGCTGAACTTTGACCGGCCAAGGGTCTGTCAAAAGGCAAAGCCATTTATTATGAATATTTGGTGTTACCCAGCCTTTAATATTTCAGCTGTCTTCTGCTATGAAATCCTTGTGTGCCCAGACCTATTGGTAAACAGTTCAGTTCCCCAGACCTGCTGTACCTACTAAGTTACTAACTGCCCTGCTGAGTTTAGGAGACAAGCTGCTGGAGACGCATAGCTGTGTTTCCTGTGCTAATGAAGCTCAGACCATCCCCTAGCCTTGAGGAGGCCTAGTGGTTCTCCAGAGCATTTTGACTGAGAATAAAAGAGGTTTTTACATATCAAGGTGAGAGATAAAACAACATTCCTGAGGAGGCAGAGAAGGAGGTGCCCAGGGAAGGAAAAGGCGGCATTTTCTGTAGAGAGACAGAACAGCATGATGAGAGAGAGAGAAGAGAGGATGACAGAGGTTCCATAGAGGGTAAGTAGAGTTTTCTGAGTGCCAGGAGTAGAGAGAAGCAGAGATGGAGAAGTCAGACTTCTGAGAAAGAAAAGTACAGTATCTCATTAGAGAGCAATTACTCTGCCTATCTCTTAAACATGGCTTACAGTATGCCTGTCTACCTTCCTAGGGGCGGTGCCTTGGCCAGGTGACTGACCTGCCCAAGGGGAATGTCAGGTCTCCACCCAATTGAGAGTTGTGCATCTGGATCTGTAAAAAGAAAGAGAGACTGGGCCTGGCTCAAGCATCAAAGCCAACCCCCCACGCCCACCCCCATTTCCTCCAACAAGGCCACACCCACTCCAACAAGGCCACACCCACTCCAACAAGGCCACACCCACTCCAACAAGGCCACACCTCCAATGACGCCATTTTCATTCAAACCACCACACTGACTCTGCTGTAAAAATACTTGAGGACCTGTGTGCTCATCTTACAATGAAATCCCACTTTCAAAAGCCAAATTCACCTACATGGGTACCTAAATGTACAATACAAACAAACAGCAAATGACCACTAGATACTTGGAAATGCTTTGAATGTGAAAGAGATCCCAGCAGACAGAACAAACGTGGAGAGAAATAGAGCGTAGAAGAGGGGAATAAATTTGCTATCTTCAAAGAGATAAAGGAAGATACTGAATCTATAAAACGAGACACTGAATTAACAGGTAGGGTCAGATTATCAACTTACATAAAACTCAGAGGCCTTAACTATTATTAAAATCTATTCATTTTATTAATCACTCAAAAGATCTAGGTGATCTTGACATGGAAACAGGGTAGGTACACACACACACACACACACACACACTTTCCCTTTTTATGCTCTGACAATTGTATCGCTGATACTGATGTTTCAAGTAGGTCACACCTCCATGAAGGCTCACACTCTGAAAGACCCCAGAGCCCTGGGATACTTTCGTCTGCGAGAGGGCTCCCCCAGAAACCAAGATTCCAAACCAGCAGATGCAACACGCAAGAGGAATGTATTCAGCACTGGCGCAAGTGGGCTCTCTGTCCTGGTCAGTCAGAGAACCCGGAGCAGCGGTTACAAGCATTTTTAAAGGCAGAAATTACAAAATCAGCATAAGATACCAGGTGCCCCAGGTTTGGCCCAATTTAAAAATCATCATATATTTCAGCAATCATTTTGTTACGCGGGAAATTTTGTAACATTAGTCGTAAACTGGTTGGTTCGGGGAGGTCTAGGGGGAGCGGTTACTCTGAAGGGTAGTTCACATAGTTATAGGCTTGTGATTGGCTGACATTTGACCTAGTTTGCTGGACTCACCAGATGGTCCTTATCTTGGGTCCTCTTTGAGGAATTTTTTAAACAGGGACTTATTATTATTTTAATCTATAATTGCAGACCTTGTCCCAAGGCCGACGGCTGGGCTCTGAAACTTTTTACTTATTTTCAGGGAGAGGATGGGTCAGTGTCTAATGCAAGCAAGTTTACAGAAGCAAAGTCAGCAATTTGCAGTTGTAAAATGTATCTCTAATTTTTTTTTCCTCAACTCCAGATTTGTGTATCCAACATCCTCTCCGGCCCAGGTGCACCCTGCTTTGAGCACGACAGATGTGACAGTTTGTGACTGGAGATACAATCTTGTTTGTATCTACAAATTTTAAGGATTGAATTGGTTGTGTCTTTCTTATTTTTGGTCTCTCTTCCATTTCAGGTTAGTTAGACTAAGCTGGAGATCAGCAGCTATCTCCTTTCTCCCTGTTGGCATACAGAGAGACCTTTAGACAGCTGTTAAAACTAGTAATATGATCGTGGAAGTAAATATTTTAATAGCAAAGTTGAAAGAATACCAAAGAATCTCCCATGAGGCAGAACAGAAGACTGAAGAGGCAGAAACAGAGCAAATGCAGACACATACATCCAAAGAGCAGCACAGGACGTGATGCTAACAGGAACAAAATGATTCTTCTATCTAAGGAAAAGAGGCCTCAGGCTTGAAGTGGACACACCCCACACCCCACATCCTACACCCCCCGCTGTGTGCCCTAGAAACCGGCACAGCAATGGAGGAAGTGGTTGTGGAGAGGAAGCTGAACCAGGCTTGCTATCGTGACATTTCGACAGCGCCCTTTCTTCTTCAATGTGGCCTTGCTGTGCTGCCCAGGGTGTTTTCGGGAATTGGTGTCTTTGAGTGTTATAGATTCAGAGGAGCCTAAAACCTTGCAGAGGAATGGGTGCACAGGTATAAACATCAGAAACCTGGATAATATCACACCTCCGTGGGCATGGGAACCCAAGGCTACTTATTAAAGAAAGCTTTAATTGGGGGCTTGCTTACAGTTTCAGATGAGTCCATGACCATCATGGTGGGGTGTCAGGACCACCAGCCAGCTTGCTGAACAATAGGGGAGTAAGGATTAAGAAAGAAAAAGACGAGAGACAGAAGATAGAATCGGGAGAGCTCTCAGTTAATACTGCAGAGGCCCCAAATTTATTTCTCAAAGCCTTTTTATACACCGAGCAAGGGGGCAAAAAGACTTCCTTACCATGGTTCAAGGAACAGACAAGCGTAAACACCTCCTGTTATTCAGCCACGGGGAGCAAAACATCTAGTAACCACGCCTTTGGCCAAACATCCTGTTATTCAGTCTTGAGGGGCAATGACAAGCTTGAACTCTCTGACCTTAAGTGAAGATAAAATCAAGCCACAAGCTGGAGTCACTGTGGCTCCCACAGTGGGGAGCGCAGTGACAAGCAGGCTGGCCAGCACGGCACTAGAGAAGTAGCTGAGAACTTACATCTGACCCACAAGATGAAGGCAGAGAGAGACTGGGCCTGGCATGGGCTTTTGAAACCTCAAAGCCCGCCCCTAGTGACACACTTCCTCCAACAAGGCCACACCTCCTAAGCCTTCCTAGACAGTTCTTCAAATGGGAACCAAACATTCAAATATACAAGCCAATTGAGGCCGTTCTCAATCAAACCACACAGAGTGGCCACCATTTTTGTACTCCTGAAGTTAAATGGACACTTTTTCTAATCTCTGTAAGCAGAGGGTGATGGACTCCAGAGAACAGAGGGGTGATGGAAATTCCGCAAATGGTACTGAGAAGAGACCCGAAAACAACTGTGAATAAGTCATCCAGAACGCAGAAGCAGGCAAGCAGCCAGAGAATCCAGAGCAGGTGTCTGTAACGTCTCCAACATTACAGGAAGGAATGGAGAGATGAAGAGAAGGAGGGAGGATACAGAGAGAGATGGTGGGTGGGAGATTATTTATGGAGTGTTATTCCAAGAGACAAGCTCTGGTTTTCCAAATGAATGTACTATGTATGAATTATAACAGACATTACATTTGTATGGTTCAAAACGTGCATGAAAAATCTGTTTCCACTTATGACACCAACCATCCTTGATCACCAAACACACATCTTCTTGGTTTATTGTATGCTGTTTTGGTGTTCTTTAATATGAAAATGTTCGAATGTCCTTCACTTTATAGCTTTACACACACATGTGCATGTTTGTGCATGTGCATGTGTATGTATGTGTGGTTGCATGTATGTGTGTGTTGTGTGTGCATGTGGAAGTATGTGCATGTAGAAGTATGTGTGTGCATGTGTGTGTACATGTGGGTGTGTTTATGTGTATTCATATTTATGTGTAAATGTAAACATGTGTGCATATAAAGGTTTGTGTGTGTTCATGTATATGTGTGAGTACACACATGCATGTGGGGGATGTAGAGTGTGTGTGTGCGCATGTGTGTAGGGATGGATTTGTGGGGCGTGGGATACTGCTCTTGTTTGTTTCTGTTGCTATAACAAATACCCTGACTGAGAGCCACTTAGGAGAAGTGTTTACCTTAGCTCACACATCCCGGTTACAGTCCTTCCTTGGAGGGAAGTTGAGTCACAGAGGCAGTAGCTTGAGGCAGCTGGTCCCACCACACCCACAGACAGCAGCAGAGAGAAACAAGTGCACATGTTAGCTGCTTTTGCTTCAGATCACTTCCTGTGTGCTCACACAGTCGAGCGCCCAGCCTCTGAACTGTGCCCTCCACACTCAGAATGTGTTCTCCCTCCTCAGTTTGTGTCCATTACCACAGGCCAACCTGACCCTGATAATTCCTGAAGACTTTTTCCCAGACAGCTCCAGGTTGTAACCCACTAAACAAGGGATGCGCGTGTGTCCAGTCAGTCTACTCTCAACGAGAACTCCTGGCAAGCCGCTGTCTGCAAAGAACAGCTGACTTATTAAAATTGCAGTGATGTGATAGGGCTGAAATGCTGCAGGCCCAGAGGCCAATGACGTTATCTAGGGCTCTCGCTTTAGCCCCCTCAATAGCCAATCCCTGCTTACCTCTGTGTCAGAGCAAACCTCTGGGACTAACAGTTAAAAACCTTCTGAAAACTATTTTTTAAAAAACTTTTATGTGCATGGATATTTTGTCTACATGTACGTCTGTATAACACATGTATGCCTGGTGACCTCTGAGGCCATAGGAGGGCACTGAATCCACTGGAACTGGAGTTACAGATGGTTGTGAGCCACCATGTGTGTGCTGAGAATTGAACCTGGGTCCCCTGGTAAAGCAGCCATTGCTCTTAACTGCTAAGCCATTTCTCCAGCCCTTGGAGTCTGTGAACTTAACAGGGCACCAGCTTCCACCAACCCAGGAGCTAAGAGTATCAGTAGCGTCCGAGTGAGCATCCTGCATCTTGCTGCGACCTTCACTCCAGTGTACCCACCAATGCACTTTAAATTTGCCTTGATTTATGCCTTTCTTAGTTCTGTAAAACTATCTAACTGCTCCCATATTGAACCATGGAATTTGGGTAACCCAAATCTGTGTTCCCAGACAATGGGAACTTCTTATTCCCTTTAAGGTGAGAGCTGTGAGAGCTGTGTGTGTGTGTGTGTGTGTGTGTGTGTGTGTGTCATCACAAACAAGAATTCCAGGTCAGAGAATAAATGCACTTATAACTTGGGGGGATAATGACAAATAGTTCCAGAAGTTCCAATGTTTCTGACAAAAGATGAAAGCTCTCCAGAGCTTTGCCAGCAGGTGGTATTGTCAAACATAAAGGTTGCTAATGTGAGCAATGAAAGTAGCAATTTTAAGTTGCATATATCTCTATATGAGTAAGATCTGACCTATTTTCAAACTTTTATTTCTCTCTCCTGTGGAATATATTTTCATGGTATTTGCCCTTATTTCCCTGGGGAGAGGGTGTGGGAAGGTATGCATTTCTATGTTATTGAGGAAAAGAAAGTGTAGTTGGACTTTCCTTTGGGCCACGAGCTCACAAACAACATAGAGACTTATTATTAATTATGAAAGCTTGACCTTAGCTTAGGCTTTTCCCCAACTAGCTCTTACAACTTAACCTGTTTTTATTAATCTATGTTCTGCCATGTGGCTCAGTTACCTCTCCTGTGTACCACATGTCCGACTTCTTCAGTGTCTCACTGGCATCTCCACCTCTCTTCTTCCCAGAGTCCTCTCTCTCCTGGAAGTCCACCGATTCTCTTCTGCCTGGCTATTGGCCATTCAGCTCTGTATTAAACCAATCACAGTGACACATCATCACGCAGTATAAACAAACAACCCGCAACAAGGAAGATTAGCAGTAATAGCACCATTTTCTTAAAGTTCCTCCATTTTGGTTAACTGGCAACAGTTCCTGGAAACCACAGTAATTAGCATGCTCTGAACTAAAGTAGCTTGTTTTCCTGGATTTTACCATTCCTCACCCTTCAGGGCCTTAGCAATGGCCAACACAAGAGATATCTATACATCTGACATTCATTTACTCACTGCTCACCACTCTCTGCTCACTCCTAGCAAGAGCATATCTCAGGCCAAAAGAGGCAGGTTTTTGGTCTCTGTTCCTCATCCTTTCCCCTGCAGCTCTCTCTACTCTGTAAGCTGGCAGCCATCTCTCTGATTTCTGAACTGAAGACCTCCCTTCTGCAGGTTCTCTCAGATTAAACTTGCTCGGTTGTAGAAATAGCTCATTTCCTTTGTCTATATATATAAAGTCTAATCTCAAAAGGAATAAGAAATAGTTGACTATAAGACCAAATATGAGAGACTATCCCTCATGCGGTGGTTTGAATGAGACTAGCCGCCATAGTCTGAATGTTTAGTCTTCACTTTGGGGAACTATTTAAGAAGGAAGAGGTGTGTCACTGGAGGTGGGCTTTGGGGTTTCACTAACCCATGCCAGGCCTAGTCACCTTCTCTGCTGCCGTTAGTGGGACAGGCAAAAGTTCTTGGCTACTCCTAAAGCATCATGCCAGCTTATCTGCTGCCATGCTTCCTACCATGTTGTTCATGGACTAACCCTTGAAACTGTAAGCAAGCCTCCAGTTAAATTATTTCTTTTATAATCTGCCTTGGTCATGGTGTCTCTTCACAGCAACAGAATAATAATTAATACAGTAAGGGAACATAGATTTAGGTTACTCCAAATTTCATTTTGCAACATGGAAGCCATTTCATGTAGTTTTTATAGTAACAGAACAAATCAAGGCACTTTTCACACACATTTGTACAAGTATCAAAGCAGTAACTTCTAGCCAAGAGAGAAAGATAGCTCTCAGATGCATGCTATCTGGGGATTCTTGGGTAGGTGGTAACTAGCAGTCAGCTAAGTCAATGCATTCCAAAAAGTTTTTATCTATTAGTCACAGGATGTTAAGTCACACCCAGAAGTGAGCCAGGGATGGCTATTTATGTGGCTAAAGATAGGCCAAGATAAATTGCAACTCACCTCTTAACGTGCAGTATTCTAACCTCTCTGCCATCTTGGAAGCTGTAATCAGCTAACAGCCGACCAAAAGGTTCAGTTGGAGCTCTCTGAGAACTGCCTTTGTTACCCCCACCCCCACCTTTCCTTTTGCCCACTTTCCAGAGGCAACATAAAGTACAAAGGTGGACAGATTATAGCAGCTACCCTATTCAGTAAAGGGTATCAGCAAATCATACCTAAAATCTGAGATGTTATTTAAAATATGGAAATAAATGTTGTTGAGTAATAGTTGAACTAATAAAAATTAAGGTACAACAAAGGGTCACCAGAACACCAAACCATAGGGCTCAGCTCTGAGTCTGAATACTCACCCTTAAGATAAAAACCAAAAATAAAAAATAATAAATAAATAAATAAATAAATTTGCTTAAACTTTGGACCAAAATTGAAGAAAGAAACTACTCTGTCTGTTCCTTCCTTGCTAGAGCAGTGCCACAGACCATAGAAACTGTGAAACAAAGCCAGGAAAGAAGTGTATGTGGACTTAGCTGAGGGCCAGAGATGAGGCCAGGAGCATAGAACTTTCTAATTTTGCAGTGTGTCACTTTCATGAGGTATTTACTGCAAGAAAATGTGGGTATTCAAGAAGAATTTCTAAAATGAACCCTGATTCTTGGGACCCTGTTATATGAGAATCACAACTTTTAAATTCAAATTTTAAATTATTAAAGATATCAAGTATATTTTTGAAAACTGATATTCCTATCCTATATTCTCTTTTCTAAACTAGTCTGGAACAGAGGCTGGCTACTCACAAAGCAGGATGACCACAAATTAAAGGCCTATCTGGGCTACAGAATGAGATCAAGTTCAACCTGGGTGAAGCTACTCTGAAAGACAAAGATACAGAAATAATAGGATAAAAGGATAGATTGTTGAATCTACTTTGAAAAGAGAAAAGGGGAGAATATAGATATGATAAGATAAAAAGGTAGATTATTGAATCTTCTTTTAGAAAGGAACTACTAGTTTTAAATATTTTATATTGGAATGGATTTTTGTATGTTATATAATTATGCATATTGATACAAATTTGAGATTGATTTTGTTAGAAAATACTATACATATATTTCTAATCTTGTTCAAGGTATTGTACCTATACAGTTCATTTAACAATATAATGTAAATTGCTATTCCTTGAAAGTTATTATTATTAACTAATTAGGATATAGTAAATGCAAGTTAATAGTCACTGCAATCAAACTTGTAGTCATATTAGGTATGTTTTCAAGGTTAAACAGAAATATATTTTAGATAAACAGATCATCTTCAAACACTTCAGAGATCTATAGAACATGGTATTTAAGATGTTTTAATAACAAAGATTTTTTTTTCTTTATTTATTACTATGAGACACGGCTGCTCCTGGCAGCACCAATCTACCTCAGAGGAGATGATGGGCATTGAAGAAATTCCATATGGAGTTTACTATCTTTGCAGCAAAAGTTAGCCACTGGGCAAGAAAATGCCCTTGCCTCAACTGCTGACAATACACTGTCCAAAATGGACAAGCAGGACACAAAAGAAAGGACAGCTCCATCTTGCCAAAACAAAGTAGGACAGTCCTTCAGAAAATCCTGCTTCACAGAATAGTCTGTCAGGTATTCTAGGCCTGTAGGCCAAAGATGGATGCTTCAATGTTCCAGAGAAACCTTGGGTGACTGTCCAGGCAGCCAGCTCTTTCTGTCTCTTCTCATTTTTTGGAATTTGCTTGTTTGCACTTCCTGCTTACTCAGTTAACATTTTTTCCTTCTCAGGTCTCTGAGATTAGATAGTTTTAGTTATAGTTTTCCTTGTTAACAAATTCAAAAAAGAAACTCACTAAAGAGGTGTAAAGTGTATAAGTTTGAAAGACATCAAAAATAGTTTTGAGTTGTTAATGCAAATTAGAATAGAAGATGAATTAGATACAATCCTTTGGACTCACAAAGATAGGATAGATAATGGAGTATTTTCTCTGAATTTGTCAAATGCATATGGAATAGACATTGTTGATATATTTATTGCCTGTATATATTATATATACTTATTGTATATAGTTTTTCTTATACTTGTTATAACCTTCTTTTATTATTTTAGACAAAAAGGGGGAAATGTGGTGATATATTATGTACTCCAATAAAGCTTACTTGGGGAGCCAGCCAATAAATTAGATTACATTACTATTTTTCTTTAAGCCTCTGGAAATCACCTCTCCTATCCAAGCATCATCATAGTCATGAGATTCAATATTAATTGTATCTCAGATCCATTCCTCTAAGGGTGCTAATCTTGCCTTTAACAGCCTAATTACCCTTCCTATTTCTTCAATTTGGTCCAAAGCACTCAAGGCTGTGATTCAGCATAAAATTAGGGCATGGTCATCATATAAAGATTGTCTTTGTATATCAGCATAATCACTTTCTCCAAGAAGTTAATCCTGGGAAATTTCCATACCTCTAGCCCTACTTTGTTGTTCAGTTGTCTTAGCCTCATCTTTCCATGAGGTCCTCCATTGTAACTGAGGACCAGCCTCTAAGATTGCTGTACAACTAAATCTTTCCAGGCTTGAGGGACAATTCTATTACAAGTTGACCATGAGTTTAACATTTGCTTCATGAATAAAGAATACATACCAAATGACACTATAGCATCTTTGAATCTCCTCAAATCTGACATTTACACAGGAGTCCAATCAGCTTGTACACAGCCCTGAGCATTTGGCAATTCCTGTATGGTTACTGTATAGATTAAGGTTAACTGTTTGAAATACTTAGGCTGTTTATCTGTAACCATATAATGCAATGCTGAGACTGGCTCACCTTTAAATTCCTGTGTCTGCATCTGAATTCTCTATGATCTGTTTTAACAAGATTTTCTAAAATTTTTTATCTTGGCACTCATATTAACAAACTTTTTAAATGATAAAACAGAAATGATTAAACAAATGCTATTTATAATTGACATTATACCTATCCCATTAACATTAATTATCCTCTCATTTAGTTGTTCCATTTTCAGACTGCCTAATGTGTTATCAAACAGAGACTAAACACCCTCCAGTGTTAAAATGTTTCCCATTTTTTAATGTGGTAAAAAAATTATCTTTTAACTAACTTTTCCCCATTAAGAAATTTTAATTGACTCACCAACTCTGCCAATTGTATAGAACAGTAAAAACCCCAAGTAGGTGTAGCAGCCCAAGATAGCCCAGGGAGAGCCCACAACCCACCAAGAGAGAAGAAGTGAAAGATCCAGTCTTCTGGATCCAGCTGGTTAGGGTCTCCAGCCCATGTGGGGTGGAGACTCTGGCCATGTGCAGCTCAGGATTGGGTTGGGGCCTGTAAGGCCACAGGCAAGTGGCTTTTTCATGAATTTGTGTCACAAATATTGGGTACCAGATGTAACATGAATCTTAAAAGGTCTTATAATAAAAAAACCAGAGCCAGATATTGATGTTAAAGCTTGAAAGATCAGAGAAGCAGAACAGCCAGCCACTAGCTTATCTCTATAAAATCCTCAGCCTCAAGAAAGTGAGCTCCTGTTTCCTCACACCTTATATACTTTTCTTGTCCTGCCATATCACTTCCTGGGATTAAATGTGTGTGCCACCACTGCCTGACTCTCTTTCTAATTTATTGGTTGGATCTGTCCTTTGATCCCCAGGTAAGCTTTATTAGAGTACAGAATATATCATCACGATGTGGCTTTATGCCCTGCTCCCCAATTCATATGTTTGGAAGTTTAATCCTCAGTGTGGTGATGAGACCTATGGGCTGAGGCAGAAAGAAAGGAAAACTTGGCTGGATATGGGGGAAAAAAGAAGACTCCTACTCCAGAGTCTGGTTGAAGCCTTTCACCAGATGAGAAACAACACTTCCTGCTGAGTCCTGCGGGGTTGGGTCCTGGAAATCTGCCTGGGAAGGACAGACGTTTAAGAAAGACAAATACAGGTAACATAAAGCTGGTCTCAGGTGGGCTATGCACTCAGGGGGAGATGCGCTAGGAGCAGCCTAGAAACTCAGAGCATGTGTTATAAATGGCATGAGCATGAGGAGGGTTAGTGAACCTCTGTAGAAGGTTCTCTGTAGGGGACACAAGGTCTTGCAGTCATTAGGAAGCTTTGGTCAGAGTCCTCTGCACTTTTTGTTTTTAGAAAAGGATCAACTATTTGTCAATATCTGTACTTGAACCAAAGGAAACCTTGTCACTCACCTGAGTCTGAGACATTGACATCCTTGACATGGCTATGCTCGTGTCCTGAATGCTCATTCATATAGGAGTACACTCATTCCCCCAAATTTCTAACAGAGTTAATATTTGTTTAAGGCATGGCCCCTCTCCCTGCTATAAACCTGCAAGGTTCTAGAACTCTCACCAGAAACCTCATTTAAAAATAAATAGACATGCCCTAACCTCCTTTGAGAATCTTATGACTGCAGGTTTTATCTGATCAGTTTTTTTCCTCTTCCTCTTCTTATTCTTCAACTTTTATTCTTCTCTCATACTACCTCAATTCCTCTTCCCTCCACTTCTCCTCCCTTCCCCTTCAAAAAAATAAAGAAAAGAAAAAGTCTCTGAGGGATATCCACTGAACATGGCCTAGAAGATACAATAAGACTGGCGCGAACCTCATATCAAGGCCATACGAAGACAACCCAGTAGGAGGGAAAGGGTCCTAAGCACAGGCAAGTGTCAAAGACACCCACCACTCCCACTGTTGGGAGTCCCACAGGAACACTGAGCTACACAACCATAACATATATGCAGAGGACTTAGGTTAGACCCATGCAGGTTAGACCCATGTTTGTCCTTTTAGCCTCTGTGAGCAGCTATGAGCCCTGCTTAGTTGATTCTATGGACCATGTTCTCATGGTGCCCTCAACCCCCCTGTCTCTTACAATCCTTCCTCCCCCTCTTTTGAGGGACTCCCCTGGCTCTGCCTAGTGTTTGGCCTTGGATCTCTGCATCTGCTCCCATTAATTACTGGGTGATGCCTCTCTGATGATAATGGGGCTAGGCACTAATCTCTGAGTATAGCAAAATATAGAGTCATTTCATTGATCTCTTTCTTTTCTCCTTTCTTTCTTTCTCTCTTTCTTTCTCTCTCTCTTCCTTCCTTCCTTCCTTCCTTCCTTCCTTCCTTCCTTCCTTTCTTCCTTCCTTCCTGCCTGCCTGCCTGCCTGCCTGTCTTATTTTTCTTCTCTGTCATGTTTGGGTCTATTCTGAGTCTCTGAGCTGTCCAGCCTCTGGGTCCTGGCTATCCAGGTGATGTCAGGCATGGAATCCCTCTTGTGGCATGGGACTCCAGTTGAACCAGGCATGGGTCGGACACTTCCATAAGCTCTGCGCCCACCATTCCCCCTGCACATCTTGCTGGCAGAACAGATTGTGAGTTGAACCTTTTGTGGCTGGACTGATGTCCAGTTCATGCTCTGTATCCCCCATTACTAGGGCTACTTTCACAGATTCCAGGAAGCTTCCACTGCACTAGGTTTCTATATTACCCCCAAGTATCCCCAATTCCAGTCATCTCTCCCAGTACGCTCTCCCCCTGTCCCTCCCACTCCCACCTCATCCCTTCTATTCCTGTCCCCACCCAGCCCCATTCCACCCACAAAATCTATTCTGTTACCCCTTCCCAGGAGATTCATGTGTTCTGTCCCCTACCCCCAGCCCTTCTTATTACTTAGCCTATCTGGGTGTCTGGATTGCAGCACGATTATCCTTTACTTAACAGCTAATGTCCATTTATAAGTGAGTACTTACCATGTTTGTCTTTCTGAGTCTGGGTTACCTCACTCAATATGATCTTTTCTAGTTCCATTCATTTGCCTGCAAATTCTATGATGTCATTGTTTTTAACAGATGAGTTACCACATTTTCTTTATCTATTCTTCTTTGAGGGAGATCTAGGTTGTTTCCAGTTTCTGACTATTAGGAATAAAGCTGCTGTGAACAAAGTCGAGCAAGTGTCCTTGTGGAATGAATGAGCATCCTTTGGGTGTATGCTCAAGAGTGGTTTAGCCGAATCTTGAGGTAGATTGATTCCCATTTTTCTGAGGAGCTGCCATATTGATCTCCAAAGTGGCTGTACAAGTTTGCACTTCCCCCAGCAATGGAGGAGTGTTACCCTTGCTCCATGTCCTCTCCAGCATAAGCTGTCATTTGTGTTTTTGAGTTTAGCATTCTGACAGGTGTAAGGTAGAATCTTAGGGTCATTTTGATTTGCATTTCCCTGATGGCTAAAGATCTTAGTGCCTGCATTATCAGTTCAGGAAGTTGTCTTCTGTGCCAGTAAGTTCAAGGCTATTCCCCACTTTCTCTTCGATCAGGTTCAGTGTATCTGGTTTTATGTTGAGATCTTTGATCCACTTGAACTTGAGTTTCATGCAGGGTGATAGATATGGATCTATTTGCATTCTTCTACATGCAGACATCCAGTTAGACCAGCACCATTTGTTGAAGATGCTTTCTTTTTTCCATTGTGTGTTTCTGGCTTCTTTATCAAAAACCAGGTGTGTGGATTTACATCTAGGCCTTTGATTCAATTCAATTGATCAATGTGTCTTTTTTATGCCAATACCATGCTGTTTTTAATTACTAAAGCTCTGTAGTAGAGCTTGAAATCAAGGATGGTGATACTGTCAGATGTTCTTTCATTGTTCAGGATTGTTTTAACTATCCTGGGTTTTTTGTTTTTCCATATGAAACTGAGTATTGTTCTTTCCAGATTTGTAAAGAATTATGCTGGAATTTTGATGGGGATTTCATTGATTCTGTAGATTGCTTTTGGTAAGATGGCTATTTTTACTATGTAATCCTACTGATCCATGATCCATCTTCTGATATCTTCTTCAATTTCTTTCTTCAGTGACTTGAAGCTTTTGTCATATAAGTCTTTCACTTTCTTTGTTAGAGTTACCCCAAGATATTTTATATTATTTGTAGCTATTGTGAATTATGTGGTTCCCTGATTTCTTTCTCAGCTGTTTATCATTTGTATATAGGAGGGCTACTGATATTTTTGAATTAATCTTGTACCCAGCCTCTATCATCTTCATAAAGTTGGTCTTAAGGTTGTTTTCTTGTGCTTCAGCTGTGTTGGAATATTGAGGGATTGCTTTAGTAGGATAGCTGGGCTCTGGTGTTGACATATTGGCCTGGTTGTTGTTGATTGTGTTCTTACACTGGTGTCTAGGCATCTGGGTTTTGGGGTAATTATAGATTTAGGTGGTAATTTCTGAGTTTGTCTTTGTTGGATGAATGTTTTTCCCTTGGTTTCTGTTTCCTCTCTGGTCTTCTGGCCTGGGTGGCCTGTGTTTCTGGTAGTGGGCTGTGTCTTTTGGTCCAACAGGATGTCTCTCCTGGGATTCTGGTAATCTGCATGACCTCTGGGATCCTGGGTGCTGGCATGGCCTCCAGTAAAGCAGGGGGCTTCCACTAGAGTTATTGGCTGGAGTATGGTGATATGACAGGTGTGTTGGGGATAGGCTTGGTTGACTCTGAGGGAGTGTTGGTAGTGGTGGGGGTGGGAAGTTTACCTGGGTTTCTGGGTACCAGCATGGCCTCTGGTAATGCAGGGGGCTCAATGGTATTGTGGGCCAGGATATGGTGATGAGTAGAGAGGGAGTACTGTTGGGGTAGGCTGGGTGGACCCTGAGGGAATGTCAGAGGGCTGTGGTAAAGCAGGGGGCTTCCATTGGAGTTGTGTGATGGATATGGTGGAGAGGAGAGGGAGGCTGTTGGGGGAAGGTTAGGTGGGCTCTAAGGAAGTGCTGGTTGGGTAAGCTCTGAGTAAGTATTGGTGGTCTGTGGGTTGGGGCACCTCTCTAGTCTCTCCATTTGTAAAGGGACTATCCAGTCAGTTTTTAATCCCATCCAAGGTGCCTCTGGAACCATAGTATAATCTCGATTATTTAAAAAGGGCATAAAGACAGAATAAGGAAAGATCCTTTCCCAAACATCTTTCTCTCTGTCTGTCTGCCTTTATTTATTTGTTTGTTTGTTTGTTTGTTTATTTATTTATTTATTTGTTATTATTGTAGGGGGTTTTTTTGGAGACAGGATTTTCTCTATGTTGTTCTGGTTTTCTTGGAGCTCTCTGTGAAGACCAGGCTGGCCTCTAACTCACAGAGATCCACTGCCTCTGCCTCCTGAGTGCTGGTACTAAGGGCATTTGCCACCAGCTCTTTCTTTCTATTTTCAATTAAAGTTATAACAATCAAGTAATCAGACATCTTGGGTTCCCAGTGGCTTGTCCTGAAATTCTTTTCTGGGGTGAACCCAAGATTCTGGCTTTATGAGAGAGAAGCTCCCTATAAGGGTAAAGGAACTCTGTAGGGTTCTGGGAGCTATTCTCTGGCTTCCTGTCTGACAATATGACCTCCATTGTGCACAGACATCCACCATGGTGCCATCTACCATCTGACCCTCCACAGAAGCCAGACACATAAGCCACCTGATTTTAAACTTCCAGCCCCTAAAATAATGATCTCAATGAACTTTTCTTTAAATATATATAGCCTCAGATATTTCATTACAGCAACAATACAACAATAACAAAAGGTGAATAAGGTTGAACACAGAAGTGTTTGTTGCAGAGGGGAGGGGCAGGGAATGGACATTTTATTCTCCCAACATTATGCAATCTTTTCCCTGTGTTTTCTGTCACTTATTGAGAAAGAAACTTTTCTTACTATTAAAGATGGGAAGGGGGACAGCAAGATGGTAAAGGCACTTGCAGCCAACTCTATGACCTGGGTTTGACCCCTGGGACCTGTATGGTAGAAGAAAAAAAACTGAGTCCTATAAGTGGTTCTCTTATTTCCACAAGAATTCATGGTATACACTCCAACACACAGACACACAGACACACACACACACTTGCACCTCCCCTAAACAAATAAAAAATTTAAATTATATATATATATATATATATATATATATATATATATATATATATATATTTAATTATATAGTAGTTATATTATTAAATATATATGGTATATATTTAAATCCAGATCCCTATAAACACAACACAAAGACTCATTCTTTCCCAGTTCTAACCCACTTTATTCAATCCATTCCCTGGACTTTCAACGTACTTCTAACCCTTGGTATGAGTTTCTAGCTGCTGCTGTAACAAAGAAATTACCAACTGGGGAGTTAAAAACAACAAAAACCCAGTGTCTCACAGGTCTGGGGAGCAGAAGCCCCAATTCACTGTCAACCAGACCTGCTTTTCCCTGAAGCTCTGGTGTAGGATCTGTCCTTACCCCTTCCAAGTTCCTCGTGTCACCAGAGGAGTCTGAAGATAGTCTGTGATGCAATGCCCAGGTTCTTTGTATCTCCCACAATTAATTGGATAGGATACAAAGAAAGTATAGGTGAAAATATAGGCTCAGTAAACAAGAGTAAAAGCATAGCATATATTCCACAGAAAGTAGTGGACTAGAGCATACAACCATATGACTCAAGAACTTCAACTTTGAGGCTGAAGAGATGGCTCTGTGATTAAGGGCACTGGATGCTCTTCCAGAAGACCTGGGTTCAGTTCCAAGCACCTACATGGTGATTCACAACTACCTGTATTATAGGCCCAGTTCCCAAGAGACCTTGTGGTGATATTTGTAATCTAAGAAATAAAGCTTGCCTAAAGACCAGAGGACAGAGCCAGCCACTAGATTAAATATAGAGGTCAGGAGGTGGTGGCACACACCTTTAATCCTAGCACTTGGGAGGTAGAAATCCATCTGGATCTCTGTAAATTCAAGGCCACAATAGGCTACATGAAATCGATCCAGTCTAGGAGAGAAACAAAACCAGGCAGTTGGTGGCACACAGGTTTAACACCAGTATTTGGGAAGCACACATACCATTAATTCCAGCACTAAGAAGGTTGAGATAGGAAATGAAATGGCTGGGCAGAGAACGGCACATAAGATGAGAGGAAACAGGAATAGAGCCTTTTGGCTGAAGACTTACAGGCATTCAACCAGAGGATTTGTGGAGATGGTGATATGTGGCTGTGGCTTATTCCTTTGTCTCTCTGATCTTTCAGCATTTACCCCAATATCTGGCTCTGGGTTTTTATTATAAAACCATTTAAGATTTGTGCAAAAAGACCTGACACCCTCTTTTGGCCTCTGAGGTTGCCTACACACACACACACACACACACACACACACACACACACACACACACACACGGCGCACATAAATTCCTTCAGGCACACACAAACACATAATAAATAACTTTTTTAAAAAAACACCAATTCTTTTTTACAGTTCTTTTTATGAGATAGGAGAAAGAGCCAATCCCATGGATAGAAATGGGCCCCTGAATGACATATGAGTTGTTATGTAACTTCGAAGAATATGCATATGTGTAGGTCATATATCCATAATCTATTTCTCTCTCTCTCTCTCTCTCTCTCTCTCTCTCTCTCTCTCTCTCTCTCTGTGTGTGTGTGTGTGTGTGTGTGTGTGTGTGTGTTGTATTGTTGAGTACACTTGTATGTATAGACATTAGTGTGTGTGATTTGGGACAAACCTATGCCACATGTTTGATAGTTTTCTACCAGATTTGATGTCTAAATGGTCTACTGAGGCTAGTACTTGAACATCAAAAAGAAAATGAATGGGGTGACTGAAGGAATCATAGAGTTTGAGATCAGAAAATCCACTTCTAGCACAGATACTCAGGGAAAAACCAGGAGCAATGCAGCTCTACCAAGTCTAGTGTATATCCTTTCCATCATTCCCAATCTTGAAACTCCATCAATGGCCCAAATTCAATTCCTGTCCTTGAGGGAGTCCTAGAAGGTATCCAAGGCTATGTCTTTTATTAACTAGAAATTCCTGGGGATAAAGAAGAAGAGGAAGAAAAGGAGGAAATGGGAAAAAATAGAAAAGAATTCCTCTTAACCATCAATAAACAGACATGGGAGTGGGGAGGGAGGTCCCAGAGATGAACTACAGGAAGGAAGGCATTGGTAGTTACAAACCTGGTTTCAAGCTATTTTGGCTGTTACTGGGTGAATCATAAGGCCCACAGTGAATTTCCCAGGCTTTCACATTTAAATGGGAGTAGACAGTGCACAGCTTTCATTTCAGCACAGAGTTGGTCATGAAGAGGGCCCTTTGTGTTATGATTAGCTCATGCTTGACCCACTTCAGGAATGCTTTCAGAATGACAGAACATTTCATTCTCAGAGACATCCCCAGGGTTCAAGGAGGTCTAATCTGCACACCTACAGGGCAGCTGGTGACCCAGCCAAGGGTGTAAGACATTGCCTCCCCCTCTTTTGTAGGCGGGCTGTTATTGTTACTCCAGCTGTGCTTGGGTAATGACGCCTACCTTTGCATTCTAAACATAGAATAAGAGAGAGATTAATAGAACCAAATCATGCCAAAAGAAAATCCTGCTTAAAAAAAAAGTTTTGTCTTGCTTCAGAATAATGTAGTTGTGCTCTATGAACAAAAATTTTAGACTTGATTTAACCTTAATTCTTAGCAATAATACACTATTTTTCAATAAACCCAGCACTCAAGTTCAAGGCCAGCCTGGGCTAGAGTGTGAAACCCTGTCTCAAAAATAAATTAATAAATGAAAACAAAGGGCTGAAGATAGTGCTGTTGGTAAAGTGCTTTGCCTTACAAGCATTGAGACATGAGTTCAATTTTAAACAATTTCTGAGAATTGAAATCATGTCAGGTGTAATGTGTTCAAAGGAGAGTCACCTTAGAATATAATTTTAGGCTCTCTGGCATCAGGAAGAAACAGTTTCTGTGAACTGAACCTCAAACCAGAAGCATATTTATTGATTGTACACAAAGATTGTGTTTGGAGAACAAGTTCCTCATACCAAATCCCCTTTGATCTATTCTATGTGTTCCCTGAAGGAAATCATCACACCCCTGCAACTTCAGTCCTTATTTGTTCTGTTTGCAGTACCCAATAATTCAACACCTCCAAGTATGCCTGGATAGTCTTGTGACCAAAGTCAGCAATGGAACGAAAACTTCCCCAGAAAAACAACTCTATAAATCATAGAAGAAAATCACTCTACTCTACCACAATTCCTTCAACAAACACTAATACACTTTAGTGCTACCCTACATACAGTGAGAAACAATTACATTCTAATGTTTTTCCTAGATATAGTGACTCTATGAGAGACCATTAAATCTATGCTACTCAGTACATTCCAGACCAGCACATGGATGGATATGGTGGATCCTGCCCATGATCTCAGCACTTGGAAGAAGGTGGTGACATGATTGGAAGTTCAAGATTGTTGTCCTGAGGCAACATAAAGAGTTTGATGTCAGCCTGGGATCAACCAGGATACAGGAGACCCTGTCTCAACATAAAGCAAAACAAAAGTAATTTTTCTCAGCCTATTGTAATCATTTGTGCAAACAGATTAACTTTGGCCAAAGACCTATAGGAGAAACTGGTTTCTTATGCCAAAATGTTCATGGGACCCAACCCGAGTCTGAAGATCAGCAAATCCAAATCTAAATAGAAGAGTGGAATGCACACTTCACTCCTTGCCTCTGCTGTCACAGTGAGGCTTATAATAATTAAGTGTGACTCACATTTGATAGTCAGAGTTACAAGGCTGAAAAAATTTCCAGTGAGAAATCTTGAATGTGAGAGAGGGGCAACTGGACATTCCCTGAGGGACTGACAGTTGAACAAAAGTAAGGGACTTCCTTTATTTACAAGTACAAAAATCACAGAAATGGAGTGGTGTGGTGATATGTTGTATACCCTAATAAAGTTTGCCTTGAGGATCAGAGGACAGAACAGCCACTAGATTAGACATAGAGGTCAGGCAGTGGTGGCACACACCCTTAAGCCTATCACTCGGGAAGAAGAGATCCAGCTGGATCTCTGTGAGTTCAAGGCCACACTGGAAATAGAGCCAGGCAGTGGTGGCAAACACCTCAAATCCCAGCACTGGGAAGCACACATGCCTTTAATCCCAGGAAGTTACAGCAGGGCAGAAAAAGTTATATAAGGGATGAGGAAACAGGAACTAAAGCAGTTCATCTGAGATTCTTTCAGGTGAGGACTCAGAAGCTTTCAGCCAGAGAATTTGTGGAGTTGGTGAGGTAATAGGTGGTGGCTGTGGCTTGCTTTGCTTTTCTGATCTTTCAGCTTTTACCCCAATGTCTAGCTCCAGGTTTTTTATTAAAAGACTATCTAAGATTCAAACAACATCTGGTGTCCAACTTTGTGGGGCAAGAATTCACAAAAACAAACAAACAAACAAACAAAACAAAAACAAAAAAAAACCTACTTGCCTGAGGCTCAGATGAAAACTACATGCAGCTGGAATCTCCACCCTGCCTGGGCCTGGAGTCCCTACCTTGCTGGCTAAGTTTTTGTTGCAGCCTCTCTACAGCAAACTTCCCAGGCTCAAGCTCCAAACACCCCAGAATTAGCTGCTTTCACACATTCCCTGGTGCAGAAAGCTGGCTTTGTGGCTTAATTCCTCTCCTGGTGGGTTCTGACTTTCCTTGGGTCCCCTCCTCAGGCTGCTGCCACACTATCATCTAAATAGTCATTATCAGCATATTTGGTGAGTCAACTGGGATTTCTTTTTTTTTCTTTTTTGCCAAAGCTGAGGACTGAACCCAGGGCCTTGCACTTGCTAGGCAAGCGCTCTACCACTGAGCTAAATCCCCAACCCCTCATTTGGGATTTCTTAAAGGGAGGAATTAGTGAAAAGAAAGGTTTTCCCCACATTAAAAAATGAGAAACATTTTTATAATTTGGTCTCTGTTTGATAATACGATTGATGTTCTGAAAATGGAACAATTAAATGAGAGGGTAATTAATGTAGATGATATTTATGTAATGTCAATTGTAAACATTATTTGCTTGATGATTTCTGTTTCATCATTAAAAATGTTGGTTAATATATGTGCTAAGATCAAAGTTTTAGAAAAGCTTGTTAAAACAGATCATAAGATATTCAGACACAGACAGAAGAATTTAAAGGTGAACTAATCTAAGCATTGCATTATACAGTTACGGAGAAAAAGCCTAAGGCTATCAAACAGTTAGCTTTAATCTATCCCAGTAACCTTACAGGATAGATTTGCCAAATGCTCAAAGCTGTATAAGAGCTGACTGGACTCCTGTGCAAATTTTATATTTGAGGAGATTCAAAGAAGGTATAGTGTCATATGGTATGCATTCTCTATTCATGAAGCAAATGTTAAACTCATGGTCAACTTGTAATAAAATTATCCCTCAAAACTGGAAAGATTTGGTTACAGTAGTCTTTGTGGTTGATCCCCAGTTACAATAGAGGACATGGTGGAAAGATGAGGCTAAGACCATTGAACAATGATGTAGGGCTAGAGATATGGAAATTTCCCAGGATCAGTTTCTTGGAGAAGGTGATTATGCTGATATACAAAGACAATCTTTATATGATGACCATACCCTAATTTTTTTTTTTTTTTTTTTTTTTTTTTTTTTTCTGAATGGCAGCCTTGAATTCTTGGGACAGAACTGAAGAAGTAGGAAAGAAAATGAAGTCATTTACAAAAGTTATACAGAACTCCAAAGAAACCTTCACTGATTTCTTACAAAGGCTGTCTTCAGCAATAAATAGAATGATACCAAATTCAGAAGCTAGACAGTTAATAATTGAATCTCTGGCTTTTGAAAATGCTAATGCACAATGCAAAGGGATAATTAGGCCACTAAAGGCAAGATCAAGATGCTTGGAGGAATGGGCTGAGATACAATTAATATTGAATCTCATGACCATAATGATACTTGTATAGGAGAGATGATTTCCAGAGGTTTGAAAAAAAAATTGTAATGTCAGGTGTTTTAATTGTGGCAAACAGGGTCACCTAGAATGGGATTGTAAACAGTGCATTCCTAGAAACAATGTTTTCCAAAGACTAATCCCAACAGAAGAACATGTCTGCTCCTGGCAGCACCAATCTACTTCAGAGGAGATGATGGGCACTGAAGAAACTCCATATGGAGTTTACTTTCTTTGTGGCAAAAGTTAGCCACTGGGCAAGAAAATGCCCTTGCCTCAACTGCTGACAGTATGCTGTCCAAAATGGACAAGCAGGACACAAAAGAAAGGACTATTACACCTTGCCAAGACAAGATAGGACAGCCCTTCAGAAAATCCTGCATCACAGAAAAGTTTGTCATATATGCTAGGTCTGTAGGCTGAAGATGGATACCCCAATGTTGAAGAAAAATCTTGGGGACTGTCCAGGCAGCCAGCTGTTTCTGTCATTTCTCACATTTTTTTGAAAGTCGCTTGTTTGCACTTCTTGCTTACTTAAGTAATATTATTTCCTTCCTAGGGCTCTGAGGGAGGTGAACATTAGATAGTTATAGTTATGGTTTTCCATATTGTTATTGTTAACAAAATTAGAAAATAAACTCACTAAAAATGTGTAAAGTGTATAAGATTGAAAGACATTAAAAGATACTTTTGGTTGATAACACAGTTAAGATAGAAAGTGAACTAGTACAACATTTTGTACTCATCAAAATAGGATAAATAATGAAGTATTTTCTCTGAATTTGTCAAATGTTGATGGACTAGACATTATTAATGTAATTCTTGACTGTATATATAGTATATTGTTATTGTACTTACTGTATATAGTTTTTCTTATATTAGTTATAAACCTTTTATTATTTTAGACAAAAAGGGGGAAATATGGTGATATATTGTGTACCCTAATAAAACTTGCCTTGAGGATCAAAAGACAGAACAGCCACTAAATTAGACATAGAGGTCAAGCAGTGGTGGCACACACCCTTAAGCCTATCACTCGGGAAGAAGAGATCCAGCTGGATCTTTGTGAGTTCAAGGCCACACTGGAAATAGAGCCAGGCAGTGGTGGCAAACACCTCAAATCCCAGCACTGGGAAGCACACATGCCTTTAATCCCAGGAAGTTGCAGTAGGGCAGAGAAAGGTATATTAGGGATGAGGAAACAGGAACTAAAGCAGTTCATCTGAGATTCTTTCAGGTGAGGACTCAGAGGCTTTCAGCCAGAGAATTTGTGGAGTTGGTGAGGTAATAGGTGGTGGCTGTGGCTTGCTCTGCTTCTCTGATCTTTCAGCTTTCACCCCAATATCTGGCTCCAGGATTTTTGTTAAAAGACCATCTAAAATTTTAACAACAGAGTGGTATCTCCCTTGAAACAAAACCTGAGGTTTAACGCTATCAATTTACATTTTTGTTTGTAAGAAAGTTTTTAAATAAGAGTTGTTATCAGATAATGAAATCTGAAAAGATACTTAAGAATGCCTTCATCTTTGTCTGAGAATGCAGTTAGTCTGAGTACCCATTGCACTGGAAAAAATTAAAAGAAAGAAGGAGGGGAGGGAGGTAAAGAGAAGAGTGAGGGGAGGAGGAGAGGGAGGGGAGGAGGGGAGAGAGGGGAGGAGGGGAGGGAGGGGAGGAGGGAGAGAGGGAAGGAGGGGAGGGAAGAAAAGAAAGGGGAGGGACAGAATGAAAGGGGAGGGAGAGAAGGAGGCTTCAAAGGGTTTTTTTATGTTTCCAGAGTGGTGATTAAGTCACAACAGCTCTGAGCTAATCGGTGGAGTGATCTATTAGTGGATTCAGGATTCTATGGCATCAAAGACAGTTACTGGAAACTTCCCAAGTTGGGCTTATAAGTGTAGCAGCTTGGAAGGAAAGGTACCCTGGCAGTTGGGTGCTGCTTATAGGGCAAGAGTGGATCACTGGGAGATGTTCCTGGAGCCTGTACCTCTTCCTCCCAGGCTACTTCCTTTCTCTCTCTTTCCTGCATCATGGCTGTCATAAGGCGGGCAGACTCTTCTGCCACACACCCTTACCCCCTTTGGCACCCATGCTTCTTTATGTTGTCTTGGGCCCACAGCCAGCCTTGGGCCAAAGTCCCTGAGACCAAGAGCCATGATGAACCCTTACTGAACTGAGTTGTTTTCTAAAGAACTTGTCAAAAACATGGGACTTGAAATGTTTTCTTTTCCCTTCCCATGTTTCCCCAATACATCTGATTAAATCACAGCCTTGGACATTGAGTTGAAAAGGAAGAAGTGAAGGAGGCCCTCGGCCAGCTTAACCACACATCTCCTTATTATAGGAGAGGAGAAGGGAGAGCTGGGTAACAAAGACGGATGGAAGTCAGCCTGGAGTATGAGAAGGGAGGGACAGGGGAGAGCAGGGAGACACCAGTGAGCAGTGCTGCCTGCCTGAGGTCCTCAAGGCACCCCTACCTGCAGGGACATAGTGTCTCTCCACCTGCTCTTCCCAGGTCTGCCCCACATGCTGGTCATATTCACTGGGTTCCACCCACTCCATAACAAGCTGTGTCACCCCTGGCATCTCAGCCGATTCCTGGTGTGTGCCTCTGAATCTTCCACCATGCCACAAAAGTTGCCCAGGCCTGCTGCCTGAAGACTAATATGACCTCTGTTCTCTCCCTGGGCTTTCTTAGACTGTATCTATGTTTTTCCAGCCGCCCACTGTAGTGGGTAGCTGTTCCAGCTTTGACCTGGAAGCACTGCCCCTAGTGTGGCAACAAGTAACTGGCACACCTGCCTATGGCCTGCCCCTGGGGCGTGGCCGAGAAGAGACCCCTTAAGACCCAAGATGCAAATGTGCTTGCTCTCTTGGCTCCTTGTGATCCTGGAGGCTGGATTGCAGACCAAGTCAGAGTTCTCCAGAGAACTATGCTGGACTGCACCTCATCTCTCCTGGATCCTGTAATCGACCCCTTATTGGTTGTAAGTTACCCCTGAAATAAACCTCTTTTAATTACCAGATAAACTATGTGGAATTGCCTTGTTAATTGCCACTATATCTGACACCCACATGAGGCAAATTCCTGCCCCTCCTGGGGACCCAGTGCTTCACAAACTCACAGATCCTACCTCTTCCCCCACCCAACTCACTGGCAATAGCTACAGCTTAGCTATTGGGTTTACCTAGTGAGTTCTAATAACAGAAGACCTGTCCTATCCCCAGCCTGCTGCTGGAGTGGGAGGTGCTGACACTGAGCAAGCTGCCCCACAGCTACTCATAGGCACTGTGAGAGGCTCTAGGCCCCAGCTGCCGCTGTCCTTGGCCTACTTGTCAGCCAGGCACCATGCCCCTCTGCCCACTGGCAACTCCAGGGCAGCTCCAGACTCCACGGTGCTCAGCTACCCGCCACCAACATCGAATCCCCTCCCTGGTGACTTGTGCCACTGTGTCCTGTAGTGCTCAGCTAGCCACAGGGCACCAGCCACCACTGCATATCCCCTCCCCTGGCAGCTCACACTGCTGTATTCCGTGGCACTCAGCTACCTGTGGGCTCCTGCCAGGTATGTAACTGTGCCTAAGAACTTACAGCTCATTGGTGTATTGCCTCATTGTTGTATACAGTCTGTTGTGGTCCCAGCAACCCTACCTAGTACTCAAGGGTTGCCTGGGTGAGCACTTAAAGTCACAGGACCTACTTCAGCTTACACCAGACCTGCTTTAGCGTCACACTGGCAACACCTGCTAGCTGAACTGTGCTACTACACCCAAAAAGCCATCACAAGGATGGAAACACAAGCAGGTAAGAGCACTCGATAATTTTACACCTCAAAACTGATTAATAAATAAAGAAATCAATAAAATTTTTACAAATTTTGAATAAGTTTCAAAATATGACAGACAATATTACTGCACAAGGATTTAAGAACCTTTTTGCTTCTATGATAGATGAAATATTATGGGAAATATATGATCTTCCTGGGTCATATTTAGCATACACCATTCTGGCATTTGCCATACTAATTCATATAGCATTGAAAAACTTTTTAAGTAATAATAACAAAGATGAGTCATTATTGGGACTGATACAGGCTTTGCAAGCTAACAATGAAGACTTACATAAACAGATTCTTTCTCTGGAATCTGCTACCTAGGAGTTACAAGGTATCAATACAGATTTGAATAAACAGATTCTTTCTCTGGAATCTGCTAACCAGGCTTTACAAAGTAGTAATAAAAACTTACATAACAGGTTTCTTAGTTTGGAATCTGCTAACTTACTACAAGAACTTCAATCCACTAATAATAAATGTATAAACTGATTTGATTTTATTGATAGTAAATATGAATACTTAATAGACCAAACAATAGCTCTTCAGGGAGATGTTGTTGCTGCTCAGACATTTTATAAGAAGGAAAGATTATTGTTAACTAATAAAATAAGGTCTATGGAATCATGTGTTTCAGAAGAACATGAAAGGTTGCATGATGCCATGAGAATTCTGGAGTCCCTTGCAACAGAGGAGGTTCACTCACTGGAACAGAGCTTAGGTGCTTGTTTGTAAGCCCTGGAAGAAACTCTCAGTAAAGATGATAAGGGACCTAATAAGCAGAAGGGCATGGCCATATAGGTTGTAACCTCTCCAGATGGCTCTCATACAATGTATTACGCTGTCATCACCCATGGGAAGCCAGCAGATGATAGACACCCTGAGCCATATGTAGAATGCATATTACAACCTATTTCAATGAGAGATTTTTAAACATATAAAGGAAGCAGTAGTCATGTATGGCATATACTCAACATTTGTAAGACAGATGTTAAATTTGTGGTCTACCTCAAATACAATCATATCAGGTGACTGGAATCATTTAATTTCAAGCTGTTCTAGAATATAGCCAGCAGTTACAATGGAAAAGTTGGTTGAGAGAAGAGGCAAGGAATTTGGAACAACAAGGTAATATCAGAGGTTTTGAGATCTCCCAAGATCAAATTCTTGGTGAGGGACATTTTGCTGATAGGAATGTACAAGCCACTTGATGAGCATACAATATCTCTATGCCATACAGCAACTCTAAATGCTTGGGGAAAAAATTCCAGAACCAGGAAACCAACTGAGGTATACACAAAGATATTTTAGGGAATGCAAGAAACTTTCATTTATTTTTACAAAGGCTGACCACAGCTATTACAAAAGCTGTGGCAAATGAAGGATTAAGACAAGTATTAACTGAGTTCTTGGCATTTGACAATGCTAATACAAAATGCAAAAGAATACTTATGCCATTAAAGATCAGATCAGATCAGCTCCTTTGGAAGAATGGATTCAGTATACTAATGGTGTTGAGTCTCTTAACCATAGTAATGAGGCTTGGATAGGAGAGGCAATTTCAAGAAGTAGAAGGCCGGGGTACCAAATGCTTTAAATGTGGTACACCAGGACATATAAGTAAAAACTGTAAACAGGGTGCTTCTAGAAGTAATACTTCTTCTAGAAATAATCCAAACAGGAGACCCCAATGTTCTGAATTATGTAGAAGATGCAGCAAAGGCCAACATTGGACCAATGAATGCAGATCAATAAGAGATATATGAGGCAACCCTTTACTAGTGGGAAATGTTTCAGGGGGACTCTTATAGGCCCTCAAATTGAACGTGGTCCAAACATTTCCAGCCACTGTGGAGGAAATTCCTCTCCAGGACAATTAAATAACCCAGTGTCTAATGTAAAGAATGATACTGTAGGAATTTTAATCTGGATATTCCACTGCTGTAACAGATCTCAACCCCAAAGATTCAGAACCAGAAGTTCCAAAGAATACAATAAAATGAATATTTTGGCAGACTTCCATAAATGAACAAAGGCCAAAGCTTGGAATTCGAATTAATGGCATTGTTCTGGAAGACCTGGTAGACACATGTATGGATGTGACTGTAATTACACCAAAATCATGGCATCTGAACTGGCCTCTTCAAGACATAGATGTCCAACTTTTAAGGATTATAACCCTATCTCAGATAAAACAGAGTTCAAGATGGATTGAATGCATAGGGCCAGAAGGACAGAGAAGAAGGCTGAAGCCATATGTGGCAGTGAATCTTTAGGGCCCAGATCTGTTACAGCAGTGGAATATCCACATTAAAATTCCTACAGTCTCAGAAAGGGTATTCAGACCAATACATGTTTCTAGGAATAATATTATAGCATACTATTAAAAAAAAAAACAGTCACCAAATGTTTAGGCTGTACATAAACAAAGCACAACTGCTATTGAACTCTCAGAAGTGCCAAGAACCCTACCTTTAAAATGGCTAACTGATAAACCTGTCTGGGTTGGACAATGGCCTTTGACAAAAGAGAAACTACAAGCATTAGAAGAGCTGGTTCAAGAGCAATTAAATGCTCAACACATTGAAGAATCTACCAGCCCTTGGAATTCTCCTGCTTTTGTTATTAAAAAGAAATCTGGTAAATGGAGAATGGTAACAGACCTAAGAGCAATTACCAAGATAATTCAGCCAATGACCTCTCTCTACAGTTTGAAATTTCTTTACCTACTTTGTTATCTAAAAGATGGCCTCTTATAATTACCATTTTAAAAAACTGTTTATTCTCAATAACTTAACAAGAAAAAGACAGAAAGATTTGCCTTCACTGTGCCTACTTATAATAACTCTCAGCCAGTTAAGAGATATCAATGGAGAGTCTTCCACAGGGAATGTTAAATAGCCTAACCTTGTGCCAATATTTTGTACAACAGCCATTGGAAGTAATACTTTAAAAAAAATTCCTAAATCTATAATTTATCATTACATGGATGACATTTTACTAGCTGATTCAAATGCAGATACCTTAGAAAGAATGTTTGAAGAAGTAAAGAAAATGTTGTCTTGTTGGGGATTACAAATTGCTCCTGAAAAGATACAAAGAGGAGATTCTATCAATTATTTAGGATATGAAATAGGTCTACAGAAAATTAGACCCTAAAAGTGCAAATTAGGAGAGATCAATTACAGACTCTTAATGACTTTCAAAGATTATTTGGAGACATTTCTCATCTATAAACAGTTGTTGGAGTAAAAAGTGATAAACTGAGTAATTTGTTCAAAACCTTAGAAGGTGACAAGGACTTATATAGTACAAGAGAATTATCAGCTGAAGCTGAGAGAGAATTGGTGTTAGTGGAAAAGAAAGTAGAGGAAGGACATGTGGATCATGTGGATCCAAAGCTTGATTGCATTTTGGTTATTTTACCCTCTAAGCATTCTCCTACAGGATTTTTTTTAAGACAGGGTTTCTCTGTGTAGCTTTGCACCTTTCCTGTAACTCACTCTGTAGTCCAAGCTGGACTTGAACTCACAGAGATCCACTGGCTACTTCCAGAGTTCTGGGATTAAAGGCATGTGCCACTACTGCCTGGCTCTCCTACAAGAATTTTAATGCAGAGGAAAGATATTATATTTTAATGGATATTTCTACAAAATAAACAGAGGAAAAATTTAAAGCTTATGTGGAAAAGATCTCTGACTTGATTTTAAAAGGAAAATTGAGACTTTGTCGATTACAGGAATAGACCCAGCAGAAATTGAAGACCCTTTACCTAAGAATGATATAGACAAATTATGGGCAGAAAGTGAACCTTGGAAAAGAGCGTGCAGCAATTTTTTTGGAAGAGATCAACAGCAAATATCCCAAAAGTGATAGAAATGAACTTATAAAGAGAGTTGATTGGATTCTGCCTTGCATTGTATGGGAAACATCCATATCTGGAGCCTGTACATTTTATACAGATGCAAACTAGCAAGGAAAGGCAGACCACAAATCAGAAAATTTAAGTAAAGTGGTTCAAAGTCCTTATAATTCAGTTCAAAAATCAGAATTGTATGTTATTCTGTTGGTATTAATGGAATTTTTGGAACCTCTCAACATAGTCACTGACTCTCAGTATGCTGAAAGAGTAGTCTTACATATTGAGATGGTAGAATTTATCCCTGATGAGTTAGAATTAACCTTGTTATTTATTCAGTTACAAGAAATAATCAGGAATAGGAAGCATCCCTTGTATATAATTCACATCTGATCCATACGGGTCTGCCAGTACCTCTAGTGCAAGGTAATGATGAGATTGATCAGTTACTAACAGGTAACATGCTAGAAGCCTCAGAATTACATAAGAAACACCATGTAAATAGCAAAGGTTTAAAGAAGGATATCTTCAACAAGCCAAGTAAATTGTAAGAAAATGTCCTATTCATTCCTTCTATAACTAAACTCCATTAACCACAGGAAGCAACCCAAAAGGTATACAAAGAAATAAAATTTGGCAGATAGATGTGTTTCATTTTGCAGAATTTGGAAGATTAAAGTATGTACACCATACCATTGACACCTATTCAGCATTTTAGTGGGCAACTCCTATGAGTTCTGAAAAGGCTGATTCTGTGATTACACACCTATTAGAAGTTATGGCCATCATGGGAGTATCTGTACAAATAAGGTAATTTGTAAGACATAATACCTCAGCATATATCTCAAATAAAATGAGACAAGTTTTTTTTGCTTATTATAATATAAAACATGTTACAGGTATACCACACAATCCCACAGGCCAAGCAGTCATAGAAAAATCCAATCAAACTATAAAGGATATGCTAAATAAACAGCAACAGGTAACAATGACTCCTAGAAATAGATTGCATAATGCTTTATTAACCTTGAATTTTCTCAATGCTAATGAGAAAGGAACAAACAGCTGTAGAGAGACATTGGATGACAGACAAAACTTCTGAGCTAAACCAACCAGTTTATTTCAAAAATGTGTTGACCTCAGAATAGAAACCAGGATATGCCCTACATTGGGGATGGGGTTTTGCTTTTATTTCCACAGGAGAAGAAAATCTCTGGATACCAACAAAATTAATAAAAATTCGATTAGAACAGGAGAAACCCCTTGATGGAGAGAAGTAAAAGCTTATCCACAGATGTGACATCTCTAAAAGTTGTAAGAAACACTTAACAAACAAGAATCAGGCCAGGGTTCTGTTTTTTGTCTTTACAGGATGGTAGAAGTACCCATCTTCCAGAAATCATAAGGCCTTGGATTCCCAGACAACTACAGTAAAAGGAAAAAAAAAAAAATCTATTGGTACCAATCTACCCAGGGTAAAATCTCACTGATTAACATTTATATCTCTTTAACTCTAGAAAGTTATGGTTCTGATTCAACTATATATCAAGCTGGCTTTGAAGTTGGAAGTTGGTTCCCTCCTTCTCTAAACCCAAGCACATTACTAAAAGAAAAAAATTAAGAGTTTTCATCTCATATCAAAAGATCTGCCTGATGTGTGACAGAAGAAACCCGCCCCCCCCAAAAAAAAGGAACCATGGTCAGAAGATTCTATTTCTCTCTATGTTTATTTTTGATTTCTCAGAATCCTTCCTTACATGTCATGTCATCTTTAAATCCAAACTTTCCATTTTGATATTAATAATGTTCAAGTTTTCCACAGTAAAAAATAAGTCTTTTCCAATCATAATCTCTGAAGTCTCCAGAAGGAAGATGGGGCCCCACAACAACTCTACCCAGTCCAGAATGATGCCATGATACCTAGGAACATTACTCAATGTTCAGCTTCCAACTGAAAACTCTTCAGGGCAGTTGTAGGATGAGATGGTCCATCATACTACACTTCTAGCCAGCATCTCAGACAATCTTATCCATTTTCCCAGACTGGCTGCAGACTCTATGGCTAGCTAGCCCTTACTGAGATCTAACAATCTAAGCTTTCTTACATGACAGAGATACTGTTGGCCCCTAAGCAACAGGAAGTAATTATAAGACAACAACACTCCTCTTGCAAATGTTCCATTTTTTTCAGGGTTATGGATGGATTGTTGTAGGGTTAGGGGTAGAAAGAAAAAATTGGACTCAGTTTTCTTTTTTAGAAAAGAAAAAGGGGAATGGATAGGTATAGGATATTAAGGTAGATTATTGTATTTACTAGTAAACTAATTCAGCAAAATATTAGCCTTAGATAATTTGCACTGATATGGGTTCTTGTATATTGATATAAATGTAAACTAGTCTTATATTTCTATTTAAGATAACTGGTATATTGATACAAATACAAATCTATATTTGTTGTATTGTACACATATTCCTACTACTGTTTGAAATATTTATATATTGATACAAATGTAAAATTATATTTATCATACTATATGTATGTTCTACCTGTTTAGGATATTTTGTATATTGATATATATTTAGGATTATTGCCATGTTGCACTATATGTACATCCCTACTTCTGTTTAAGCTATTTTGTGTATCATCACGACTTTGAGGTCATTGTCCTTATACAGTACATCTGCTTACAGACTGTTTATCTTGTTATATGAAGCTTAATCCTTAAGTTATTTCAGTAGAGAAGACTTACTGAGCTATCATCACTCATGCTTGTCATTTCTATAGTTATGCTAGTTAGGTTCTTCAGACTTATAGAAACATATGTCAGATGGACAGGTAATCTTCAAACACTCCATAGACCTAGAGAATATGACATTTAAATGTTTTGATAACTTAGAATTCTGTTGATGTGAGACATGATTGCTCCTGGCAGCACCGATCTGATCCTGAGAGAATGTTGGGCTTCTGAGACATTTCTGTTTGGAAGTTTGTCTTCTTGGCACAAAATGGCCTACCAGGCAAAGAACTGCCCTCACCTTGACTGCTGACAGTATAAATACTGTCCTTTCTGAGTGAGCAGGACACAAGGAAAAGTGACTACTGAACTCTGCCAAGACAGGGACTATCTTAGTCTTTAAAAAGACCTGCTTCTGAAAATGGTCTGACAGATACTCTAGGCCTGTAGCCAATTTGAATGTGCCAACAATACTTAGAAATTCTAGGTGACTGTCCAGGCTGCCAGCTGTCTCTGTCTACTCTAGAAAGACTCCTGAAAGTTACTTGCATCCTTCTCCCATTTCTCGGTATTATTATATTCCTTCTCAGGTCTTTGATGGAATTGAAGACTAACAGTTATAGTTACAATCTTTTTGTATCTTAGCTGGAACATATTAAGTATTAGATTCAGGTTCTTCAGGATAGGGCATCTCTTGGAATGATCTCTGTAACATGCCATTTACCTATGCTCCAGACTTTTCTGGATTTTAGTATATGTCTCTTGTTTGATATTGTTCTTGTTGATTGTAGTTCCATCTTGTCTAGATCATTACCCCTTATTCCTCCTGGATAATATTTGATAGTCATTCCTATTGTATCGGGTTAGAACTTTCTTATTTAGACAGGGAAGGAGATGTAGTGGGTACCTGCTCTGACTTTGACCTTGAAGCTCTGCCCCTAGTGTGGTAACAAGTAACTGCCATACCTGCCTATGGCCTGCCCCTGGGTCATGACCCCTTAAGACCCAAGATGCATATGTGCTTGCTCTCTTGGCTCCTCATGGTCCTGGAGGCTGTGTTGCAGACCAAGTCAGAGTTCTCCAGAGAACTATGCTGGACTGCACTTCATCTCTTCCAGATCCTGTAATCGACCCTTTATTGGTTGTAAGTTACCCCTGAAATAAACCTCTTTTACCAGATAAACTATGAGAAATTGCCTTGTTAATTGCTGTTATGGCCCACTCACCAGAAGTCCATACCCAAGAAACCCACATGCTGTTACAATTCCTAGCCACTCTCCCAGCTACATGACCACACATGCACTAGTAGCCAAGCAAGAAGCTTAGTCATCCCAGGGCCTTATGTCCTACGTAATCCATGCACTGTGTTGTGATGGTATTGTGTTCCCTGGAATATTGTGCACCCAAATAAACTTATCTGGGGTCAGAGACAGAACAGCCACAATATTAAACATGGAGGATAGGCAGTGGTAGCACACGCCTTTAATCCTAGCATTCCAGAGGCAGAAATCCATCTGTTCAAGGATACAGCCAAGCTTGGTGAATCACGCCTTTAATCCCAAAAAGTGAGCCTTTAATCCCAGGGAGTGATGGCAGAAAGAGAAAGATATATAAGGTGTGAAGGCCAGAAACTAGAAGCATTTGGCTGGTTAAGCTTTTAGGCTTTGGAGCAGCACAGTTCAGCTGAGATTCATCCTGGATGAGGACACAGAGGCTTCCAGTCTGAGGAAACAGGATCAGCTGAGGAACTGGCGAGGTGAGGTAGCTGTGGCTTATTCTGCTTCTTTGATCTTCCAGCATTCACCCCAATAACTGGCCTCAGGTTTGATTTTATTAATAAGACATGTTAAGATTCCTGCCACACTGTGTGGTCATGTATTTTGCACATAGCATGATCACATAATCTATGCACATGCATGGTGTAGCTACATAAGACCATGTGCTCATGGGGGGGGGGGGAATTAATGAAAGCAGGTACCCCTCCCCCTCCCTCCTGCACAATCATTCCCATAGGCCTAAGCACCCCCTTCTGTTCCCTTCCCCAATTAAACTCTTATAGTGGGTTTTGTTGCATCTTGTGGCTTTTCTCGCCTGGTAAACAGCGCCGCCCAATAAATAACACATGTGATGGATTTTTAAAACTAAGAGAAATGAAATTGTTAAAGTATTAACAAGGCAGAAGGAGGGAGGGGTTTGTATTGGTTACTTTGGTCTGTATCTGTTACTTGTCCTACCTGACAAGAAGCACCTTAAGGGGAAAAAAGGTTTATTGTGGCTCACAGTTCAAAAGGACACAATCTCTCGTGGTGGGGGACGGGGTGTCAGCAGGAACAGGTGCTGCATCACAGCCAGGAAGCAGTCAGTTGAGCTGCTGCCCAACTCCTTTTCTCCTATTTATTCACTGGGGACCCCAGCCCACATTTCAGGTGTCCTTTCTACCCCAATTAACCCAATCTACCAACATGCCCAGAGAGTTGTTGCCCTGAGGATTCTACAGCCTGCCAAGTTGACAGCTAAGACTGACAACTACACTCTCAATCGAGATGTTTAAAGTGGAAGAGAGTTTAGAGATGAGGAAACAGATTTAGAAAGAGTTCATTTAGACCAGCAGTTCTCAACCCATGGGTTCAGATCCCTTTGGGGGGGGGGGATGTCACATATCAGATAACCTGCATATCATATATTTACATTATGATTCATAACAGTAACAAAATTACAGTTATGAAGTAGCAATGAAATAATTTTCTGGTTGGGGGGTCACCACAGCATGAGGAACTGTGTTAAAGGATCACAGAGTTCAGAAGGTTGAAGACCACCGATTGAGACACAACATCGTACTATGCTGTCCTCCATGGTCTCAAAGCCTGTGTCAAGTCACCCACCTGCTCTCAGTACCCTGGACTACAGCATGTGATGTCACGCCAGAAAGTGTTAGGATTCTACAACTTTCTCTTTTGTCTTTATGATTTTAAAGAACGAAAATTAAATCGTTTTTTCTACTTTTGTTTGTTTTGTTTTCTGAGCCAAGGTCTTGCTATGTAGCCTTGACTGGCCCAAAACTCACTATGCAGCCCAGGTTGGCCTTGAATGGCTTCAGCCTTCTGGGTATTGGAATTATAAGTATGTGCCTCCACATCCAGCTGTTTTTCTATTATTTAAATATGAATAGCCCATCTAAAACATGTTTAGCTCTTCATATTTAATGACTAGAGTAAATAAGTAAAGAGATAAACAGCCAAGACCTATTCAGTAACCCAGGTTGCTGTCTGGACACATCTCCCCAGAGAAAACTGTGCATTTTCTGAACCAGGATGTTTACTTGGGAGCTGTTTACCTAGGTATTTGGGCTGTACCCAGGATAAAGTTCTCACACACAAGTCAGGAACCACTGTGAGGAGCCTGGTAAGCACCATGCGGTGTAACATTCAAACTGGCTGAGAAGGGAAAACACACAGGGATCAAAGTTTGCCCTCAGCAAGAGGAGTGAGACCATAAGATCCAGTCTCCTGCAGAGTGGGGTACCCTCAGGTCCAAATAGACTCACCCCACACCTCATACGGGCAGTGAAGCTGTGTGCAGTCACTTCCTACAGGAGTGAAAACACTATTTGCTGGTTCGAAAGTGTCTGAAATACAGAAACCAGGGGCTCGCCTATGGGCAGCCCATGTAGGCAAACCTCAGCTGTTCTGAAAAGAGCATATGTGTGCTCAAGACGGAGTGGTGGATGGGGAGGCCAGGTACGGGAACAGATGCCTGTGCTTGAGCTGTGCACACACGACGAACTCATCAGAATCCCCTGCATTTGTACCAGTTCTCCCTAGAAACACAGGGGCTGCCTTTGGGTGTTGCATAGGGGTCCAAGGTACACTATGTGTTTCCATTATCTTCATGAGCCCTACGCTGGACAAAAATATAATGGGTGAATTACGGCATAGTCATACAGTGAGATCCTCATGGGGGAAAGAGGTAGGAAACAGAGACATGCACAATAATGAAGATGGAAAAGTCACTGTCACACCAGAGAAGCAAGATGAAAATGTGTACCAAGTCCATCTTCATGAAATCATTCAATGATTAAACCCAAACTGTTATTGGGGAAACAAGGAATTGCTGACGTGGAAAAGAGCACGCAGCCAAAAGAGAGTGAGCAAGGAGCCTGAAAAGTAGAATCCCAGTTTCCTCCATGGAACAAGAGGCAGAAAGGGAAATGGTTTGTTGTTTCGGAACACAGGGAGGTTCTGAAGTTCCCATCTTGACTGAACGGTAATCATATGTTTAGTGCCCTCCATATTTGCTATAGTACCCTAAAAATGTGTTCCAAACCTGCTGGCTTTGCTTCAGGGGGTCTCCTGACAGCTCTGCATGGCTTTTCATAGACTGCAGGCCTTCTGGAAAGAGCCCCTTCAACTGCCTTTCTCTGTCACTCAGGGTTAAGTTTGTGAGGGAACGATGCATTCCCTACCTTCCTCATCCTTCCCCTAAAGCCCCTCCAAGTTTTCTCCCTCTGTTCCTTGTGTGTTTCATCCTGTGTTAGGTCCTTCCTTCCAAGCTAGCAGTTGTATTATATTGCATTCTTAATCATGCCCACCTTTACAGCCAGTAAGGATGAATGTGAGGGAGGCACATGACCTGCAGGTATATCTGCAGGGAGCTAGTGACACTGTGGACATATTCTCTAGACCCTCATAGCCAACTCAGTGTAGAATCTGGAGATGTGGTAAGTAGGAATCTATAAGCAGAATCCAAGTTTAAGGGCCGCCTGGACTAGAGAGTGAGTTCAAGAACAGTTTGGGCAACTTGGTGAGACCCTGCCTCAAAATAAAAAGAGAGCTGGGGATACAGCCCAGTGGTAGAGCAGGAAGCCTTCAAGTCAGTCCCCAGAACGGAAACACACAAGTCAGGCACATGTCTGGTGATGACCCCACAGGGTTAGTCATAAAGCGCTCAGGCCAGCTAACCTAGCTTATGTGGAAAAGTCCAAGGCCAAGGAGAGATCTGGCCCCAATAAAAGGTGGTAGGTGCCTGATGACCCACAGGAAGCTGTTCTCTGACACATGCCGCATGTGCGTGCTACTGCTATAAATGAACGAGTGTGCACATGTGCTAGCACACCCCACATATATACCGAGAGAGAGAGAGAGAGAGAGAGAGAGAGAGAGAGAGAGAGAGAGAGAGAAATGAGGAAAACCACTTGTCTAGCAAGCATGAAGACCTGGGTTCTGGATGCCAGCACCACAGTTAAAAACCCAGCACATCTCAGTTCTGTCAGGAAGGAACCCTAGAACCTCTAGACCTGAGATTTCACATGGATGCCCTTCCCTGGGTGACTGTTCTTTTCCGTTACTCAGTAACTCCGTGAGTAGTTGTTCATGTTGGAAGCCACACCGGGGCTTCACATGTAAGAGAATACCATTCTTCTCACAGACATTATCAAAATCTTCTAATTTTGCTCATGTTTTTGTTTATAATTTCATTGACCCTAAAATGGATTTTATGACAGTATTTTTGGCAGATGGCAGTAAGATGTCTCATGTTGATAAAAATCTGTTATTATAGTGATCTAGAAAAATGAAAGTAAATGGTCTTCATCTAACCGATTCAGTGTGGCTTTCTGCTTCGGTTTGAACAGGAGGAAAAAGTACAGTATCAGAAAGATCATAATGTTCTGAGGAGAGCTAACCCGGCCTGTCACTCCACACCAGGTGCTTTGCCAACAAATGTGCTGATTAGAGAGTATCATAAAATTTAAATCAAAATCCCCTCTGGCTAGACTGGAGATTTCAATGAGAGTTGGAGTTCTTAGTTCTTAGTCTTGTGAGTAAAAGAATTTAAGAATGACTACTGAGGAAGCTGGAGGGCAATTTTAATGGACTTTGAAAGAAACACAAAAGGCAGACAGCAAAATCTCTCCAGCTGTCCAGGTGAGGGAGATCCAAGAGAGAACACGCACCGTCTGAGTGAGACGGGGAAATCAGCTGCACGGCATAATCCAGGATAATCAGCCTCATGGCAAACCGTGGATATGGGAGGGAGAGAGGGAGCTTCAGAAAAACAGTAAGGAAGCTCAAAAACATCGAAGAAAGGATGCCTAGAACACGGACCATCAAATAGTCCTTCACAGAGGGAAAGTCAAGGCAGAGAACCCAAACAGCTGATCACACTACATCCATAATCAAGAGAAGAGAGAAATAAATGTGTGCATATTTGTTAGTGCTTGGGCAGCTCTCTGTATGATACTATTCCCAAATCATGGGCCTATGCATATTAATTATCATGATAGGGACAGACAAGCCCTCCAGGTGTAATGGTGCACACCTTTAATCCCAGCACTAGGGAGGCAGAGGCAGACAGATCTCTGTGAGTTCAAGGCCAACCTGGTCTACAAAGGGAATTCCAGGACAGCCAGAAAAGTTACACAGAGAAACTCTACCTTGGGAGGGGAGGAGGGGCAGACAAACCCACTGGCCAATTGGATCAAGTTAATAATCTAAACTACTAATCACACCAGTCCCCCTAACAACACCCCTAGTTTAGTCTGGAATCCAGGACAGGATCCTAACACTTCAATCTTATCTCCCTTGTCCTTTGAAATCTGGGACAGCATGGAGTTTGGGGTTATTTTTCTTTTTTCTCTCTCATGACTTTAACAACTTTGAAGAACATTGGTGAGTTATTTTGTGACGGTTATACAATTTGGTAGTGTTGTATATTTTTAAAAAAAAGTGTTTATCTTTGCCCATAATTCCTGGATTTGAACTGTTGGAATGTGTGGAATTTCCTGAGTGATGGGAATGTTTCTGTGACACTAATGTAGTTACTGTTAACCTTAGCTGAATCCAGGATCAGGGCTGGATGAAAACAAACAAAACCAGCTATGTGGAGTCCCATGCCCCAACCTTTAAGAAGAAATGGAGATTGAAGCCAATTCCCAATGGCCAAAGAGCATCAACTATGCCTACTGAAACCTTATTGAAAGCCCAGAGCTGAGAGACTGAATGGATGGACTAGATGTGGGCTCGGAGCGTAGCACACACAAAGACTTAGATGTGAGAGTCCCACTCTGTCTCAACTTCTTGCTCCATGCATATCTTCCATCTGACCATTCTGGCCATTTTTCAGTAAGACTGAAATTGTAAGTATAGAGCTTTCCTGAGGCTGATGAGTCACTCAAAGAATTGTTAAATCTAAGGGAGGGCAGGTGGGGGGAGCCCCTAGGTTTGGGATTAGGAGGTGGAAATGTGCCAAACATTGCAGGTGATATTAGAAGTTGTTACTGGAATTACAGGATAGAAAGCTCTGGTTCCTGGAGTCCTAACAGGCTAGTTTTACCCTTTTTCCCACCTCACAGATCAGATATGAACAGTGGTAAAAGGCAGAGAAACAACAGGCTGAATCGGAAGGAACAGATAAAGGGGTCAGTGGCCTCTAAGCTCATTTTCAAGAGGCTGATGGGAATGTTGCAATTCTATAGAAAAGAAAGAAAGAGGGGGCTGGGGTTTGCATAGATGACAGAACAGGTGACCCTGGTTGGGTCCTGAGTTATCTGGTCAGTATTTTAGTTCTGGTTCTTTGGGGTTCTGGAGGAGTTGTTATTACTGTCATCACTTAAGGGGAGCAATCTGGCTCTAGATGCAGCTGCACCCGCAGGATAACTCCCTCAAATGGGGGTGATCTGATCATGGGATGGCCTATCCTGCCAGGTACATTGTTTCTCTGGGTACTTGGGGTATTTTTTGATGTAAAGAAGTTTATAGAATATGCCCTTGTCATTTCTGGGATCTGTGGTTAGTACAGAAGAGAATGAAAAACTTAAAGAGGCCAACATAGTCTGAGGGGATTAGGTGGCTGGAGTGTGTTAGTTGAGTGGCTAGTGGTGTTCTTCAAAGTGAGGAGTCTTGAGGAACTAAACCCCTTAACTTACAGGTCTGTGTTGACTCCAGTGTCAGAATGGAGTGTAATTGTGACAGTCAGCAGGTGTCAGAGAACAGGAGCTGGAAAATTATGCAAAAGGTTACCCAAGGTCTCTTCGATTCCAGATAGTTCAGTGCCAGAACTGAATACAATTGTAGGGTGGCTAGCCAGTAGGTGCTGGAGAAACACATTTTGGAAAATTACATGAAGGTTTACCTGAGGTCTCCAGTTACTCATTTTTGGCAAGAATGCTACGGAAATGGTTACAATCCTCTAAGTGTCAAATCAGGACACCACCTCAAGACATGCATGATACTGGTACATATCATAACTTGTTTGCTACCCGGGATCATTTGCTTAAGGCAATTGCCACTTTAAATTCATGATTTTCTCTTATCTATTGTTTTAAAATGTTTAGGTTCTAAATCAAATGTTAAGCTACTATATAAGTTCTTCTCAATTTCTAAAGGTTTATTACCGCCCCCCCATACCTGTAATTCTAATACTTGGGAGTCTGAGACAGGAGGATCAAGAGTTCAGGCCAACCTGAAACACATGAAACCATGTCTCAAAAAGCCAAGAAAAACAATTACCATTTGTCCTGGTCACTGTTCTAATGCTATGAAGACGCACCATGACCAAGGCAGCTTATAAAAGAGAAGCTTTTAAGGTGCACAGCAGTGGTAGTGCATGCTTCTAATTCCAAGCAGAAGCAGGTGAATCTCTGAGCTTGAGGCCAGCCTGGTCTGAGTTCCAGGACAGCCAGGAAGACATAGAGAAACCCTGTCTCAAAACAACAACTACAACAAAAACAAAAAACAAAGAAAAAGAAAGGAGAAAAGTGTTTAATTGGGGGCTTGCTTACAGTTTCAGAAGGTGAATCCATAATCATCATGGCAGGGAGTATGGTGGCAGGCAGGCAGACACTGGAGCTTAGTTGAGAGCTCACATCCTGATCTGTAGGCAGGAGGCAGAGAGAGCATGAGACCTCACCATTATAACGGAAAATGAAAGATAACTATTTAGCTCATCAAACAAAGTTTTGTGGGGTAGGGCTCAAAATACACTAGATATGGCAGGCAGTAAGAAAGAAAAGAAAAGATTTGAGGAGAGTCCAACACTGCATTAAGTACCCGGTAGTAATCTGGTTTGCTTTCTGTTGTTGAAATAAACGTCATGTCTAAAAGCAGCTTTGGGAAGAAAGGGTTCATTTGACTTACACTTCTTGTTCACAATCCATCATTGAGGAAATTTGGGGAAGGAACTGAAGCAGAAATCATGGAGGACTGCTGCTTATTGGCTCCCTTTCAGGCCATTTTCACCTATCTTTCTTATGTAGTCCAAGCCACCAAGGGATGGCACTGCCCACAGTGGGTTGTGTCCTTCTACATCAATTAATAATCAAGAAAACACCCCACAGACACGCCTATGGGCCAATCCGAGGGAGGCAATTTTTCACTCAAGATTCCCTCTTCTTGGGTGTGTAAAAGGTTAACCAAGATTAGCCATCAAAGATAGTATACAAGCTTGCCATTCACCTCCACGTCAATCATAATCAACGGAGTTCTTAAAAAATACTGCAACAGGAAAAGAAAGGAATAGATTAAAACTAACATATATTCCATGCATCTTTATACATATTAATTTATTAATTTAACTTGAATAAAGGAAACTGTTGATGACCACACATACCAATTGATTTGTAACAGGTTCTTAGAATTATTATATATACAAATTCTCCTAAATGATTTTTTAAAAATTACCAGTATTTTCTACTTTGAAGTAGTCTTTATTTTGTTTTTACACCAAAGATTTTATGAATGGGGAAAAATAGTCCATCCAAAAATTGAAAATAGTACAAAATGGCAGAGTTTATCACAGGCCCTTCATACATATGAATATCAGCAATAGTGTTAGGCATTTAAGATAGAGATATGATTTTTAAGCCATAGCTGTAACTGTTCATGTTGCAAAACTGATACTATCTAGAAATAAAGTATGAGTATGATATTATCTTACACATTGTATAGATGATTCATTTCTGGTTAGCCAGCCAAGAACCTTATGAGCATAATAATGGGAATTTTATTCATTTGGAAGAAACAACCTCACATGTTAACATTATATGGAGACTGCTTTCTCAGACTACAAACATCAATATCCAATGATAAATCACTTGAATACTTTATGTTAAAAAGTATATAGTCATTTTAGATATAACCCATTATGTAAGCTATGTGGGAAAGATCTAAACTCCTGGCTTTCAAAAATGAAGGTTTGGGACTGGAGAAATGGCTGAACAGGTAAGAGTACTTGCTATATTTTCAGAGAAACTAAGCTCAGTTCCCAGCATCCAGGTTGGATGGCTAATAACTGCCTGGGGGTATCTAGTAGCCTGAGGACACCTGACTCTCATGTACATACCCACACATAGATACATGCCTACACATCCTTTAAAATATTCATGTATTTTGTGTGTATTTGTGTGTGCATGCAGAAAAGCTGTTGGATTCCTGAGCCTGACATTAGGGGTGGTTATGAGCCATTGTGTGGGGGCTTGGAACAGAACTTGAGTCCTTTCCAAGAGAAGTAAGTGCTCTTAACTGCTGAGCCATTTCTCCAGATCTAAAATAAGTCTTTAAAAATATTGTTTTAAGAGTAGGTATGCATGCAGGTAAACATTTTGAAGGAATTAGCTCCTGCATATAAATGAAGAATACATATGTCAACTATTGACTCTTCCACAAAATCCAACACAACGTCGCCTGTTACACCAAAGCACAACCAGACTTACAACCAGGGGACCATCATCTAGCCCAGATCTCCAGTGACTCAGCAGAGGAAAATCATGGTCTTCAAAAATGAGGCAGAGTTGCTGATGCAGGAGTTCAGGGTGGTGGACACAGCAAATCTTTAAACAGGGGTGGAGAGTAATTGGGGGTAGAGTTCAGAGGTAGAACATCTGCCTGACATGTGTGAGGCCCTGGGTTCAAGTCACAGTCCTGAAACCAAAATGAGAATTTCTTTTGGGCCACCAAGCTGCTCTCAAATCAAGACTTCTTATTAGTTCTAAATGCTCAGCCTAGGCTTGTTTTTTCTTTCCTTCTATATATCTTACTTTACCGCTTCTCATGTCTGGCAGGCTAACGGCTGCTTGGCTTCTTGCCCTGAACATGTCCTTCTCTTTCTCCCTAATTCTCTTTTCCTCTTTCTCTTCTTCTTCTCTCTCAAGACTAGATTTCTCCTCCTACTTATTCTCTCTGCCTGTCAGCCCCACCTATCCCTTCTCCTGCCCAGCTATTGGCCACTCAGTTCTTTATTAGACCAATCAGGTGCCTTAGGCAGGCAAGGTGAAACAAATGCAACACATCTTTACATAATTTAATATGCATCCTTACACTGTGAAACAAATGCAGCATGAACAAATGTAACACATCTTTACACAGTTAAAATAATATTCCACAACAAAGAAGGGAGAAGGCAATCATGGCCCTGATAACTTGGTCACTCCTTGTCCACGTGATCATGCAGCTTTTTGGATAAGACTAGCTTATCAACAAGAAGCACCTGTTTGCCTTGATAAATTTGTGTGCAGAAATCTCTGAAGCAAACATGAAGTTACTTCTCCATTGGTTCACAGTGTTATCTTTCTAGACTAGACTTTACTGGAATGGGATAAGGCTTGGGGCTGTTAAGATAGTTGACAAATTACCATATTAATTCTAAGAAGAATGCCTACAAAAACTGAATGTAGAAAAGAAATAATTGAAATGGTCAAGGTTGCAATAATGCTGCAAAGACACTGAAGCTAGCAGTGGGGACCTCAGCTGTAAAGTCCTGCCTAGGATGCAGCTGGTGTCACATGCTTCCAAGTGCACAGAAAACGTGCACCATTGTGGCCATGGTTAGAGTTTGCTGACTGTTCTCAGAGTTAAAGGGGAATGTAATGGGGGTCTCTGTACATGCTAGGCAGGCCCCAGCCATTTAGGGGGTTAGTCTGTTTGCTTGTTTTCCTGTTTAAGTTTTTTTCCTAAGCTTTCCTACATGTATACCTATTACACATGCAACACATTCCCCTCAGACTCCTATTCCCTCCTTTTGCTTCTTCCTCCCCCAGTTAGTTCCCTTTGTTCGCCTAGAGCAGTAGTTCTTAACCTGTGGGTCTCAACCCCTCTGGGAGTGGAACAACTCTTTCACAGGTTGAAGGGACACTAGCTGGTTACGTCCAGACCACAGGGACCCACACAAGACCACCATGGAGACCCAATCCCATATGTAAAAGCAAAGAGCATTTATTTTTAAGCTTGCAGCTTGGACTCTATCCAATGCAGTGGTGAGAGCAGAGAGTCCTGAGCCAAAGCAGGATAGTTTTTTGTTTGTTTGTTTGTTTTTTGTTTTTTTAATCATAGCAGAGGTTGGGATGAAGGAATTGCCAGGGTTCAGGACTGATTAGCTGACATTTGTCTAGGAGTATAGGGAATGTTTGGAATGTCAGGTACTTCCCCTTAGATACAGGCCTCCCTGGGTGGGGTCGGCTTATGGATTTTCCTGGGTCTAGGTGTTGCCTGCCAGAAGCTGTGTAGTCAAGGTGTTTTGGACTCCACCCCCATAAGCATGTGACTCTGGTAGGCCTTGTCCTTCTCCCCCATTCCCTCTGCCATGCCAACAACTATTAGATTACATTTCTAAAGCCAGCCACCAAAGTCTATTCCCTTATCTGGCCACTTCCTCCTCATGAGCCTGACTACTAAAGTCCAGCAATCAAAACCCCCCTTTGATTCACCTAATTAACATGCCCAATTAAAATTAGACACCTCATCCTAACATGGAATTTCCCCCTTTACCTCTAAAAATCGCATTTGCCTATGGGCCATCTGTCTCCTCTCTATCCAGAGGCAGTCCTTTTTCCCTCCAGGACAAATACCCCTTCCCCCTCTCCCCCATGCCCCATCTTCTTTACCACTGCATCCTAGCCCATTCCAACACAGACCTCCCCCTCTTTGCCTCTTAAAAATTACACCGGCAAGGTCATTTGCTGCCGTTTTCTGCCTGAGTCAGAGAGCAGTCATTTTAACTTTTCTTTCCCAGTTAATAAAGGATCTCTCTATGAAAACAGGTGTTTGGATGTGGTTTATGCCTAATCTGGGGTCCAAGAGGAAGCCCCCGCTGTGCAGGAGTCCCCTTCACAGGGATCGCCTAAGACCACCAGAGAACACAGATATTTGCATTATGATTCATAACAGTAACAATTTACAGTTATGAAATAGCAATGAAATACTTTTATGGTTTGGGCTCACCACAGCATGAGGAACTGTATTGAAGGGTCACAGCATTAAGAAGGTTGAGAACCACTGCCCTACAGAGTTTGCTTCTATTTTTATATAACACATAGAACAATTTTATGTACCTATATAAAATCTAAGATGAGCAATTGATAGAAAAAATGATACTTAGCTTTCTGAGACTGGCTTAAGTCAACGTGATTATCTCCTGTTGCATACCTTACCCTGAAAATGGCATAACTTCACTCTTCTTTGTTTTTAAGGTTTTTGTTTGTTTGATTTTGATTTTGTGTGTATGGGTGTTTTGCTTGCATGTATATCTGTGTCCTGTGTGCATGCCTGGTGCATGAAGAGAACTGGAGTTACAGATGGCCGTGAGTGCTGGGAATCAAACCTAGCTCCTCTGGAAGAGTAGCCAGCCCTCTTAACTACTTAGCCATCTTTCTGGGTCCATAACTTTATTCATTCCCCCCCCCTCTCTCTCTCTCTCTTTTGGTTTTTCAAGATGGGTTTTCTCTGTGTAGCTTTGCGCCTTTCCTGGAACTCACTTTGTAGACCAGGCTGGCCTCAAATTCACAAAGATCTGCCTACCTCTGCCTATAACTTCATTCTTAATGGTTGAAAACAGACAATATTTCATTTGGGCATCAGCAAGATGGCCCAGAAGGTAAAAGTGGTTACCACTGTTGTATAACAGTTTCCTCCCAGACTGTAACATTCCATCCTGCAAGGAGCACTTTAGGTGGGAAGGTAATCAACTCAACATCTTCAGGAAGTCCCTGAAACTGACCAGATCCTCTAGGCCCCTCCCTGCTGGAGTAAGCAATAAAAGCAGAGTCCCTCTCAGAGTAAATGAGCTGAGCTGCAAAGAAAACTCTAAGACGAGCTGCAAAGAAGGCTTGAGACTAGAACAACTGCCTGGAAGAAGCAGAGACAAGCCAAGCTGCCTGGAAGAGGTATGGACCAACTGAGGCACCTGGAAAGAATATTCTCCAACCTGTTGAGCTGCTTGCAAGCTGTGCAGTGTGCTCCAAGTTCTCAGCTTTGTGAGCTGTCACCCATGCTGGGGTGGGTGCATCTTGCTGATGCAGCTGTCTTTGAATCACAGTCTGCTCCTGTAAGTCAGCTACCCTGCACCACATTCCTGTAAGTAACCCTAATAAAACACATTGGTTGACCAAACTGGGTGTTGGTGGTATCTGTGCTTTGATCTGTTGTGGGTTCCCTATCCCAGTAGTTAGTAGATGTGTATTGCATCTCCTCAGGAAAAGCTGTGTCACACAATAGCCACCAAACCTAATGATCTGAGTTTAAGACCTACAACCCATGTGATAGGAAAGGACTCCTACAAGTTGACCTAGAACCTCTACACATATACTGTGGCACATGTATGTATTCTCCCATAAATAAGTGTACAAAAAATTCTATTGTGTGTACATGCTACATTTTCTTTATCTATCTCTCTATTGTCAGATACCTTAACTGGTTCAATAACAGTTGCAACAAAGAGTGCTGCTGTAAGTATTAATGTATAAGTATTTGTGAGATCTTTTGACAAGGAGTCTTTGGGAAAATACCCAAGTGGTATACTGGGTAGTATGGTAGATCTCTTTTTGAGGTTTTGGGATTTTGCTTCTCTCTCTCTCTCTCTCTCTCTCTCTCTCTCTCTCTCTCTCTCTCTCTCTTTCTTTCTCTCTCTCTCTCTCTCTCTCTCTCTCTCTCTCTCTCTCTCTGTGTGTGTGTGTGTGTATGTGTGTGTGTTTGTGTTCATGTGAGGTGTGAGGACATTCATCATTCATGTACCATTCATGTGTCAAGGTCAGAGGACAACCTTGGGTGTCAGCCTTCCATCTTGTTTGAGACAGGGTCTCTTTGTTGTTCACTGCTGTGCAGCAGGTTAGCTGGTTCCTGAGCTTCTGGAGATTCCTCCTGTTTAATCTCCCATCTCTAATTAGTAGAACTGAGATCACAGGCTAAAGTCTTGTATTTACAAAGATTCTCTTAATTTGAAGAGAAAGACCACCAACCAAATCATGGCCAAATTAATTAAAGAAAGCAATTAATTAAAGTGAGATTTTTTTTATTTGTGTACTTGGGCTATCGCTCTCTAAAGGCAAGGGTTCAAAAGATGAACATTGGATGTCAGTGAGATAAGGTTTTTTATAGTCCAAGAGTAGGGGGGTTCCAAGTTGGGGATTTGGCAGACAAATAGGTGGGGTTATAGAAGCAGAGCATAAACATAACAAGTTAGTCATAAACCTTCTGAAACAAAGACATGGTTGCAAGATGGTCATAACAAGGTGGTCATAACAGGTAAGTCATAACAAGGTAAGCCATAACAAGGTGGTCCTAACAAGGTGGTTATAACAAGGTAGTCATAATAGGTGATCATAAAACAAGGTGGTTGTAATAATACAGAAGCATTGGTAGATGAAGGATAGCCCATTCCTTGAAAAACAAATTTTAATCATAAACAAGATTGAATCTTAGTTTGTTTTTACTATAAGATGGCTTTCAAGCCTAAGATGGAGGCTGCTGTGGAATGATCCTTATGTACACTGTGTGAATATATGTCACTATGATTGCTTTAATAAACAAGACGTCTGGCCAATATCTGAACAGGATAAAGTTAGGCAGGAAAGCCAAACTGAGAATGATGGGATAAGGAAGGGCAGAGTCAGAAGAGTCACCAGCCAGATGCAGCACAAGTCGGACAAACAAAATGGGATAGAAGTAAAAGCTATGAGCCTCAGGGCAGCACATAGACTAATAAAAATGGATTAAGCTGTAAGAGCAAGTTAGTAACAAGCCTGAACTATTGGCTAAGCATTTATAATTAATATAAGCCTCATTGTGTTTATTTGAGAACAGAGGGCTGGCATATCAGTTCTTGGGCTTCAAAGTGGGTTCTCAGACTTTCATGGCAAACACTTTATCCCAACAAGCCCAGCTGTATTTTTAGCTTGTTTTGTTGTTGGTTTTATGTGTATAAATATTTACCTCCATGCATGTCTGTGTATCACATGTGTATCTGATGCCTGTGGAGTGTAGAAGAAGGTGTCAGATCACCTTGAACTACAGTTACAGATGGTTGTGACCTGCCATGTGGGTGCTGGGCGTCAAACTCCAGCACTGAGCCATCTCTCTAATCCCTGTTTTTAGTGTTTTGACATATATCTAGACTTTTTTCCATGGCGTTGAACTAGTTTGGATTCCCACAGATGATAATTAAGTGTGCTTTTGTCTTTTCCTCAACATTTGCTGTTTTTTCCCCACTTTTCACCAGCATCTCACGTAGCTGAGGCCAGCCTCAAGCTTGTCAAAGATAACTATGAATTTCTGACCCTCCTGCTGACACCTCCTGAATGCTTGGGATTACAGACATGTGAAATCATGTGTGGTTTTATGAAATACTGGCAATCAACCCCTGAGCTACATGAATGCTAGGCAAGCACTTTACCGACTGAGTTATTTCCTCAGCCCTGCTTGGCTTTTTCGTGATTGGATTCTGAGTAGGTGACATGGAATCTCAATGCAGTTTTTTAAATTTACATTCTCTGATTGCTGGTGACATTGAACATTTCTTCAAGTTTTTTAGCCATTTGTCTTTCATCTTTTGAGAATTACGTGTTCATCAGCCCATTACTGATCTGCTTGTTTGATTTCTTTTTTTTTTTTTTTTAATTCTTTGTGTGTGTAAGATGGTAATCCTTCGACAGATTGTGGCTATAGAGTGAAAAGAGGCATCAAGATTAGCATATGAATGAAATCAATGGGAAAAGGTAGGACACTCCCCACCAAGGACTCCTCATAGAACATAGAACATATGATAGAAGCATTTTCCTCCTTAATGAACTATCTGTTTCTACTACTCTCTGTATATTCTGGGTCTGGTTCCTTGCTCGGGCACATGAATGCCCTACAGACTCAATATCCACCTGTAATAAGATTTATAGCTGGTGAAGAGTTTTTTCCACCCATAGGCTGTCTCTTTACACAATTATTTCCTTGTTGCACATACGCTTTTTAATTTCTTAAGATCCCATTTGTCAGTTGTTGACATTACCTCCTGAGCAACTGGCCTCCTATTTTAAAAAAGCTCCTTGTCTATCCCTAGATTATGAAGCATTTGCTCTACTTTTTCCTTCAACATTTCAGGCTTTCCAGTCTTACATTAAGAGTTTTGATGTATCTGGGATTGGTTTTTTTGTATAGGGTGAAAGGTAAGGATCTCATTTCATATATTTGAATATATATGGATATAGGAGGGTATCCAGTTTTCCTAGTTACATTTGTGGTATGGGGAAATGTAGCATGAATCTTAAAGGTACTTGTTAATAAAAACAAACCCGAGGCCAGTTATTGGGGTGATTGCTGGAAGATCAGAGACACAGAACAAGCCACAGCTATCTCACCTTGCTAGTTCCTCAGGTGATCCTTTTTCCTCAGGCTGGAAGCTTCTGAGTCCTCCTCCATATGAATCTCAGTTACTCCAAAGCCTGAACGCTTAACCAACCAAATGCTTAACTAACTACATGCTTTACTCTCTTAGTTCCTGGTCCTCACGCCTTATGTATCTTTCTCTTTCTGCCCCCACTCCCTGGGATTAAAGGTTGGGTTTCTGGGATTAAAGGCGTGGGTCACCATGCTTAGCTGTTTCTAAAGTGGCCTTGAACTCAGAGATCCAGCTAGCTCTGCCTCCCAAGTGCTGGGATTAAAGGCGTGTACCACCACTGCCCAATTTCTGTTATGGCTTACTCTTCCCATTTTCTAGCCACCATTTTTGGCTTTGTTCTAGTGACTGTCTGTTCTCTGTCCCCAGATCTGTTTATTTCGGGGAACACACAATATTTCAGGGAACACAATACCCACCACATTTCCCCTGTTTTTGTTTAAAATTAAAAAAAAAAAGGTTATAGCTAATACAAGAAAAACTATCCAATAATATATACAGTCAAGAATTACATTAACAATGTCTAGTCCATTAACATTTGACAAATTCAGATAAAAACTCCATTATATATATTAACAATGTCTGTCCAGTAACATTTGATAAACTCAGACAAAAAAAAATTTTCATTACTTATCCTATTTAAACAAGTAGTTCCATTTTTAAAGTATTTTTCTTTTCATAACAGATTCAGTAATCTACCTTTTGTCATTTTTATATCTTCTCCTTTTTCTTTTTACAGTAGATTCAGTGATCTACCCATTTATCCTATTATTTCTTCATCTTTTTTCTCAGAATAGATTCAGTGATCTACCTCATATCTATATTTTTTCTTTTTTCTTTTTAAACAAAACCTTTGAATCTAATATCCATGTTCAGCTCTTTTCCTGACCATTAACAATTAACAACTTGTAACCAACCATCATAAACAATGACAATATCTAAAACTCATTAAATGACCAAAAACCTACCATCCCACCTCTTGGGAATGTGGGCATCATTTCTTAAAATTACTTCCATCTTTAGGGGATCCTGAAAAGCAAATTTTTGGGTTAATTGTCAAGTCTTGTATCATTTGTCCAGCCGCTGCATAATAAGAAAGTACAGGGCTTGTTTCAAGTCCTTGTTCAGGTAGTCTGTCAGGCTGGACCATCTCAGCTAGTCATCTCAAAATTGTCCTAAGTAGTTTGTAGTCCAAAGTCGATCTTTCCGTGGTGTTAATCAGCTTAATGGCTTTGTCATAGTCCGCATGAATTCATCTTTGTTGGGTCCCATCATCCCTTTGAAGATTTCAAAGTTGCTGTTAGGCTTGGTCATGGTTCTCTAAAGACTTTGTGTGTGTGTGTGTGTGTGTGTGTGTGTGTGTGTGTGTGTGTGTGTGCCTCCTCTGTGGTTTGGAGCAATCACAATCTCATGTCTGTCTGTCTTGTGGAACCATGAGTATTCTTCCCTAAAAGAGAATATCTTCACAACAATTTCTCCCCAGAGTTTCTCTTGCCAAACTTTTCCAAACTGACCTTTGCCGATGCTTTCTTGTAACGCGATGGTCCTGGCAATTCTTTTCTGAACAAGCGGTAGCAAACACTTCGTCCCAGGTAGCAGCATCACCGCAGTCACCAACACGATGAGAAACAGCCTGCAACTCGGGGCAGCAGTCTCTGCCTCCATGGTTCCACCACTGTTTGTGGCTCGGCCCTGGCCGAAGCTTCTCCCAGGCTGGCCTCGAACTCGGGATCCTCCTGCCTCGGCCTCTTTCAGTAAATCCTACCGGCGTGGGCCACCACAGCCGGCCAAGTGTAGCTCGGGCCTTAGCTGGAGCCCGCAAGGCCACAGGCAAGAGGCTTTTTCATGAATTCGTACCACGAACGTTGAACCAGCCCGGCTAGCTCTGCCTCCCAAGTGCTGGGATTAAAGGCGTGCACCACCACTGCCCAACTTCTGTTATGGCTTACTGGGAAGAGGCTGCCTTTTTCTCCGACATGTATTTCTGGCATCTTTGCCAGGAATTTAGTGGCCGTAACTGCTAGGGCTTATATCTGAATCCTCTGTTCTGTTCATTGACCTCTATATCTGGCTTGGTGCCAATATCATGCGTTGTTACTCTGGCTCTGTAGTATAATCTGGAATAAGGTGGAGTGAGATGTCCACATTATTCTTTTCACTTGGGATTTCTTTGTCAGTCTTTTGTGCTGTCACATGAATTTTCAATTAGTGGATTTTGGTTTTGTTTTAATCTAATCTGCTACTTTGTGTGCTTTGGTTATGGAATTGAGACTATTAATGTTCAGAAATATTATGAAAGGTGTGTATTAACTCCTGAAATTTTGTTGGTCTTATGTTTTCTTAATCCTAAGTAATTTGTTTAATTACTATTTTAGCATGGTTTTGTTCCTGTAGCCTCATAGTTGTATTTATATTTCTTTTCAGTCTTAAGGATTCCTTGACTACCTTCTGTAGGGCTTGGCTTAATGGTCATGAATTCCTTGGTTTTGACTATGAAAGGTTTTTCTTTCTTCAACTACAACATAGTTTTGCTGAGTATAGCAGTCTGGATTGGCGGTTCTCTTCAGTTCTTGGAATCTTGAAATACTTCTTTTTGAGAAATTGGCTGTTGTTCTGGTGGGCTTGGCTTTACATCAGATTTGTCATTATTCTCTTTCAGCCATCTGAATGGTTTCTTTGTTCTGTATATTTGGAGTTTTAACCATGCTATTATGTGGACAGGATAATTTCTGGTGTGTCTGTTTGCTGTTCTAAATGTCTCCTGTGTGGGCAGCTCATTCCTTAAATTTAGGCAATTTCTTACTATAGCTTTATTCAAAATATTTTCTGTGCTTTTAGCATTAATTTCTTCTCCTTTTTCTATGCCTATGATTCAGATTCGTTCTCTTCATTGGATCTCATTTGTCTCAAAGGTTCTGTTTGTACTTTATTAATTTATCTTCATTGTCATTTGAATGTCCCAATGACTCTGCTCTGTCTTCGAGTCCTGGTATTCTGTCCTCTACCTATTCTATTGGTGAAGAGTTCCACTGAGCTTTTTATTTGATTTATTGATTTTTTTTCATTTCCAGCAATACAGTTTGTTTTTGTCAGTATTTCTGTCTTCTTATTGACCTCTACTTCCCCACACTGTGATTGATTGCTGAGTTTGTTCAGCTGTTCGTGCTGTCTAGGAATTCCTCAGGAGTCTATTTGAATCCAGTGTTGTTTCTTTTAATGCACTTACAATGGTTTTTGTTGTTGTTGTTCCTTGGGATTCTGTCTAACTTTCATTGAAGGACATTGCTGTGGGTTTAGTAACTGGGGCAAGGGGATGGATTCATTACTTTTCTTTTGCTATGATAAAACACCATGGCCAAGGTAACTTAGACAATACTGGGTTTATTTGGGCTTATGGTTCAAGAGGGATGATAGTACATCCCCTATGCTGTGGGAAGGAATGGCAGCATATAGGCATGGTGGCTGCAGCAGCAAGCTAAGAGCTTACTTCTTAAACTGCAAGCGTGAAGCAGAGAAGAAGCATTGGGAAACCTCAGAGATCACCTTCAGGAACATACATTATCCAGCAAGGCCACACTTTCTAGATCTCTCCTAAAATTGCTGTAACAGGAGACCAAGGTTCAAATATGCGAGTCTGTGAGGCATATTCTCATTCAAACCACAAGAGCTCATGCTGCCTTGGTTTTTAGGTGTGTGTTTTACCTACATGTATGTATGTACTCTTCATGTGTGTAAAGTACTGAGAGGCCAGAAAACGGCATTTCATGTCCTGGGGTGGAGATAGAGGAGGTTGTGAGTTGCCACATGAGTACTAGGAAGCAATCCCAGTTGCTCTGCAAGCAAGTGTTCTCAGCTGCTGAGCCATCTCTCTAGCTTCAATTTTTTTGTGTGTCTTTGTGTTGGGATTTGTACATCTGGTATTAAGCTGTTGCAAGGATTTTTAAAAATTCATCATATTCTTCCATTGTTAAAGGGGAACCAGTCATAGCACTGTGGTTTTTTCTCTGTTAGAGCAGTGTCCATGGCACAATGCTCAATACCCAGCATCCCCCTGAGAGTAAACTACTGTTAGCAAAAATTATCACTATCCAAGTATAGACACAATACCAAAATACAGTAATAGTCACATAGAAAACAATCACCACTTGAGCATCAATCATTCTAGGAAGTATAGGAACACTCATTACTGTGTGCATTTAGTTATATGATGCTGTGGGTGTGAATAGAAAGAAAATAGAGTTGGCCTGTTGATTAGTATGGATTGACAGAGAAAACATAGAGAAAGAAAGTACATAGGAAGGGAGTGCAGTGGTTGGAAAGAAGATGGCCCCCAAAGAGAGTGGCACTATTAGGAGGTGTGGCTTTGTTGGAGTGGGTGTGGCCTTGTTGGAGGAAGTGTGTCACTGTGGAGGCGGGTTTTGAGGTCTTGTATATGCTGAAGCCACACCCAGTGTCTCAGTTCATTTCCTGTTGCTTTTGTATCAAGATGTAGAATTCTCCAGCACGTATCTGCCTACACACCACCATTCTCCCAGTTGCCATGTTCCCTGCCATGATGATAACGGACTAACCCTCTGAAACTGTAAGCTGCCACCTCAGTTAAATGTTTTGCATTATAAGAGTTGCTGTGGTCATGGTGTCTCTTCATAGCAATAGAATAAGACAGGGAGGAATAGTGTGGACAAACTAGGAGGAAATGAGGAAGTTTCAGCTAAAAAAGAGGTCAATGAAATGTAATCTGAAAACATAAAATGGTCTGGATGTGGTGACGCACACCTTTAGCCCCAGCACTCAGGTGGCAGAATCAAGAGATTCTCTACATAGTGAGTGCTCCTCATAGCCAGCTTCAGGCTCGGCAAAGCTGCATAGTAAGACTCTATCTCAAAATAGAAGGAAAGAAAGAGAACTTAAAACTGACCCAGATCTCAGGAAGCTGAGACCTGCAAACTAGGTCAGCTGAGCTTCTTTGGGAAAGCCCTTCAAAAGGAAAATGAAAAAGAATAGAGGAAAAAGAAAAAAAAAAAAAAAAACAGAGAGAGAGAGCTCTAACTGATCAGGTCAAGCATGTTGCTAAATTGACACCGGATAGCCTATAAAGAGAAATAAACATGAGAGGGGAGCCAGATGGTAGCAATGATCATGATTATACTGTGAATGAACCCTGAGTTTGCATTTACATTAATTAAATAAAATCAACCTTGGCTTAGGAGGCTGCATTAGCAACTAGTTCACAGAAAGTGATCATAGAGCATCAGAGGGCATCTGGGAGAGATAGAGAGACGGGAAGTAGTAGGGTGGGGGTTGGAGTGGTGCAGCTTTTTCTGGTTTTGTGAAGTGGAAGCCTGGTTCTTCCAGAGATGCCAGCAAGGAGGGAAGGTTAGCTAGTTGTGACCCAGCCTCTCTGAGCTAGCAGGTTTTCACCCCAGCCTTTTAACCTTGAGTCTTATTTAGAAATAGAACAATAGAGATTTAGTTAAAGCTACCTTTAGGGGGAGTAACAGGGCTGGTGCCTGTGGAAACAGAATCTGCCCCACCCCACCCACCTCAGGCTGCAGTCTGAGCACCCAGACTAGAGAAGCAGGTTGGTAACTGTGGAGTTGCACTTGCTGCTGAAATAGCCGTAGATTAAGGGCACAACCACTGTGCTGAAGTTAAAACAACAGTGATATGTAAAACAACACAGGAACAAACATTCACTGTAAATAATGCACCTAAAATCACCAAAAAAATTAATAAGTTTTTGAAGACAGACAAAGTAACTGTGCTTACAAAAGTATATATATTTAGAGTTAAAGTGTTTGGCATTGACAGCTCTCCCATAGGCAATGCCAAGGACAAAGACATTTATTTAATCTCAATTCAGATTCCAATTTAGTATCCAAAACTATATATCAAATTCAACTTTCTTTTTTCTATATAACATTAAAAAATTATCACCTTTAAAGGAAAACTTTAAATTAGTAAAAAAGTAGTAGCATGGCCTTCCAGTGTTCAGAACTCCAATTTTAAGAATTTCAATGAAGTACAGGGTGTAGCAGTCTACAACTGTGATCTCAGCACCCAGGGGTGGAGGCAGGAAGATCAGGACTTTACAATCAGTATCTGCTACATAGCAAGTCTGAAGGCAGCCCAGATTATATATTAGGACACAACACCAACTACTGAAATTGACCCGTGACTTCAGTGTGCACAGAACTGAAACCCACACTTGCATTCTTCCTGTGGAATTACTATAATATATTTACTGCAAAATTGTTTTGGTTTTCTAACGTTTTCTAGCATATATTAATGCACATAATCATGGTGCATCAGTTCCTTTTCTGTGCTGTGATAAAACACAGTGACCAAGGCAATTTATAGAAAAAGGAATTTATTTTGGCTTACAGTTCCAGAGGGAAAGAGTTTCATGGTGGGAAGCGGCAGGCATGGCGTCAGGGGCAGGATGCTGAGACTTCACATCTTGAACTGCAAGCATGAAGCAGAGACAATGAACTGGAACTGGCTTGAGGATTTTAAACTCTCAAATCCTACCCTGAGGAATGCACTTCCTGGAACAAGGCCCCACCTTCCTAAAGCCGCCTAAACAGCTCCACCAAGGAGTCTAAGTGTTCAAATTCCCAAGCCTATGGGGGACATTTCTCAGGTAAAACATCACAAATGGGTTTCTTTGGGGCATGTTTGTAAAGGCATGTAATGTATTTTGATCATATTCACCACCACACCTTCTCCCACTTCTGTAGATACTTTACCTCCACCTTCATGTCTGTCTTTTTGTGTCTCTCCCTGTATGTTTAGGAGTTTAACTAGGATTACTTAAAGGAGCAAGGGCAACGTACCAGGAGCGATACCACTGAAAAATGTCTCTCCCTCCCACACCAACCATAAATCCTCAGGGAGGGTAGGAACCGTTAAGCCCCTCCCCCAACAACTGTTCATGCTCTATTATTCCTCATGAAGGACAGGGCCTTATAAACCCTGCCCCCTTTATGAGGTAGTAATTGCAAACTCAATCCTGTGCGTGTCAGGAGCAGGTAGTCAGAGTTGCTGAGAGCTCAAGAGTGCCATTTCCACAAAATTCCATAACACTCCACTCTTTCCTCCAGGTATTATATTCTTTTAGTAATTGTTTTGTCCATTATCAATATATGTAGTATAGTCACTAGTGATGCCCTGACAGTGGTAGATAAAAGAGATGGACTTAAAATCAACAGAGATGATGCAATGGCCATTCCACTGGTACATTTAATGAAGCATCATTGTGGAGTATTAACAGAAGACTTCTCAAAAAGGAAATGAACAGACTTTTGCAAATCACCATGGAGACTCAGTTTGGGGACCAGTAAGATGGCCCAGTGAGTAACAGTATTTGCAAAATAAGCCTGACAGTCTGAGTTCAATTCCTGGGACCCACATTGGAAATAGAGAACCAACATTTGAAAGTTATTTTTTTGCCTCCAGACATGTGGCATGCACATCTGTGTGTGTGTGTTTGTGTATGTGTGTGTGTGTGCATGAGTGTGTGTGTGTGTGTGTGTGTGTGTGTGTGTGTGTGTGTGTGTGTTTTAATGCCCCAGTGTGAGCCCCTCCCCACCACCAACAAGACCACTAAGGAGCCCACTTCCACTGTAAAAACAAAAGGTTTCTTTTATTCCGGCCTAGGCAAGGACCTCCCAGACACCACTTTACAGTAGGTGAAAAGAGGGAATGTCCTGAGCACTGACTTTAAGGTGTTTATATAGGAAAGGTTTACATGCAGAATGTTACATATCTCAGGATTGGATGAGGGGGGCTAAGGGTGAGGTAGCTCTTTGAAATTACTGGTTGAACTATAAGCATAAGGTTACTGATGGCTAACAGGATTCAGGGCATCTATAGAGGTGTAAATTTTTACTCCTTATGTCCTGCTTTTGTTGAACCCAGGACATGTACATTCAGATTTATTGTTGCAGGCATACTCTCTCTGAGGTCAACTTCTGGTCAGTTGAGCCCATTACTCCTCATATCTTGTTTTGCCAAGTCCAGGATACATAAATTTATTGTCCCAGCCTTATCTTTCCCATAGATTCAACTTCTGGTCAGTTCAAAAACAGCTGGTCAGTAAATACCTCTAGAGTAAGAGGGGGAAGGGGAAGGAATGTCTCTCAAGATGGCTGATAATTTCTCCCTTCACACACACACACACACATACACACACACACACACACACACACACACTACCCTATCAATTTAATATGGGCTAGGGGATGAAATCATCCCATATTCCATCAACTCCTTAAAAGAGTTGATGTTGACTGTGGTGCCATTATTTGCTGTTTGGAAGTATGCTGGCTGACTTGAGATGATGCTGAGAGGATTTTATGATTTGCAGTGTGTTTATCAACTTGTTTGGTATCCAAAGGAAAAAAATTCATGTGAGAAATTGACCATGAAAACTAGCTTACAGTTTGTCTTAGTCACGGTTCTATTGCTATGAAGAGACACCATTTTCAAGGCAGTTCTTGTAAGAGAAAACATTTGATTGGCGACTGTGTACCGTTTCAGAGGTTTAGTTCATTATCATCATGAGATGGAGCATGGCCACAGGCAGGCACTGGAGCAGTAGCTGAGGGCTACATTAGGATGTAGTCAGAGAGAGAGAGAGAGACTGGGCCTGGCATGGGCTTTTGAAACTCAAAGCCCACCCCCAGTGACACACTTCCTCCAACAAGGCCACACCTCCTAATCCTTACAATTGTTTCAACTAGTGCCACTCCCTGGTGAGTAAGCATTCAAATGTATGAGCCTACAGAGGCCATTCTTATTTGAACTACTACATTCCACTCCCCAGCCCCATAAGCTTGTAACCATCTACATGTCAATGCAAAATACATGTAGAGCAACTTCCAAAGTCCCCAGAGTCTTTCGGTCTCAAGACTGCTTTAAAGTCCAGAGTCTCTTCTGAGACTCATGGCAATCTCTTCCCTGAAACCCTCTGTAAAATCAAAAGCAGATGACATACTTCCAACTTACATTATGGTACAGAATATACATTACCATTCCAAAACAGAGAAAAGGGAGCATAGTGAGGAAGTACTGGACAAAAGCAAGAACAAAAACCAGCTTGGGAAACTCCAAATTCTGCATCTCCATGTCTGATGTTAAAATGTTCTTCAAGGCCCACCTTCAAGGTGATGGTGCATGCCTTTAATCCCAGCCCTTGGGAGGCAGAGGCAGGTGGATCCCTGTGAGTCTGAGGCCAGTCTAGACTACAAAGTGGATTCCAGGACAGGATCCAAAGCTACACAGAGAAACCCTGTCTCAAAAAACCAAACCAAACCAAAACCAAAAAATGTTCTTCAAATCTCCAACTCCTTTCAACTTGGTTGAACACAATGTACTTCTCTCTCTTGGGCTGGTTTCACACCTGGTCTGCAGCTCTCCTCAACAGGTATCCTATGCCTCTTTGAGTCTCTAACACAACTCAGACTTCAGCTTCTCAGCTTCACACAGTGGCTCCTCTAGGCCTCCATGCAGGGACACATCTGACACACATCTGGCCTCAGCAGTTTCCCTTTATCTTGGTGGGCTATGTTATAACCACTTTCTTGTATTCTTAACTCTAAAGCCATGTTACCAAAGCTGCTGAGTTTGGCTGCTTGCTGGGGCTAGAATTTGGCTCCCTGTTCCAACCACATTTTATCAGCTTTCTATTTTTGATGGTTTCTTTTACTGCTTAAGCTTTCTCTTAATTTCTTTTCACAAATTCCTTAAAATTCTTTTCAAACCTGGAAGCTTAGTCAGACGGGGTCTTGCCCAGAGGTCACCACTCCCTTTATTTCATTTAGCATCAGGCTTTTCTCTAAACTTTTTATCTCCTTGGCTCTAGCATTAGGTTTCTTGATGCTCCATTTCTCCTCACACTGTACATGTTCTGTTTTTTCTTGCTCAGCTTGATCGTTTTCAATATAGATCTACCAAAGAGTAACCACTGATAACCAGTGACGCAGTTAGTGCTAGGCTGTCTTGAGCTCTCCTCTGCCAATGCCATTAATCCAAAGTCTTCCATCGAGCTTCAGGCAGATTTTTAGGACAAGGGCATAAAGCAGCCACATTCTTTGCTAAAATGTCACAAGAATGATTTCTAGGCTACTTGCTAATATCCCCCTACCCTGCACTGACACTCTTGAGCTGGGCCCCCACAGTTCAAATCATCCCCAGCACTGTCTTTCCTGCTCCTACCAGGATTTTCCATTAATCCCACTTACAGCATCCAACTTCTTTTCTAGTTCAAAGCCCCCAAATCTTCCACATTCCTCCACAAAACACATCGTCAGGCCTGTCACACAATACCCCACTCCTGGTACCAACTTATGTCGGTTTCTATTGCTGTGAAGAGACACCATGACCAAGGCAACTCTTATAAGAGAAAGCATTTAATTAAGGCTTGTTTACACTTTCAGAGGTTTTAGTCCATCATCATCATGGCAGAAAGCATGACAGCATGCAGGCAGACACCGGAGCAGTAGCCGAGAGCTACATCCTGATCTGTAGTCAGAGAAAGAGCCACTAGGCTTGGTATGGGCTTTTGAAACTCAAAGCCCACCCCCAGTGACACACTTCCTCCAACAAGGCCACACCTCCTAATCTGTACAATCTTTTCAAATGGTGTCATTCCCTGATGAGTCAGCATTCAAATACATGAGCCCAGGGAGCCGTTCTTATTCAAACCACCACACAGATTTAGGATTTTTAGTGGATTAAATCACTCATTTAAATGACTTAAACATGAGTCTTCAAGATAAAAACCAACTATTTACTTATTATGCACTTATTTATTTATTGGGGGTGGGCTCAGAAGACAGTTTGCAGAAGTTGGTTCTCTTCCTCCACCACATGGGACCCAGGGATCAGGCTCAGGTTCTCAGACTTGGCAGCAGACTCTCCTACCCACTGAGCCGTTCTTCCAGCCTCCATGCTCTCTTGTTAATGATCACAAACTTGAGATTGGTTTGACAATCTTAAAAGACGCTCTGATCAGGACACCATAGAGTGAGGATTGTTATATAAGGACATTTTTGTTCTTCTGTGGTTGTAGATGTCACAAAAATTGTACGCACACCTTTTGCTGGTCAGAGTTGATAGAATAAGATAATAACCAATCCAAGAGATAAGTGAAAACAAAGCAGTTTTTAATGTATGATTCTGTAAAAAGGGACATAGCATGGGAAAGGGCAAAATGGCTGGTGTGCTGATTTGGAACAAGACAATGGTTTTCAAAGTCCTCTATTCATAAGAAAGTCCTGTTCTCTCTTCCCAGAGGCTACGGCTTGATCCTATTCCAAACTCCTCACCCTATTGACTTAGGATACAGAACATTATCTGATGAATAATTTTAGAACCAAGACTCCCTCCTCCTCTGGTCTGCAGGCAGTCACATAGTCATACCTAGAACTTTCCAACTCTGATTTCTTGGATATACCAGCTCCAGCTGCCCACTAGGAGACTGAACCCACCACTTCCTGCTAACCTGTAATTTTGATAAATGTCAAGCACATCTCATACTGAAAATGGAACATAACAAATTAATTTTTCCAATTTTCAGTAGTGTCTATGTATTAAATGTATGGGCCAAGACAATTCTTTACCTAATGTAGCCCAGAGAAGCCCAAAGTCTGGCCACCACTGATGTAGGCAGTATGTACTGCAAAACTAGCTAATTATGCTGAAATTCTAGACTTAGGGCTGATAAAAGACTTTAACCAAACTCAAAATGAAGGACTTTCATTTAATTATTTATTTAGTGTGTAGTGTGTGTGTGTGTGTGTGTGTGTGTGTGTGTGTGTGTGTGTGTAAACTAGGGATGGAGCTTAAGGCCTGTGTAAGCATTGTACCACTCAGCTATATCCTCAGCCCTATCATTTTTATTAACCAGAAATACTATATCAGCCTCTAAAACTTGTAAACTTGAGGGAAGCATAGAGACAAAGAGGCAAAATGTAAAGTCAGAACTCTCCCAGCTCTCTGACTGCTTGGAGACATCAGAGAGATCTTAGCTAGAGCTGAAATCCTAATGAAAACCTACCATCTATAACACGATGGTGAGCTTTCCACTTCTTATCAATGCAAACAGGACCCCACATACACGGCAGGAGACAAGGCCAAGCAGTGTCTCCTAACTGCCATCCAAAGATCCCATTCCCCTCCTTGTCTGTTCTGGAAGCTGGGGGAGGTGGGCAACTGGCTCGGACTTGGCGAGTTTGTTCTTTCAATGGATGAGCGCTTGGGCTTCCTTCCCGGTGAGCATCGTTCTCAGCCACAAAGCAGTTTCATCCCACTGCTTCAGTCTCAAAGTATCAGGAAACTTCTATTCAAAACAAAACAAAAAGACTCCATTCCTTCTCCAAGGTGTAACACTCACCCGACTCTCTCACTCTAAGAATTTGTCTACTGAATTTATGTTCATAGAATAGATTCCTTCTCGTTTTACTTTATTGTTTTCACATGGGGGAGTTTTTGTAAAATGGTGGGAGACAGGCCTTGGCGGATGGAGCCAAGGTGCACCACCGCGCCCACGGCGCCCCACGGCGCCCCACGGCGCCCCACGGCGCCCCACGGCGCCCCACGGCGCCCCACGGCGCCCCACGGCGGGTGAGAGAGAGGCGCCATGCAGACAGGTGGCAGCCAAGGGGCAACACAGCAACCCACGTAGTAAGTTTTATTGGGGGGTGGGAGGGAAGACAGGGAAAGCAGGCAGGGACTGAGAGAAGAGAAAGAGAAATGGGAAGAAATTAAGAGAGCAGGTGTGCACTACCTTATGGCAAGAGAGAGGGAGAGACAGAGAGACAGAGAGAGACAGAGAGAAGAGGGAAGGGTTTTTGTTTGTTTGTTTGTTTGTTTGTTTGTTTTTCTTAAAGGGGACTTTATCTAGGATGACGTTATCAGAGTGTTGGGCGGGCCAGATGAAGGTCTGAATGCTAACAGGAGTGGCCATGCTGAGTGTGCACCAGAGTTCACGTGAATGTGGAGGCCAGAGATCAGAAGAAACTGAGACACACCTGAGAGTATAGGTGTGGACCTCTCAAAGATGTCTCTTAGAGAGTAAGATAAGGTAGATGTGGGCTCCTCCAGGAAGAGTCCCCATGAATGGTCTGAGCATTAACCATATATTCCCTTTTGGTGACTTTTAAATTACATTTCAAGAGATTGCCCAGAATTTTTCAAAAGTTTCTTCTCTCTCTTGTAAGTAAGATGAAAGGGTGGCCCCAGGGTGCCTTGGAAGGATTTGTAATCTGATCAATTAAGACAGTAGGGCTGCACAAGGGGTTTAGCTTTGGCTTTCTAAGGGGTTTCTGTAAGACTGTAGGAACAGCAGGTTTACAGCCTGCAAGGCAGAAAGACCCCGAGCAAATAATGCTTTCTCACCGGTTCCTGGCTGAGGGACTCTCCCCTCTTCTCATGTCTCCAAGGTTTTCCCGTCCTCCATCCTGCCTTAGTGCCACACCTGGGTTTCATTTCATCTTTACTGTAAGGTGGGTTGGCACCATAATTCCCATGTAACAGATCGAGTACCTGAGGCTCAAAGCTGTGATACCTTATGGTTATTTTTAATAATCAGCAAGTCTTGGACGGAGACTTGAGTCCTATTTCAGCCTGGAGCTGATTTCTCCTAACTCTACTGAGACCTTTTAGCCTTTCTGTTTCAAGAATTTGGGCTTAGAGATGCCATGAAGAATACATCAGCAAGTTCTACTACCCCAGGATTTCTCAACTGCAGTACCGCAGACATTTTTCTTTTCTTCCTCTGGGAAGAGGCGGCAGGTGCACTTACAGGATATTGACTAGAGACCATCGCCTCTTCCCAGCTAATGCTAAGGGAAACCCTGACATGCATGTTTCTCCACACAACAAAATCAGGTTCCATCCTGTGCTGAATCCCTTTGGAAGGTGCATCCTGTGTCCCCTTCAGTCTGTGAGAGCTCATGGAGACAGAGCCCTAAGAACCTGCCTGTGGCTTCTATTTGGTCCCCCTGGATTTCTTCCAGTCCCCTCGACTGCAGAAACTGACATCATCACTGTGAGCCTTTATCTGTTCTTGGCGGCTGTCCAACTCCCTCACATCTGCTGAGTCTGTGTGCTAGCTCATGCAGTCTGCCTGATTCAGGAGCTATTCAAGACCTGGAATGAAAATTGAATTGGCTGCCCAACAATGATTTACTGGAGGCTTCTAGAATTGTCTCCCACAACTGGATTAACTATTTTGATTAATTTGACCTGTCAGTTTGTTGGGAAAGAAGGGAATAGCCACTTAATTTATTTATTCATTTAATTTATTCGGCTGAATAATTTATATAGACTCATTCATTTATTTATTTAACTGATACCAGGACTAAAATGACTTGTTTCCAGGTGACATCCAACAGTTAAAACCATCAGGTTAGTTGTATGCTGAGACTCAAGTTGAATGCAGATCCTGCCCCAGTACAGATCTTTTTATCTCCTTTACTCCCCTGAGGGTCTTGTTGGGTTAATAAATAATCACACTCTTTAGAAATTGTTTCTCTTTTTTCTTCCACAGAGAACATAAGATAATTTCAAATTTTATTTTTAAATAGTTTTCTTTTTCTTGCAGTGAATATAATTTTTATACATATGTATGAAGATGCCATGTTGAAACCTATTTCTTTACATGCTAACCTTCAAAAGCTAATTTACAAGAAAGGTAAATTTTTCTCTTCAGTTTCAAAATCTATTTTTTCTCACATGCCCATGCAGCCCTTATGCTTATATGATGATGCCGTTCAGGCAAGAGAGATTGGCATTCACTGGTGTATACACAAGACTCGGAATGGTAAATGTGTATCATTGCACATCCATGGTGGATTTCCTGTGTGATGGGAAAAGAATAGGAGGAGACAGGCCAGAGGGTTCACTTCACACTGGATTCTTCAGGAAGCTCATAAAAAGGATTTACTGTATTTTGATTAATCCATCTTTCATCCACCTTGAGTGTCTCCATGGCAACTGGATATTTGTTTCCCAAGGATGGGTTTTCGGGCTATAGAAGGTTGATTCAGTTTCATACAGCCCCCTCCCCCCATCCCTTATTCCTGAGAGCCACATCTTTGAAATTCAGCATGCATAGACAACTGCTCCCAGGCCCTGTCTGTGTTAGTGATGCCAATGCTGGTGTCTCTTTATCAATGACAAGACGTGATCGATTTTCCAAGCGTTTTCTCACTCCCAACACAGACATCTGTTTTGCTTCTACTCCTAAAAAACATTAAGTATTTTGAGCTTAGCCTAAAGGAGGCTAGCTAAGTCATCATGTATGGTTTTTGTTTGTTGTTTTATCACAAAAATATGCATTGCCAAGTGTTGGTTAGAATATTTCAGGGGATGAGTCTACAAAAGTCCTATTGGATGCTCTTGTAAATAAAAAATAACCATCCATCAGAAATTAATTTTCCCATTTTTAGAAGACAGATATAAATCAGAATCTGATTCTAAGTTTACTAGCATTAAAAACACACATTGTAAATGAGGTTGCATAGATTGCTCAAGGGTCCTCCATGAGTTAGAAGTGAAGCTGGAGGCTGGGGGTGAGCTCAGCAGCAGAGTACCTTCTTCGAATGCTCAAGGCCCTGGGTTTGATGCGTCAGAACATGAAAATGGATGAAGTTGAAATAAGACTGAAGAGATGGAAACTCCCAGCACATAGCTCTGGGGGCAGGGAGCGGGGTGGGGGTGGGTGAGGGGTGGTCACCACAAAGTTGGTGTTCTTGGCTCCCACAGCAGCCTGTAAATGTTCTGAGAATGAACCATGTGTGAGCCTTTCCCTTCCTCAAAGCAGGAGCACACTGCTTTCTGGATTTTCCCCAACCCTTTACTCTAATGTGGAAACATGACAAGGCATGGATGGATGGATGGATGGATGGATGGATGGATGGATGGATGGGTAGATGGATGGATGGATGGATGGATGGATGGATGGGTGGGTGGGTGGATGGATGGATGGATGGATGGGTGGGTGGATGGATGGATGGATGGATGGATGGATGGATGGATGGATGGATGGGTGGGTGGGTGGATGGGTGGGTGGGTGGGTGGGTGGATGGATGGATGGATGGATGGATGGATGGATGGATAGATGGGTGGATGGATACATGGATGCATGAATGCATGGAAAACTCTGTTGAAAGCAGTAAATATTGCTCCATGGTATAAAGTGTGCTTACCTGACCTAAGTTCAACTCCCAGCAGAACAACAACCAAAAAAAAAAATTCTAAAAATTATATTCTTTGAAAAACAAACAACAACAGAAACCCCTACATGTTCCCCATGTTCCCGAGAGCCATCACTGGAGTGAGGACAGAAGCTCTCTCCACAGCTTGTGTAGTTCTACACACTTTTCTTTGTCACGACCAACCACAATTACTTCCACAATCAGCAAAAACAATAAAATACACATTGATTTTACAAACAAATTAAACAAAGAAAGGAACTGGTCTCCAAAAGTCCAATGTTTACACAAAATAAATCTATTTCTTCAATTTAAAAATTTAAAAAATCTGCAAATTTTGCAATTGTAAGTTGTATTTGTGTGTCCCGACGCCTTTATCGATGATTAAAATAATAAAACCAGCTTATTTTATCCGTACTATGGGACTGACAATCTCAGCTTTTTTTTTTTTTTTTTTAATCTCTCTTCCTAAAAGTAATATCGAATGTCTGACACACAGTTTAGGGATCATAACATGAATTATTGGAATTCATTCGCGAGGCCCAGACTCATTTAAAATCGCCGCTGTCTGCAGTGCAATAAACGTGATGGATGGCCTTCTGCAGCAGCGTGCAGGGCTCCTCCACACTCGGAGAGGCGGAGAGGCGGCTTTGTGTGCCGACAGGGCGCGTTTCCGAACAGTCTGCGAGCGTTTTCAATGGGACTGGCTTGGAGTCTCCTGCTCACGGTTATTTAAGAATAGCCTGTTATTTCCCAATTACCACGGATCAGTTTAGACTGTCTTTAAGGAAAGGAGCCTCACGGACGACTGGTGATTTGTGAAGGAGTGAACATGGGCACACAGCCCTCATCCTTCCGTGGCTTTCTAGGTTCTCTGTCATTTGGAGCCAGAAGGAAAAATTCTTCTACCGAAGAAACCACAAGAGCATCGAATTAAACAAGGCTGTTCCAGGAATCTTCAATTCTCTCAATGCTATTTTTCAGGAATAAATATTTACATCAACTTCCAGATGAAATAAATAGCAGATTTTAGTGCCTCCCAACCTCTGCCCAGCAGCTCTGGCTCCCTCTCCTTTGCTCTGGCAGTGGACTCACTACACCAAGCCATGGTTTTTAGAAGCAGATTATGAGACCCGTGTCCTGGAATCAGTTGCAACACACCTGTGTGCAGTACAGGGATAAAGCAACATTAGAAACAATAATACAAGCAGTATTTCATGAGATAGCTAACCCTTATATCAAGTCATTCCCCTCACCTGGAACACTATAATGAAATAAATATTTACAAAGGAAAACAATCTTTTAAGAGTCCTGGCCAGGCCGGGCATGGTGACACTTGCCTTTAATCCCAACACTCACAGAGATCCGCTGCCTCTGCCTCCTGATGCTGAGATTAAGGGCATGTACCATGTATATCCTATATATTATTATTCTTTGTATAAATATAAAATAATACATATATACACAAGCACATGCACACATGTATATTAGAACCAATATCCAATATGGTGACATAGAGTCAGGCAGAGGCCAGAAACTTCCTCAGTCAGGGCTGGTTAGCAAAGACACATCCCTTTAATGAACCCTTCTGTTTCAGCTCTAGAGGAAGGGAAAAGGAAGACACGGATACAACCTTCCCCCTTTGCACAACAGTACAATTAGACAGGATTAAAAGTTAATTGAACAGTATTTGTATTTAGCTAAGAAGAAAGGGGGATAGCACTACAATGCCACTTTCCAAAGTCTTGTTCTTACCACTTGAATGTGAGATACTTGATAAAGGACTGAAAGCCCCCCCCCCTCCCCGGTCCCGGTGGCTTGGCCTGGGAGGCGCCATTCTGCAGGGCAAGTGCCGGGGGAGGGGGGGGGGTTCATGACTGTGGTCGGCCACACAGCCTTGGGAGAGATAACTGTGGTCGGACACCCGGCCTTGGGAGAGTAACCTTGAGTCAGAACAAGATATCTATAATTGGCCACCTGGCCTTGGAGAACAAACAGCTGCACATTTCTGAAAATTAAAGATAGTCTCCAAGTTCACCCTGGCCTTATTTGAATCAACCAATGGGAACCCTGTAACTATGCTTCTCGCTTCTGTAACCGCGCTTCTGCCCCTAGGATCCTATAAAAAGTCCCCTTTACCCTGGGAAGGTGCGCAAGTCTTCCCAGAGACTTTGTCGTTCCAGGTACCTGTGCATTTGAATAAACCCTCTTGCTGTTTGCATCTGATCCATGGTTTTGGCGTGTTCCTTGGGTTTGGGGTCTCTCCTGAGGAAAGATCTCAAGTGGGGGTCTTTCAGGACAATCATTGTAAATATGGGGAACATATAGTCAATTTAGTTTAAAAATACGTAAAATTTGGCTGTTTAAATGTATGTTTCATCTGTTGCCTTCACTCCATTAAGTCAAATTGTGTTCTTGATTATTGATATTGATTTAGGGATATTAATCCTAATATATGTCACATGTGAACATTATAGCAGATACAGAGTGGGTAAGGGCAAAGGAAAAGGTCATTATCAGGCTAACAGTTTTGATAGGATTCAGGAGTTTCTTTCTTAATGGCCTCTCCCAGCTGTTCCTCTCTCCTGAAGACTGTTGTCCTGACCCACTATTCTGCCTCATCACACCTAATCCTAGGAATGACATTCTTGGCTACATGGAAACTTATACTAGTAAGTAAATACTATGTGTCATAATATACACACGCAAAACTACACAAAATGTGATGCTTGATCAACGGAGAACTGTGAACAAAATCTCCTGGAAAGAAGCTGTGTTGGCATAGAGTGAGTGACTGACTAGGATTTCAGTGCTGTGGAGATATTGGGATGCCTCAGGTCTAGAGGCTAATGACTTCATCTTGGGCTAGTTCTCATCCTCCAGAACAGCCATTCCTTGACCAAACTAACATTTTGAGGACAATAGGTAAAAAGCCTTTGAAATCTACTAACTTAGCAGACCCACTTAACTTCCACCAACCCCAAAGCTAAGAATATCATCGGATAACATGTAGAAAAGCCCCCGCCACCGTCTTACTGGAACCACCTCTCTGATGTACCCACCGGTATGTTTTAACACGCCTCAATTTATGACTTCCTTTGTTCCGTAAAACTACAAAACTTTTTCCAGGTTGGAACATGCAATTTGGGGTAACCTAAATCTTTGTTCCCAGGCCCTGGTCATTCAAAAGGGCTCCAGAATAACCTACCTCTTATTCCCTTAAAAGAGTTGGGGGGTGGGGATTTAGCTCAGTGGTAGAGCACTTGCCTAGCAAGTGCAAGGCCCTGGGTTCAATCCTCAGTCCCCCCTCCCAAAAAAAAAAAAAAAAAAAGCCAGAGTATAGTTCAGTGGAGAGTCCCTGCTCTGGAAGGGAGAGAAACTTAAAATTTTGTATGCTTGTTTTTGTTATTGGTAATCTCGTTGTTTAAAATGGGTCCCACATGTGCTGTGTAGAGTTCTCAAGACCATGATGTAACTAAGAAAAGATATGTATGAAATAAGCTTTGATCAGGCAGGAGTCACATAGCTGTTCTGGCTTGACTTCCACGTCGATAAATTGTTACAGGTATCCCACCAGCTCAGACACAGTTTATAGCCCATTAGAAGTCTTTATTTCAGCTGGCTGGGACCACAAACTGGTATTTGGGGGCCTAGCAGTGACCATGAGTGTCCAGAGCACAGATTTTTTTTTTTTAAGGCAAAAACTGCAACCTGGCATCTGACTCAGCAGTTACAGGGGGGCTCCACAGAAGCAAGCAGTTTAACAGAAGCTAAGGTAAGTTACCTCTAGTAGTTTTCACATGAACAGGTTAAGATAAGTTAGCTAGGACATCCTGACCTTGAATTCCTAGAATAGAGTTGGATAATTTTCCATGGGATCTCAAGGAAGCAGATCAAATTCTAGTTAAACCTGAAACGGCCTCAGCAAGAATTCAAGATGGAGGAAGCTCTGCACTGTTTGCTCTGTCCCAGAGTGAGCAGTGGAAAACAAGGTTTACTTAGCTGGAAATACATATTAAACAAGGCTTATGTATATTAATTGATTGACTAAAAGTTTTGAACATAATTGTGATGGTTTGAATGAGAAATAAGCCCCATGGGTTCATGCATTTGAACACTTGATCTCTAGTTGGTGGCACTACTTGGGGGAAGTTATGGAACCTTTAGGAGGAGAATCTTGCTGGAGGAAGTATGTTACTAGGATGGGTTTGGAGGGTTTATGGCCTCCCCCCACTTCCTGCTCATGATCCCCACCCCTCTACTTTCTGAGTGTGAATAAAATGTGATGGGCCAGCTTCTTGTTCCTGCTACTGTGCCATATCACTCAGTCCCAACTTTGTTGGACTTTATCCCTCTGGAACAATAAGCCAAGATAAATCTTCTTGTCTTTAGTTGCTTTAGTCAGAGTGTTTTACTACAGCAACATGGCAGCAGAATGGAAACCAGGACATGACAGTTGGGGGAACCTGTGTATATTCTCTAGGAACAATGGTCCAGGATCCACTAATTCAGCATTTAACACTACTGTACAGACTGTGACTACTGTAATAACAGGAATTAACTGTACAAGCAGTATAAATATGAGGCAATGTATACAAAATAATATACTGAAATCAAGTAAAGTCTCGTGAATGAAAGGGTGATCAGCGTAGGATTTTTCTATGTGATTGGTCACACTCACCAAACCTAAAAGGAGAAAAATAAATATCTCTATGTGTTGTGATTTCAAGCACCCAACAAAACCCAATTTTCATTATGATAATCACTATCTATAGAGTAGAAATAGAGCCCAGTATCTTGGGCCGTTGAGATGGCTCATCAGATGTGGGTACTGACCAACCTGCGTCCAGTCTCAGATGGTGGAATGAAAGAACTGACTACTACAATTTGTCCTTTGATGTCCATACACATGTCATGACATGTGAACACCCCCTCCTCCCCACAAATTAATAATTAATTAATTAATTAATTTAAAGTGAAAATCTTTTCACCCTAAAAACCTACTGAGGTACACAGTGTGATAGTTTGAAAGAAAATAGCCCCCAAAGGGAGTGGAACTATTGAGAGGTGTGGCTTTGTTCGAGTACATATGGTTTTGTTGGAGAACATGTGTCACTGTGGAGGCAGGCTTTGAGCTCTCTCATATATGCTCAAGTACCACACGGCATCTCAGACCACTTCCTGCAAGTCAAGATGTAGTGTAAAGGCTCCATTTTAGGCTCTATCTCAGTAGAGAAATGTATTTCTGCTTAGTGGAAAATATTTCTGCTTAGCTCGTACAGAAGGCTTCCACGTTGTAAAGCTAGCTCGCAGCTCTTGGAAAAACAAGCTGCTTGTGGCAGAACCACCTTGTAAAACCTCCTAAAAGCCACAAGATCCAGCCGGATGGCTGAACTCCGAGCGACCCCACTCTCCCACCCATGTGTAGTCCAGCCAGATGGCTGAACTCCGAGCGACCCCCACTCCCCAACCCATGTGTGATCCAGCCGGATGGCTGAACTCTGAGCGACCCCACTCCCCAACCCATGCGAAACTGCCCTATAACAAGCCTGCGAGCTTGAGCTTCGGGGTCTTCAGTCCCAAGCTTGACTGATTGACCCATGTGCACTTGTAAAATAAACTGTTTCTGTGTGACCCGATATCGGAGTGAAGCTTCTGGTTTCAGCGCCGACTCTAACATTAGGACTCTCAGCTACTTATATAGTACCATGTCTGCCCACATGCTACCATGCCACACCATGAAGATGATGGACTAAACCTCTGAGAATGTAAGCCACCCCAATTAAATGTTTCCTTTATAAGAGTTGTCATGGTAATGGTGTCTTTTCACAGCAATAGAAACCCTAACAAAGACAGAAGTTGGTACCAGAGACTGGGGTATTGCTGTGATAGGCCTGACCATGCTTTTGTTGGAAGGAATTTGGACTTTGGAATTTTGGATTAGGAAAGCAGCTGAATGCTTTCAGTGCTACTTAATGGGCCATATCAATAAGAGCATGGAGGACAATGTTGCTAAGAATGATTTGAACCATGGGGGCGCTGGCTCAAGAGGTTTCAGATTGTTCTTGTGATATTTTGGTGAAGAATGAGGCTGCTTTTGCCCTTGTCCAAAGAGTCTAACTGTTGCAGAATATTACTTTAACTATGTAAAGATGTGTTACATTTGTTTATGCTGCATTTGTGTGATTATGTAAAAATGTGTTGCTGTTTCACCTTGCCTGCCTAAGGCACTTGATTGGTCTAATAAAAAGTTGAATGGCCAATAGCTAGGCAGTAGAGGGGAAAGTGGGGCTGGTGGGCAGAGAGAATAAGTAGGAAGAGGAATCTAGGTTTGAGAGGAAAGCAAAAAAAAAAAGAGAATGAGGGGAAAAGAGAGGGAGATGCCCGGGGCCAGCCAGCCAGGCAGCTGACAGACAGCCAGACATGGAAGAAGCAGGAAAAGTAAGAAAGAAAGAAAGAAAGAAAGAAAGAAAGAAAGAAAGAAAGAAAGAAAGAAAGAAAGGAAGGAAGGAAGGAAGGAAGGAAGGAAGGAAGGAAGAGAGAAAAAGGTATTGATTCGATTAAAGAAGACATCCTGATACCAACCTCTGGCCTTCACAAACTCCAACATGAACAAACATACCAGTAAAATTAGGTACACACACACACACACACACACACACACACACACGCACGCACGCACGCACGCACACACAAACACACTCCAAAAAACTTGGAAATCTAAGCTTGGTGACACATGCATCTAATCATAGTATTTCAGAGGTGAAGAAAGGAAGTCAAGGACATCATCCTCAAATACACAGTGGCTGTGAGGCCAGCCTAGGAAGGAAGGAAGGAAGGAAGGAAGGAAGGAAGGAAGGAAGGAAGGAAGGAAGGAAGGAAAAAATCCCTGGGGCAAAACGTAGATGAAGAGGAACAGGTTGAGTTAAGTTATAAGAACTAGTGGGACAAGTAAAAGATAAGGCCGAGCTTTCATAACTAATAAGAAGTGTCTGTGTCTTTATTTGGGAGCTGGCTACTCAAAAAAGCATGCTACATCTACCTGAGGCTAAAGTGAAGAGATTTGGATTAATTCCATTGGCAGAGGAAATTTCAAAACAGCCTAGGATAGACTCCATCATGTGGTTATTAGTGGTAACTCTAATGAAGATTTATAATGAAAAATAGCAAGAGAATGTAAAATTTGAGGAGGAAAGGAGCACCAGGAAGTGGAATGGAGCTAAATCCTGTGTTCAAGGAGATAAACAGATTAAGAAATGAAATATAGGGAATGGTGACCTCAGGGCAAGATCCCACCCAGCTAACTTTCCAACCTGTGAAAAGTAATTAAAGAAAAGCGTAGAGCTGGGTAGGGTAGTGCACATCTTTAGCCTCAGAACTGGATGGCAGAGGCTGGCAGAGCTCTGTCTCATGCCTTATATCTCCACATGCTAAGGAATTTTGTGACCTCATATGTGTCCTTTCTCAATTTTTAAGCTCAATGATGATTTGGAGAATTCATGAGAAGAAGTAAATATGTTAGTAATACTCAAGTTCAAAAGTGGATACTCAAGTTCTAAAGCAATAGGAGGCTGAGTTTATAGATAAGAGAGCCTAGGAACACACCCCACTGCATATGAAATCAATCATTGCATCAGACAAATCAATAAGCCACTAGAAAAATAATAGTGTTGAGTTCTACTGAATTACCATACTGAAAAACAAAAAGACAGTAGTGTTTCTATTTTACATAAGATTCAAACCTCAGAGAAAATATGGACTTAGTTATAAAATAATTATTCAAAACTTGCAGAAGAAAATGTAAGATAATATAGCTTTGGAATAGTGATGAATTTAACAATAAAAATTGAAACCAAGAAGTATAAAGAGTCTATAAATTGGGTTATATTAAAATTTCAATTTTCAAATAGGGTACATGGAACATACCTATAGAAAAAAAAATAAAAAAGAAAGGACATGACTAGTCCCTGATTTCAACACCAGATGAATGAAAAAAAAGAAATAAAAAGGAAAGGACATGACTGCTCCTAGGGATGGTGGAGGAGAAAGTTTAGTGTTAATAAAAGGGAGAACACAGCCAGATGCAGGGACATGTGGGAGAATCCGGAGTGGACATGACCCTGAGCCATGTGAGGAGAGGGGGGAGTGAGAGGGGAGAGAGGGGAACCGGGAATAGCATCCAGAAGGCTCAAGAGAGAGTGGAGTAACCAAATGACTGGACAATAATAGGGAAGAGCAACCTAGCCTCCTAAGCTGGAGGTTCAGGGTAGGGAGTAGGGTATGCAAACCAGGAATAATATGTAGAGACTAAGCAAAACCAGGTTTGCTTTGATGTGTTAAATTGGCACCTCAGGCAGGTTTGAAACCTAACAACCTGTAATCCCAGAACTCAAGAGGTAGAGGCAGAAGAATCAGGAGTTCAAGGTCATGCTTGGACAACTTTCTGGAGTCAGTTCTCTCCTTCCACCATGTAAGCCCAAGGAATCAAACTCTGGTTATTAGGCTTGGCAGCAAGCACCTTGACCCATGGAGCCACTGTTCCTGTCCCATAAACTTTCTTTGTAACTCAGTATTTCCAGTGGCATATTCACACAATAGTACAGGGCAATACTCAGAAATGTGTTGATAGGCTTGTTGGTAACATGAAAAGTACATTGACAGAAGTTAGTGAAATAAGACAAATATTTTAAATATGTGCATTTATTGAGTCCTCACCTACAAAAAACCTGCAAGTATTTGCTGAGCAGTGTTGGCACACACTTTTAACTCCAGCACTTGGGAGGCAGAGGCAGGCGGATCTCCATGAGTTTGAGGCCAGCCTGGTCTACCAAGCAAATTCCAGAAAAGGTACAAAGCTACACAGAGAAACCCTATCTCGAAAAACCAAAAACAAACAAACAAACAAAACCGAAGCAAACAAAAACTTCAAGCATTAAGATTGGAAAGAAATATGATTCAACTGTGTGGAGGTTTGAAAAGATATGGATCTCACAGACTCATGTATTTGAATGCTTGACCCATAGGGAGTGGCACTATTAGGAGGTGTGGCCTTGTTGGAGGAAATATGTCACTTTGGGGGTGGGTTTTGAGGTCACATATCTACTCAAGCTACTTTCAGTACACAGGTCTCTCCTTTGGCTGTCTGCAGATCCAGATGTAGAACTCTCAGCTCCTTCTCCAGCACCATGTCTGCCTAAGTGCCTCTGTGTCCCACCATGATGATAATGAACTAAACCTCTGAAACTATAAGCCAGCCCCAATTAAAGGTTTTGCTTTATAAGAGTTGCTGTGGTCATAGTGTCTCTTCACAGCAATAGAAACCCAAACCGAAAGTGATTTTTCTAGATTATGTCTTTGTACTTTCTATTTTTCAGCTTTTCTAAATTTCTACTTTGTAAATGACATATTAAAATTAGGAAACAAGTTGTCTTTAAGTTAAAAATGTTTTGTATGAAGGTCAGGAGTAGAGCTCAGTAGTAGAGTATGCAGTAAGCAAACACAGGCTCCACGTTCACTCCCAGCATCAAAACACAGGGATTGGGTGTAAAAAAGATAGAGATCATATAAATGTTAGTTCTGTCTCTTAAGCTGCATATGGTAGCTCATGCCAACAGTCCCAGTACATGAGAGACTGAGGCTGGAGGATGGTTGTGAGTCCAAGGCAGCCACTGCAGACTGAGACTCTGTCTCAAAACAAATAACAAAAACCAGAAAACAAGTTGTCTGGGGTGTTTTGTTTTGTTTCTGTTTTTCTATTTCTTTTCATTTCTGGTATCAAGTGACTGTGACAGCTCTGGCTCTGCAACTAGTAACTCGAGAGACAGAGTGACTCAAGGGAAGGTTTTCTTAGCTGGGTATGGAGGCAGAAGCAGATGGATCTCTGTGAGTTGGAGGCCAGCATGTTCTACATAGCGAGTTCTAGGCCAGCCAGCGCTAGACAGTGAGACATTGTCTGAAAAAAAAAAAAAAAGCTAATACTTGGGAGATTATAGTTTTTAGAGTAGAGATTAGGTTTATCTAAGGCCTAGCCATCTGCAGGATTGGAAGAGTTACTGTCCACTGGAGCTGGGCTACAGTGAAGGCCTTTTTTGGGGATGGAAGGAGGTACCAGGAGAGAATGGGCAGGCAGGGATCTTCATCATACATGGTATGTTTTCTCTTCACCTCTGGATAGGAGACTGCAATTGACCTTAACCTTCTGGATTAGCTCCTGTATTTTCTTTAGACAAAGATATGGCTTGACAACAAGTTAACCTCACAGCAATTTACATGCTTTGTGTCAGGTGCACAAGACTAAAGAATAAGGAGGAGGCCAGGCAAGATGGTGCTTGCCGGCATGTGGGAAGTAGAGGCAGGTGGATTAGAAGTTCAAGTCAGCTTCAGCTATGTATTATATTTGAGGCCATCACAGGCTCTACAAGACCCCATCTCAAAAAAACAAAAACAGTGAAAGGAAGTGTGTCACAAATCTAACACTGACCACATGCTTCATTTCACAAATCTAGATCAAGATTATTTAGTAGCTAGCATCTTAATCATTTAAGTATTGTTAGAATTCCTAGCCACTACCCCAGTTACATGACCATGCGTGCGCTGGCAAGATGCTTAGTCATCCCAGGTCCTTATGTCCTATGTAATCCGTGCACTGTGTGATCATGTAATTTACGCACAGTGTGATCACACATGTGTGGTGTAGCTATGTAAGCCCATATGCACATATTCGGGAAAACCTATAAAAGCAGGTTCTACCTATTCCTCCCCCCTCTTCCTGCATGGTTATTTCATAGGCCTATGCACATTCCTTCTGTTCTCTTCCCTTAATAAACTCTTATAATGGGTTTTGTTGTACTTCGTGGCTTTTCTCGCACAGTAAACAGTGCTGCTTAATAAATAACAGGTATAGCTTTTCTTTAGAATTAGACTGGGAAGGAAGAGTAAATCTGCCAAGGTTAGCTCCCCAAAGAGAGGACTCTGCTACCTTAGCTGTTAGTTATTTGGCAGCACTCTTACCCTGTGAGGAAGCAATGTCACAAAACATGACAGAATCCACTAACAAGAGTTTTATTAAGATAGGAGAGAGAGAGAGACAGATGTGAACAGGCCTGTAGAAAACACACATGGATCAAGAGAATGAAGCCGGGAAAAATGGCGCCTGCTTATAAAGGCTGGGCCACACCTGTGCACACGGGCTCATGTGGCTACTTCACGAATGCACATAGATCACATGGTTGTGCTGCGTGCTTTATGCAACCAGGCAAAGCCACGGGGTCCTGGTCACAGGAGGCGTTTTGACCCGGAAATGGCTAGGTGGAAGTGTCTAGATCTGCCAGGCATACCCAACCATGGGGGCATGTTGTGAATTCATATCATTAGCAACATGCCAATGTTTCAGACATCTGTGACCATCCTGCCTGAAGCCCTTGAGAGGTTTGTACAGTGTCTCTTAGGGCAATGTTATTGAGGTCTCAGGCGGCCTGGGTAGTTCATTACTCTTGAGAACATAATGGCATATCTGTCTTATCTTGGTCTAGAGATCATCAGACATCCTGGACAGTTGAATCTAAGAACATGAGCATTTAGAGACTGCTATCTGCAGGTCAGTACATCTAGTTTCCACTGTGGCAGGATAAAAGAAACCGGTTGGGGAAAGACTGGAAATCCCCCCACACCAAGGCTGAGAACTCCATGCATAGACTAAGTGCCTGTTGTGCAAATGACCCAAAAGTTCTAAAAGGGAGGTAGGTACATAAAAATCCAAATCCTTTGTACAGTGTATGCCATTGAGTCCTTGAGCTTTCTCTTGTCCACTTTACCCATCAAAAGTGCCTTACTCCATTAATAACTATCTGTTCTTCTATTTTTACCCATGTGTCACTGTCCAAATTTTTTATTCTAAGGACACAAGAACTTAGAAATTTCACCGATGTCCTCTAGACTCTAAATCTACCTTTAACACCATGACAGCATCTGCTTTATACTTCCTGACAATTAACTTTTAACATTTTATTTATTTACTTACTTATTTTTGAAACAGGGTCTCTGGTAACCCAAACCAGCCTTGAACTCACTATGTAGTCAAGGATGGTTTTGAGCTCCTGACCTTCCAAGCCTCCACCTCCCAAGTGCTAGGATTACAGGCATGAGCCACCATGCCCAGTTCTGGGAGTCTAGTTCAGGGCTTCACATATTCCAGGAGCAAGCACTCCACCAATTGAGCTACATCCTCAGCCCTACAATTGCCCTTTAAATATGACTTTAGGAATGGGCAGTGTGCAGAGACTGGTGTATTTTAACTAATTCTGTAGTTAGCCATTAAGATTGGGAGCAAGGAGTAATAAGAAAACAGCTCATAAAGTGAAAAGAAGACAGAGAGAAGTGGAAATAAGTTCTAACTCAGGTTGTGGCTTCAGGGTTTTACTTACCTTTTTTCCCTGTTATATGTAAATAATGTAAGGATTTCTGTCAACTCCCAGTTAGTATTTTGGATGAGTCTTTACCTGTGATTTGGAAAGAAAGCTTTCAAAACAGGAATCCAAACAAGAGTGAAAGTCGAACATCAGCCACTGTCAATGTCTGATGGGAACCTTGAAGAAGTTTGCTGCATGGTAGAGAGCCAGAGCCCAGCAATAATCCCACCATTCATTGAGTAATGACCATCTGTTGGGCCCTTGGGAGGACCCAGCTCAGTCAGTCTGACTGCCTTGGTTTGCATGACAATGAAGGTCCCAGAAACTCAATATGATTGAGATCAACTCCCAGCTGGCAAAACAATCTGCAAACAAATGGCAGTTCATACCTCTCCCAAACAATACTGTTTATGAAATAAAATTAAAGTGAAGTTTGAGAACTGTCTCTTGAGTCGGAGATGTACTCAGGTGGGAGAGGATGTACTAGGCATGCACAGAGGATAGGTCCCAGCCTCGGCACTACATAAATGGAGTGTGGGGCACACCTGTTAGCCCAGCACTGCAGAGGTGAAGGCAGGAAGATGGGAACTTCAAGATCGTTTTTGAATAAATAAGGTTAAAGACCAAGATGGTCTACACAGAAACCCTGTATAAAAACAAAAATGAATAAACAAAAAAGCATAAATATACCTTCAATTGGGTTTACGTTTTTTGTTTTGAGACAGGGTCTTATTGGTATACCCAGATCACAAGGACGCCCTAAAAGACCACCACAGAGACCGAATCCCATATGTAAAAACCAAGAGCCTTTGTTTTCAAGCTCAGAGCTTGGACTCTCTATCCAAGGCAGTAGTGAGAGCAGAGGGCCCTGAGCCCAGGCAGGGTGGGTTTTATCATAGCAAAGGTTACAGTAAGGGGATTTCCAGGATTCAGGACCCTGATTGGCTGACATTTGTCTAAGGGTCTAGGGAATGTTTAGAATGTCATGTTTCCTCTTTGATGCAGGGCCCCACAGGATGGGGTCAGCTTAAGGCTCTTCCTGGGACCAGATGTTGCCTGCCAGAGCTGTGTCTAGGCCTCTAAGCCTGTCAATGGCAGTTGTGTGGTCAAGTTGTCTTGGGCCCCGACACATACTTATCTGGCCATTTTTTAAAAACATTTTGCCTAAATTTTTCAAAACAGGAACCCGCTCTAGAGAGAAAGACAGAATAGCAAACATTGCAAATATCTGTCTAATTTGGGAATCCTAAACCAGTTTACTGCCTCTCAGGGAGAGTTTGAAAGAAATAAAACTCTTGTGTTTGCTTTTTCAAAATGTTATAGTTTGGAATCTCAAGTGTGAAAAGTTAATGACATTCTGCAGTTCATAGCTCATTATCACCATGTATTCATGAATGGCTTGCTCTTCTTCTGTTTATTATATTTTTTTCAGCTTTATAATCAAACTCAATCCCCATTCCTCTCCTTGTACCCATCTTAGCGTGTTTGATAAATTTTCTTAAATGTGTTTTATGAATGACTAGTAACTCAGGTCTCCTCCTTTCTTCAGAGACAGTAAACTCAAAATCTTCTGCACTTGGAAAAGATAAGCAATCCATATAGTATTGCAGAGAATTTGGGTAGGAAGAAAGAGGCATCAAGATTAACATATGAGGGCCAGAGAGATGGTTCAGTGGGTAAAGGTACTTGCTGCCAAGTTTGACGATCTAAGTTCAATACCAGGAAACTACCATAGAAGGACAAAAATCCACTCCTGAAAGTTGTCCTCTGATCTTCACATTCATGCTGGATCACACATGTACCTGCACATACACACACACACATACACATGCACAATGCATATACACAATAATAGTATTATTATTATTACTCTAATTTTTTAAAAGATTAACATATGAAAGAAACCAATGTCAAGGAAAGACTGGAAACCCCTCCCACAAGGTACACAAAGCAGAGCACGTGAGAGAAAAGCCATAAGATCTCTTCAGAGAGAGTATGCTACCAAAAGGGCTCAGGAGTCTGGTGGTCCAAAGTTCTCTAGCCCATTTCCCCTCTCAGGAGCTCTTTTCTCTTTCTTAGTAAACAGTCTCTATTTCTATGGCATCTGTGGAGCACTGGTCCGATTCTTTAATCTAAGATACAAGAATCTGGAACTTTCACTGGGCACCTTCTGGACTCTCATTCATGAATTGTAAGTCTGTGTAAATGGAATTACTGAGATGCCTGGAAATAAGTGGGCCATTGGAAGGTTCTGCTCAGTCTGGGGAAAGTTAACTTTGTGGCAGAGATTGCCAAGACAAGGCAAAAATAAGACCACTATCACAATTTTTGAGCCAAATTTCAAGCAAACTTTATTAAATACTGACTAGGACCATGGACACTAGTCAGGTCCATGCCTGGGATTCCCAGAGTGGCTCCAAATCACATTAGACAGAGCCTTATGAAGGCAAAATGCACAAGGCTATGTACGTTCCACCCTGATCCAATCAGCAGCAAGCACCTATCCTGACATACTTCCTATCTACACATGATTAAATACATCCTGTGCCTTTGGGGCCACCAACCATGTTTACTGAAGTAAAAACACGTGGCTTGTTATCGTACATAAACAGCCCCCAGCACTCCAGGAAGTTAACAGTCCTTGGGCAAGTGGAGCTTACAGGCTAGAGGCATTTTTGTTTTTTTAGCTTTCTTAAGCACAGTAATTTAAACTTAAAACACAACTTTAGCTGTCACAGAAATGTATCAGAGAAGAGCAATGTTAACTTGTACCACAGTTTCAGCACTCTGTCTAGTTGAGACCGGCCTAAAGAACAATCTCAAATCTCACACAGTTTATGGTCTGCCACTTATTCGATGCATAAATTTGTGCAAGCCACACAAAACCTATGTTTTTTTCTTTAGGTATTTATTGTTGTTGGGTTGGTTAATTTTGAGACCTTCTCACTATACAGTGCTGGCCCAGAACTGGCTCTATAGACCAGATTGGCCTTGAACTCAGAGATCCACCTACCTCTACACCAGCTGTTTTTGTTTTTGGCACCCTGTCTTACATAGCTCAGGTGGCCTTTAAATTTGCTATGTAACCTATGTCGGACTTAAACTCTTGCCCTTCCATCACAAGTACACACTGTCAAGTTCGTCTTGAATTTCTTTTTATCTAAAGATTTATCTGAAGATTGTCCCCCAAAATGAAAGGGCTCATGACAACATCCTAAAGATAACTTCAGCAAGTAAACAGAAGAATTGTTGCTGGGTAAACACAGAAGCCTAAAGGTGAGATTCTGTTTACCTGTGAAGCAGACCTCTTAAGGCAATTTCTGTTTACCAGGAACCTCCCTTAATCTGCCCCAAAGGTCAAGTACCTCAGGCAAGGGCATCTAGTTCTCATTAATCCAAATAGCCTGTGTTGTCTCAAAGACCATCACCCTGTTGACTATCATTTAAAATATGCTTATTTTTTCACCATTTTGCTTCTCTCTATCTCTTCAATAGACAGTCATGGCATTTTGATCCCCAATAGACTTTTCTACCAAGGAGTAATCCAGTTCAGTATTTTCACTGCATCCTTGCTTACAAAGATTTTTATCAAAACAGTTTTCCATGTGCTGCACAGTAATCACGCCTTTTGTTTCAATCACTTGACCATTCCAACAAGTGTGTGTTTTATCACATATAACCTTTCCTCTAGTCCAAAAACATTTGACATTTGTAGCTCTAATTGCTTTACAATTCATATCTCAGTATCATAAATATCGTTATGCATACATACAGCTTCCTCCTTATTTTAAATAACTTCTCTTGAGATAAAAATGCCAGTTTTAGAATTAACAGAGTGGTCAAAGTGCATGAACACTTCTATATGGCTCTTGATAAGCAATCCCTAGGAGAATCTAAGACACTGTTAAATTATTTGTTGATCCCAGGAGACATATCTGCAAGCCCTATGCTCTCTGCTCTGGAGGCCACTTAATAGACTCCAAGGAGAGAAAGTGCCTTGGTGTTCTGATGGGTTCTGCCTGGATTTGGGAACAGACAGCCTGCCCAATGTGATCAGAAGCCTCAGATTTCACCACTAAAAGGGTCAGGTTGCTTCAAGGGAGGACATATGTAAGCATGAAAATGTGTAAGCATAGCTTCTTCTTTATGAGGCTCTAAAAGGGTTCCATGTGTAGGTAGAGAAAAGTAACAGATGGGGAGGAAAGTAAGAAAGAGTGTCAGAGAGATGATCAGGAACCAGAGCACACTGCTGGGTTTGGTTTTGTGCTGTTATGCCCAGATAGCGGGGACCCCCAAAAGACCACCACAGAGAACAAATCCCATATATAAAAGCAAAGAGCCTTTATTTCAAGCTCCGAATTTGGTCCTTCTGTCTGTCCAACACAGCAGTGGGAGCAGAGAGCCCTGAGCTCAGGTGGGGCAGTGTTTTTATCATAGCGGAGGTTGGGGTGAGGGGATTTCCAGGGTCCGGGACCCTGATTGGCTGACAATTGTCTAGGGGTATCTGTAAAACAAAACTAGGTGTGTGCCAGACAAAAGAACATCTGGCCACCTTAACTAATGGGTGGCATGTTTGGGATGTCAGTACTTCCTCACTCCTGGGTGGATCCCTGGGTGGTATCAGCTTAAGGCTTTTCCTGGATCTGGGTGTTTGCTGTGGATAATTGATTGATAAATAAAACTCCAATTGTTCTGTAGCCAGGCAGAAAGGACAGAGTAGATGGGACAAGGAAGAGAAGAATTCTGGGAGGTGGAAGGCTGAGGCAGAGGAGATGCTTTCAGCCGCCGCCATGAATACCAACATGTAAGATACTGGTAAGCCACGAGCCATGTGACAAGGTATAGATTAATAGAAATGGGTTAATGTAAGATATAAGAACAGCTAGCTAGAAGCCTGAGCCATTAGGCCAAACAGTTTAAATAATATAAACATCTGTGTGTTTATTTTATAAGTGGGTTGTCAGACTGCCGGGGCTTGGCAGGACCCAGAAAAAAAAACTCCAACTACAAATGGCACCCAACGGCTCGAGTTTCCACTTAAACCTAAAACATTTAATAATCAATTCTAAGCGGAGCCAAAACCAGGTTCCTGCTTCATGTCACATATGGGCAGCTAGACGCTGCAACATGCAGGTTTAACCTACTCTATGGTGGGTTCCTGGCATGCATGTGGGCTTGAGGTGTCTCCAAGCTACTCATTATGCTGTGTGTTGGATATAGTTTTTCTAGCTTAAAAGAAAAAAAAAAAAGAGGTTTCTGGGATATATATATATATATATATATATATATATATATATATATATACTGCTTTGATAAAAATATAGACCCACTGTTTCTAAGAGTTGATGGTCCCAAAACTGGTGGGAAACATACCACCGCCATGTTAGGAAGCTGAGGTGGGTGGAGCCACCAGACAGAGCTGCTATTTTAGCCTAAGTAATGCTGCAGTTTAAAACAATAGATTCACTATAAGACAGATTCAGATGGAACAATACTTTAAATGCTTTACAATGTGTGTAAAAATGTACATAGGCTTAAAAGAAAAAAATACATATATACAGTTATATAAAAAATAGATAGTTTTTAAAAATAAAGTCTTTAAAGAAACAACAAAGGTAGTATAAATAAGTCACATAAAAGTAGATATTACCCAAAAAAAATCTAGATGATGTTGTCTTTAAGATTCTTAACTACAAAAAAAAAATTGATCATATAAGCTGTTTAGTTAAGCCAATATGTATATTTTAAAGGTACCTTAACTTCAAATTTTAAATGTAAGGCTATGCTGCTTTAAAAAGAAGGCTCTGCTTTTGTTTCCACAGAAAGCCAGAAGCCATAGATTTGTTCCAGATTAAGATACATCAGGTTTGACCAGCCAAGAACCCCTAAAAGGTCTCTGCTGACAACATGGCCCAGATGATCCAATATCCAAAACAGTTTCAAGGCAACTGGCTCAGACAATACACCCTCATGGACTACTCCATAATCCTAAAATTATCTTTGTGTCCCCATAAGATACAACGCCCCCATCCAACAGAAAGTAACATGAAAAACTACACCCAAATTCCCAAATATACCAAGCTGGTTTTAAAGATAAAATTGGCTCACCTCTTCTCTAAACCCAAGTATATCACAAAAAGGGAGTGGGGGGTAAAAGATTCTTGTGTCCCATATCAAAAGAGCCCTCTGGTATGGGACAAAAAAATATTTTTTTACTTAAAACAGGTTAATTATAAATACAATCTCTTTCTAAAGAACAAAAAGGGATAGTATAGATAATGAGAAGATAAAGGGGTAGATTATTGAACCTACTTTTAAAGAACAACTTGTTTAAAAATGTTTTACATTGCTATAAATTTTAGTTTATTGATACAAATTTAGAGTTGATTTTGTTATACTGTTTATATATTTCTACTCTTGTTTGAGGTATTATGTTTATGTATCTCATTTAGACTATAATGTATAATTAAAAAATACAGATCAATTAGTCTTCTATGATAGTCAAACTTATAGTCATGTTAAGTTTTCTAGGTATACATAGATATAATTCCATTAGATAGGTAATCTTCAATTACTTCAAAGACCTACAAAATGTGACATTTAAAAATCTAAACTTTCTGGACAATGAAACATGTCTACATCTGAAAACACCAATTTACTTCAGAGAGGAGAATGGGCATTGAAGACACTCCACATGGAGTTTATCTTTACCTTGACAAAAATAGCCATTTGGGCAAGAAACTGTTCTTGCCTGGACTGCTTGATCAGTTGGACCCATAGGAAGGTGACCACTGAACTTTGCTTGACAAAATGGTCCTTCAGGTTCCTGCTTCACAGAGAAAACTGTCAGACATTCTACAGGACAATGAGAGAAGTGACTTAGAGACTCTAGACCTGTTGGCTGAAGACAAATGCCCCAATTTCACAAAGGAACATTAGGTGACTGTCCTGGCTGCCAGCTATCTCTGTCTACCCTACAATACTCCCTAAAGTTGCTTGCATCCTTCTCCTGTTTCTCAGGTAATATTATATCCTTCTGAGGTTTTTAATGTAGGTGAAGACTAGATAGTTATAATTTCCTCAGTTATGATAAAAGATAAGTTAGATATTAAAACCTTAGACTCACAAATATAAAATAGATAGAATATCTTCTTTAATATTTTGTAACTGTAATTCTTGATTGATAATTGTTTTGTTATATGTAATTTTACTATGTTAAAGTTAAAACCTTCCTTTTTGAAAAAAAAGAAAAAGGGGAAGTGCTGTGGATGACTGATTGATAAATAAAACTCTGATTGGCCAGTAGCCAGGCAGAAAGGACAGAGTAGGCAGGACAAGGAAGAGAAGAATTCTGAGAAGTGGAAGGCTGAGGCAGAGGAGATGCTTTCAGCTGCCGCCATGAATACCAACATGTAAGCCACGTGACAAGGTATAGATTAATAGAAATGGGTTAATTTAAGATATAAGAACAGCTAGCTAGAAGCCTGAGCCATTAGGTCAAACAGTTTAAATAATATATAAACATCTGTGTGTTTATTTTGTAAGCGGGCTGTTGGACTGCCGGGGCTTGGCAGGACCCAGAGAAAAAACTCCAACTATAGGTGTTGCCTGCCAATAATTCTATCACAGAAGCTGTGTCTAGGCCCCTAAGCCTGTCATGGCTGCTGTGTGGCCAAGCTGTTTTGGGGCCCCTTCACATTACATGTAGAAAGTCATTGAAAGCTACAAACAAGGAAATTATGGAAGTTTATGTTTACCAAGACATTGCAAATGTTTAAAGACAGGGCCTGGAGAGATGGTTTAAGCTATTGAGAGCACTTGCTGCTCTTATAAAGGACCTAGATTCTGTTCTAAGCACCCACATAGTCGTTCACCATTTGTAATTCCAGTTTCAGAGGATCTGATGTAGCTAGAGATTTTCTCTCCAGGTCCCGCCAATCCCAGGCAGTCCCATAGCCCCCTTATAAAATAAACATACAGACACTTATATTATTTAAACTGCTCGGCCATTAGCTCAGGCCTACCATTGTCTAGCTCTTACTCTTATACTCAGCCCATTTCTGTTCCGTGGCTTTACCTGTTGCTTTTACATGATAATCCCTGGACAGCAGGCTGGCGTCTCTTCCAGACTTCCACTTCCCAGCCTCTCTTCTCTGTTTGTCCTGCCTATCCTATACTTCCTACCTGGCTACTGACCAATCAGTGTTTTATTTATTCACAACATACAGGACATCCCACAGCACTCTGACACCCTTTTCTGACCTCCACAGGTACAAGGCACACATATGGTACCCATACATACATGAAGGTAAAACACTCACACATGTAAAATAAAACAAATAGTCTTAAAATTAAAATAAAGATAAGGGCTAGGCTGGGCCTAGATATACAACCTTAATCCCAGAACTCAGAAGGCAGAGGCAGGAAGATCTCTGTGAGTTCAAAGCCAGCCTGGTCTTCATAGTGAGCTCCTAGACAGTCAATGCTACATACTGAGAACCTAATCTCAAACAAACAAAGAGTGAAGGGCTGGGAGAGAGGTTCCAGGAGAAGAATACAAACAGTGAGAAAATTCTACGTTACACAGCACCATTGGATGGACGGTTTTAATTCTTCTAGCTAATGGGGTAGGCTAGGAGCCAAGAAGTGAGGAGAACACTAATCAAATGAGAAATAATTTGCCTTGCAGCAGAGTATAAGCAGTGGGTTACAAAAAGCAATCAGTTTCTAGATGCACTGTGGAGGAAAACCAGGCAGGATTTGCTTACGGGTTAGATGTGTTTGGAGAAAAGCTGAAATGACAAGAATAACCCCAAGTTTAGCTCAAGCAGCTGGAGGAAGAACTCTGGGAATGGAAAAGAGGAAGGCTGGAATGGAGCAGGTGGGGTTTTGTTTGGCAATTGTGGGGGAGCTACTAGCTGAGTGTTAGGAATATTGAGTTGATGTCCTACAGACAAGTAAGGGACCAAACAGGGCCTGAGCCTAGAGTGGGAAAGAGAAATCTAAATCCTAATTTTTTACATAATAAATGTATCTTTTTACATCCCAGCCACAGTTTCCCCTCCCTCCTATCCTCCCCGTCCCTCTCCCTCCTCAAAGCCCCCTCCTTCCCATCCCCCAATCCACTCCTCCTCTATTTCTGTTTGGGAAAGGGACAGATCTCCCCTGAGTATCAATAAAACATGGCATATTAAGTCGCAGTAAGACTAAGCCCCTCCCCATGTGTTAAGACTGGGCAAGGTGATCCAGTATGAGGAGTAGGTTCCCAAATGCCAGTAAAGAGTCAGCCCCTGTTCCCACTGTTAGGAGTCCCTCAAGAGTAGGTCCTGATTGTTAATCTGGCAGTCATCAGATATGTTTGTAATTTCTCTTGTCCCTATACCTGGCCAAAAGCAACTTAAGGAAGGGAGGGTGTATTACAGCTCCCAGTTTAAGAGCACAGTGTTTCACCATGGGGAAGATGCAGGTATTGGTTTTAATGCCATGGGGCGCTGTGTTATTCATTAAGTGGCACTGTTAATGTTCGAGAAAGGCCATGAGGTACGACATATACCCACTATCAGAGTTTATTAGGAGACCTGTGGAAGACATGTGGGGGTGGGGAAGAAGAAGAGGGGAGGGGTCTGTGACCACTTCTTATGGATTCTCCTGCACATGCACATAAGGGCTTAAGGAGCTGTGCCATGCATGCACATAGATTGTGTGATCACCCAGTGCATGGATTATGTAAGATGTAAGGCCTCTTACTTGGCTACTGAACTGAGCTTTTACAGTCATGTAGCTGGGGGAGTGGCCAGGAATTCCAATAGCAGGTGCAGGGGCAGCTGGTCACATTGCATCCACAGTCAGGTGATGAATGCTGGCACTCCATTTGTTTTCTTTCTCCTCTTTTTCATTTTTATTCAGTTCAGGCCCCCAGTCCAAGTAGATGGTGCCACTCACACTCAGGGTGGGTAGTTCCTCCTCAGTTAAACCTCGGAAAACACCCTCACAGTCATGCCTACAGGCTTATGATTACAAATTCAGTCAAGCTGACAATGAAAATTATCACATCAGCCTACTGATGACATTTAAAGTCCTTTGAGCCAATGAACTTACCAAGGAAGATGCTAGAGGGTGTAAGTCATGGAAAACAAAGAGAAGCAAGGACCCAGGGCCCGGAAGAACTCCTTGCTCCACCCAAAATAAAGCAATGGATCCCTGGTAGCCATTAGGTCCAATGTCAGCCTAGCCTCACCCACCCCAGGTTGATTCAGCCCACTGAATGGACAGAGAACAGGCATCTAATCCAAGTAGAGTCAACCATGATCCCCTGTGACAGGGCTTGGAAGATAGATCAGGGAGTAAAACACACCCTATGCAAACCTAATGACCTGAGTTTCATCTCTAGATCCTAGGGTAGAAGGAGAAAACTGATTCCCAGAAGTTGTCTTCTGACCGCTATGCATGTGCCATGGCAGGTCTCCAATGAGCTAGAGGCAGGAGAAAAAGAAGGGGAAAATTACAGAGACATGAGAAGGAGAAAAGAAGCCCTTCACGGAGGGATCTGGCCTGCCTTTCCCTCTGACAGTCAGGAAACTTTAGGCACCACTGATATAGCCCAAATTGCCTGCTGAGATAATTGTCTCATTGGAGGCCTGCCATGGTACATGTGTGGAGGTCAGTATTTTCCTGAAGACATATTAAACTAATGATGCCAAAGGCAATAAACAAATTGCACTTACTTAGGGACAAAATGATGCATGACCCAGACTTTTTAAATCCAGACAATACCCATCAAAAATACACATCACAACTCTATCTACAGAAGGAAACCCTTCAACCTTTAAACCCTGTAAATTACACATGCTAAGCAATGAACTTAGAAAGTCCCAGGATCATACCCTTAACCATTGTGAAAAGGGTCAAGTGGGACTCTCCTTTGAGAAGCCCATAACCCCTAATACTATCTCCCTTTTACCCTCGTGCTTAAAATGATATTGTAATTTCTTTTGACAAACACCAGCTCAGCTGTGTATTGGCTCATTTTGAAATTCTTTTCCATGTTGAAACTAAGGATCCTGGACTTGCCTGCCTTGGGGGGGAGGGGTCCCTAAAGGGAAAAGGAAATGCCTCAGTATGCTGTGAGTGACAGTGGGTTGTGACAGCTCTGTCCCTGCCACCACTGACAGACCTGGCCTTTTCTTCCCTCACTGACACGTTGGGGTTCTTTTGTCTGAAATACCTTCTTCTCTGCTTAGTCCTCTCGGATATCATGCAATGACTTTTTTTTTGTATTTGTGGACCACAGCCCAGCTTCTTAAACTGAGGGTCATGACCTCACATAGAATCGCATCATTAAATGTGAGTGTCGAGGGAGGTCTGGTCAAAGGGGAAGGTTTCTCAGTGCGAAACCTTGGGTTTCTGGCAGCTTTCAGCCATGTTGTATCTGTTATGATTTTTTATTATTATAAGGGCCCCCCCCCCAAGGTATCCCAAGTGTGCAGGGAACCATGCTGGCATGCTGGGCAGATGCAACTGACCAGCTAGTGGGCATCCCACTCTATGCAGGCATGGTGGCAGTCCATATACAACCCAGATGAAGCATCCATGTGAATTATATTATAATAGAGAGATAAAGAGGTAGAGAGACAGAAAGAGGGAAACAGACAGACAGACAGAGAGAGAGAGGGCAGGAGAGAGAGAGGAAGGAGCAGAGGGGTATACACCTTGTGGGAGTGAAGTAGAAGAGAGAAGAGAGAAATGGGCAGAGCTTTTCCTTAAAAAGAGACTTTTACAGGGGAAAATGTTGTGGAATAATCCTCTTGTACACTGTAAAGATTTGTCACTTGAATAGGTTTAATAAAATGCTGATTGGCCAATAGTTGGGCAGGAAGTGTAGGCAGGGTGACCAAACTAAGAATGCTGGGAAGAGGAAGGTGGAGTCAGGAGTCACCAGCCAGAGGCAGAGGGAGGAGGAGATGAACGTGCCATGCTAATAAAGGTACCACCACGTGGCAAAGCATAAATAGAAATATGGGTTAATTTAAATGTAAGAGTTCACTAATGACAAGCCTGAGCTATTGGCTGAGCATTTTGTAGATAATATAAACTTTTGTGTGTTTATTTGGGACAGGGCAGTCAGGACAAAAAGCACCATTTATAGGCATTACCCCTGGAAAGGCTCACTAGCCTTCCAAATATCCCAAATGCCCCATTGAAATAGAAATCATGCACAGTAATTATATAACCAGCCGTAGTGTCTTTAATTGGTATAAAATAACCTTATTCTTCAAGCTTAAGAACACTAGTCTTGGATCCTGTCTTAACCAGTATTAAAATTTCTACATCCATTTCTGAGAGAGAGAGAGAGAGAGAGAGAGAGAGAGAGAGAGAGAGAGAGAAACTTTTACATCAGAACACAGAGTGTCACCAAGGTGCAGGGTCAGAATATTAACAATATCACATGACCTCACTGAAGCCTTGGTTCTGAGCATACAGAGTTTTACTTTGCACTACATATATGGCCATCCCACAAAAAGACCAATGGAATCTGTCTCAGCTCACATTTGAATTTGAGGCTACTGTACATTATGAACTTCAGTGTCCTTGTGTCCAAACAGAGCTTTCAGCTCTTAAAGAAGCATGGTGGCTTAACTACAGAAAGCAAAGACTTGGTTTTGTTTTTTTGGGTTTTTTGTTTGTTTGTTTGTTTGTTTGTTTGTTTGTTTGAGACAGAGTTTCTCTGTGTAGCCCTGACCGGCCTTGAACTCAGAGATCCGCCTGCCTCTGCCTCCGAGTGCTGGGATTAAAGATGTGTGCCACCACCAGGCAGAAAACAAAGACTTTCAATTTTCTACTGCCATTATGTTTCTCTAAGAGCAAAAAACAAAGATTTTCTTACAAAAAATTTTCTTACAAAAAATTTTCTTACAAAAAATTTCTTACAAAAAAAAAAAAACAAAAAATTTCTTACTGCCATTCCTCAGCATATATTAATATATCATTGGATTGGATTTTCTCAGGTCATTCAATTATAAAAATTGCTGTTTGAGTTGCTGAGCTGAGTTTTTAAAAAATAAATTTTGACTTGGAACTAAAACAGAATTTCCAACAATTTCTAAAATGGTTCTAAACAAACTTCTGCCATTTTTGAACGCCACTATGTATGTGAAATGACATTCTCAATACTGACAACTACAAAATATTAATCAACTCAGACACATACTGAAGATGCCCTTTATCTTACAGGATCCAATATTCAGCCAAGATTCAAAACTTTATGTAAAAATAGTCAGGCATAGTGGTGGCTCCTTTAATCCCAGCATAGGAGGCAGAGGCAGGCGGATCTCTGTGGGTTCAAGGCCAGCCTGGTCTACAGAGTGAGTTGCAGGCCAGGCAGAGCTACACTGTGAGTGAGACCCTATCTCAAAAATAGAATAAAATAAAATAAAAATCCAACAAGCATATCCAGCTCATTAGTATGCAAATTATCCTTTCTTTAACAAATGGTCAAAAGCAAAAAATTATTTTAAAGTAAACTTCTTTATTATTTATTATCAGTGCATGTTGGATTTGTAATCCTGAGGTCACATAAAAATTTCTTAGGCAAAATGAAGTCCTGAGTGGAGAAGTCTAAAAAGTCTTGTGAACCTCCCAGATAGCTTGGGACACCTAGCACTCTGCTCATAGGGGAAATTCTTACCTGATATTTCGAGAATGCCTTCCCTGGGGAGACTTAAAGCCTGTCCTTTCTTCATAAGGACCTGGTGACAAACCAAAGCACAATTTCACCAAATTCCCCTGGGGAACCAACGAGTTTACCAAGCTTAGTTAGTGAGCATCAGTGAGGGATGACGGGCAAGAGCATGGGTGACCCCAAAGGAGGTGCACTGAAAACTCCATACCCAGCACAGATGCACCCCAATAGCTACGTGGATGGAGCCTTCTCCAGCCTGTGTACCCCAGCACCTAGGACCTGAAGACTCACAGCCCTGGGCAATCAGGTAAGAAGTGTGTACAAATGGCTAAGAGGAGTGACTGAGAACTCAGGGCAGGGTATAAGGTCCTCCCTAACCTCTTCTTCTATGAGGTACCTTCAACATCCTATAAGCCAAGTCTCATGATGGACCCTTGAATATAGATAGATAGATGCCTGAGCTCATTAAGACAGTTGCTATTTTGCTCCAAGGATCACATGTTCTACAACATGAGGTCGTGTTTTAGCATCAGTCCTTATGACCCAAGAGCTCCTGTAAGATCCAGTCATCTCTTGGCTTTGGTTCCTCCAGGAACAGAGAGGATTAAAGGAAAGACGAATTGAATGGATTCTAATGACTGATATGGATCATTAGCTAAACCAGCAGCTTGGCAAACTGTGAATGGATTCAAACCCTAAGATTAGAAAACTAAAAGGTCTTTTTGGAGGGTTAGGAACTACAACTTAGCAGACACAGACTCAGACATCAGTGAATGAATTGTTTCATTCCAGCAATGAGATGTTTCAAAGGAGACAGACAAGTGAGAGGCTCAGACAGGCCAAAAGTACGAATTTATTGCAAAAATTCTTTTTTTTTTTTTTTTTTTTTTTAAGAACACTTCTGTGGAAGTTCAGAACTAACAGGGATAGGAAATAAAGAATAATGGTGTGTTTCTAATACCAAAATGCCTCCGATAGGCTGGAGTTTACCAGGTACTGGGTTCTGGCTGCTGTGGCACCTCCTTCCCTCCGGCCTTTAGTTGATCTTAGAATGGAAAATAACAGTGGCTTTGGACTGAGGCCAGTATCAGGGAATCCCAGGGAGGGACTCACCAGCCCAGTATGTGCGTTAGATAAGGCTCTGTGTGCTTGGCACGTGGAAATGAAATGAAATGTAAACTAAAGGGATAAGAATGAGGCACCGAGAGTCGGGGGTATACCAAAGACCATCCTACTCAGCCTATGGGGAAGAGGGGCACAGGGATTTGTAATCAGGCCTATAAAAACAAATGTTGGGGTCCATCCTCCAATGGTAAAATAAATTCTGCTTTGACTACTCTGAGCCTTTGGTGCTCTTTATTAAGAAGTGGCTTAAAACAAAACTATCTTTGTAATATTTGATTTAATAGCAGCTTTTTAATTTTTTATATATTTTATCTAATTTATTTATTCTTGTGACAGGGTCTTTCTACATAGTTCTGGCTGTCCTAGAACTCCCTCTGTAGACCAGGCTGGCCTCAAACTTACAGAGATCCGCCTGCCTCTGCCTCCCAAGTGCTGAGATTAAAGGTGTGTACCACCACTCCTGGCAACTTTTTTACTTAAAGTAGCTTAATTTGTCATTTTAATGGCTCATGCTCACTGCTTCCTGTTTAAGAATGTTTTCCTGGTATTGCAGCCATAAAGATTTCCCTTTATACTTTTATTTTCAGGAGTATTGGGGGAGGGGGGTCTCATGTAGTCTAGGATAGCCTCAAACTCACTGTGCAGCAGAGGGTGACCTGATCCTGCCTCCTCTACCTCCTAAGTATTGGGATTGTGGGTGTGCATTATCATGCTCAACTCAGCTCTTTTTAAAAGTGTGTGTGTGTGTGTGTGTGTGTGTGTGTGTGTGTGTGTGTGTGTGTGTGTTTACACAAGCCACACAGCACATGGTGGAAGTTAGAGGACAACTTCCAGGAGTCAATTCTTTCCTTCCACCGTGGCTTCTGAGGCTTGAACTCAGGTCAGCAGGTTTGCAGAGCAAGCTTTTCCTCACTGAGCCATCTCGCCACCCCGAGCTTCTTAAACTGTGTGTCAGGGCCACATAACTGAATATAAAATCACAGGAAAACGTGGCAGCAGCAAAAGATTGCTGAATAAACAATGACCAAAAATTAACTCAAAACCAAAGCCATAAGGAATCCAAGGAACTGGCAGAGCTTCGCCATGCTGCGTGGCACAGCACCCCCACAGCCCCGCTTCTGAATCCCATGCACTTCCCATTGCCCCTTCCGACCCAAGCTGCACGACTCCAACTAATGCCGCCCGATGTCACCTGGCACCACGAAGATAAGCAGAAGTTTCCGCTGTGCAAAAGCCCTCGATAAGATAACAAAATGAAACACTGGGATGAGTTTTCTTTTTCTTGATGACTTAATCACCTGTGTTAGCCGTGTTCCATTGCTGTGAAGAGACACCAGGCACACAGCAACTCTTATCAAAGAAAGCTTTTAACTGGGGCTTGCTTAGATTAGGAGGTTTAGTCCATTACCGGCATGGCAGGAAGCATGGCGGCCGGCAGGCAGACGTGGTGCTGGAGAAGTGTCTGAGTGTAGTTGGTTTTTCACTCTTTGGTGGCCCACCACCCGGCTCCCAAGTATATATGTGAAGACTTATTTATGAATGTCTGACCTTAGCTTCCCTTATTTCTAGCCAGCTTTTCTGAATTTAAATGATCCTGTCTATCTTTTGCCTCTGGACTTTTACCTTTCTTTCTTCTATTTACCTTTCTTTTCTTCTTACTCCACAGCTGATTGTGTGGCTGGCCCCTGCTGACCTCCTCCCATTCTCCATTTCTCCATCCTCCCTCTTTCTTCTTCCTCTCTCAAGCCTATATTTCTGTTCCTATTTATTCTCTCTGCCTGGCAGCCTTACCTATCCCTCTCCTGTCTAGCTATTGGCCATCAGCTCTTTATTAGACCAATTGTGTGTTTTAGGCAGGCAAAGTAACACAGCTTTGTAGAGTTAAACACAACATAAAAGAATGCAACACATCTTTGCATCATTAAATAAATATTTCACAGCATAAATGAATGTAGCACATCTTAAACTACTGTCCCACAACATTTGAGAGCTCTACATCCAGATTCACAGGCAGCAGGAAGAGAGAGACTCTGGATTTGGAATGGGCTTTTTGAAACCTCAGATGCCACTCCCAGTGACACACTTCCTCCGACAAGGCCACACCTCTTAATAGTGCCACTCCCTATGGGTCAAGCATTCAAACACATTAGTCTTTGGGGGCCATACCTAATCAAAACACCATAACTAATCCTTTCAAACAATGCCACTCGCTGGTGACCAAGTATTCAAATCTATAAACCTGTGGGGGTTCTGTTCATTCAAACCACCACACCACCTTTTCACTCCTTATGGCTGCCCCTGCCACAAAGGTATTTGTGTGTGGGGAGAGGTGCTCAACATTAAAACTTGATTCACAGTTTATTTAGTTAAATTTAAAATTGGAAATGCTATTTGATTTTGTCCTTTTGAACAGAAATAAAGATCTTTTTCACCTTCTCTTAGTTCTTTTTTTTTAAAGATGAGATCTCAGGGTGGTATTTGAGATAGGACACAGCTAACTGCATTTATTAGCTTTGAGCCAGAAAGGAATAACTAATTCTAATTACTATCATCTTTTACCCTTATATGCCAGTTTAGGATTCCTGTGTGCTCTTTTGGCCCATTTTTAACCAAGACATAAGAATTGGTTTGAGAATTGGTTGCAGAAATGTGAGTGTTTGACAATTGCCTCTTTGGGAGCCTGCCTCTACACCCAATTCCTTAATTCCCTAGTTATGTGGACAAGATGAATAAAATGAGATTCTTTCCTACTTTTTAGACAAATAATAGTGTCCTAATTAGGTTTGCTGCTGTGGCAAAATAGCATGACCCAAAGCAACTTGTGGAGAAAAGGTTTATTTCATCTTATACTTCCAGATCACAGTCCATCACCAAAGGAAGTAAGGGCAAGAGCTGAAACAGATGACATGGAGGAACGTCACTAACTGGATTGCTCCCTGTGACTTGCTCAACCTGGTTTCTTATACACCTCAGGACCAGCTGCCTAGGAGTGTTATAGAGAAATTATACTTTCTTACTCCACAAGGGAACAACCAGGGCACAGTCACAAGCAAATCAAAGCAAAACCAAAGCCTAACATTGCAAAAAGTTTAGTGTCTAATTTCTAGGATTCATGATCTTCCAGGCTCTGAAGGGCTTGAAGGCTTTACCTGTCTGGCTCTGCCATCCACAACACACAGAGCTTGTCTCATAGCTTCAGGCTAGTTCTACTCCACAGCTGCTACTGTCCTTGGTGGTCATCCCATGGTACTGGCATCTCCAAAATTCTAGATTCTCTGCTGCAAGCAAGCTGAACCTTCAACAACAGCCTCTCCTGTCCTCTCTTCAGGGATGCTGATCCTATCACATGGTACCAAGCCTCAACTTTTTTCCATGACTGTTTCGATCTTGGGGCTACTACTGCAATTGAGGCTTCATTTTCACTAATGGCCTCCTTAGCCTCTCACAGCGCCAAGCAGCTGATCTCCATGACACCTTTATGCCTTCAAATCCAGCACCATCTGAGAAGCTCTTATACATTTTCAAGTTTGGCTTCCAGCACAAAGTGTAGCCTTGGCCCCCTTTGGACCACAGCTTCTGTGTACTGACCCTTAGCAAGCAATGCCAGGAGATTTTCCTTAATAATGCTGATCTCAAAATGACTAAGGTAACTCCATCTTGTCCTGACACCATTTTCTGTCTGCTTGGCTACTCCTCCTCAGCCCTCTACCTCCTGAACAGCCATGTCTGCCTTAGTAACACATTATACATTCCCATGACCCTGCCCATGGTCTAGATGTATTAACCAAAATAATTAATGTTTATTTAATAAACATAAACTAAATAACTGGAAAAGGTATAAATCAAATTAATTGTCATGTTTTGCTTGAAATTATTAGTATATTCTGCCAAAACAGATCTTGCAAGGTTACTCTGACCCTTATCTAACATTAATATATCTGTAGTTCTTGCTTTTAAAATGCTGTATCCCTTAGCTTCAGCACCAAAAAGACTTCTGAGTTATTAGTCTGCTTTTGGTTGCCATCCAAAACTTAAAAGGACTCTCATGCTCTTAATTGGCTTAACAAGTATGGTGGTCTGTATCTTTCTCACGTGGATTACTTTAGTTTTGGAGGCCCCAGTGAGATTCCCCTACACCCCACAGGACTCAGCCTTACTCTGGGGCTTTCTGGCCAGAGACAGGTTACACAGGAGGCATCTCATGACAAGTGTTCCAGGACTCTGCTCCTCTCATTGAGTCCAGAGAGGTCTGGGAAAGACTACCATGTTCCAAGATACTGAAACAGACTGAGTCTCTCTGATATTCCTAGGAGGTACATCTGAATTCAGTTCTGGTTGAGAAAGATAGGCCTCTTGGGGCTCCGACTTAGAATTAAGGAGCCTATGCCCTCTGAGGAGCCTTCCTAAGTGCTGGGAAGGAAACATCTGATGAAGAATTGTCCCGTCTTCCCACACTGAGTTGGGATATCTATAGAGGAGGAGCTGATTTCCTGACTCTGCCTCTTGTGAGAGATTTGGTTTGGGTTTTAGTCTGGATAAATGGCTGGCCAACTATGTGAGTGATGGGATGCATGCTAAGCATAACCTGCCCAGAGGGTTATTTTGCTGATTTGTTACTGATGTCTATGAGTTTCTTCCCCTCCCTGTTGTTGGTCCCAAGAGGAGGAAAGCTAAACTGTTTCCTGAATTCACTTAGAGTTTGTGGTGGCTTCAAGACTCTCACTCTTTAGAGAGGGATCCACTGCCCTCATTGCTCACTTTATACAAACATGCTAGTTGCATTTGGGGTTATATTTGCAACTCTAGGGCACCCTTCCCTTCACAGAGAAAAGAACTCTCCCTGGGGCTCCCACAGGCTTCTCACATGAATTGCATTCCACATTCTCACCCCTAGTGCCATGACCCCACTGCAGCTCAGCTGTCTCAAGCACTCTCTGCTGCAGTGTCAGCATCATTCATTTTGTTTATTTTATATTGCTGTCTATAAACTGTTGCAGGAGACAATTAAGAATATACAGCAGATGACAACTGATATTCAACAAGTCGACCTACCACAGGAATAATTCTTTGATGGGGAGCCCCCCACTTGGCAATGACCATGAGGGTCACTGACTCTGAATCCATTTGTTTCTGTCTGTAATTTTTCTCATGTGCCACTGCATTTCTTCCCTAAAAACTGCTATGGATGTTTTCCCACTGCTTGTGTGTTTATCTCATGTATATATTCCATCTATTGGGCACACTTATAGCTGTGGATGGTCATGTATAATTCTGATGAATAGAAATAATACTAGGATATTTTTCATAACTGACATAGGAAAATAAGAGGATTCTCAGTCACAAAGACAGCTAATTTTAGACTTCAGAACAAATTCAAAACGGACCAGCTGCCCCTGCAGAGAATACACAAGGAAAAGTTCCCGTATCTGTTAAACCAAGGTCAGGCATGAAGCAACTTTAGTAGACATAATTTTCTCAGCAATTGGCTTTTTTTCACATACTCCTACGCTCAAGATTCAACCAACTAACTATTTATTGTTTAAGTCCTGAATTTCAATATCACTTTCTGTTTGGGAACCCTGACCACTTAGAACTATATACACAGCCAAGTGTTACTCACCAGCCAGTCAGCATGACCTCCTTAGTCTGAGAGACACTGTGTGACTTATCATGTGTTATGAGAATGGATTGGACCCTGTATATGTGACTTATAATTGTCCAGAGTTTGGCTGTTGGAGATGTGTGCATGCTGAAAAGGAGATGTAGCTGAGTGTGTAGAGAGAGAGTGTATGAAGAATATATGGAGAATGTGTCAAGATGCATGCTGTATAGGGACAGAAGAGAGAGCTATATAAATGAGATGTATGGCTATGTGGAAGAAGTATATGACTGTGTGGAGAATGCAACTGTGTGGAATATAACTATGTGAAGACAGAGATGTGTATGTAGGGCAGAGATGTGTGTGAAGTGTGAGTGAGTGAGTGAGTGAGTGAGTGATTGAGTGAGTGAGTGAGTGAGTGATGTAGAAGAGAAATGCAAGTTATGAGTGAAGAAATGTAGCAGGGCAGAAAGTTGAGGGGAGATGTATGGATAGAAGAGAGAGCTATGAAGATGATATGTATAGCTATGTAAAAAATGTAACTGTGTGGCTGTGATATAGAAAGATGTAATTGTATAGAGATGTATATTTGTATAGAAGAGGTGTGTGGAAATGTAGCTGTGTGGAAACACAGAGATTTTTTAAGATTAGGTAACCCAGAAAGCATGTGTTTCCATTCTTGTTACCCCTCAGACAGAAAAGTCTAGCCCTTACTGCATTTGTGGATTTTTTTAAACATACCTTGAAGGCAGTTTTGGAGCAGGCTCTTCCAAAGGCCATCCTTAATTTTTCTCATTTAATCTTATTGTCTGTGAACTCCCTAATTGTGCCCTTCCTCCTGAAGATGGGAAATTTCCAGTCATGACCATTTGCTCCTAGGGTTGTTCTCTCTGACTTGGAACCTTACATGTTCCCCCATGTGGGACCTGTGTCAGGTCTTACATGGGATCATATTCTCTTCAATGTTGTTGTTTCTAGGCTGGTCCTATTAACTTCCTACTCTAAACCACATAAACTTTCTTCTAACATGGAGAGGCCCAGATCTAAACTTTCACTCTTTCATTGTGTGACTTATTCCAGGGGGTTAGAGAGGACTATGGTGTTTTGCTCTCAAAGAGCATTTTTTTTTTTTTTTTGTCAAGTCAAATGGCCCTTGGATGAAGTGGAACGGATATCTACCAGTTCCTAGATCCAGCTATTGCAGTCTGGCGTAAGGTCATGGGGACCCCAGAATACCCTGACCACTCTCCTTACATTGACCAATGGTTAACACTTATCCTAACCACCCTGCCTGGCTCAAGATCTGTGCTTTGAAAATTTATCCCACTGTTTTGGGTTCTGGAAAACTTCCTGTTTTTTCACCACCTGTCCTGCCCCCTTTAGAGGCTGAGGACCCTCTGGTTACTTCTCCCCTCCTGATTGTCTATCTTTCTCTTCCTCATCCTTCCCATCGTCTCCTGAATCAGCCTCCCTTCCACACAACCTCAGCCCCCTCCATCCCATCCAATGCTACTCCATGCACCTATGCCTTCTACCTCCATCCACACTTCCCCCTTGGGACCCATACTGCCTGTCTCCTTCATCACTTTTCCCTCTGTAACCATCCCTTCTGCTGAAAACATCCCATTTCCTTCACTCTCGGTACTTACTTTACCCCTATTGGCCTCTCACTTGAAGGCCTTCCATGCTCTAGACTCCAGATTCAGAGTAGACTCCACCTATTTCTTTCTGTTTCAATAAGTCACCTTCCCAGGGGTGGACAGAGAGTGACTGAAGGAGATACAGAAACTCAGAGGGAGGCAATGTCCTTTCCTACTGTGTTTTCTGTTCTCTACCTCAAATCTGCATAACTGGAAAACCCCAAACCCTCCCATTGCCTTCCTGGAATCTGTCCTCCATTCCCACCACTCTACCTGGGATGATTGATAAACAATTCCTTCTAACTCTATTTATTTTACAGGAAAGGGAGCATACTAGGATGGAGATTAAAGCCTTTTTGGCCTCAGCTGCTGGTACAGATGCTGAGAAGCTGTGTGATTTTGAGAAAGCCTTCCCATCCAAACGTTCTGGCTGGGACCCCAATATACTCACTGGTCTTTGTGGTTCAGACACTTCACAAGTGCCTTTTGACTGGGATTTGGGTACAGTTCAAAAACCCATTAATTTGTCAAGACCACTGAGGGTCTCCAGAGACCAAAGAGATTGCAGGAAGCAATCTTCTGAATTTACATGTCAAACCCAAGCAAGTGCTGACTCTGACCACAAGGGAGCTGGACAGTGAGTCAGAATGCAGGAGCTGGGGCTCTGGCCACTTAGGCACCCAAGAGCCCTTGATCACTGCATCAACAGAAGGCCACCCAGTTAAGTTCCTGGTAGACACTGGAGCAGAGATTTCTGTTTTAAAATCTCTAACGGGACCAGTTACAAATGAGAAGATGTCAGTTTTGGTAGCCGCTGGCACACTTAAAGACTACCACTTCATACCTGAAAGAATGGTTAGCCTGAGCCACAAACAGGTGACCCAGTCCTTTGTGGTTGTGCCAGATTGCCCTTTTCCTTTTCTATGGCCAGGCATAGATCTCCTTAAAAACTTACATACCATCATCACCAATACCTTTACTCCCCAGAATTTCTTCTGCACCTGCCTACCAGTTTAACTGCCCCTCTGTCTGAAGAATACCTCCTATTCATTCCAAACTTCACAGCAAAGGCAAATACAGATCCCAGAAACCTACTCTGGGACCTGCAATGACAGTTTCCTAAGGTATTGGTCGAGGAAAATCCCCCAGGGTAGGGGGCATACCACCCATTCATTTTGGTAAGTCTCTTGGCTACAGCCACACTCATAAGGTTATGGCAACATCCTATGAACTAAAAGACTAGACTAGGAATCACCCATCATATCAAGAGGCTGTTGGAAGCAAACATCCTCACCCTGTGCCTGTCAGCCTGGAACATGCCTTTCCTGCTGGTCTGTGAACTGGGGACCTCAGATTGTTGGCCAGTCCAGGATCTCTGGGAGGTAAATAAGTCGACTGGAACCATCCACTCTACTGTTCTGAATCCATACACTTTGCTTAGCCTCCTCTCTCCAGATCATCAGGTCTACACACTCCTGGACCTTAAGTACACTTAAAAAAAAAAAAGATTTATTTATTTATTATGTATACAGAAGAGGGTGCCAGATCTCATTACAGATGGTTGTGAGCCACCATGTGGTTGCTGGGAATTGAACTCAGGACCTCTGGAAGAGCAATTGGTGCTCTTAGCCTCTGAGCTATCTCTCCAGCCTCCTTAAGTACACTTTCTTTTTTATTTCCTTGATACCAGTGAGCCAGTCCATATTTGCCTTTGAAGGGATGGATGTAAGCAAAGTCAGCTAACATGGACTCAGCTACCCCAAGATATTTAAAAATCTCCTCATGCCTTTTGAAGAAGCATTACAAAGGGACTTGGCAGAATTCAGGTGTCCCACCCTGACTCAACTCTGTCCCAGTATACAGATGACCTCTTTTGCTGGCAGCAACCAATGTAGTGACCTTTTAAAAAGACACTGGGCTATTGAGTCTCTAAGAAGGCAGCTCAGCTCTGCTGAGGAAGTCTCCTAGCTGGGATACCAGCTCACACAAGGTAAGAGAACTCTCAGTACCACAAGAAGGAAGCCATCCTCAGGATGTCCACACCCTGCTGTCTAATATTTTGTTTGTGTTCTGACAAATAAAGCTTGCCTGGAGATCAGAGGGCAGAGCTAGTCATTAGTTAACCATAGAGGCCAGACAGTGGTGGCCCACACCTTTAATCCCAGTACCTGGGAGGAGGAAGCAGGAAGATCAGGAGTTCAAGGCCACCCTAAACTACAGGAGATTGAACCAGTCTAAAAGAAAGAGAGTGGGTGATGGTGGCCCACACCTTTAATCCCAGTACCTGGGAGGCTCATGCCTTTGATCCCAGCACTTGGGATCTCACACCTTTAATCTCAGCACTAGGGAGGTGGAGACAGGAATATAAGGCAGATATAGGCAGCATCCCACGACTCCCACCACCACCCCCTAGTTTGGCCTGAGATTTTGTAGAGGTAAGAAGTTTCAGGTGGCTGGCTGCTCTGCTTCTCTGATCTTTCAGCTTTCACCCTCAATATCTGACTCCAAGCTTTTATTTAATAAAACTAATTACAGTTGTGCTTCAACACCTCAAACTCAAAAGCAGGTATGGAATTTCTGAGGTCAGTGAATACTGCAGGCTCTGGGTTCCAAGGTTAACCAAAATAGCCTAGCCCCTTTATTTTGTCATGGTGGGAGATAGGCCTTTAAAATGGACAGCCACAGAAGAATAGGCTTTTCAAGAACAGAAGCAGTCCCTGATCCAAGCCTTGGCTCTACCAGATGTCACTGAAACATTCCACCATTTATGAGACTTGGACATTTCAAAGGGCATCATAACTCAGAGACTGCGATGTTGGCAGAGGCCAATAGCATATCTGTCCAAGCATTGGATCCAGTGGCTTCAGGTTGGCACTCCTGTTGGCAAGCCATAGCTGCAATCAATACACTAGTGAGGGAAGCTGAAAACTCATTGTAGGCCATGATCTGACTCGGATGTCTTCCCACGCTGTGGAGAGCCTCCTATGGGGAGATGGGAATGGATGTCAAATGCCTACATCACCCAGTATCAGATCCTATGACTTGATCGGCCCTGTTTTACGTTCACTGCTGAGTCTCAACCCAGTGACATTCATGACTGATGACAACCTTGAAATCCCTGTCCATGATTGTGAGGACCCGATGGACATTTCCCATGCTGGTTGCCCAGACTTTTGAGGCTCTCCCCTCCCTAAGGCATATGTTGAATGCTTTACATGTGGAGCAGCTTGGTCAATCTTCAGAATCAAGCAGGAAAGCTGGGACAGCAGTAACTACCCAACAGGACACCATCTGGGCTCAAATCTTGCTACAAGGTACTTCAAGCCCAAAGGCAAAATTAACAGCTCTCACGTGGGCTCTTCACTGGGGAAAGAACAAACAAGTAAATATTTATACAGACAGTAGTTATGCTTTTGTGACCCTTCATGTTCATGCTGTGATTTATAAAGAAAGAGGCTTTTCAGCTGATGAAGGGAAGACTATTAAACACAAAGAAGAAATTCTAGCTCTCCTTGAAGTTGCCTGGTTCCTTAAGGAGGCAGCTGTTATCCATTGTAAGGGACATCAAAGGGCCAATACGTCTGAGGCTAAAGGATCAGAGACACCCTGCAGCTGTCAAGAAGCTGAGATTCCTACAAGAGCCTCTTCCATCTTGCCCATCACCTTTGCCCATCACAGCTTCCTGTTCAACCAACCTATCCCCAGGAAGAATAGGAAAAGGCCTTAGTGGATCTCATCAGACCTAAGAATCATTTTGTATGAATTAGATGGCCCATCTGGGCACTAGCACACTGAAGGAATTACTGTCTTCCAGGTACAAGACGCTGGAGCTCTGAGAGATGGCTGCCCAGGCTGCATCTCAATGTCTTTTCTGTACCAAGGACAACCAAAAACAAGGGAGGGAAAAAGGAGTCCCCTCCATTCACCTGAAGGAGAGATGGGAAGTTGGCTTCACCCAGACAAACCTCCTCACACCAGCTACAAATATCTGTGGGTGTTCATGGATACCTTCTCCGGGTGGGAAGTCTTTTTTACCCAGAGAGAGGGTACTATGACAGTGGTCAAGACTTTTATACGAGATTATTCTTAGGTTTAGGCTGCCCTATCAATTGAGTCAGATGACAGACCTGCCTTTGCCTCATCCATAGCTCAGAGGGTCAGTAAGCATTAAACCTGACCTGGAAGATCACTGTGCTTACTGACCCCAGAGTTCTGGGCAGGTGGAATGCATGAGCCAGCCTATTAAGTCTACCCTCCTTCCTGACATTAATTTTAGAAACTGGTGAAAACTGGCCCAAACTTTTGTCTCTGGCTCTCCTTTGGATAAGATACAGGAGAAATTTACCCCCCTATGAAACTATGTTTGGGAGGCCATCCCCCTTGCTACCCTTTTTAAGAGACCCATCATTGAGATTGCTACTTAGTTTCTTTTTCCAGTCTGTCCAACAGGTTCAGACTGCAGTCCATACTAAGGTTTGAGATGCCTTTGTGGTTCCCTCTTCGGTGACATCACTCATTCCAACCAAGGGACCAAGTGCACATCAAGAAGATCCATAAAGGACTCACTCTTGCTTGGAAGGGACCTTACACTGTTATCCTGACAATGCCAACTTCCATTAGGGTTAAGAGAATGCCCAGTTGGACTCATCACTCCTGGGTCACGTCTATTCCAGACCAGGAATAGAGCTCTATGGTCTCTCACCTGGGCTAGACCCCCGCAAGTTAAGACTCTCAAAAAAAAGGGCTCCTGCCTAGATAGTCCAACTTGTTACAACTAGACCATCTACTTATTCCTTTACTCCAACCTCCTTCCACACAAGGAAAGTTCTGGCAGAAACTAACTGGACTGTAGGGTCCGCTAAGCCTGTGTTTTAAAATGATTTCAGGAAACTCTTAAACCATCCCATAGTCAACACTAGGAGTTATTTTCTGATGGGCTTAGGCAAAATGTCTTCTAATATCCCATATGATTGTTGGAGCATTAAAAAAAATAGACTTTTACCCATGTCCCAGGAATGAAAATTATTAGGAGCACCCCAGATGAAAGATCCTAATGTGGTCTAGAGGAAGAATTATTATATCCCAAATGATATGCATAGACATTGCCACCTATTTGGAGCCCCAAATGACTCTACTTCCTGTCTGTAAGAAGGAGACCTACTAGGAATTGTTCAAACCCTGTGACTAGTAACTTCATATATCTACAGGTCAGCCCCCAGATTATGCTTGGATTGTTGGATGCACCTGGGAATAAGATTATATACAACTGGACATGACTGAGGCACTTTGTTTACTCTCCACAGCAGACAATACCAGAGCCCCCAAAACGCACATTTGGCTGGATAGCACCTTTGGATAAACCTCTAGTCACCCCTTCCTGAGTCAAACAGGAGCCTGAAGCCCCTGAAACTGCAGGTCTACATTCTTCAACACTGGAGCTGTGATAACTAACTCCACCATTAAGGGAACCCCTGAAACATCTGACCTTTTTATTATGCCCCAAAGAATGCGCCATCTCCTAAATTATACCCAGCATGAACTGGCTCACGATTTCTGGATCTGTTTGAAGTCCCGACCCCCTTACTGCATCGGATCGGGAGCAGAGATCCTGAAAACTGTGTCCCCCAACTGGTCTGCCGGTTTGCTCTCAGAAACGGCTATTAAGTTGGGAGATGTGACTGGAAACACTTCATGTCTTTTCGCTGCAAATTACCCCAGTGCTAGTTCCCTTGTCCTGCTTCTTGCAATGCTAGTTTCATGGTTCCTCGAGGATCAGAAACTTACTTGGCTCCCACGGGATCTTGGTTTGCCTGCACTACCGGTCTCCCTCACTGATGACCTCAGAACAGCTGTATAATAATCCATCTTTACTCACGGTTGTACATGTTCTTCCCCAAGTGTATGTGTATTCAGGACCAAAATTTGGGGACCATCTTTTATTCCCTTTCAGGCTGCCCCATTGGCGGTCCAGGAGGGCTGCCCCACTCCTCCTCCTCCCAATATTGGTTGGGATAGGAGTAGCAGGGACCACTTCCTTAAGTACTACAGCCCTAACCAGAGGGAAAGAGTGCCTAGAACCGACAGAGGGCAGCTAGATGCAGACATGAGACATTAGACATTAGACACCTTCAGTCCTCTATTAATAGCCTCCATGCCCAGATAGTCCCTGGCAGAAGCTGGTGAGGCTTACACTTAGTTTTCATGTCCCAGGGAGGACTTTGTGAGGCACTGGGTAAGGCTTGCTGCCTTTGAGCTAACAAATCAGGAGTTCTCGAGGAGACTTTACAAAGGGTTAGGGGTAATCTTGAGGAAAGATAACAGGAACCTGAGTCTAACAACTCTTGGCACTGATGCAGGAAAAATTTGAGTAACTAGACGTGACCCTCTGAAGGCTTTACTAACAAACTTGCTTAGAAAATGGGCTGGAGAGGTGGCTCAGAGGTTAAGAGCACCAACTGCTCTTCCAGAGGTCCTGAGTTCAATTCCCAGCACCCACATGGTGGCTCACAACCATCTGTAATGAGATCTGGCACCTATAATAAATAAATAAATCTTAGCCGGGCAGAGCCAGGTGGATCTTTGTGAAACCTGTAGGGCCCTGGCCCCCCGTTTTGAGTAGCTCTTGCCTTGCTTGCTAACCTTGACCTTGATGTCCTCCCAATGCCTGCCGGTTTCCACCCTCCTGAATGCTTGTGTATCCAGCATATTGGGCGTTAACAGCTTAGATGCAAGACTGTAAAACATCGGTAGCAAACTTCTGCCCTCCAGGGTTCTCCCATTGTGCTGTAAGCCTGTATTTAAGGCCTTCTCCCTCCTTCAACAAATAGCATTCGGCATTCTGCTGAGGCAAATGACAAACAAAAACAAAAACAAAAACAAAAACAAAAAACTCTGAATCTGTAAAAAAAAAAAAAAATTCATGCTACAGTGGGTAACCAAGGGCTTTGCTGCTTCTAAAGGACTTTGAGCAGGATAATGACATGATGTGCTTGGAGTGACTGCACAGCAGTTAGAAACAGTCAGGTCAATAGGGCAGTGACAGACAAAGGCGCATGAACCAAGCCTAGAATACTAGGCAGGAGCTGATGGTGTCTCAAGACAGGGTGAATCCTGGGGGAGGAGAGTAGGCAGGAGCTCTGCAGGCCAGCTTGCTCAGTGGCAGCCAAAGGCATGACGCTGGAGTTCAGGTGAGCAGCCCTGGCTATAAGGACACCGTGGGAGCCACCAGCACATCACTGCTATTTAAAAGACATGAAATGCGGCGCTTCATCCCTTACAATTAAACGATCTGAAGGCAAGAGGGTGGCGTCGGCATCTTGCTCATTCTGGGTGGTAACTACGATGGTGTTAGGAATGCTGTTCTTTTTGTTTTTTTAATGTATGTTTGAACTTTTTTTCTAATAAAAATGAATTAATAAAAAAAAAAAAAGAAAAGAAAATGTCCAGTTGTGCAAAGCGGGATTCAGCTAAGGAGTGCTGTCTACAAAGTGTCTGGAAGATACGCAGTATGCTTATCTAGACTTCCTAGAAATGGGGACAAGAAAACTCTGTTTCATAACTGAAGCTTTGGGTTGCTCAGAAAGTTTCCGTGGTGTTTGTTCACCAAGCTTGACCTCCAATGAGGCTCCATTCCCATAAAAAGGGAAATAAGTCTGACTTCCAACAGGCCATTAGGCCCATCCCCATATAAAGAATAGGCCTCTAAAAGGTAGTTCAAAGGGGTCAGCTCAGGGTCACAGCCACCATTAAGTATGGGTCAGCCATTAAGTCCCCTGTGCTCTTATCAGTAAGATCATAATTCTGCCAGGTGGACAAGATAAACCTAGGTGACAATTTTTCCCGGGTGGGAGAAGAAACACTGGTATACTTAAGAAAATTCTAGCAAGATTTTGGTGTGTAAATCTCCCATCTGCCCACGTGAACAGACTTGCAGTGTTCTGTCTCTGGTTAAATTGTGTAACTTGGGATATAGGACCTAAAAGAGATTTGAAGTTGACAGTGTATATAAAATGCATCGGGCTAAGGTGTATATCAGTTAATAAAATGTTCTGTTCAGGGCCAGCTCTTCTTTGGGTGTTGGCCTTTATTAATCTCTAAGCGTGCAGAGTGCTTTCTCTCAGGGAAAGCATATTATTTCTATAACAATACCCCCAAACTACTGACTGGAGCCTTTGGCTCACCACCCTCCTCACTGACCCTGCTGGCCCTTTACTCCTCCTTTTTATACAACTTGTGCGGCTTTGTATAATAGATTGCTTTTTAAACTTCACCAAACAAAGAATCCCTTCAATTAAGCTAATAACTGCAGCTGTGCACGGCCACATCTGGTTTGTAAGGTGCTGTGTAGCTGGAGTTTTCTATCCGGGTCCCTCCAAGCCCCAGCAGTCCAACAGCCCACTTATAAAATAAACACACAGACGCTTATATTATTTAAACTGTTTGGCCTACTGGCTCAGGCTTCTTGCTAGCTGTTCTTATATCTTAAATTAACCCGTTTCTATTAATCTATAAGTTGCCAGGTGGCTTGTGGCTTACCAGTACCTTACATCTCGCTTGTCATGGTGGCGGCTGGCAGCATCTCTCTGACTCAGCCTTCCTGTTCCCATAATTCTTCTCTCTCCTTGTCCTGCCTATACTTCCTGCCTGGCTACTGGCCAATCAGCATTTTATTTATACAGAGCAATATCCACAGCAGTGCTGGGAATCAAAATCATACCCTTATGTAAGGTAGGCAAGCACTCTACCAACTGAGCTGCATCCCACACCCTGGCCTGCCCCCACCAAGGACTCTTTAAGGCTAGCTGCACATCTGGAAAGAGAGGCCAAAAGGTCCTTCCTGAGGTTACAAGTCTTAAAGTCGCTTCAGCTTGAAATAGCAGGCCAAACCCGTACACTTTGAGAAGGTCCATCTACAGTCCCACAGAAATTCACACTATCACTAGGTATCAGGGTTCTGTCCTTAATTTTGTCATCAGCCTGGGACAGTGGGCCAGCCTAAAAAGTGGGCGGGCCCTCTGTGTGTCTCCCTTTTCTCTTTCTGCTCTCTTCCCTCCACGCGGTCTGTCTCTTGGTCTCTCTGTTTCTCTCTCTCTCTCTCTCTCTCTCTCTCTCTCTCTCTCTCTCTCTCCTCTCCTCTCCTCTCCTCTCCTCTCCTCTCCTCTCCTCTCCTCTCCTCTCCTCTCCTAATAAAGCTCTAGAAAGGTAACTATGGCTCGTGTTCTTCTGCCAACCAGCACTCCTCCATTGGCATGGCCAGCCACAAGCAACACCACTTTTACTTGAGCTGATTCTTAGATCTTTCTCCACTCTTGGGGACACCCAAGATTGAAGTCTGATCCCAGTTTGTTATTTTAATTTTTTATTTTTCTCTCAGCTACAGCCATGAGATGAAGGGGTAGATACCACCCACTTACTTTGTCGGATGGGGTGGGTACCGATAAATCTGGCCACTTAACAGTGTCCTGGGAAGTTCTGCCAGCAAATGGACAAAAGCCATAGAACAAAGGGGCGGGTACCGCTAAATCTGGCCGCCTGCCAGTAGGCAGACTGTAAACTGATCCTTTTGGAAGACTTGTCTGAGGCTATAAGCTGATTTTTTGGCTTAGGAGCTATCCTGACTACTGTAAACTTAATTGTATGGATCTTAGCCTCTTTCAGACCTGTGTTTCTTAAGGCAGTTTGAAAATGAGTGGGTGGAGTTAAGGTGAGTTAGGGCCAGAGTCTTAGAAGCCGCCCAAGCCCGCCCATTTGAGGCGGAAGTCAGACAGAACAGGTTGCACATGGCAGATGCAGAAGCGGGAAAGGAGAAGGGTTTAGAGCTTTAGCAAAAAGCTTGGGGATAAAGTAACTCTTTATTTGCCCGTTCGCTGGCAGAAGTTCCTGTGACTCTGTTATGTGGCCAGATTTAGCGGTACCCGCCCCTTTGTTCTACGGCTTTTGTCCATTTGCTGGCAGAAGTTCCCAGGACACTGTTAAGTGGCCAGATTTATCGGTACCCACCCCACCTGCCAATGTAAGTGGTTGGTATCTGCCCATTTGTCTCATGGCTGTAGCCGAGAGAAAAATAAAAAATTAAAATAACAAACTGGGCTCAGACTTCAATCTTGGGCATCCCCGAGAGTGGAGAAAGATCTAAGAATCAGCTCAAGTCACTCACCATTCCTCTTCATCAAGGGAATGTGAGGGCTGTGACTGCACTACAGTTCGTCTACCCAGTAGACCCGAGATGACATTTTTCTCCTCGTCAGGAGCAAAAATGTGCCTGCCGTTGTCAGCACAGCCTGAAGACAACCCCCGGGGTGTCCATCGCGAAGAATATAGCTCAGACTACAGCCGCGAGAACGGCAGACTCACTGTGGTGAAGAACCATGGTGGTAGCAGGGTAGTTGTAAGGGGTCCAGCAGAGGCGAGGGGCATGCGCGCTTGGGGTCTCACAGTCTCACTGGACAGGGGAGGAAGTGGCAAGCAGCAGCAGTCAGCAGGTCCTCGGTGGTGTATATCCAAGTCACAGCACCAAATGTTGGTTAAATGGTGCTGCTCGTGGCTGGCCACCGCCCACGGCGACCATGCTGACGGAACAAGAGTGCTGGAGTCAAAAGCCATATGTTGGTTAAGGCAGCGGCACTGGTGGCTGGCCGGCGCTCATGGCTGGCTGCTGGCAGAGAGTGCTGGACAGAAGAATCACAAGCCATGGTTACCTTTCTAGAGCTGTTATTGGGAGACAAGGGGGAGAGAGAGAGAGAGAGAGAGAGAGAGAGAGAGAGAGAGAGAGAAACAGAGAGACCGTGTGGAGGGAAGAGAGCAGAAAGAGAAAAGGGAGACACACAGAGGGCCCACCCGCTTTTTAGGATGGCCTGTGGTCCCAGGCTGATGACATAATTAAGGACAGGACCCTTACACAAGGCAGATTCATCTTTTGTCTGGATAAAAGTTATTCCCACTTATATGACCCCAAGCTGTCCTTAGTACAATTCTCATAACTAGAATCCTGCCTACACATATTGGTGCAGGTACATACATCTGAAGGGTAAAGGTGAACATACAATATAGTTTAGCTGGGTGTTCCCACATTTCCAAAGTCAGAAGATGGCCACATCTAGCCTTCCCCAGTGTCCTAGTTAAGGTTCCTATTGCTGTGATGAAATATCATGATCAAAAGCAACTTGAAGAGGGAAGGATATTTTTTCATTCACAGTTTCATATAACAGTTCATCATTAAAAGCAGTAAGGGAAAGAACTCAAGCAGGGCAGGAACCTGGAGGCAGGAGCTGATGCAGAAGCCAAGGAGGGGTGCTGCTTATGTAGAGGGGCCCCAAAACAGCTTGATCATACAGCTGCCATGACAGGCTTAGAAGCCCAGACACAGCTTTTGTGACAGGCTTACTGGAAGGCAGCATCCAGACCAAGGAAAAGCCATAAGCTGACCCCACCCAGGGAGGGCCTATATCTTAGGGCAAGTACCTGACATCCTAAACATTCCAACCATTAGATGAAGTGGCCAGATGTCTCTGAGTCTAATACACACCTGTTTTTGTTTTACAGACATAAACTCAACAAAGAGGGGTAAATTTGTCCATTATATGTGTTCTTTGTGATGCAAATAAGGGAATAGGCTATGTTAGCTCCTCTACAGCCCACAGAGAAGATTTCTCTTGCTAGCCCGTATTCTCCATATTTATCTAAAGAACTCTACAAATAAAGCTGGGTGGTGGTGGCACATGCCTGTAATCCTAGCACTTGGGAGGCAGGTGGATCTCTGTGAGTTCGAGGCCAGCCTGGTCTACAAAGCGAGTTCCAGGACAGCCTCCAAAGCTACAGAGAAACCCTGTCTTGAAAAACAAAACAAAACAAAAAACAAAAACAAAAAAAAACCAAACAAACAAAAAAAAAAAACTCTGCAAATGAAAGAATTTGCTCTTTCTATTTTATTGACCTAGTGCAGAGTAAAGCAACACACTCCATCTCTCAACTACATCTACCTTTCTTCATATAGTCTTGAAGACTAAGAACACTGTTGATACAAAAACACAGCTCTCACCTCAAAGGAAAAGGGAGATGGTTTATTTTGGATTTCTTTAAATACCATGTTCTAACGAGGTAACAATTTCATGACATTTTGATATGAAGGGAGCAAAGAAAGTAATAAATCAACACAGTTTTAAAACACATTCATGAGTATATCCAATAGACAAGCATTGCAGTTCTAATAAGAATGGCCCCCATAGGCTCATATAGTTGGATGCTTAGTTGCCAAGAAGTTGAACTCTTTGAAAGAATTAGAAGGATTAGGAGATGTGGCCTTGTTGGAGGAAGTATGTCACTGGGGGTGGCCTTTGAGGTTTCAAAAACCCATACAGTCTCTCTATCTGTCTATCTGTCTATCTGCCTATCTATCTATCTATCTCTATCATCTCTTTCTCTCTCTCCAGTGCACACTCCATGCTCCCTGCCATGATGATAATGGACTAACCTCTGAAACTGTAAGCCAGTCCCCAATTAAATGCTTTCTTTTATAAGAGTTACCTTGGTCACAGTATCTCTTCACAGCAATAAAATAATGATTAAGTCAGCTATAGCTCTAGGTCTCAGATATTATCTGATGGCATGCTTAGCTTTTGGGTTGGTGAGAGCTAGTGGTCTAATAAATTAATACATCTCAAGAAATTTTATGTGGTAGTCACATTGACATTATGTCACACACAGAGGAAGACAATGGCTATTCAAGGATCCAAGATAATTTGAAGTAAGCTCTGGACCTGCAACATTCCAACCTCTCCACAATCACTGCCATTCTCATCAGCCTGTGTAGAACATTCAAATAGGCATGTCTTCTTCCTGGGAACTTTTGTCCACAGCACTTTATAGACTGTTGACAGCAATGTTACACAACAGAGACACTCTGCTTGCAAAGCTTCTTTTAATCACTTATTATGTTCTAGATAAGCTATATCTCCTCCAATCTATCACTGTGCAATCAATTGAGTTTTAAATTTAAAAGTGATCTCTTCACGTTTTTTAATTAAAAAAAATTTTTTTGTGTGTGTATGGGTATTTTGTATGCATGTATGTCTGTGCATGACTAGTCCCCAAGAGGGCCAGAAGAGGACATTGGAGTCCCTAGGACTGAAGTTACAGATGACTGTGAGCCACTATGGGTCCTCTTGATGAGAAGCCAAGTGCTCTTATCCATTGAGCCATCTCACCATCCCCAGGAATCTTCACATTTACTTATCCATTTTTTGCCAACCTAATTATTTAAATACAGGATTATATTGAGATATGAGTGGTATACTATCTTAGTTTGAGTTTCTATTGCTGTGAAGAGACACTATGACCATGGCAACTCTTATTAGGAAAAAGTTTCATGGTGGCTGGCTTAAAGTTTCAGAGGTTCAGTCCATTATCATCACAGCAGGGAGCATGGCAGCATGTAGGCAGACATGGTGCTGGCTACATCTTGATCAGAAGGCAACATCAGGAAGTGGTCTGTGACACTGAGCAAAGCCTAGGCGAAACAGACCTCAAAGCCTGCCCCTGTAGTGACATATTTCCTTCAACAAGGCCACACCTTCCAATAGTGCCACTCCCTATGAGATTATGGGGGCCAATTACATTCAAACTAACACACATAACAAAAGCTGTCTGTGTTGAAAGTATACAGCTTGATGAGTTTGAAGATGTGTGTGTGTGTGTGTGTGTGTGTGTGTGTGTGTGTGTGTGTACGTACACACACATACCCTCCATCATATTGATTAAGTGCAAGAAGAGACATTTGGAGGCTGTGGTGGTTTGAATGAGAAAGTTCCTCATAGACTCAGATATTTGACTGCTTGGTTCCCAGTTGGTGGTGGGTAGGTTTAGGAGGTGTAGCTTTATTGGAGGAAGTATGTAACTCGGAATAGGCTTTGGGATCTCAAAGCCACATCCCATTTCAAGTTCTCTCTCTCTGCTTTCTGTTTGCAGATCAAGATGTGAGCCCTCAGATTGTTGCTCCACTCACTGGGCCTGCTGGTTGCCGTGCTTCCCCACCTTGATGGTGATGGACTCTACTCAGAACCATAAGCCCACATAAACTCTTCCTTCTATACATTGCCTTGGTCATGGTGTTCTATCACAGTAAAAGAAAAGTAACTAGGTGGTGGTACATGCCGTTAATTCCAGCACTTGGGAGGTGGAGGGAGTTAGGCAAATCTCTGAGTTCGAGGCCAGCCTAGTCTACAGAGAAAGTTTCAGGACAGCCGGGGCTACACAGAGAAACATGATCTCAAACAAAATAAAGCAAGCAAACAAACAAAAATCAAAAAACAAAGCAAAACCCAAACAAACAAACAAGAAAAATGGATAATACACAGTTGATGGATAAATTCATGGGATAGATTGTGGTATAGAGTTTGTGTGTGTGTGTGTGTGTGTGTGTGTGTGTGTGTGTGTGTGTGTGTGTGTGTGTGTGTGTGTGTGTGTGTGTGTGAGAGAGAGAGAGAGAGACAGAGAGAGAGAGAGAGAGAGAGAGAGAGAGAGAGAGAGAGAGAGAGAGAGAGAGAGAGAATATGAATACGTGTCTGTATGATGTGCATATAGGAGCACACTTGGAGGTCAGAAGAGGACATCAGGGGTCTTGCTCTACCTTATTCCCTTGAGACAGCATCTCTCACTGAACATGGAGCTTGGGTAGTAGCCAGCAGACCTCAATTATTCTCCTGTCTCTACCATCCCTGAGGATGGGTACACACACAGGCATACCCAGTTTTTGATATGGGTGCTATGGGTTTGAACTCAGGTGCTCATGTTGGCACAGCAAGCACTCACACCCACTGAGTCATTTCCCCAGCCCTCCCTCACCACTTTTTGAGACAGAGTCTTTATCTCACATTGTCTGGAACTAGGTGTGTAGCTGAGGATGGCTTTGAAAGTCTATCCACCACACTCAGTTTATTCAGTGTTGGAAAGTGAGCCCAGGGCTCCCTGTATGCTAGCAAGCACTCTACTTATAGCCCCCAATACTTATAAATCTTACATAATAAGACCTTGTCCCATTTGACATTTTGCCATTCAGTCTCTGGCAACCACTGACTCACTCACTATTCTCTGATATTGTTGTACTGTGACTGAACCCAAGATTTCATGCATGCTAGAAAAGTGCTCTAGAGCCTGGAGATAAAGCTCAGTGGTTATGGACACTCTTCCAGATGACCTGGGCTTATTGGCCAACATTTACACAGAGGCTCACAGCCATCTGTAACTCCAGTTCCAGGAGACCTGACACCCTCTTCTAGCCTCTAAGGGCACTGCACACATGTAGTGCACATACACACATGCATGCAAAACACTCATAAAATAAACATAAATAAGATTTAAAGTGCTCTATCATTGTGCTCTATTTCTAGCTCCTGTTCTCTGATTCTGAGTTTGATTATCTTTCACTAAAGACAATGCACTTCAGGTTCGTACATGGTGTTGTCAAGAGGCCATGTTTCCTTCTTTGTAAGGTTGAAGGATGTACCGCTGTATGAGTATGCTGCTGCTGCTGCTGCTGCTTCTTCTACTTCTTCTTCTTCTTCTTCTTCTTCTTCTTCTTCTTCTTCTTCTTCTTCTTCTTCTTCTTCTTCTTCTTCTTCTTCTTCTTCTTCTTCTTCTTCTTCTTCTTCTTCTTCTACTTCTACTTCTACTTCTTCTTCTTCTTCTTCTTCTTCTTCTTCTTCTACTTCTTCTTCTTCTTCTTCCTCCTCCTCCTCTCCCTCCTCCTCCTCCTCTCTTCCTTCTTTTCCTTCTCCTCCTCCTCCTGTCCTTTTTCTTCTTTTTCTTTTCCTTCTTCTTTTCTTCCTCCTCTTCATCTTCTTCCTCCTCCTCCTCCTCTTTCCATGTTTTTATCTCCACCCAGGGAGAAGACAGACTTGGATTCTAACTGTTGAGCCCTCTCTCTGGCCTCTGTGACAACTTTCGATGCGGACTCTGCTTTGTCTAATATGAGGATAAGATAGCCAGCAATTCCTGCTGTCTTTTAACTTCTTTCTGTTGATCTTCTTTTATCATCCCCTCACTTTCAGCTTGATGTATCCTTTAATTGAAAATGTCTGGAGGAAACACAAATAAACACTGGTTTTGTGGGTTTTTTTTTGTTTTTGAGAAGAGGTATTATTATGAAGCCCCATCTAACCAAGAAGTTGCAGTGTAGCTGAGGACAGCCACAGATAGCTTTCTTTATTTTTTAATTTATTTATGCATTTATTTAGATGGATATCTACCTGCCTGTTTCCTGAGTGCTAGGACTAAAGGCAGAGCAATGACCTTCTGATCTCCCTACTTTAACCTCCCAAGTGCTGAGGATGGAAGTATGAGACACCATGCCCAGTTTTATGTTGTGCTAAGGATCAAATCAAAGCCTTGTCCAGGCTAGCACGCACTATACCTACTGAGCTACACATAACCCTATCTCCTGGTATGGGCTTTTGTTTTGTTTTTGAAATTTATATTTTTCAGAGCTAGAGAGATGGCTCACTGATTAAGAGCACTTTCTGCTCTTGTGGAGGACCCAGATCAGGTTCTCAGCACTCACATGGTGGCTCACAACTGTTTTTAACTCTAGTTCAGGGGATCCATGTCTTCTGCCTTCCATGAGTACAGCATGAATGTGGTACATACATATACACAGTCAAAACACTCATATACATAGATAGATAGATAGATAGATAGATAGATAGATAACATGTATTAATAAAAAGTTAAAGAAATTGGTACATTCAAATTCTTTTGTGTGGCCCCTATTTAGGTATTTTCATCTATAGGTAGATATTAAATCATACAAGTACAAAGCTTAGAACTTACCATTTTTCCTTCTTGCTGATGTCACTTAGATTTTCCCCCCTTGGCTATCAAACCAAGCAATCACCAAGCCTGGATGTCGGGAAGTAGAGGAAAAGGGAGGAACTAGAGCAGCTCTCCTCCCTCCCACCTCACTTCCTGTAGTCAAGGACATGTACTCTCTGTCCAAACATGGCTGCTGGGTGACCCTAGCACCTGGTGTAAAAGAGAGACGACATACTAGACACTTGATACAAATGGCAGGAAGATTACACCTGAGCTACTGAGAAGCAAGTCTCTGCACAGCTGACTTCAGCTCCAAACACAGTAAAGCCAGCAGGGATTTCGAGCCAACAAGCACAGCCAAAGGGTCAGCTGAGGGGAAACAACTAAGAGTGACCTCCCTAGACATCTCCAATAGGGGACTGTTGTAAAACTGGCCCAACAGGATTCCCCATAGAGCCTGGCCGGCCAAGGGTTTGGACAAGGAATGCAATCAGATACACACCACAGACAGCCTTCTTGCTAAAATAGACCCAGTAGGTCCAGGGCTTGGAGGGCCAATTATAGACCCAACCAAGAAGAGAGCTGCTTGGCTGTGGTTTCTCCAGCCTGGAAGGGCACTTGCTTTCTGGTCAATCTCCAAGTGCCCTTCAGGCACTGTTTTGCTTTGCAATTGCTTTTACACTATACAACACATTTTTATTGTTAATTCCTTCTGTTAAAAACTCAGAGGTAAAGAGCACTGGCTGCTCTTCTGGAGATCCTGAGTTCAATTCATAGCAACCACATGGTTGCTCACAACCATCTATAATAGGATCCGATGTTCTCTTCTGTAACGCAGGCATACATGCAAGTAGAGCCCTCATATACATAAAATACATAAATAAATAAAAAAAAAACTTTTTGTTGATATACTTACCCGTTCAGGAAAGTACAAAACCTCATGTGACTGGGTTGTGCAATATTTGCCTAACACACCCAAGACCAGGGGTTTGATCCCCTGCACCTCATAAACCAGGCATGGTAGTACACACCTGTAACTCTAGCTTAGAAGGTAGAAACAAGATGATAAAAAGTTAAAGGTTATCCTTGGCTACATAGTAAGTTTGGAGTTTGAGACTAGCCTGATCTATTTGAGATGCTGTCTCAGGGGGAAAAATAAATAAATAAAATAAAGAAAGAAAGTAAAAGCTCTGCTGATGAAGTCATTGCCATTCAAGTCCCAGGACCTGAGTTCAATCCCTACCAACCAACCAAAGCCAAGCTGGGTCTGGTGGTGCACATCTGTAATACTGCTCTGGAGAGGCAGACAGGCAAATCCCTGGAGTTAGCTAACCAGCCAGCCTGGCTTACTTAACTCATGAGACCTGGTTTCAGTGAGAAGCTATCTCTTAAAATAAAAAATTAAAAAATTAAAAATTAAAAAAAAAAAAAGGTGAAGGTATGAGAAACATTTTCTGTTTGTTTTTTTCTACCAAAGGTGAATAGGCTGTTTTGTTTTGTTTTTGAAATCAAGGTAAGGACTTACAGTTCCTGAACTGTCCCTTCCCCTTTGTGCTGTTTGGCCAATTTTATCAGATTGTCCAGTTGAGCTCCCATCAATGGGATGAGACAAAGTCACCACCTATGACAGGAATGACAGGCAAAAGCCCTCTTGGCCCGGTGTGCTTTGAGCCCTGTCTGGGTTCTGGCACACCTTTTTTGACAAAAGGAATTGCCTCGCCAGGTTGCTCTCACTGTGTTCATATGTTCCTTTGTGAGACACTGAGAATATTCTCTGTTTGTCTCTAACTAATAGCATGTGAGGAATGAGACTGAAGATTGACTTCCAGCTTCCACAGACATGTTCACGTATGTGTATATATACATACATGCTGAACCCATAGACACACACAAACATGCAAAAGAAATTTCTTACGTACAAAACCTTATGGGCATAGCCTGATAAATTTTGACAAAATAAAAGCATGGAATTTTCACTGAGGCCAAAAGTCATGGAACCAACATACGAGAAACTCCTTGATTGTCCAACTACAACCATGCCAAGATTGTCCTTCTAAGGCTATTGATTAGCTTTGACTCTGTTCGTATTTCATAGAACTACAGAAAAGCAACATGTGCTTTTTAATGCCTGACTTCTTTGGCCCAACATTCTCTCTTATAAGATGTGTTGCTCTTTAGTCTGTGTTTCAGTCAGGGTTCTCTAGAGGAATGATGTTTACAGAGTGAATCTATATATAAATATAAAAAAGGGGGTTTCTATTGCTGTGAAGAGACACCATGACCATGGCAACTCTTATAAAGGAAAACATTTAATTGGGTGGTGTAACATAAATCTTAAAAGGTCTTATAATAAAAAAAACCCAGAGCCAGATATTGGGTGAAACTGAAAAAAACAGAGAAGCAGAACAGCCAGTCACTAGCTTACTGCTATGAAATCCTCAGGGTAAAGAAAGTGAGTTCCTGTTTCCTCATGCCTTGTATACCTTTCTGTGTCCTGCCATATTACTTCCTGGGATTAAAGGTGTGTGTCTCCAGTGCCTGGTTCTGTTTCTCTTGTATAGCCCAGTGTGGCCTTAAACTCACAGAGATCCATTTGAATCTCTGTCTCCAGAGTGATAGGATTAAAGGTGTGTGTCACCACTGCCTAACCTCGCTGTCTAATTTAGTGGCTGACTCTGTCCTCTGAACCTCAGGCAAGCTTTAGCGGGGTACACAATAAAACATTATATTTTCCTTTATTTGTCTAAAATAATAAAAGGTTATAACAAATATAAGAAAAAATCTATACAATAAGTACAATAACTAAATATAATATATAGTCAAGAATTACATTAACAATGTCCAATACATTAACATTTGACAAATTCAGAGAAAAGTACTCCATTATTTGTCCAATTTTTGTGAGTCCAAAATGTTATACCTAATTCATGTTCTATCCTAACTTATATTACCAACCAAAAATATTTTCTGATGTCTTTCAAACTTACACACTTTACACCTCTTTAGTGAGTTTCTGTTTTGAATTTGTTAAGGAGAAAAACTATAACTATTTAATCTTCAATTCCCTCAGATCCCCAAGAAGGAAATAATATTAACTAAATAGGAAGTGCAAAAAAGGGACTTCCAAAAAGTGTGAGAAATGACAGAAACAGCTGGCTGCCTGGACAGTCACCCAAGGTTCCTCTGCAATATTGGGGCATCCATCTTCAGCCTACAGGCCAAGCATACCTGACAGACTCATCTGTGAAGCAGGATATTCTGAAGGGCTGTCCTACTTTTTCTTGGCAAGATGCAGCAGACCTTTCTTTTATGTCCTGCTTGTCCATTTTGGACAGCATACTGTCAGCAGTCGAGATAAGGGCACTTTCTTGCTCAGTGGCTAATTTTTGCCACAAAGAAAGTAAACTCCATATGGAGTTTCTTCAATGCCCATCATCTCCTCTGAAATAGATTGGTGTTGCCAGGAGCAGACATGTCTCATAGTCATAAAAAAAAGAAGAAAAACTATGTTATTAAAACATCTTAAATGCCATATTCTATAGATCTCTGAAGTGTTTGAAAATGACCTGACTATCTAAAATATATTTCTGTTTAACCTTGAAAACATATCCAATATGACTACAAGACTATTAACTTGCATTTCTTATATCCTAACTAGTTGGTAATAATAACTTTCAAGGACTATCAATTTGCTTACATTGTTAAATGAACTGTATAGGTACGATACCTTAAACAAGATTAGAAATATATATACAGTATTTTCTAACAAACTCAATCTCAAATTTATATCAATATACATAATTTGTATACAATGTACAAAAATTCAATCCAATGTAAAATATTTAATGGTAGTAGTTGCTTTTTAAAAGTAGATAAAATAATCTACCTTTTTATCTTATATCTATATTCTACCCTTTTTCTTTTCAGCATAGTTTCAATAATCTACCTCTTATCTATATCCACTTTTTTCTTTTCCTTTTTTTCCAAATAAGAACCCTGAAGCTAATCTCCTTTCTACCTTTTTTTTTCTGACCACTATCAATTAACAACTTGTAACCAACCGTCCTAAATAATGACAATTATCCATAACCCATGGAAAGACCAAAAACCACCCACACCACCTCTTGGAAATGTGGGTGTCATGGTCTTAAAAATACTTGCTGCTGTCTTGGGGTAAAGGCATCTCTAAGTGATCCTGAAAAGAAAATTTGGGGTTAATTGTCATGCTCTGGGGTAGGAAGCTGTACCATTTGTTGTCCAGTCTCTGCACAATGGGAAAATACAGGCCTTGTCTCAAGTCCTTACTACTGAGTCTGTGAGGCTGCATCATCTCAGCTAGCCATCTCAAAATTGTCCCGAGCAGTTTGTAGTCCAAAGCTGATCTTTGGGTGGTATTTGTCAACTTATTGGTATTATCATTGTCCTGATGGAATCATCATAGTAAGGCCCCATCATTTTTTTTGAAGACTTCAAAGTCACTGTTAGGCGTTAGTCCTGGTTCACAGCAGAAAACTGATAGAGACTCAAACCTGAAATCATGTACAAGAAGCTAGATGAAGCCTTTTTCTAGGATTAGTTAGTACTCTATATGATCATTAACATCATGACAAAAGATTAATATATATATATATATATATATATATATATATATATATATATATATCCTATAAATTTTGATATAAAATTCATACCTTACAAAAAGTTTTAAAGAGCCAAAATAAAACCAAAAAAATTATTAGATTATTGGCAATAGAATAGTCCCTTAATTTTGATTTTCTTCTGTCCTATATCAGGTGGCTTTTCTGACATGATGCAGGGATTTTGCTTTTTTTTTTTTTTTTTAACAAGCATGCTTGTGTTTAGAGAAGCAGAGGTCCACCCTCCAACTCCAAAGCCTGCTTTAATTTTTAATTGAACCGACCATTTGCATTATGTAGTCTGTAGATAACAGCAGAAACAAACATTTAGGAAGACTTATGAAATGTTATCCTGTTAGATATGTGATATATCAATAGGCCCATTTAATCTTTCTCTTGGGACCTTTTTTCTGGATGATTTGTCCTTATTCTTCAGATGTGTCATTTGTCCAATGTTCATTAGATTCCTTAGCCTTCATTCTCCTGAAAGACAAAAACAGAAAGCCTTCCCCAAGCCTAACTTTCGGGAGGTTCCTTTTTGGTAAGCTATATCTGATTAAATGAAAAGCGTTTGTTAGTGGTATAAGTTAGTTTAAATTGGATGGTCATGCTGGTCAATGAACTCTCACCTCTTCTAATTAACAGGTCTCTCTTGTTCAAATCAAACTTTATCAATTTTGATGGTATTCACAGTTTTTATTGCCCTGTAGAAACAAAAGTAAAACCTTGTACCCAATATAATACATATCCTGGTTTCCATTCTGAGGTCAGCACATGTTTAAAGTATATAGGCTGATTTAATTCTGTAGTTTTTTTCTATTATCCAATGTCTCTCCACAACTGTTGTTCCTTTCTCATTAGCATTGAGAAAATTCAAAGTTAATAGAGCATTATGCAGTCTATTTCTGGGAGGTTTTGTCAGCCCTTTCTGTTTATTTAGTGCATCCTTTAGAGTTCTATTTGATCTTTCTATTGGCCTGTAGGACTATGTGGTATACCTGTATGATGCTTTATATTGTAATAAGCAAAAAACTGTTTCATTTTACCAGAAACATATGCTAGAACATTGTCAGTTTTAATTTGTACAGGTATAGCCATAATGGCCATAACTTCTAGCAAATTCATGATTACAGAATCAGCCTTCTCAGAACTCAGAGCACTGAATAGGTTTCAATGGTATAGTGTACATATTTCAATTTTCCAAATTCTGCAAAATGAAATACATCCATCTGCCAGATTTCCATTCTGCTGAGTACCCTTTGGGTCACATCCTGCTGATAGTGAGTGGAGTCTGATTACATAAAGAACAAGTAGGACATTTCCTTATAATTTCCTTGGCTTGTTGCCAGATTATAGAAAAATCCTTTTTTAAACCCTTGCTACTAACAGGATGCTTTTTTATGAAACTCTGAGGCCTCCAGCACATTTCCTATCAATAGTTTATCGATCTCATCATTTCCTTGTGCTAGAGGGCCTGGCAGACCCATATGGGATAGGATATGAGTTATATATAAGGGATGATTCCTATTCCTGATTATTTCTTGTAACTGAGTAAATAATGAAGTTAAAATGACTCATCAGAGATAAATTCAGCAGTTTCAATATGTAAGACCACTCTTTTGGCATACTTAGCTGCATTGAGAGTTTCTGAAAAATACATTAATACCATCAGAATGGCATATAATTCCAATTTTTGGACAGAATTATAAGGACTTTGAAACACTTTACTTAAATTTTCTGATTTGTAACCTGCCTTTCCTTGTTTGTTTGCATCTGTATAAAATGGTCCAGATATGGGTGTTTCCTGTACAGTGCTAGGCTGAATCCAGTTAGCTCTCTTTATAAGTTCAATTCTATCAATTTGGGATATTCGTTGTTAATCTCTCCAAAAAAAATTACTGCAAGCTCTTTGCCAAGGTTCACTTTCTGCCTGTAATTTGTTAATTTCATCATTAGTTAAAGGTACTACAATTTCTGCTGGCTCTATTCCTGCTAATTGACAGTCTCAATTTTCCTTCTAAAATCAACTCAGAAATCTTTTCCACATAAGTTTTTGATTTTTTTTACTCCATTTATTTGGTAGAAATATCCATTCCAATATAATATCTTCCCTCTGCATTAAAATTTCTGTAGGAGAATGCTTAGAGGGTAAAATAATCAAAACACAATCAAGCTTTGGGTCCACACAATCCACATGTGCATCCCATATTTTCTTTTCCACCAAAGCCAATTCTCTCTCAGCCTCAGCTGATAATTCTTGAACTATTTAAGTCCTTGTCACCCTCTGAGGTTTTGAACAAATTACTGAGTTCATCACTTTTTTACCCCAGTAGTGGTCTATAGATTGGGAATGTCTCTGAATAATCTTTGAAAGTCATTAAGAGTCTGTAATTGATCTCTCCTAATTTGTACCTGTTGGGGTCTAATTTTCCTAGACCTGTTTTATATACTAAATAATTAATAGAATCTCCTCTTTGTATCTTTTCAGGAGCAACTTGTAATCCCCAACAGGCAAAATTTTCTTTACTTCTTCAAACATTCTTTCTAAAGTATCCACATTTGAATCAGCTAGTAAATATTGTCCATGTAATGATAAATTACAGATTAAAGAAATTGTTTATGTATTACTTCAGAATGGCTGTCATACAAGATATTGGCACAGGGTTGGGCGTTTACTATTCCCTGTGTCAGAACCTTCCATTGATATCTTCCATTGACTGTCTGGGAATTATTAGTGGGTACCATGAAGACAAATTTTTCTCTCTCTTTTTCTTGTTAGGGCATTGAGAAGAAATAGTCTTTTAAATTGATAATTATAAGAAGCCATCCATTATGTAGCAGAGTAGGCAAAGAAATTCTAGATTGTAGAGAGCCCATTGGCTGAATTACCATGAAAATAGCTCTTAGATCTGTTACCATTCTCCATTTACCAGATTTCGTTTTAATAACAAATACAGAAGAATTACAAGGGCTGGTTGATTCTTTAATATGCTGAGCATTTATCTCCTCTTGTACCAGCTGTTCTAAGGCCTGTAGTTTCTATTTTGTTAAAAGACCATTGCTGAACCCAGACAGGCTTGGCTGTTAAAGGAAGGGCTATTGGTGTCTTTGGAAGATTAGCAGCTGTTGTGCCCTGTTCTTGTACAATCTGGATGGGAGGTGACTATTCTTTATAATACCTTCTAATGTTTTTCTCAGAAACATATCCTAGTTTGTGCTTGGTTTATGAGGTTGAAGGAATGTTAGTCTGGGTATTCCATTGTTATAATAAATCACATCCCCATAGATTCATAGCTGTATTAGCCAAATACAGCTTTAATTTTCCTCTCTGTCCTTCTGGCCCTATACATTCAACACATCTTGTGCTCTGTTTCACTTGAGATAATGTCCTAATCCATAAAAGCTGAACATTTGCCTCCTGAAGAGACCAATTTGGACACCAAGAATCTGGTGCAATTATTGTTACATCTGCACCTGTGCCTGCAAGAGCATCAATGATTACGTCATTTATTCATATTTTTAATTTTGGTCTTTGTTCATTTATAGAAGTTTGCCAAAAAATTGGCTTTATGGTTTCTCCTGAATTTTTTGTTCTCTCTGCTTTAGCTGTTCTATCACCCCAAGCAATATGGTTTTTTACAGTAGGCATTAGGTTCTTTAATTGCTCTGAGAAGGGGTTTCTTTGAAGGAAGGAAAAGACTGAACTCAATTTGTCATGGAGGCCTGAGAGAGGCCCCTCAGGGAGTTTTCTGAAAGCAAAGACAAAGAATTGCCATGTCTGTCCCTTGTAGATCTACATTCATTAATCCAATGTTTACCTTTATCCACCTTCTGCATATTCCAGAAGGGAGGGGTATTCTGTTCAGATTACTCCTTGAAAAAAAAAATGTTTTTAGGAATGCTCCATTTACAATCCCTTTTTAGGTGACCTTATTTACCACAATTAAAACTTCTGACATTACTATTTTTCTTCAAACCTCTGGAAATCACCTCTCCTATATAAGTATCATCATGGTCATGAGATTCAATATTAATCGTACTTTAATCCATTCCTCCATGGGTTTTGAACTTGCCTTTAATGACCTAATTATCCTTTAGCATTGTGCATTAGCATTTTCAAAAGCCAGAGATTTAACTATTATCCATCTAGCTTCTGAATTTGGTATCATTCTATTTACTGCTGAAGACCACCTTTGTAAGAAATCAGTGAAGGTTTCTTTTGGGCCCTGTATAACTTTTGTAAATGACTCAATTTTCTTTCCTACTTCTTCAATTCTGTCCTAAGCATTCAAGGCTTCCATTTGGCATAAAGCTAGGCTGTGGTCATCATATAGACATTGCCTTTCTATATTAGCATAATTGCCTTCTCCAAGAAGTTGATCTTGGGAAATTTCCATACCTCTAACCCTACTTTGTTGTTCAGTGTTCTTAACCTCATCTTTTCATCAGGTCCTCCATTGTAGCTAGGAACCAGCCTTTAAGACTGCTGTAACCAAATCTTTCCAGTCTTGAAGGATAATTCTATTACAAGTTAACCATAACTTTAACATTTGCTTCACAAATAGAGAATGCATATCAGATGACACTATAGCTTCTTTGAATCTCCTCAAATCTAACATTTGTACAGGAGTCCAATCAGCTTGTACACTGCCTTGAGCATTTGGCAGTTCCTGTATGGTTAATGTATAGATTAAGGTTGGCTGTTTAAAATCCTTAGGCTGTTTCTCTGTAACCATATAATGCAATGCTGAGATTGGTTCACCTTTAAATTCTTCTGTTTGGGTCTGAATTTCTCTATGATCTGTTTAACAAGTTTTTCTAAAATTTTTATCTTAGCACTCACATTAACCAACTTTTTTAATCATAAAACAGAAGCAATCAAACAAATATTATTTACAATTGACATTAAATCTATCCCATCAACATTAATTATCCTTTCATTTAGTTGTTCCATTTTTAGACCGCCTAACGTGTTATCAAAAAGAGACCAAATACCCTCCTTTGTAAAAATGTTCCCCATTTTTAATGTGGGGAAAAAATCTCTTTTAACTAATTTCTCCCTTTAAGAAATCTCAATTGACACACCAACTCTGCCGATTGTGTAGACCAGTAGAAGTCCAAGAGGGTTTCAAGACAGCTGCCCAGTGTGGTAGAAACCGAAGATGGGGATCCAGGGAGAGCCCACAACCCACCAGGAGAGAAGAAGCGAAAGATCCAGCCATCTGGATCCAGCTGGTTAGGGACTCCAGCCAGCGTGGGCTGGAGACTCCAGCCACATGCAGTTCAAGACTGAGCTGGGGCCTGCAAGGCCACACACGAGTGGTTTTTTTGTGAATTTGTGCCACAAACATTGGGTGCTAGATGTAACACAAGTATTACAAGGTCTTATAACAAAAAAACCCCAGAGCCAGATATTGTGGTGAAAAATGGCAAATCAGAGAAGCAGAACAACCAGCCACTAGCTTACCTCTATGAAATCCTCAGTCTCAAGAGAATGAGTTCCTGTTTCCTCACACCTCATATAACTTTCTGTATCCTGCCATATTACTTCCTGAGATTAAATGTTTGTGTCACCACTACCTTGTTCTGTTTGTCTCATGTAACCCAGTGTGGCATTGAACTCACAGAGACCCAGACAGATCTCTGCCTCCTGAGAGATGGGATTAAAGTAGTGTGCCACCACCACCTGACCTTGATGGCTAATTTAGTGGCTGGCTCTATCCTTTGATCCCCAGGAAAGTTTTATTGGGGTACACAATATATCACCACAGGGTAGTTTACAGTTTCAGAAGTTTAGTCCACTATCATCATAGTGGAATATGGTGGTGTGCAGGCAGACATGGTGCTGGAGAAAGAGCTGAGAGTTCTACATCTTGCAGGCAACAGGAAGTAAACTGAGTCACTGGGCAGTATCTTGAGCATAGGAAACCTCAAAGGCTGTCCCCACAGTGACATACTTCCTCCAACAATGCCATACCTACTCCAACAAGGCCACACCTATAGCTGGAGTTTTTCTGGCTGGCCCATAGTCAGGACAAATCTTTCTCACTTGCCAGTCCCACAGCTGTTCAGACCCAATCAAGTAAACACACAGAGATGTATATTGCTTACAAACTGTATGGTGGCCACAGCATGCTTCTTGTTATCTAGTTCTTACATCTTAAATTAACCCATTTCTATTAGTCTCTAAGTTGCCACGTGGCTCGTGACTAACTGATCCCTTACATCTTGCTTGTCATGGTGGCAGCTGGCAGTGTCTCTCCCGCTCAGCCTTCCTGTTCTCTCAATTCTCCTCTCTGTTAGTCCCACCTATACTTCCTGCCTGGCTACTGGCCAATCAATGTTTTATTTATTAACCAATCAGAGCAACAAGTTTGACATACAGAATATCCCACAGCACTTCCCCTTTTCTTTTTTCAAAAAGGAAGGTTTTAACTTTCACATAGTAAAATTACAGATAACAAAACAATTATCAAGCAAGAATTACAGTTATAATATCTAGTCTACTTATAATAACTAGTCTATTTGGCAAAATTAAAGAAGATATCCTATCTATCTTATATTTGTGAATTTAAAGTTTCATATCTAACTTATCTTTTATCATAACTAAGGAAAATTATAACTATCTCTAGTGTTCAACTATATCAAAGACCTCAGAAGGATATAATACTACCTGAGAAATAGGAGAAGGATGCAAGCAACTTTCGGGAGTCTTGCAAGAGTAGATAGAGACAGCTGGCAGCCTGGTCAGTCATCCAAAGTTCCTCTGCAAAGTTGGGGCATCTGTCTTCAGCCCACAAGTCTAGAGTCTCTCAGTCACTTCTCTCTGTGTCCTGTAGAATGACTGACATCAGTTTCCTCTGCAAAGCAGGAACCTGAAGGACCATTTTGCCAGGCAAAGTTCAGTGGTCACCTTTCTATAGGTCCTGCATGTCCAGTAGATCAAGCGGTCCAGGCAAGAACAGTTTCTTGCCCAAATGGCTATTTTTGCCTAGGTGAAGATAAACTCCATATAGAGTGTCTTTGATGCCCATACTCCTCTTTGAAGTAAATTGGTGCTGCCAGGAGCAGACATGTCTCACTGTCTAGAAAGTCTAAATTTTTAAAAACATCTTAAATGCCATATTCTGTAGGTCTTTGAAGTGTTTGAAGATTACCTGTCTATCTGAAATATATCTATGTATACCTAGAAAACTTAACATGACTATAAGTTTGACTATCATAGAAGACTAATTGATCTGCATTTCTTAATTATCCATTACAATCTAAATGAGTTACATAAACATAATACCTCAAACAAGAGTAGAAATATATATACAGTATAACAAAAATAACTTTAAATTTGTATCAATAAACTAAAATCTATACCAATGTAAAACATTTCAAACAAGTCATTGCTCTTTAAAAGTAGGTTCAACAATCTACCCTTTTATCCTATCATATCTATATCATATCCCCTTTTCTTCTTTAGAAAGAGATCATATTTATAATCAACCTGATTTAAATAAAAATATTGTTTTGTTTTGTTTTGTGTCCTACACCAGAGGGCTCTTCTGATTTGGGACACAAGAATCTCTTAACCTTTTCTTTTAGCAATATGCCTGAGTTTAGGGAAGGAGTGTGCCAATTCCATCTCCAAAGCCAGCTTGGTATATTTGGGAATTTGGGCATAGCTTCTCTTTAGTACTTCCTCCTGGAGGGGGACGCTGTATCTTATGGGGACACAAAAAAAATTTTAGAATTATTTAGTCCGTGAGGGTGTATCTTCTGAGCCAGTTACCTTGAAACCATTCTGGATGTTGAATCATCTAGGCCATGGTGTCATCAGAGACCTTTCAGGGGGTCTTGGCTGGTTAAATCTTATGTCTTAATCTGGAACAACTCCATAGCCTCTTGCTTTCTGTGGAAACAAAAGCAGAGCCTCCTTTCCAAAGCAACATATCTTACATGCAAATTTTGAAATCAAAGTACCTTTAAAATACACATATTGGTTTAACTCAACAGCTTTTATGATCAAATGTTTTTCTACAGTTAAAAATCCCAAAGAAAAGGGTTGAAGATTTATCTCAGTGGTAGAGTGCTTGCCTAGCAAGGCCCTGGGTTCAGTCCTTAGCTACAAAAAAAAAAAAAAAAAAAAATTCCAAAGATAACACAATCCAGATTCTCTGTGTAATATCCATCTTTACATGGCTTATTTTTTATATTACCTTTACTGTCTCTTTAAAGACTTTATTTTTAAAAACTATGTATTTCTTTATATAACTTTATATATTTCTTTTTCTCTATCTTTCAAGCCTATGTACATTTTTACACACATTGTAAAGCATTTAAAGTCTTGTTTCATCTGAATCTGCCTTATTGTGTAACTATTGCTTTAAACTGCAGCATTTGTAAGACCAAAATGGCCATTGTAGCTAGTGGCTCCACCCACCTCAGCTTCCCAACATGGCAGTGGTATGTTTATCACCAACTCTGGGAGCCATCAACTCTTAGAAACAGTGGGTCTATGTTTTTATCAAAACAGCGCATGGCCCAGAAATCTCTCTCTCTCTCTCTCTCTCTCTCTCTCTCTCTCTCTCTCTCTCTCTCTCTCTCTCTTTTTATTTTTTTTTTTTTTTTGGTACTAGCAAAGGCTAAATCCACCATGCAGCATAATGTGTTGCTTGCAGATGCCTCATTCCCGCCATACTGCTGGTCAAACACACACACCAGGAACCTGCCATAGTAGCTCAAACCCGAAGGCTTCCACCAACTTGAGAGAGACAACTAGGAAGCTGTTTTTAGCTCTGTTTTGAATTGCTTATTAAATATTCTCAGGTTTAAGGTGGAAACTCGAGCCATTGGATGCCATTTGTAGCTGGAGTTTTTCTGGCTGGCCCATGGTCAGGACAAATCTCTCTCACCTGCCAGTCCCACAGCTGTTCAGACCCAACTAAGTAAACACACAGATTTATATTGCTTACAAACTGTATGGCCACAGCATGCTTCTTGTTATCTAGTTCTTATATCTTAAATTAACCCATTTCTATTAGTCTATGAGTTGCCATGTGGCTCGTGGCTTACCGGTCCCTTACATATCGCTTGTCATGGCTGCAGCTGGCAGTGTCTCTGTCTCTCTCTGCCTTTCTGTTCTCTCAATTCTCCTCTCTGTTAGTCCCACCTATACTTCCTGCCTGGCTACTTGCCAATCAGTGTTTTATTTATTAACCAATCAGAGCAACACATTTGACATACAGAACATCCCACAGCACACACCTCCTAATAGTACTCCTCCCTATGAGATTATGGGTGACATTATATTTAAACTACCACAAAGGTGTTTATTAGAATGGCTTACAGGCTGATCCAGATAGTTCAACAATGGCTGTCTACCAATGGAAGGTCAAAGAATCCAGTAGTGGTTCAGTCCATGAGGCTGGTTGTTTCATCTGGTCTGCAGTATATCCCATAATCCTAAAGAAGTAGGATCTAATGCCAGTGAAGACATAGACTTGCTAACAAGAGCAAGCCAGGAAAGATAGCATGTTTCTTTCTTCCATGTCCTTTATATAGGCTGCTTGCAGAAGGTGTGGCCACATTAGAGGTGGGTCTTCTCACTTCAAAGATCTGGATTAGAAGTGGATCTTCCCACTTCAAATGATTTAATTAAGCAAAAATCCCTCACAAGTATGACCAATAATTTTGGGGTTTTGGTTAATTTCAGGTGTAGTCAAGTTGACAACTAAGAATACCCATCACGTTCTCCCTGTAGCCTGCTTATTCTAGTTGCTCTATGCTATAGCTTTGTATGAGGTGATTGTTTATTCCATCTAAGGGTCAGAACACTTGAGTAATTTCTATGTTTGTGTTTGAATGGTACTGCTGTAAACATTCTTGTATTTTGGTGTTGGCCAATGTGATGTATTTCTCTTGAGTGTAACTAAGAGGGCAAATGAATAGACTCATTTCCCTGCAAAGACTGGACCAATTTATACTCTCAGTCAGTAGTAAAAGGAATTGCCAGTGTGTGTGTGTGTGTGTGTGTGTGTGTGTGTGTGTGTGTGTGTGTACATGCATGTTTGCTTGTGGAGGTCAGAGAACAACTTGCAGGAGTTGGTTCTTTCCTTCTACTTCTACTGTGTGGGTCCTTGGGATTGAAGGCTTTGGCAGCAAGAGATTTACCCACTGAGCCATCTTGCCAGCCCAAGAACTGCCCTTACCCACAGCACCATCTATGGTCTCATTTCGCCCTCTTAGACATCATTGTGGGTTTGGGATAATGCTGCTTAAGTGTTTACATTTGCATTTCTCTCATCACTGGGGAAATCAATATTCCTGTGTTTAGCCCATTTCAATTGTTCGAACTTACATCACACTTCCATTTTTTTTGTTCTATGGACATTCCTAATAGAAGGAATAATGGTCTCCTTGCTGCTTTTCTCCTTCTTTTCTCTGCTTCTTCTGCTGGTCAATTCTATCTTTCTCAACATGCCTGCTGTGAAAGGGGATGACAATTCCTTTATCAACCTTAGGTTATAAGCATTGATTTCCCATACACACAGATAAGGTAATCTAAGATAGAACATGAACTAACTCTACCTTGGAAATGTTTGTTAACGATGTGGGGATAAGAGCTGGAGAGATGGCTCGGTGGTGAAGAGCACTTGTGCAATCATGGGGGCCATGGTTCAGATCCAAGATCCCATGTAAAAAGCTGGGTGTCTGCAAACACCTGAACCCACATATATTCATAAATAAATAAATATGTCTTTCTTAAGGTACTGGGGATATAATACAGGGGCTTCTGCATGCTAAGCAAGTAAGTTCAGAATTTTTATTTTCCTCCTCCAAGTTTTGAAGTTACATATTTTTATATCATTTCTGTATGTATTTTCTAATGGGCAACTTTAGTCCTTTTTAAAAGTTATTTTATGTAATTAATGTATTTATTTTACAACTTGACTGCAGTTTCCCCCCTCTCTTCCCACTCCTCCCCCCCACTTCCCATTTGCCCCCCCCCCACAATCCACTCCTCCTCCATTTCTGTTCAGAAAGGGGTAGGCTTCCCATGGTATTGACAAAACATGGCATATCAAGTTGCAGTAAGACTAAGCACCTCTGTTTGTATTAAGGCTGGTCAAGATGACCCAGTATGAGGAATAGGGTCCCAAAAACGAGCAAAAGAGTCAGAGACAGCTCCCACTCCCACTTTTAGGAGTTCTACAAGAGGACCAAGCTACACAACTGTCACATATGTGCAGAAAGCCTAGGTCAGTCCCATGCAGGCTTCCCAGTTGTCGGTTCAGTCTCTGTGGGCCCCTATGAGCCTGAGTTAGTTGATCCTGTGGGTTTTCTTGTGATGTCCTTGACCCCTCTGGCTCCTACAATCCTTCCTCCCTCTCTTCAGCAGGATTTCCCAAGCTCAGCCTAATGTTTGACTAAGGGTCTGCATCTATTCCCATCAGTTGCTGGATGAAGTCTCTCTTCACCCAGACAACTGGGCTAGGCACCAAGGAGTATAGCAGAATATCATTAGGCATCATTACATCTTGTTTTTCTTTTCAGTTTCAATTCTACAGTGGGGCGTATTTACTGTCCTTTACCCTCTTAGATTAGTGTGGGGGGCCTGAGAACTGCATTGCAGCTCAACAGGAGACCGGCTCGTTCTCTTCACAAATGTCTTCATGTGGTATCACAAACGGGAGCGAGCCTCTGTGAGGTAGTTCTGGCCTCTAAACAAAGGGAAGAGCATCTGAGCTTCATGGGAAATGAATCATGAGAACATGACTGTGAAATACAGTGGGGGTTTATAGACAATAAGAGCTACTGCAACGAGATCTGCTTGCACAAGCTCAGCTTGGCATTGGCTCCTCGTTTTTGATGACAAACACTCTTTCAGGGAATAGAAAAGGCATTTTCCTTAAAAGGAAATTTGTTCCCTGCTTATAAGCAGAAAAAAAATTGACAGAGAGATCTCCTTGCATCATGAGTAAATACATATCGCCTTCGATGCTAAATGCGTTGTCCCAACGTGGCATCATCTGGGATGGCAGATTCGGCTCTCTTCCCCTGAGCCTTTTGGAATAGCTTCCTCAATCATATATTGGATTTTAGAATTCATCTTCTAGAAGTTTCCTTAAGAAAATTTGGTAGGAGGACTATGCAGACAAGCTCATAGACAATTGGCCTAGAACATGCAAGGCCCTGGGTGAGAGAGAGACAGATTTTGTTCCCTAGCTAATTGCATATGCAAAACCATTTTCTGCTTTTCTGTTTTGGGACATGACTGTATGTGAAATCTGACTTATGTCTTTTTTTGTCTTAATTATCTCTAAGATGCCATCCCAGGAACTTTTCATGTAGAACATTGACAACCCCAAATCCCTTTCCCCTGCTACCTCAGAGGTTCACTACTCCCCATAAGTACAGTGACCCTGTAGTCTGTGCTTTCTTCTATTCCAGTCTTGGATTGCCCCAAGTCTGGGGCATCTTCTACCAGCAGCCTGCTCGGCTGTGTTCCTTCCTTCCCTTGCTCCTGAAGGCACCTTTGTAGCCCAGGCGAGCCCTGACACCCCCAGGAAGCTGTTTCTAACTCTAACCGGCAGGCTCTACTGAGGTGCATTGAAGTCCATCCCCATCCCCCCCCCCCAATCCCCCCCCATTCTTGGAGACTTTACATGGATTTTTAAAGTGGATGACCCTCAGGTTTCCAGGGACTGCATTCAACTCCTTTTGCTTTTGTTTTATTGACAAGAATGAAAGTCCAGGGTGGAGCTAAACAGCCACGTTTAATGCTGAAATCTCAAAAATTACAGATTTCAGGGGCTATGAGTGAGGAGGCAGACTAAAGGGAGGCAGAGAGGGGCAAGAGAGAGTAACAGGTGTGAGATCTCAGGCTGGCCTCTTATAACTCATGATCCTCCTACCTCCACCCCTTCAGAACATCCTATCAGCGTGAGTCACTGCAACCAGTACCACATTTGTTCTCTGTGTTCTTGTGTGATATGAAAGCAGAAGAGGTAATACTGGGGGGGGGGGGGATGGGGAGGTAAATCTGAGCGAGGTATGATATGCGTGTATGAAAATTCCATAATGAAACCCACTATTTTGTACACCAATTGAAAGATCTAGTAACTGCTAAGTTTTAAATCCCTGGTTGCTGGGTTCCTGACACTACTGATGTAATAATAAGCCAAATCAAACTTAATTAATAAACCCAGGTTTAATGAACAGAGCAAGGCAATCCCGGGTGACCCTTTGGGAAAGCAGAGGAAGGGTCACAGGGAAGAGTCACATGGCAAATATGGCTACCAGGCCTAAAGTAACCTGTAGGTGTGGTCTTGAGTAGCCCCGGGAGGGATTGGCTTTTGGTGGGCTTTGAGAGGATGAGGGTCTGGAATGGGAGGACAGCTCTAGGGGAGGGGCTGCTATTTGGTGGGCTTAGGGAGGCAGGCTTGGGGAAAGAGATGGGGGAAGGGAATTGAGGTGGATCTTCCACCAGAACAGTAACATTTTAAACATTAGGCGGTGGTGGCAGATGCCTTTAATCCCAGCACTTTGGAGGCAGAGGCAGGCAGAAGGATATCTCTGTGAGTTCAAGGCCAGCCTGGTCTACTAATCAAGTTCCAGGACAGTCAGGACTGTTACACAGAGAAACTCTCTATATAGGGAGTACAACAGCCAAAGCTATGTTAGTGAGACTCTCTCTCAAAAATCAAAACAAAAACAAACAAACAAACAAAAAACCCAAAGCTAATTGTAGGAAGTAGTATTTTCTAGAGAAAACTGTCAGGACGGAAAAACAGTCCTTCAATCTATTGTCCCCATCTAATAGAAAGAATACATCTTTCAAGCAGGGCGCAGTGCTAGCCTTTAATGCCAGGACTTGAAAGGCAGAGCCAGGTGGATCTCTGTGAGTTCGAAGCCAGCCTGGGCTACAGAGTGAGTTCCAGGGCAGGAACCAAAACTACACAAAGAAACCCTGTCTTGGAAAAAAGAAGAAAGAGGAGGAGGAGGAGAAGGAGGAGGAGGAGGAGGAGGAGGAGGAGGAGGAGGAGGAGGAGGAGGAGAAGAAGAAGAAGAAGAAGAAGAAGAAGAAGAAGAAGAAGAAGAAGAAGAAGAAGAAGAAGAAGGGCATAAAGCCTTCTGTGCACCTTTAGTTCTTGCCGTCAATTTCTTATAAGCGAATTCAGACTCAGTTTTCTCATCAATGAAATGGGAATAAGATGTGGTCAGTTCTCCATAGTCATGAGTTATTCAGCTACAGGTTCCATCAACAATGAATCAAAATTTTTCAGGGGTCTGGAGAGATGGCTCAGTGATTAGGAGTACTTTGTTGTTCTTACAGAAGACCCAATTCCGATTCCCAGAACCCACTTGATGGCTCACAACCATCATAACTCCAGTTCTAGGAGATCCAATGCCCTCTTCTGACCTCTGTGGGCACCAGGCATGCACATGGTATATATACATACATGCAAGCCAAGCACCTATACAATAAAATAAATCTTTAAAAAATATTCAGAAGAAAATGTACCAATATTGCACATGGACAGAGATCTTCTCCCATTATCAACTCTTCTATAAATACTTCATAATAACTTCTGGCCTAACATTCACATTGCATTGGATATCATATAGATGATTTCTAGTCACATACCCTTTAACAGGGACATGTCCTGAGAAGCCACTGTTGAGTGACTTTGTTGTGTGACCATCACAGACTGTCTTTGCTCAAAAGTGTCTGTGATATGACCAAGGAACATAATATGGGATTGCAATCATATATGCAATCTACCATTGAAAGAGCATTATAGATTGGGTGATTTACAGGAAGATGTGCTTCAATTATATACAAATACTATACCATTTTATACAAGGAACTTGAGGAGAGATGGCTTAATGGCTAAAGTGTTTGCCATACAAGTACAAAGACCTGAGTTCAGATCCCCAGCACCCATGTAAAAAGGTGGATGTGGTGGCTTGCACCTGTAGTCCCAGCATTGGGAGAATCAGACAGGTAGATCCCAGGGGCTCATAACAAGGCCAACCTAGCCAAATTGGTAAGCTCTAAGTTCAGTGAGAGACTGTCTCAAAACATACAATGGAGAACAATAGAAAAAAAAAAAAAAAAAAAAAAAAAAACACCCATGCGTACAAATGGGTATACACTCCCTTCCTCCCACCCCTACATATAACACATATATACACACAAAGAATAGCAAGGGGACACCTAGGGAATTGATATAGCACCCTGTAGGGACCTGGAACTCCCAATTTGGGTAACCGCCGCCTTACTTGCCGACCTTAACCAGATGTCCTCCCTATGATGATTCTCTGCTGGTTTCCTTCTTCCTGAACACTCATGGGAGGTTCCTTGTTTGTGTATCCTGCATTTGGTGTAAACAGCTTAGATGCAAGAATGTAGAACATTGGGTAGTGAACTTCTGCCCTCCGGGGTTCTCCCATTGTGCTGTAAGCCTGTATTTAAGGTTTCCTCCCTCTTTCAATAAACAGCATTCGGCATTCTGCTGACCTGAATGACCCTCTGTCTCTTGTCTCTGTTTTTCCATCCACAGCCCCTCACTTGGACATGGTGAATGGATGGTGGTAGCATGGGTGCTACTGCAACAAATGGAGCGTCTACCGAGATCTAAGGAAGAAGGGAATAGCTGATGGACATGTGAAGGTAAGGCTGGCCAGCAGTTTTAAGAATTAAAAAAAAGAGAAGAGAAGGGTGAATTGATATGGGTGTAGCTAGCTCGCCGTCACTCCTCAAGGAACAGTTAATTGGACTGCTGAGGCGGCAAGGCACCATGATTAAGAGCAAGACGGCTAAAGATTTTGTTCAAATCCTCCAGAATGTTAGTCCTTGGTTTCTGGTCTCCGGAGGATTTAGATTGGGAACAGGTTAAGATTGACTTACAAAAATATTCACATAAAGAAGGGCCTGATTCCATATCCTTAGCTACTTTTTCTTTGTGACACTTGGTTAAAGATGCATTGCTCAGTGATGATATTAAGGTTCAAGAACAATTAACTAAAGCTAAAGCTATGTTGGAGGAGTCTCAGAGGAGGCTCTCAGATCCCTTCAAACTTCGGAAGTTTCTGATTCTGCAGAGTCATCTTCAGAGGATGATGATGTAGAAGTCAGATTAGAAAAGAATACTAGATGCTTAAGAGGGAAATCACAGAAGATTTCCTACAAGAATAGACCTCCAGCCCGTAACCCTAACTTTTGCAACATAGAGGTTCCTTCCTTCTGCACCCATAGAGGGGTTAAGGCATGCGGGGGGGGGGGGGGGGCGGGAGTTGCTTACCCAGTTATAGAGACTCAAAATGCTCAAGGTCAGATTCAAAGGGAACACAATCCCCTAGATTTTAAAAGCATCAAACAGCTTAAGAAAGCTGTAATGTCATGGGCCCCATGCTCCTTTTACCTCAGTTATACATGAATCTTTTTCTGCCTTAAATTGTACCCCTAGTGATTGGATGCAGTTGTGTTGCGCTGCTCTCTCTGAGGGAGATTATTTATTTTTGGAGGAATGAGTTCCAAGAACATTGTCAAACTACAGCTAACAGAAATGCCACTGCAGGCTTTCCAGCTTGTAATCTTGAGATGCGCACGGGTACAGGGGCAGTATGCCACTTTACAAGCACAGATTTTATATGATCCCACAGTTTATGCTCAGATTAGCATAGCTGCTACCAGAGAATGGAAAGGGCTGCCCAATAAAGCTGCTGGTGAACAACTATCTAAAGTCATTCAGGGGCCATCAAAACCATTTGCAAAATTGGTAGATCGTCTGCTTCAATTAGCAGGGAGAGTATTTGGGATGTTGATCAAGCCATGCCGATAGTAAAGCAATTGGCCTTTAAAAATGCCAATAAATATTACAAGGAGGCCATTAGGCCTCATAAAAATAAGAGCTTAAAATGATTATCTTAAGTTATGTAGAGATATAGACGGGCATCACATTATGGAACAGGTAATGGCTTCAGTCATTGGGAAAATATTCTGGAGGAGTCTGCCAAAAAACCTGTTTTGGATGTGGTCAACAAAGTCATGTTAAGAAAAACTATCCTCACGCCCAAACAGAGACAAAGACACGGGGACTTTGCCCCTGGTGTCAAAAGGGCCCTCATTGAAGTAATGATTGCCTATCTAAGGTTGATGCTCAGGGAAATCTCTTACCGCCTTTGGGAAATGGGCAGCGGGGTCCACTTCGGACCCCCCACAGTCAGGTGTACAGAGCCCTGGATACACCTGTCCCAGTTTCCCACCATCCCATCCAGTTCATTCCTCGAAGGAATCCCTTTCTGTCCAAGACCTTATCAGAGGCACCCCTGGAAGCACAGGATTGGACCTCTGTGCCTCCGCCAGAGCAGTATTCACCTCAGATGGGCCCCCAGGCTCTGGGTACTGGAGTCACGGGCCCACTACCCGCAGGGTCTTTAGGCCTGATTTGGGGCAGGAGCAGTGCTCTTATGCAAGGTATTAGAGTAATTCCAGGAGTGATAGATGAAGACTCTAAAGGTGAAATTAGAATCATGGTTGAGGCTGGTAAGGGGGTGACAGTTATCCCCCAGGGTGCTTGCATAGCACAATGGCTTTTGATGCCTCGCTGATAAACCTCTTCTTAAACCACATAGAGGTGAGGGTGGATTTGGCTCTACAGGCCTTCTAGCCTGCTGGATTTCCACCTTAGAACAAAGACCCACACTAAATTTAATTAATTTAAAAATTAATGATCACAGTTTTCATGGTCTTTTAGATACTGGTGCTGACACTTCAGTTATCTCTATCAAACACTGGCCCAAAGGTTGGCCCCTTAAAGAGTCCACCTCTACCATACAAGGTATCGGCACAGCTCAGACGCCATTACAGAGCAGACTGCTCTTAAATTGGAAGGATGAGGAAGGTCGTGCAGGAACTTTTGAACCCTTTGTGCTACCTGCCATTCCAGTGAACTTGTGGGGACAGGGTGTGTTAGATGGAATGGGAGCAGTGCTTACTACACAGCCTGAACAACAGATGCTGAAGAGTCAGGGCTACTGACCGGGCAGAGGCTTAGGGAAAAGGTTACAAGCAGATCCACTCACTACCTGTGACAGACAAAAGCTGTCGTGTCATGTCACTACATGTCCTGGGGACACTAGAGGATTAGAGTCTTTTCCATAGGGGTCACTGCACAGCAGCCCTCGATAATACAACCAATAAAAATCACTTGGAAAAGTGATGGCCTGTATAGGTGGAACAGTGGCCCCTTACTAAACAAAGATTAAAGGCTGCGAACGCTTTCGTTTAGGAACAGTTAGATGCTGGACATATCATTCCTTCCACTTCACCTTGAAACACACCTGTATTTGTTATTTTAAAAAAGTCAGGAAAATGGATCTTAGAGCTGTAAATAAACCATGCCTTTCATGGGAGCAACACAGCCTGGTTTGCCTGCCCTAGTGGTAATTCCTAAACATTGGCATTTAATTGTGATTGACTTATATGGATAATTTATTGGCTGCTAAAGATTAAAAACTTGGGTATATCTGTGGGGACATTTCCAGAGATAATTAGATCATGAGGGCTGTGACATTCTCCATGGCTAATCCATTGATGGATTCAAACTTTGAGTAGATTCTTAAGAAGAGGCGATACTGTAGAGGCTCTGCTCTGCCTAGGGGAAACAGCACTTGGGCCATATCTTGAAAAAGTATATCTTGCCCTGGCCCCTTCCTGTCTGTCTCTCTCTGCTTCCTAGGTTTGTTCTGCCATGCCCTCACCCTGATGGTCCTCCTCATGAAAGACCCGCAAACAGTGCAGCCAGCTGACCATGGGCCAAGACTTCAAATCTGTGGCCAAGATACATCCTTCCGCTAAATATATAAATAAATCCTTCTGGAAGGAAACACATACACACACACACACACAAACACAATTTGAAAAAAAAAACAAAAAACAAAAAACTTCTTGCCATTGTTCTTTGAACAATGATTTATTTGGGTATGACCACCAAAGCCCAAGCAACCACTAAGTAAGACTCTGTCAAACTTTTTTTTTTTTTTTAAGATTTATGTGTACAGTGTTCTGTCTACACATATCCCTACACACCAGAAGAGGGCGCCAGATCTCATTACAGATGGTTGTGAGCCACCATGTGGTTGCTGGGAATTGAACTCAGGACCTCTGGAAGAGCAGCCAGGGCTCTTAACTGCTGAGCCATCTCTCCAGCCCGACTCTGTCAAACTTAAACTCTCCTGCAGGAAAGGAACCCAGCAGTTCAAAAGAGAGGAAACACCTGCAAGTCATGAGTCTGGTAAGGAGTACACAAAGTCTATAAGGACCTCTTGCAGCTCAAGAGCAAAAATCAAACAAACTAACTCCAAAGTGAGCAAAGAAACAAAATACAAATCCCTCTAAAGAATTACAAGTGGCCAATAAGAACATGAAGAGTGAGGCTGGAGAGATGGCTCAGCAGTGAAGAGCACTGACTGCTCTCCCAGAGGCCCCAGGTTCAATTCCCAGCACCCACGTGGCAGCTCACAGCCATCTGTAATTCCAGTTCCAGGGGATCTGACACCCTCATACAGACATATAAGCAGGCAAAACACCAATGCACATTAAAAAAAAATGAAAGTAATTTTTTTTAAAAAAGGACATGAAAAGTGTTCAACATTACTAATTACCACATTAATACAAATGGAAACCACAGTAGGATACCAGTGTCACTCTATTAGGATGGCTGTCGTTAAAAAGACAAGAGACAGAAAGTATTAAAGGGGCCCTTGAGAGGGATTGCCAACCCTGACAACCTGAGTTCAATCCCCAGGACCTACATAATGTAAGGGAAAAAGCAACTCCTTCAAGTTGTCCTCTGGCTACACATTCATGCATGCACATGTGCACACACACACACACACACACACACACACACACACACACACATAAATTGATTTAATTGTACATAAGTATTTTTAAAAGCTTTAAAAAGACATGGGGAAGGGGAACTCTTGTACTTGGAGAGTATAAACTGGTACAGAATTACCAAAAATATAAAATATTAAAATAGAACTCCTATGTGATTAAGCAATCACACTACTGGGATTCTGAAAGAAACCAAATCAGTATCTCAAAGAGGCATCTACCCCCATTCATTGTGGAAACAATCCACTTGTCTATCAATGGGTAAATGGACAAAGAAGCCATGGCATCTATTAACAATGGACTGTTATTCAGAAGTTTTTTTTTTTTTTTTTTAAGCAGTCTCTAAGAGGCACGGTGGCACACACTTGCAGTTCAGGAGGCTGAAGGAGGAGGAACATGAATCTGAGTTCAGTTTGGATTACAGAAGGAAAGCCTGTCTCAGAAGGAGAAACAAGGACGATGAGAAGGAGAGGGAAAGAGCTGTCATTTGACACTACCTGGATGAACTTTATGGGGATTAGTAAAACAGCAAGGACAAAGGCAAGTACTGTGCATGCACCCTGCCAGCATAGGAACCCAGCAAATGAGAATTGCCAGCATTGGGGTGTGGGCCCTGAGAGGGGAGTATAAGATTTCAGTTACAAGGTGAATAAATTCTGAACTTGACATGGTGGCACATACCTGGCAATCCCAGCACTTGGGAGCATAAGGCAGAACTGTGAGTTCAAAATCAGACTAGGACATCTCATCAGTTTGCCTGCTAGCCTGGGCTACAGTGAGAGACCCCCGTCTCCAAAACAAAAACAAAACCCATTGTCACCACCAACAAAAAAATGAGTAAGGAATTCTCAGGATCTAATGTGCACGTGGTGACTATAGTTACAATACTGTACTGAATAATTGAGATTTCCTATAAAAATATGTCTTAAATGCTCTTACTACATGGGAAATGGAAGCATGTGAAGTTTGGGACTTGTTAACTAATTTGATCATATTAATCATTCTGCAGTATACACACATGTCAAACCATCTCACTGGAAACCTCAAATCCGTGCCATTTTTAAAATGAAACTTATTAAATTCATTTAATTTATAAAGTGTGTGTGTGTGTGTGTGTGTGTGTGTGTGTGTGTGTGTGTGTGCAGGTATGCTTATGCATGGTGCCCATATGGAAGCCAAAGGATAGCCTTAGGGAGTCAGTTCTTTCCTTCCATTGTGGGTGGCAGGGATCAGAATCGAGCCAGCAGGCCTACACATGAGCTTCTGACTTCTTGGCCATCTTGCCAGCCCAAAGCAGTGCAATTTTATTTGCCCCATTATACCTAAATAAAGCTGGCATATATATATATATATATATATATATATATATATATATATATATATATATATATATATATATGATAAGAAAAGGAGGAGGGGAAGAAAAAAAGAAAGGAAGGAAGGCAGGTGGGCAAGAGGGCAGGTCGGTCAGTATCATTGTCTATTCCAGGGAGGAATTATTTGAATACATAAAAAAAAAAAAAAAACAAGATTAGGCCAGGCGGTGGTGGCACATGCCTTTAATCCCAGCACTTGGGAGGCAGAGGCAGGCAGATCTCTGTGAGTTCAAGGCCAGCCTGGTCTACCAAGTGAGTTCTAGGAAAGGCACAAAGCTACATAGGGAAACCCTGTCTCGAAACCCCCCCCCCAAAAAAAACCAACAAGATTAACTAAAATATTTCCTTTTCTTATAAAATCAATCAGAGGCCGGGCAGTGGTGGCTCACGCCTTTAATCCCAGCACTTGGGAGGCAGAGCCAGGCAGATCTCTGTGAGTTCGAGGCCAGCCTGGTCTCCTTAGCAAGATCAAGGACAGGCACCAACACTACACAGAGAAACCCTGTCTTGAAAAAAACCCAAAAAATAAATAAATAAAATGAAATCAATCAGTGTTTTTGTGTGCTGTTCAAAATATTGAAGATAGAACAATGGATGCACACCGTACCTGCCAGGCAAGTGTACCACAGAACTACATCTCCAGCATCGTAGTATTTAATTTTCCTCACCTACCTTTCCTTTTGACTCTCATCCCCACTCCATTCCTGGTAATAAGAGTAAAAGCATGTATTCCTACAGCTATAATAGTTTTAGTGTCGCTTCAATCAAGTAAAATTAAAGAGAGGAGCCTGAAAAGTCCTGCATTCCTCCTCAATTGACTACAGACTTTACATGACTTGTTTTTGCCAATAATGCTGATGCCGAATTTCCTAGTCAATTGTTTCCTTATTATAAAATAATCAATTAGTCCATTACTAAGTGGTATCCTGAATCTCCTCCCATGTTCCATCAATATCTCCTCATAAATTGATGTAGGCTTCTACTTTAATTGACATCTGCTAAGAGTGCTTATTCCTCCTGTTTCGAAATAAATCCACCAGAGAACACACATGGACACTCCAAAAGCCACAAAGAAAGTCTGATTGCTGGCTGGCAGCTGCATGGGGAACTTGCCCAAATCGTGCAGCCCCGATTTGTCCTTTGTCTTTTAGGCACCAAAAACGTGTCCTGATTGGCACACTTTGATTAGCAAGAAGCAGAACTACAGAAGCCTAAAAGGAAGGTTTGCACATTTGGGGACTCCTGGATCCCAGGACTGAGGACTAGGGTCAGATAGATTAGGTCTTTGCTCCCATTTTGGCAGATGTTGGGGCCTATGTGCTGGGTTTTAAGGTCTGAAAGGTGTTTCTACCACGGTGTCTGCTGTGCTAAGGTCTGGAGGTATATTACACTTCAAACCACAATCATGCTTTGAGTGATGATTATCTCCCCAGTAGGAGAATAGCAAGCATGAGAAGTGTTGTGTATTTCTACAGATCTATGTTTGGCTGGGACTCCAGCTCACTCCTACGAAAGCCCCCATTTCTCTTTCTTTCTCCAAACCCTGCCCTCAGAGAATCTCCAACAAAGAAAAGCCCAGTTCTACATTCTTGGCTGAAGCAGCTCCTCCCCAGGATATCCCCCCCCCCCCCCATCTAGGGCTACATCTAGAGACCCTGTCTTAAAAAAAGTTAATCCCAATTTTATAGAGAAGGACTTTAAAATAATATGACAGGAAGACCTTAAGGACACGTGTGTCCCATGCCCACACTTGAGAATTAACCACAATGACTACTATCAATGTAGAGAACTCTGTCATCCCACTGAGCCACAGAGTGACCTGGGGGATACAAACAAGGGTTGGCAGAGGAAAGGGAAGGAACTTCCTCTGTCTGCAGGCTCCCCTCTGCCCTTTCTGCCTCACACAGTCTGCCTGAGCAACCTGATATCAGCAGGAAACGTATGTAGGCCAGTCTGCCCCAGCTGTAGCAGATAACCCTGAAGTTGTTTGTTCCGTGGCTGATTTTGCAGCTTCAGATTTTAGCTCACGGCTGGGTAACCATGGCTTTCATGCTCTGGTGATTCAACCCAGGCTATAGCCTTGGCACATGCACTCTGTACTTTCATGTAAATAGCAATTTCCTGACAACCTTGCTAAGTCACAGGCTGGGTAACAAGGGTGGTTTCCTTCTCCCAGGTCCATAAATAACCTCTCTGCAAACCTCCATGGCTTCTTGCTCAGCTACTCTGAAAAACAGTTCTCTCAGGATGAGATGAAAAGGACAGGTCCTTGCCCTCAAGAGGCACCGGATCTAATATAACAGGTGAGCCCAGAGCTGCCGATCTCTACAAACAGTGACGTGCTAGAGCAGGTGCCCCGGAAGAAAAGAGTATGCTGTCAGCAGGTGGGAGAGGATGAGCCTTATGGGAGAATACTGCACAAGAGGTTACATTTGAATAGAGTTTAAGAGCTCATCAGGAGTTCACCAGTGAGAGGTGGCTGGAAGAGTCAGACCTTTTCATTACTGTGACTTTATTTATTTTAAAGAGTCCTATGTAGCCTAGGACCACATTGAACTTCTAATCCTCCTGCCTCCACCTCCTTAGTGCTGGCATGTCCCACATCTGGTTTATATTAGTGATGTGACAAATATTTGGGGGGGACTTAGAAAAAAGAATGGCTTGTCTCATCTCACAGCTTCAAATTACTCGATGGTGACAGGAAACAAAAAGAGAGTCACGGGAAGAGACCATGGACATACTCTAAGTGTTCCAGTTACCCCAACTAGGTCCCTCTACCCATAGTTCCACGACCTACCAATAGTGTATTCAGATTTTCATTCCATCAGTGAGTTACTCCAGTGGCAAAGTCAAAGCCTTCATGATCCAGTCACCTCTCAAAGCGTCATCTCTGAACAGGGCTCACATATATAGGACCAATGATCAGTGCACCAGTTTTCTGAGTGGATACTTCCTACCAAACCATAACATCAACATTCTAGGAAAATAATACTGCAGGACCATGTGACCAGCTTCATGTGAAGGCAGAAACTTCCACCCTCAGGTATGAATTCCATATGCACAAGCTGTAAATGCTGGTGGATAAACATACCTCTTCTATATACTGATATCATTTCCTTTCTGGGTATAGAAATAATAAATGATGAACTGCAAGAAAACTACCTGAGCATCTCCACAATTAGTAAGAGGTAACACCATAGATGCAAATTTGAGAACTGTGCTGGCTAGTCTTATGTCAACTTGACATAAGCTAGAGTCATCAAAAAGGAGGGAGCCTCAAAATTGAGACCATGTTTCCATAAGATCAGGGCAGTAGATAAGCCTGTAGAACATTTTCTTAATTAGTAATTGATGACAGAGTGTCTAGCCCATTGTGGGTGGTGCCACAGTGGTTCTGAATTCCATAAGAAAGCAGTCTGAGCAAGCTTTAGGAGCAAGGCAGTAAGCAGCACTCCTCCATGGCCTCTGCATCAGCTTCTGCTACAGGTTTTCCTACATGGTTGAGTTCCTGCCCTGACTTCCTTTGATGACCTGTGATATGGAAGCCAAATAAGCCCTTTCCTCTCCAACTTGCTTTTGGCCACGGTGTTTCATCACAACAATAGTAACCCTGACTGAAACAGGAACAAACTTCATGCTTGGGCTAGACTCTGACATTAGTCATGCTTCAAGTGATCCCAAGAGTCAAAAATGAAAATTGTTTCATGAAAAAGAGGAAGGCTGAATGTACCAAATATATTTGGTGCACATCCGCCAAAATATTGAAAATATGTCTGGTTTTGCTTTTTTTTTTTTGGTTGGTTGATTGGTTTGGGAGACAGTGCCTCATTCTGCCTATGCCACTGAAGCTGACCTTGATCCCCTGTCCCTGCCCCCACTTCCCAAGCTTTGGGATTACAGTGTATACTGTTGTGCCTGTGTCTCAGAACCCCCAGAGACCACCAAAGAGCCGTTTTCCAATGCAAGCACACAAGAATCTTTTTATTATCAGATTCGAACCTGGGCCGCCAACCTATGCTCCCACACAGTGGATGGAGGAAAATTCAGCGGCCGTGGGCCCAGGAGTAGAGAGTTTTTATAGGGGAAAAACCCGCAAGTCAGGAATTACATTGGCAACTTGGGATTGGATAGAAGGGATTTGGGGCAAGGTGATTTCTTGAAACTATTGGTCTAGACTTTGGGAGTGAAACAGCATTTGAAACTATTGGATTAGACTTTTTGGCAGAGCAGAATTATCTAGATATCTTCAAGGGCCATAAATCACAGACAGGATGTCTGCAGGAATATCTGGATCTTGTTAAACTTTACTGCCCTGTATCTGTTCAAGATGCCATGGCACGTTCTTGAGGTCCTTCCTGGAACTCAGTTCAGCAGGTGGTCTGAGATGGTGGCCTTTCCTTAAGATGGAGCCTGTAAAGTCAAGTCTAGACCTTCACAGTACCACAAAGAATGGCACTTAGGCCAGCAGCTCAAACCCACTAAGGATGGGCCTCTGACCGTAAAGGCTTCCATGTACTGACAACCACTTCTTGACCACAGCTGAAGATATATGTCCCTAGAAAACCAGACACAGAGCCAGGCATATTGGTACATATCTTTAATCCCAGCACTCAAGAGGCAGATGCAGGTGCATCTCTGTGAATTCAAGGCCAGCATGGTCTACATAGCGAGTTCTAGGACAGCCAGGGCTACATAGTGAGACCCTGTCTCAAAAAAGAAAAAGTAAGAAAAGAAGAAAGAAATAAAAAAGAGAAACCAAAGGCAGACAACCCATGTCTGACCACTTACGGCTGCACAGGCCTCTCTGCTTTGCAAAGTCCTTTTTAAGCCCTCAAACAAAGACCAGACAACAGCAACCCTCCTGCTGGGTAGGAGGGCCCCAAAACAGCTTGACCACACAGTGCCATGACAGGCTTAGAGGCCCAGACACAGCTTCTGGCAGGCAATACCTGGACCCAGGAAAAGCCATAAGCTGACCCTACCCAGTGGGGCCCGCATCTAAGAGGAAATACTTGACATTCCAAACGTTCCCTATACTCCTAGACAATTGTCAGCCAATCAGGGTCCTGAACCCTGGAAATTCCCTCACCCCAACCTCTGCTATGATTTAAAAACAAACAAACAAAAAAAACCCACCTGAGCTTGTGAAGGCCTAGATAGACTTGACTTTACAGGCTCCATCTTAGGGAAAGGCCACCATCTCAGACCACCTGCTGTACTCAGTTCCAGGAAGAATCTCAAGATTGTACCATAGCAACTGGAACAGATACAGGGCAATAAAGTTTAACAAGATCCAGATATTCCTGCAGACATCCTGTCTGTGATTTATGGCCCTTGAAGATATCTAGATAATCTTGCTGAACAGTCCAAATAATCCCATTCAGTAGGTTGTGGTTCCCTACCAAAAGTCTAACCCAATGGTTTCCAATGTGGTTTTGAGCCCAAAGTCTATACAAATAGTTTCAAGAAATCACCTTGCCCCATATCCCTTCTACCCAATTCCAAGCATGTAATCCCTGGCTTGTGGTTCTTCCCTATAAAAACTCTACACCTGGGCTCGTGTCCGCCACCACATTTCCTTCCATTTGCTGAGCGGTGGCCCAGGTTGAACCTGAATAAAAGGACCCTTATGTGCTTGCATCAGAAACCAGCTCCTTGGTGGTCTCTGGGGGCTTCACAAAACGGGTACAATAAGCTCAGGGCTCTCTGCTCTCACCACTATAACTGACAGACAGAGAGACCAAGCCCCGGAGCTTGAAAATAAATGCTTTTTTGCTTTACATACAGGGTTTGGTCTCTGCAGTGGTCTTTTGGGAGTCCACAAGATCTCTGGGCATAACACTGGGCAGCTCTAGTGACTTTTGATACCGGAAATGGCACCTTTGCCTCTCCTGGAGCCCTCCTTCCATGCTGCTCAGTAAACTTCAGCTCTCACCCTCTCAGGTTCTCTGGATTTTATCAAGGGACTCGAGTGAGAGCCAGCACTGGCCTCTGGTGTTGGGATTTCTGGAGCTCTGAGTTCAGCTGATTGTGGAGCACCTTTGCACGGACACCAAGACTAGACTCTGTAACACTCAGGGAACAGCACCTATGTCTCAACCCTTTTCTTATTTACTTAGTTGCTATTTACTTATTGAGGCATTATCTCATTCTGTCCACTAAGCTAATTTCAATTCGTGGCAATTCTTCTGCCTCAACTTCCTAAATGCTGGGAAAATAGGTATAAACCATTACCCCTGACTTGTATTTTCTATTTTTTTCGATGTTCCTGAACAAAATTCTTTCTAGAAATGTAATCTTCATGGTGAGGCTGGTTGAAATTTAACCCAATTGTAATGCTTAGTGGTGGAACTTTATTAGGTAATAAAACTTAAGTGAAGCTATATGAATGTTACCTTTCTGTTGCCATGGCAAAACACCATGACCAAGGGAACTTATAAAGGAAATGTTGAATTGTGAGTTCCAGAGGGTTAGAGTCCCAGACCATCATGTCGAGGAGCACAGCAGCAGGCTGGCATGGCCTTGGAGCCATAGCTGAGCACTTACAGCTGATCCACAGCATGAGGCAGAGAGCTAACTGAGAAAGGCTTGGGTTTGAAACCTCAGAGCCAACCTCCATGACACCCCTCCTCAAAAAAAAAAACAAACCAAAAAAAAAAAAAAACTCTCAATCTTTCCGAAGCATTTCCAACAGCAATAGATGAAGCATTCAAATATTTGAGCCTATAGGGGCCGTTCTCATTTAAATCATCAAACTTACTCTCTCGCCATCCGTATCTCAATGCAAAATGCATTCAATCCAACTCCAAAAGTCCCCAGGCTGTTTCAGACTCAAGACTACTTAAAAGTCCAGAGTCTCTTTTGAAACTCATGGTGATCTCAAAACTGTAACACCCTATGAAATCTAAAAGCAAATTACATACTTCCAGCATACAAAGGCACGGAGTGTACGTTATCATTCCGAAAAGGAGGAATGAAAACATGGTGAGGGCATACTGAGCAAAAACCAGACCAAAACCCAGCAGGTTAAACTCCAGTCCTGTGTTTCTGTGTCTGACGTCAAAGGGCTGAGATGGCTCTTCCCTTCCCAGCTTGTTGACTGCAACACACTTCTCTTTCTTGGGCTGGTCCCACTCCCTGTGTGCAGCTCTCCTTAGGCGGGCATCCCACAGCTCTGGCACTTCCAACATCTTTGGGTCTACCATACAATCCAGACCTCATTTTCACAGCTTCATACAATGGTCTTTCTGGGCCTCTACACAGGCATTCCCCTGCCACACATCTGGCCTCAATAGTTCTCCTTAATCCAAGAGGACAATTCCACAAGCCCTCTACTCCTGTATCCTTCATAACGCTAAAGCCAGAACCACATGGCAGAAGCTTCGAAGTATTCTGACTTCTTAGTTTGGAGTCTGACCCGCTCCTTGAATTACATTTGCATAGACTTTGCTTCGTGGCTTTCCTTCTTCACATAAACTTTCCTTTTTACAAGTTTGGAGTTTAGCTTAGCAGGCTCTTGCCCTGAGGGCACCACGCCCTTTATTCCATTTTGCATCAGGCCTTTCTTTAAACTTCTCATCTTTTTGAGCACAAGCCTTGGCTCCAACATTAAATTTTCTGGTGCTCTTTTATTCTCCCCAAACTGCACATTTTATATTTCTTTTTGCCCCATTTGTAGGTCTGTTCTTAATTACGTCATCAGCCTGGGATGGCGGCCCAGCCTAAAAAGCAGGCGGGCCCTCTGTGTGTCTCCCTTTTTTCTTCCCTCCGTGCGGTCTCTCTGTTTCTCTGGTCCTTTCTCTCTCCCAATAAAGCTCTAAAAAGGTAACTATGGCTCGTGACTCTCCTCCAGCACTCTTTTCCATTGGCATGGCCACTGCGGGTGGCGGCCAGCCACGAGCAGCGCCAATTTAACCAACACCGTTTGCTCTTTTTCACTGTGAGTGATCACTAACACTCACAGGACACAATCAGGCAGCCACATTCTTTTTCAAAATATCACAACAGCCCAGTAGCTAATATTGTTCTCCTCTGAAATTGCTATGGGGTGGGTATCTGAAGAGGAAAAATCCAGAGATGCTGGAATAAGTCATAAATCTTTGTTCACCAACACTGTCACCAGGACTATCCCAAGCAAAGAGCGAGATGCAGCTGCATCCTTCTATTTGTTCAAGGTCTTTTGTTTGTTTGTTTGGTTGGTTTTTTTGTTTGTTTGTTTGTTTTTCAAGACAGAGTTTCTCTGTGTGGCTTTGGGGCCTGTCCTGGAACTCACTTTGTAGACCAGCCTGGCCTTGAACTCACAGAGATCCGCCTGCCTCTGCCTCAGGAGTGCTAGGATTAAAGGTATGCACCACCACCACCTGGTTTGTTCAAGTTTTTAAAGGCAAAAACTGAAATTGTGACATTTACAGAAGGCAGCTCTGGGCTGTAGCAAGCAAGCGTTGTTTTCAGAGACAACAGTTCAGTGGTCAGTCAGTTCTCGTAACCTTTAGATCAGAGACTCATTGTAGAGGAATTTATGGCTGGTCCAGAGACCAGTTTACTCTCTCGGAATTTATGGTGAATTTGTTGTTGGTCTAAGTGACCCGAAACCAGTTTACCCAGGATAGTTAACTTTAGGTCAGCCGCCCACTACTAACCCTCTTGAGCTGGACCCCCCATTGTTCACATTGATCTCAGCACCATTGTCTTCCAAGCTCCTACTAGGAGAGCCCATTAAGCCCCACTTACAGTATTCAGCTGCTTTGTTAATCTGAATTCTAAAGTCTTTCACATTTCTCCAAACAACAGCTTCAAGTCTGTCGCAGCAGGAGCCCACTCCCTGGAACCAACTTCTCTCTCAGCCAGTTCCCATTCAAACACCCACAGAGTGTCACCCTCCTTCTTCACACAGCAAGGAGACTGGACATTCCATCACCAACACATGAAGGTCTGCACCAGTAGGGGACTCCGAAGAGGGTCCCTCCCCATAAAATGGACCTCATCAGATATGGCTACCCAATCTTGACTTCCTGTCTATACAACTATGAGCCACATAAAGCTTTTATTCTTAATACATTACTTAATCTGTAGAGCTAATTACAGCAACAGACGAAGTACTGAGCTACTCTTCTGTGAATCCAAATGTCTGGTAGGCAGTACTTCAGATCTCGGGTGGGCACTATGTGCTCTGAGAGGGGCCTAGGATGTGAAGGGTTTTAGAACATTTCCAATAAGGTGACCTTCCCGCAGGCACAGAAAGGCTATCTGAGTGGAACAAAGGTCCTCAGGGCCAATTAACATTCCCACAACATGGTGCCAGCATGGGTATTGAGAATGAGCTAAGATGGGGAACACCGGATATCCAGGGGACCATGAGTAAGCGGCTTATACAAATAAACAATGATGTAATCCCTGGTTATGTAACTATGAGTCATCTCTGGCAAAATGCCACTTTTGTGTAACTCTTTGTAACTATACTAGTGAAACCTAGAGGTGGAGCGCTTGACTGCCTTTTGCCCAGAGTGAATAAAGTATGTCACATCTGCTTCATTATATTTTCTTCAAACATCTGGCTCTCTGAAAATGTCCCTTCCTAGCTTTAGAGCTCAGATCTCACACCATCAAAGGGTTTTAAATGGGAAATTGTCTGGGTTTGTATTTTAGAGAAACATTTGTGGTGATGGTGTCGAAGATGAGGGAACTAGGTAGTAACTGCGAGCCGGAGGGATGTTATCCTGTTCTATATAGTCTGTAGGCTGTCTCTATAGCCTCTTTGAGTCTTTGAAGAAGTGTTTTCTTTTTAATTTTCAGGTGTATAGCTTATTGACAAGCTCTACCTACAGAATCACTTCTTCTTGGACACACCTACTGTTTGGCTACTGCTCATTGTGTTCTGGTCTCAGACATGCAGACCTTTGTGCTAGTTGGTATGACTGTTAAGTTGATAAAACCCAGAACTGTCTGTCAAAGGAGTCTTAATGAGGAGTTTTCTAGGTCGTGCTGGCCTGTGTGTGGGAAATTGTCTTTCTCTTTTCATTATTCTATGTGGTATGGTGTTTCACCTGCATGTGTCTCCACACCGTGCCCATACCTAGTGCCCATACCTAGTGCCTGTAAAGGTGAAAAGGGGGCATCAGATCCCCTGGAACTGGAGTTACAGATGTGGTTGTAAGCTGCCACATGAGTGCTGGGAATGGAGTGCAGGTCTCTTGAAAGAGCAGCCAGCTTTGGGGACTTTCTTCATTGTTATTTGATATAGAAAGACCCACTCTAAATGTGGGTGACATCATTTTCTGAGCTGGGCCTAGACTCTATGTATAGAGTAGAGGAAGCTGACTGGGTACTCAGCAAGCAGGAAATGATGTGTTTGTTCTCTCTTTGTTCTTGTCTATGGATGTGATATGTGGTAGTTGGAACAAGAAACGTTCCCCATAGGCTCGGGTGTTTGTATACTTGGTTCCCAACAGGTGGCGCTATTTGGGGAGATTTAGGTAATATAGCTTTGCTAGAGGAAGCATATTACTGTGTGCAGGCTTTGAGGTTCCATAGCTCCACCAAACTTCCAGTTCACTCTCTCTGCTTCATCTTGCATTTGAAGGCATGAGCTCCCAGGCATCATGCCTGCTGCCTGTCAGTTGCCATGCTTGCCACCATGATGGGCTTTTATCCCTCCAGAACTGTTAGCCAAATGAACCTTTCCCTCCCTAAGTCATCTTGATCAGAGTGTTTTCTCTGAGCAAAAGAAAAGTTACTAACACATGATGCTTGGACTTCCTGCTTTGACTCTCCAGTAGTAATGAACTGGGGCCTGAAACTCTAAGCTAAATAAACTTTCTTCCCTGATGTTACTATGCAACATTTTATCACAGCAACAGAAATGATACTAGAACAATCCTGAAATGCCTGAGCCCTCTGTGGGTTCTACTCCTCCTGAGCCCCTCCAGGTCTTCACAGAACTTACTGTCTAGACCACTGGCCAGAATCTGGCTGTTGTTTTCCATCCTTCTATGTTCAAGATCTTGAACTCCTGTGATGTCTACCTGCTGGTGAGTGCACATTCTGCCTCATCCTTGGTGGATTCTCCAGCTGTCTCAGAGAGGTCAGTATCTGTCTTCTTCAGCATCACGTGAATGTATCTGTCATACTCCTTGTCCTTTTTCTGGTGGTGGGGAATCAAACCCAGGGGTCTCAAGCATGTAAGGTAAGAAGTACTCTACCACTGAGCTACTACATCTTCATCTCACCCCACCCTAGCCTCTTTTGAAAATTATTATTACCAATATTTTTAACTAGCACACTAAGTGATGGGTTTTTCCTTTGTGTTTTGTAGCTCTGGCTATCCTGTAAGTCACCATGTAGACCAGGCTGTCCTCAAACTCACAGAGAACCACCTGCCTCTGCTCCCTAAGTTCTGGGTTTAAAGGCGTGTGTACTATGCCTGGTGATGGGTTTTTCATACATGCTGTTTTTCTATCCTTCTTCCTGACTGTCCCATCTCCCTAGACTCTGCATGCCGGTTCTCACCTTCTACTTTCACATCAGATGTGAATACTCTAGTATTCTTTTGTTCTCCCCTGTCTCTAAGATTTTTCCTTTCCAGCCAGGAGTGAGGGCCCACACCTTTAATCTCAGCACACAGAAGGCAGATCTCTGTGGGTTCAAGGCCAGCCTGGTCTATACAGTAAGTTCCAGGACAGCCAAGGCTACACAAAGAAACTCTGTCTCAAAAAAACAAAACAAAAAATTTCTTCTTTCCCTCTCATGGTCTCCTTTCTAGTTGCATACCCTAAACCCACCCCCTCAAACACATACATAAAAATTGAAATCAGTTCCATCAATTTTTCTGCAAATACCATTATTTGATTTTTCTTTATGGCTGAATAAAATTTCATGTTTATTCATGTTTCATTCATGATGAATATCTAGGTTTGTTCTGTTTCCTAGATATTATCAATAGTGCCCCAGTAAACATGGGTGTGTAAGTAACTCTGTGGTATGTTGACTTAGAGTCCCTGGAGTATAGATACCCAAGAATGGTATAGCTGGGCTCTATGGAGTTCTAGTTTTAGTGATTTAAGGAAACACACTGGTTTCCACACAGTCTACACCAGTTTATGCTCCACCAGCACTAACCAAGGGTCTTCTTTCCCTGCAGCCCACCCCAGCCCATGTGTTGTCCTTTGTTTCAGTGATATCAGCCATTCTGACGAGGATGGAATGGAGTCTCAAAGTACTTTAAATTTTTATTTCCAGCCGGGCGGTGGTGGCACACGTCTTTAATCCCAACACTCAGGAAGCAGAGCCAGGTGGATCTCTGTGAGTTCGAGGCCAGCCTGGACTACCAAGTGAGTTCCAGGAAAGGTGCAAAGCTACACCAAGAAACCCTGTCTCAAAATACCAAAAAACAAACAAAAACAAAAACAAATTTATTTCCTTGATAGCTATGAGTGTTTTCAAAATATTTATTAATGATCTGTGTTTCTTCTTTGGGATTTTTTGGGTTTTGTTGTTGTTGTTGTTTTGCTTTTGTTTTCTTTTGTTCTTTGGGATGGGTTCTTAACTTCTGTTCCTCCTGCCTCCGCCTCTAGAGTTCCAGGGTTCCAGGGCATGCCACCACACTGGGTGGTGTGTCTTCTTTTGAGAACAGTTTAGTTCATGACACATTTACTCATTGATGATAGCAGCTGTTCTGTGTTTAATTTTTGCCATTCTTTATATAGCCTAGATATATTCTTTTTTTCTTTTTTGGAGCTGAGGATGGAACCCAGGGCCTTGAGCTTTTTAGGCAAGCGCTCTACCACTGAGCTAAATCCCCGACCCTAGATATACTCTTTATAAAGCCTATATATGCTCATATAAATGTATATTAGCCCTTTCTCTGAAGTATAGCTTGCAAGGATTTTCTCATTCTCTGTAGATATCTCTTCCCTCTGTTAATACTTTCTTGTACTGCACAGTAGGTCTCCAATGTAATACCACATATAAATTCTGTGGGCTTATCTCCTGTGCTACTAGAGTCCTATTCAGAAAGTTCTTACCTGGGCCTGTGTCTTGAACGTTTCTCCCTCTGGTCTGCCAATTTCAGTGTTTCACATTTTTAGTAAGGTTTTTGATTCATCTGAATTTATTTTTGTTCAAGGTGAGAGATATGGATCTAATTTCATTCTTCAGTGTGTGTATAGTTTTTCAGTACCACTGTCTGAAGAGACTTTCTTCTTCCAATGTATGTTTTTAACAATTTTGTCAAAAGTTAAGTGGCTGTAGCTACGTAGATTCTGGTTTCTCTGTACCATTTCAATTATTCTGTATGTCTGTTGTGAGCCATAAATTCCATGTGAATATGTTTTTGCTCCACACACTCCTGTCATTTCTGGTATTGGAAATCAGACCCAGAGCTTTGTACATGGTAGACAAGTGCTCTTCCTCAGCCTCCCCCCACCCCCACCCTTCGCTGGTTCGGCTCGCTTTCGATTTTGAAATGACTTTCCCTCCTTACCCCAGTCTGTACCTTCATTCATCTTGATCCTCCTGCCTCAGCCTCCCTAGTGCTGGGATTGCCAATACGTGTCACACCGATCTCTCCCCCAGCTGCTTTGGGTTGGTGGGTTTTGTTGTTTTGAGACAGAGTCGTACTATGTATCCCAGGCTGGCCTGGGACTGGGAGATGTTCTCCCACCTCAGCTTAGTGCTCTGTTACAAGCAGGAGATGCACGCCTGCCCCCACTTGATGGCACTCATCCCATCTGTACTTACAGTGCTGGTGCTGAGTGCTGAAATATCCAGCTCATGGCAGGGGCAGCAGCATGCAGACCTCCCATGGCAGGGGCAGCAGCATGCAGACCTCCCATGGCAGGGGCAGCAGCATGCAGACCTCCCATGGCAGGGGCAGCAGCATGCAGACCTCCCGTGGGTGAGTTGCATAGGCATTTCTTAATGCGCTGTGATTGTGGTTAAAGCCCCTTCAGAAAGGGGTCAAGGTGCAGTGGGATGAGCACAGAATCAGGAATCATGAGAACTGGGTTCCAAAACCAATTATCCTGTCCCTGTGAATGGAGCACACCCCAGTCCAAAGGAGGCTACAAATCCATTAAAACTTATTACCGTACACTTTTTCTTTGGCAAACACACACTGCATTTCATGTATGATGCTCAACTTCATTTAACAAAGCTTCCTGCTGATGGAATCAGGTAAAAGGAGAATCAGTAATTCTGTGTACTGACCTGTCTTAGTTACTATTTTGTTCTGTTGCTGTGATAAGACGTCATGACTAAGGTAACTTATAGAGGAGAGAATTTATTTGAGGCTTAGAGTTTCAGAGGGTCAGAGTCCACAACCATCATGGGAGGGAGTACAGCAGCAGGCAGGCAGGCATGACACTGGAGTGGTAGCTGAGAGCTCACATCTTGAGATACAACCACAAAGCGGATAGAGAGATACTGGAAATCCCACCTCCCGTGACACACCTCCTCCAACAAGGCCACACCTCCTAATCCTTCCCAATCAGTTCCACTTCCTGAGGACCAGCTATTTGAACTTATGAGCCCTTGGAGGCCATTCTCATTCAAGCCTTCACACAAACTGTTCATGATTTTAGCATTGAGATTAAGTGCAGACTGGGTAGACTCTATAAGGAAACACAGCCATCATCTACATCTGCTGAATGCTTGCTGTTTACAAACCACTCTGCTGAGCACTTTGCATGTAAAATGCTCATTTAACCTTCAGAATACATGAGTGATAAGCATATGATCACCTGCATACACTCGGTGCCCGATTAGCTGGGATTCATAGAATGTAAGTCATTTGACCACACACTCGATGCTAGTTAGTAGACAAGTAAGATTTGATAAACATCTCTACCCTGCAATTACTTAGTCTTACCCACTAAGATAACTGCTTTCTTCCTTCCTTCCTTCCTTTCTTTCTTCTTTCTTCTTTCTTTCTTTCTTTCTTTCTTTCTTTCTTTCTTTCTTTCTTTCTTTCGTTTGTTTGTTTTTTGGTTTTTTGAGACAGGGCTTCTCTGTGTAGCTTTACACTTTTCCTAGAACTTACTCTGTAGCCTAAGCTGGCTTTAAACTCACAAAGATCTGCCTGCCTCTGCCTCCTGAGTGCTGGGACTAAAGGCATGTGCCACCACCACCTGGCTCAATAACTGCTTTCTTGGTCTCACCCTAAATATACGAGTTAGAAGCCAAATTTCATAACTTATGAGGAACTTATTATTTGAGAGAGAGAATAACTGTGTAATAAAGCCAATCATCTTGGAAAATAGTGGGTAATTTCCCATCTTAAAAATGACAAGTATCACAGGGCATGGTGGCACACACCTTTAATCCCAGCACTCAGAAGGCAGAGGCAGGTGGATCTCTGTGAGTTCAAGGCCAGCCTGGTCTGCAGAGTGAGTTCCAGGACAACCAGGGCTACACAGTAATCCTGTCTTGAAAAAAAAAAAAAAAAGTAGCAGAGCTGGAGAAATGACTCAGCAGTTGAGGGCACTAGTTGCTCTTCCAGGGGACCTGGGTTCAATTCCCAGTACCCACATGACAGCTCATATCTGTCTGTAGCTCCAGTTCCAGGGATCTAACACTCCCACAAAGACATTCATGCAAGCAAAACACCAATGCACATAAATTTTTTTTTTAAAAGAGTAAATTTAATTTTAAAAAAATGACAGGTAAAGGGCTGGTGAGATGGCTCAGTCTTCAAGGGTTCATTTGTAGTCAAGTCTGACAACCTGAGTTAGATCCCCATGGTAGGAAAGAATAGATTCCTGTAAATTGTCCTCTACATGTGAGCTGTGGCACACATATACATGTACATATATGCACATAATGCACTCTCTCTCTCTCTCTCTCTCTCTCTCTCTCTCTGTCTCTCTCAATAATGTTTTTAAATTGCTTTAAAGATAAATAGAGCTGGGCATGATGCTACATGCCTATAATCCTAGGACTTAGAAGGCTGAGGCAGAAAGATTCTGAGTTTGAAGACTGCTTGGGCTCACAGTGATATTCCAGCTAAGCAAACAAATAAAAGACAAGGGCTGGGTGTGTAGCTGAGTTGGTAGAATGTCTGCCTAGCATGCCTAAAGCCCTACTAGGTTCAAACCCCAGCACAGCATAGAACCAGGGATGGCAGCACTTGCCTGTATTCTTAGTACTTGAGATATGGAGGCACAGAATCACACCTCCCTCTAAAGCAACAGGTTTAAAAGAAAGTATGTGTGTTGTTGAGCATAAAGTCTCCCTAGAAATCAGCTGGCTCCTTGCCTTATACAAGATGGCTTCCTGAAGCCAGTGTATCTTTTGAGCAGATACAACCCTTTCATAGTTCTCCTGTGTTACAAAGAAAAGGTTTCCTGCCAGGTAGTGGTGGTGCACACCTTTAATCTCAGCACTCAGGAGGCAGAGGCAGGTAGATCTCTGTGAGTTCGAGGCCAACCTGGTCTACAGTTCGAGTTCCAGAACAGCCTCCAAAAGCTACACAAAGAAACCCTGTCTCGAAAAAAAGAAAGAAAGAAAGAAAGGGAAGAAAGGAAAAGAAAAGAAAAAAGAAAAGGTTTCCCAAGTCTCAGAGTAGTTGCTTGTTTTATGTGGTGGCGCTGTTATTCATTAAGCGGCACTGTCAGCGTGTGAGGAAAGCCACAAGGCGGACAAAACCCACTATAGCTGTTTTATTAGTAGGGAAGGGAGGGACAGAAAAGAATATGATCAGGCCTGTAGAAGACATGTGTGGGGGAGGGGGGTAGAAGAAGTGGGAGGAGTCTGTGATCCACTTTTCGTGGATTCCCCTGCACATACAGGCTTACAGAGCTACGCAACACGTGTGCATAGATTTCGTGATCACACTGTGTGCAAATTATGCGACCGTGCAGTGCATGGATTACATAGGACATACAGCCCTGGAATGACTAAGCATCTGAACAGTGCATGTGTGGGTCCTGTAGCTGGGGGAGCGGCCAGGAATTCCAACAGTGGTACAACGACCTACAGGACATCTCACAGAGACACAGTTTGTAAAAACTGGTCCTGGTAAAGCCGCCTTCAATGAAGGCATGTTAGCACCCAATAAAGCCTCAGTATAGAGTCATTTCCTTGTTAGACGTAGTTATATTGCTGTCACGGGAGAAACGTGGTATTAATGTTGTACCTGTGTTGAGAAACCCCCAGGGACCACCAAGGATCCGCTTTCTGGTTTCCGATGCAAGCACACAAAGGTCTTTTTATTGTCAGGTTCAAATCTGGACTGACACCCAGTGGTGGCCGCAGGCTCGTGGGTAGGAGGGTTTTTAAAGGAAAAAACCTCAAGCTGGGAGTTACATGCCTTGGCACTTTAAGATTGGATGAAAGGGATATGGAGCAAAGTGATTTTGTGAAATCCTTGGTCTAGACTTTTGGTGCAAAACCACATTTGGAACTTATTGGATTAGACTTTTGGTGCAAAACCACATTTGGAACTTATTGGATTAGACTTTTGGTGCAAAACCAAACCTGCTGACAGGATATCTGGATATCTGCAAGGCCATAAACCGTCTACAGATGTCTGCAGGAGCATCTGGACCTTGTCAACTGTTACTGCCCTGTTTCTAAATTGGCTGCTTCTGTTCAAGTTGTCATGCCACATTCCTGAGGTTCTTCCTGAAACTGAGTACAGCCCCCCAGTTGTGGTTATATATTGTGTACCCTAATAAACTTTGCCTGAAGATCAGAGAACAGAACAAGCCACTAGATTAAACATAGAGGCCAGGCAGTAGTGGCACATACCTTTAATCTTAGCACCAGGAGGCAGAGATCCATCTGGATCTCTGTGAGTTTAAAGCCACCCTAGCCAACATGAGATTGACTCAGTCTAGGAGAGAAACAGAGCCAGGCAGTGGTGGCACACACCTTTAATCTCAATACTTGGGAGTCCATGCTTTTAATCCCAGCACTTGAGATCTCATGTCTCTGCTTGGGAAGCACACATGCCTTTAATCCCAGGAAGTGATGGCTGGGTGGAGAAAGGTATATAAGGCATGAGGAGACAGGAACTAAAGCTTTTCAGCTGAGGAACCTCTTTCAGCTAGAGGATCTTTCAGTCTGAGGAGTTGGTAAGGTAAGACATGGCAGTCGCTTGTTCCTTTGCCTCTGATCTTTCAGCATTTACCCCAATATCTGGTACTGAGTTTTTGTTACAAGACCTTTAGAAATTCGAGCCACACCTGGTCATCAGATGGTCTAAGATGGTGGTTCTTCCCTAAGATGGATTCTGCAAAGTCAAGTCTAGGCCCTCATATTGCCTTAACATTAGAAGCAGGATATTTGATATATTTGATATCGGGATCTTCTGAAATGAGATACGTTCTAGAATATGATTCTTGGAATAACTGTGTGGTTGGTTTAATGACCATGAGTTCCTGAATTGTGTACTTTGTAGGAAGCCAGCAAATGGCACTGTTTCCCTGGGTTCTAAGAACCTATATAACAAATTATTGAACCTCAGAAAGGAGTTGTCAAAACACCCTCAATCTGGGCTGGAGATTAAGAGCACTGGCTGCTCTTCCAAAGGTCCCGAGTTCAATTCCCAGCAACCACATGGAGGCTCACAACCAGCTGTAATGAGATCTGGTGCCCTCTTCTGGCCTGCAGGGACACATGCAGGCAGAATACTGTACACATAATTAATAAATAAATCTTTAAAAAAAAAAAAAAACTCAATTTACAACCAGCTGATTTGTAGAAGCCTGGGGGGTGGACAGTGTAAGGCTCTGGGGATGGGAGGCAGTCTTCTGAGACTGAACCCTTAAGTTATGGGATTTCATGCTAACTCCAGGTAGTCACCATCAGAGCACAGATCAATTTTAGAGTACCATCTCACATCTAGAAAGTGCAAGCAAGAAATGGTTGCTGGTATTGGAAAACATTCCACAGAAAGTGAGCCATGTTTTTATACTTTACTGAATATTTATTTAGATTTAGTCTTTCGCCCAAACCTGGATGCTTTGTTGATTTTTTTTTAAAGAAGGTTCTCATGTATTTCAGGCTGGCCTTGCACCCCCACCCCTGCACAAGTATGTCCATACACAGGCAAAAATGTATGCACAGACATACACATAACTAACTCACACACACACAAAAAAAAAACCCTAATAATAATAATAATAATAATAATTAATAAATAAATAAATGTATCAAGCAGAAACAGCCAAGTACATTCAGAAGGTTGGATATTCTACAAGACATCAAATCTGCTCTGAAAAAAAACAACTATAATGAAGAAAAACTTTGAAAGGTAGGTAAAGGAAATTGAAGGCCGTAGGGCCTCTTTTTAAACAACAAAGCAGATATCCTGAATGTGCTAAAGATGGCATACACAGGATATCCGGGAACCATGAGTCAGCCAGTGGCACATATGACCAACAATGTAATCTGTTATGTACTCTGAATCATCCCTGGCAGAGTGCCACCTTTGTGTGACTTTGTAAATATGCCCCTGAGAGCAGAGGCCATTGCCTTCACCGGCAGAGAATGTTATGTCTTGTCTGGCCCTGGCTTCCCATGTTTTCTTTCACCCGCAGGCTTTCAACCACACCCCCATGCCCACCTCCCACCCCGACCCTGGCCTTCAAGGCAGGGTACAGGGAGCGGGTAGTGAAGAGAAAACCAAAATGTGTGGAGCCTGCTTCCCCTGCCTGGTGTTCAGAACAATAAATGACATTCATTCTCTTCTCTCTCTCTCTCTCTCTCTCTCTCTCTCTCTCTCTCTCTCTCTCTCTCTCTCTCTCTCTCTCCCTCCCTCCCTCCCCCTCCCTCCCTCCCCCTCCCTCCCTCCCTCCCTCCCTCCCTCCCTCCCTCCCTCCCTCCCTCTCTCTCTCTCTCTCTCTCTCTCTCCTCACTAGCAGATACATTCTCACCAACATGCCTTGACTCTACTTTCCTGTTGTTCTGTAATGGTAAATATTTCATGAAACCATTTCCACGGGGGACCATGTTATTCATGTTAACCCGAAACTGTGCTCCTGGACACTGATCACTCACATTTGACTCAAGAACAAACTCTCTCTCTCCCTTTGCAGCGAAAGCCGTTTGTATGGACACTGCCATGTCTGTTGGCATTCAGGCATGCCTGGCCCGCCCCTTGAGGACTGGCAGGAGGTGTTACCCCTGCATGCATGCGCATGCACCACAGGCCATACTTTGACCCGGCCCCACCCACCTTCCCTCTCTTCTCTCCTCAGCTCTTGTCTCCAGAGGCGCACACTGCATCTCTTCCTTCCCCTCCCTCAATAGACTCTCCAAGTTTGGCCTGACTTTCTAGGGCCCCTTGGCTCCAACTCCCAAGGTTGCATTGCGCCGTTTTTAAATTATAACGTCTATATTTTACTACAAAATACATCAAAAAGGTAAACAAACAAAGCCAAAAAAAAGTTAAATGAGTGTCTATTACAAACAGTACTGTTGTTCTCGTCTGATTTGCCTCGCTCTGTAGCGGAGGATAGTCTTGAACTCAGGATCCCCCTGCCTCAGCCTCTTCAGTGCTAGGGTTGCAGTCCTGTGGTACCACATCCAACTAATTTTCAAGGACCTATTAGACACTGATTTAGATAATCAAAAATTTCTTCCAGCTGGGCGTGGTGGTGCATGACTTTAATCCCAGCAGCACTCCAGGGAGAAGCAGTTGGGTCTCTGTGAGTTCCAGGCCAGCCAGGGCTACATAATAAAACCATGTCTCAAGGGTAAAAAAAAAAAAAAATCGGGTTGACTTGTTTATTTGCTGGGGTCAGGGTGGGGAGTTAAGACAAGGAATTTCCATTCCTTTTAATCTGACAGGTAAATTAATAGTTTTGTTTTTTTTTTCCTCTTTGAGGTAGGGTCTCATTTAGCTCAAGCTGGCCTCAAATTTGCTGACATGTCTAGGGTAACCTTGAACTTCTGATCATCTTGCCCTCACCCCCCCCCCATGCTGAAATTATACCACTGTGGTGTGAAGGAAAAATAAATAAATAAAAAGGAAAGAAAAGGACATGACTTCTCCTAGGGATGGTCCAGGAGAGAGTTTATTATAGGTGTGTGGGAGAGCATAGTTGAGGAAGGGACATCTGGGAAAGTCCAGAGTTGGCATGACCAGGCTCAGCTGGGTTATGTGGAGGAAGGGGAAGAGAGAAGGAAGATAGGGGAACCAGGTGCTGCATCCAGGAGGCCAACAGTACAGGAGGGGAGGGTAACCAAAATGTCTGGATTACATAGGGAAGAGCCTCTGGGGGAAGGTCAGCCCAGCCTGTAGACTGCAGGGTATGCCAGCCACTGCTTTGATATGTTAAATAGGCACCTCAGCTGTTTGTCCAGGGTTTGAAACTTAACATGGTAGTTTGAATGAAAATGGTCCAATAGACTCATAGAGAGTGGCATCAGGAGATGTCGTCTTTTGGAGGAAGTGTGTCACTGGAGGTGGACTTCAAGGTTTCAGATGCTCAAGCCAGGCCCAGTGCCATTTTCTCTTCTTTCTGTCTGCTGATCTGGATGTAGAACTCTCAGCTCCTTCTCCAGCACCATGTCTGCCTGTGTGCCATCATACTTCCTACCATGATGATAATGGACTAAACATTTCTAATCCAGCCCCAATTAAATGTTTTCCTTTATAAGAATTGCCATGGTCATGGTGACACTTCACAGCAATAAAACTCTAAAACAATCACTAACTCCCTGATAATTCTTCCCAAGGCTTTTTGCTACTGAGATAACATTTATAATGCTTTTTGATGGACTTCCTAGTAATTGGCTAAATTAATGCCTTTCAGAAGAGGAATCTCTTTGCAAGTCAGATGATTTCAGTGATTTGCTTACTGAGGTACAAGCTGATAAGTCATTAAAACCAATTTTCAACAAAGATGACTCTATGATTTTTAGAAAATAACTCAGTGTTCCAAGAATTGATTGGCAAAGCTGTAACAAAACTCCCTTGACTTTTTTAATCTACATATTTATGTAATCAAGTTTTCTCAATGCTTATTTCTCTAAATATGAAAAACAGGAATAAAACTGATGGCAAACCCTCATTCTAGTTATATGGTGCAACTGGACACAGATGCATGACTTCACTAAGAGAAAATCACCACTGGGCTATTAAGAAATGCTCTTTATTTTGTATTTGGTAATTACCAATCAAAATGTAAAATATTTATGTTGATTTGATTGATTGTGAATTTGTAATTGGTAGGATAGCCCAACACAGAAACATTTTTGAAGTATTAGGAGCCAAATTGGGCCTGGGTGTGTACCTCAGGAGTAAAGCACTTATGTGATACAAGCAAAGCTGCAGCCCTGAAACTCACTATGTAACCCAAGCTGGCCTCAGAGTCACAGCAATCCTCATGCCTCAGCACCTGTGGCAGTTTGAATGTAATTGGCTCCCATAATCTCATAGGGAATGACACTATTAGGAGGTGTGGCCTTGTTGGAGTAGGTGGGGTCTTGTTGGAGGAAGTATGTCACTGTGGAGAGAGACTTTGAGGTTTCATATATGCTCAAGATACTGCCCGGTGTCTCAGACCACTTCCAGTTGGCTTTGGATCAAGATGTAGGACTCTCAGCTCCAGCACCATGTCTGCCTGCATGCTGCCTTGCTTCCTGTCATGATAATAGTGGACTAAACCTCTGAACTGTATGACAGCCACCCAATTAGTTTTCCTTTTTAAGAGTTGCCATGGTCATAATGTCTCTTCATAGCAACAAAAATCCTAAGATAAGATCTCAAGAGCTGTGGATATGAGCCACCATGCCTGTCTACCCAAAATTTTATTTATTTATTTCAACCTAAATCTGTGTTCCTGGATAGAATGTGTGTGTGTATGTGTGTGTGTGTGTGTGTGTGTGTGTGTGTGTGTGTGTGTGTGTGTATGTATATATGATACATACATGCTTTTTTAAGATAGTGCCTCACTAGTTCTTGTTGGCCTGGAACTTTCAATGTAGACCGGGCTGGCTTCAAACTCAGAGATCTGCCTGCCTCTGCTTTCCAATTCCTGTGATCAAAGACATGCTTTGTCACATCTGGGCTAAGAAATTTTTAAAATAAATGTTTAAAAATATGTTTATATCTGTGATGGTGCAACAGGAGACTCAGCCCAGCATATCCACCAGCAGTCTCAGGAGTTCTTCTATCTTTTGGGGACCTCTACTTGGGTAAAGCTGCATGGAGCATTGACTTTGTCACAGAACAGAATTTAGGACAAGCCAGTTTGAAGCGGAGTTGGAGTTTATTAGTAAAAAAGAAAAGTTCAACATGGACATAAGCATGGGTGTTACAGAAGGGAAGAAGTTGAGAAAAAGAAAGGATGTGCATTCCAACACATGGGTATGGGCCTCCCCAGGAAGGTGGACATCAGTGGCACAGCAGTAGTCATATGCAGAGTTTGGAGGCTCTGGGAACTTCACTGCTCAAACTTCATTTCTAAGAAACCCTCCTCTCTCCCATCTCCCCTTTTCCAATGAGACCAGAGGATGGCTCTAACTATGCCTTGGAAATAACAGGATTTATCTAGTAAGATAAAGCCATGGGTCACAAGGGCTGGACAACAGGTTAAGACATGTCACTCACCATCAGCAGCTTTTCTTGTGCCTGTCCTAGAAAATGGCCCTTAACGAATGAGAAAGGAGAATGGTCTTTTACACCTAGGCCTTGATGCATAATTCATTGCTATTTTAGTTTCCTTTTGTATGTGAGAGTAAGGGAGAAGATGCATGCATGCATGCGTGTGTGGGTCAGAAGACAGCTTTGTGGAGTCAGCTCTCTCTTGCCACCTTCATGTGGGTTCCAGGGTGGGACGTGAGTCATCAAACTTGTGTATCAAACACCTTTACCCTGAAGCCACCTTGTCAGCCTTATTGTGACATGCATATTTGAGTTATCTATATAAATTCCAGTACTCTAGAACCAAACGCAGGGAGATCTGTATGAGCTTAAGGCCAGCCTGATCTACAGAGTGAGTTTTGGGCCAGCCAAGGCAACATAGTGAGACCCTTTCTCAAAAAGAGGAAAGAGGAGGACTCCAAGAGGAAAAGATTTCTTTAGCTTAGACTTTCAGGTCACAACAGTTCATTACTGAGAGAAATCAAGACAGGAACTCAAGCAGGAACTTGAAAGAGAAGTCATGGTGGAATGATGCTTGATGGCTTCCTCATAGGTTCATGCTCAGGGTCTTAGCTAGGGTTTCTATTGCTGTGAAGAAACACCATGACCAAAAACTAAGTTGGGGAGGGAAGGGTTTATTAGGCTTATACTTAAGCACTGCTGTTCATCACCGGAAGAAATCAGGACAGGAACTCCAACATGGCAGGATCCTGGAGGAAGGAATTGAGGCAAAGGCCAGAGAACTGCTGCTTATTGACTTGATTTCCATGGTTCACTCAGCCTGCTTTCTTATAGAACTCAAGACCAGCAGCCCAGGGATGGCACCACCCACCATGGGCTGGGCCCTCCCGCATTGATCACTAAATGAGAAAATGCCTCATGGAGGCATTTCCTCAGCCGAGGCTCCTTCCTCTGATGACTCTAGCTGTGTCAAGTTGACACACAAAACTACCCAGTACACTCAGCTTCCTTAAATAGCCTAGAACTATGTACCTAGGGAATGGTGCCACCCGCAGTAGGCTGGGACCTCTGGCATCAATTAATGATCAAGACAATCCCCCAAATCACACTGAAAGGTCAATCTGCTCTGGGAAGATCTCAGTAAAAACTCACTCCTCTGGTGACTCTGGGTTGTACCAAGTTGACAGTTAATATTTGAGGTAAAGAACCCAGATTCAAAAGGACATAAACAATAAGCCTCTATCTGTATTGTAGTCTTATGGAAAAACAAATAGGAGCAAAAGTCAATATTTGCTATAGGCTTGGGTAAAGGAAGTAATGATTCTAGGGACATGGCGGAATTTGGGAGGGGTGAGTGATGGAAATGCTGAGTTACATCCTAGTCCTCATTCCACAGCCGTGTGAATTTGTCAAAACTCATGGGACTGGTCACTAAAGGGGGGTAGGAGTTAACTGTGAAAACTAAGCCCCTCAATAAACATAACCATAAAATAAATTAAATGTCAAACTCACAAATATGAATGAATGTCTCACATTAATGGAGAACAGCAGTGGAGGGGAGTTAGGGAAGCTATATATCCTTACCTAAACTGTTTCTTAACAACCAAGGCTCAGTGTTCAATTTATTCTGTTATTCAACCCCACAGCTGTTTTGTTTCCTTGGAAAACATACAGCTTGTTGGGATTATCTATATTTAATCTTTAGCTGTGTTCTTGGTAGCCATGACATTTTAGTCTGGCTACTTTGGCTCATCTATTGCACAAGAATCTGTGGGCGAGAACAGACACTTAGGATATCACTAGGGGAGGGAATGGCTCTCCCAGGGTTACTTTCCATGAGATCCTGTGTATTCAATTTGCAGGGATGTTTTCAACAGGAACCACTGTACAGTTGATAGGAAATCAGCTGGGAAGCAGAAGCTAGGGCTTGTTTGGTTACCCTGGCAACTCCAGCTCTTTTTCTGAGCAAGAGACCCACTCTTGTTCAGCCACTTTTCCCTGTCTGGCTAAGTATTGTGGTCAGAGTTCTCCCAGTTGAGTGAGGGTAGGTGGGAGTGAATGGCTTCTTCAAGGGTATCTGTGATATAAGGTGGTTTGTCTGACAAGCTTATCTGGAAGCTTACGCTGGGCGAGGTCTAGGGGAGGGTATGTTGTGGTAGATTTGCTTAGGGCAGGCAGACTCTTTCCCATTACTTCCAAAAACTGTCACACACACCCACAGGAAAGCCAACACAGTACCTGGCACTCACCAGCCCTCCACTCAGATATGGTGAGTTCAGGGACAGAGAAGTCACTGTGACATACATACATACATGTCCTTCACCTTCTCCAGCCTCAATGATAGAGAAGAAACTAAAATAGCATTCCCTGTTGCTTGCCGAATCCACTAAGCCAAGGTGCAGAAGGTGGCACTGTAAACATGAGGTCAGAGTTTTCACCAGGGTTAGAGCTGTTTTAATAAAAACAATTAACCAGAGCATTATGAGCCTGGAGAGATGGCTCAGCCCATAAAGGCCAGGCTCCATCCAAAAAGAAAGGCATCATGATGCCATTCTGAGGTTTTACATGATGTCTGTGGTGGTTTGAATAAGAATGGCCCCCATAGACTAATATTGAATGCCAGGTCACCAGGGAGTGTCACTATCTAAAAGGATTAAAAGGATTAAAAGGATTAAGGGGTGTGGCCTTGTTGGTGGTGGGCTGTGAGGTTTCAAAAGCCCATACCAGGCCCAGTGTCTCTTTGTCTCAGCCTAGGGATCAGGATGTAGCTCTCTACTTCTCCAGCACCCACACCTGCCTACTGCCATGCTCCCTGACATTATAATAGATGAACCTCTGAAACTGTAAGCAAGATCATAATTAAAGGCTTTCTTTTATGAGGCCTTGATCATCGTGTCTTTTTCCCAGAAATAGAGCAGTAACTACAACAGTGTCATTAAGGGACAAAAAAATTAGTGATTTGACACTTAAACTTGACGCTTATGTAAATTTAAGAACATTTCATAGGGCCAACAAGGTGGCTCAGTGGGCAAAGGCTCTTGTTACCAAGGCTGATGACCTAAGTTTCACCTCCAGAACCCACATGGTAGTGGAAAGAACTGACTCTCGCAATTCATCCTATAACTTCCACATGTAGGCCATGGTGGTTGCACACATATTAATTAATTAATTAACTAGTCTTAGAAGGTCAGTATAGTGATGAAGGTCTATAGTCCCAGCATCTGGAAAGTGAAAGCAGGTTAATCTGAATGCAGTGACAGCTTTGGCTTCGTAAAGAGCCCAGCTTTTACATAAAACCCTTTCTCAAAAGATAGAGAGAAGAGGAAGAGGAATAAAATCTGCAGGGTGGGGTTTTAGCTCAGTGGGTAGAGGACTTGCCAAGCATGCATAAAGGCTTTGATCTCCATCATGAAAAACTGAGCATAGTAGCACACAACTATAATTCCAGCACTCCAGACTCCTAGAATGGGAAGGGGAAGGCAGGAGGAACAAAGGTCATCCTCATCCAGGCTAGGATACATGAGATCATGTCTGGAAAAGAAGAAGAAGACAAGGAGGAGAAGGAAGAGGAAGAAGAAGAATTAATGAAGCAAGGGAAAGACCAGCCCAAGAGGACTGTGGGTGGGGGAGGGGATTGGGAGTAGAAAAATCAACAGAGTAGTTATAGGATGCCATAATGAAACTCATAACTCTATATGCTAATTTTAAAAACTAATAAACAGGCAAATGTTCACAATAAATAATAAAGTTGTGTACCCTCAAATTTACATACACATTAAAATATTAATTATCTCTCTGCAATTGTCCATGCAAAAACACAGCTTTCCTCTCAAAGAGAATAAGTTGTGATAACCTTTTTGTACACTGTGTAAAGATATTCTATGTCCTTCCTCACCTGCCTAAGACACCTTCTGATTGGTTTAATGAAGAGCTGAATGGCCAGTAGCTAAGCAGGAGAGGATCAGCAGGACTTCTGGGGAGAAAGAGGAACTCTGGAAAAGAATCTGAAGCAGGAGATTCACCAGCCAGACACGGAAGAAGTTGGACCTACGGTACTAAGGAGAGGTAATGAGCCATGTGGCAGAATGTAGATTAATATAAAGGGGTTAATTAAAGTTTTAAGAGCTAGTTGGGAACAAGCCTAAGCTAAAGCCAAGCTTTCATAATTCATAAAAAGTCTCCGTGTCATTATTTGGGATCTGGCGGTCCAAAGAAAGACTGACCACAAGAATAGAAGGGAGTCCATTCCCAAGCTGAGTCTGAATGGCCGTTGTCCAGGGTCACCACGCTCCACTCTGCAAGTGATTACATGAGATTGTTATTAGTTACAGAACAAAGAAACCAGTGCATTCACCAAATAGACTAGGAGGGCTGCAGGTAGGTAGTCACTACAAAGCAGAGAAACCGCTACTGATAAGTCTCAAAAGCTGTCTGATGACCTGCTTGGTTTTTCAGTGTGCTAAGAATACATTTTGAAGATTTCAATAGTCATCAGGATGTTAAGTTCGAGACATATGAGCAATGAATGTTTCAAAGAGCCTAAAAATAGCCAGCTGTGGACCAAGGCTATCTTTAAATCCAGGTTCTCCTCAATTCCAGGTGTGCATCTTCATACCCAATCGTCATTTCCTTGTATTCTGAATCATTTAAAAATGTATTCCTGGGGGATTGGGGATTTAGCTCAGTGGTAGAGCGCTTGCCTAGCAAGGCCCTGGGTTTGGTCCTCAGCTCTGGAAACAAACAAACCAACAAACAAACATATTCTTGGGATGTATGAAGTGGCACGCACCTTTAATCCCAGCACTAGAGAGGCAGAGGCAGGCAATTCCCCTTGAGTTTGAGGCCAGCCTGGTCAATAGAGTGAGTTCTAGTTCTTATTCTTTCTGGAATATCTTTCAGTGTTTCTTTCAAAAAGTTTCTGGGGCTGGAGAGATGGCTCAGTGGTTAAGAGCACCAACTGCTCTTCCAGAGGTCCTGAGTTCAATTCCCAGCAACCACACGGTGGCTCACAACCACCTGTAATGAGATCTGGTGCCTTCTTCTGGCCTGTAGGAACACATGCAGACAGAGCACTGTATACATAATAAATAAATAAATCTTTTTAAAAAAAGTTTCTAACACTTGGCATACTCAGGGATTTAAAGTGGTCCTCAACTACATACTGAGTTTGAGGCCAACCTGGCATACACAAAACCTGTCAAAAAAAAAAGCAACACAAGGGGGTGGGGATTTAGCTCAGTGGTAGAGTGCTTGCCTAGCAAGCACAATGCCCTGGGTTCGATCCTCAGCTGGGGGGGGGGCAGGGGGAAGCAACACAAACACACACACACACTGTCATAGTTAATCTTGTCAACTTGAAATACCTCTACTGTATCTATAAGAACATTTTCAGAAAGGTTTAACTGGGCTGGAGAGATGGCTCCAGCAGTTAAGGGCACCAGCTGCTCTGCCAGAGGACCCAGGTTCAATTCCCAGCACCCACATGGCAGCTAACAACTGTCTGTAACTCCAAGATCATCTGACACCCTCACACAGACATACATGCAGGTAAAACACCAATGCACATAAAAATAAATATAAATAAATAAATACAGAAAGGTTTAACTGAAGAGAGAAAACCCAGTCTGAATATGGGAGGTACCATCCTGTGGGCAGTGGTCCATAATGAATGAAAAAACAGAAAATGGGCACCAGAATTCACCCCTCTCTGTTCTTGAATGTGAACAAACAGCCCATGCTCCTGCCACCAAGGCTTCTCCGCCCTGATGGACTCATCCTCATATTGTGAGCCCAAACAAACTTCCTTCCTTATTGCCTTTTTTCCGGGTATTTTATCAAAATGAAGAGAAAAGTAACTAATTAACATAAACACACAAAAGTTTACATGAGGGAAGTAGAATTTTTCTGATCTATCTCCAAGTGTTCATGTTTCACTTTCATTCATGACTAAGTAGTCTGACAGGTGTTTGGAACACTATCTTAAAAAATACTTCCAGGGCTGCGGATGTAGCTAAATTGGTAGACTGCTTGCCCAGCATGCATGAAGTCGTAGGTTCCATCCCTGGTACAGTATAGCCCAGACATGGCAGCACACTCTTGTAATCCCAGTGTTTGAGAGATGAGGAGGGGAGATCAGAAGTTGCAGGTCATTCTCAGATACACAGTGGATTTGAGGTCAGCCTGGGATACAGGATACCCTGTCAGAGAGAGAGAGAAGGAAAGAAAGAGAAAGTTATGTCCAATGAAACCTTTGCAAGCATTCTTTTATTTTCAAAATCTTACAAAACTTTACATTCTGATCTCTTTCTCTGTAATGACTTATTTATTAGTTTTCTGCAGAGATTAACTCACTCCCCTTGTCAGTTGTGTTGGTTTTCTGGGTAAACAAATTCAAATAAAGCAGGATGTGTGTCATGTCACTTCTCTGACTCAATTTTCTAGGCCCTCTGTGGAGGGACTCATGTCAGAAGTCTGAGGACAGTTGTAGAGAGCTGGGCACAGCAGCACCCATAAGATGGCACCGGCTTCCACCCCCACCTTCCCGATGGTGAGTGCTCTCGGGAGTAAATGACTCCGTATTTGGCTTAGTCCTAGGATCTGGCCTGCTTCCGTGAACCTGGACCTATCCGCAGTGCCCACATGGCAGGCTGGGGTTGGCCACCCAGGGGCTATTTAGGTCGTGGGCGGGCCTTCCCGGGGTCAGAAGATTGTTCAAGGTTCCTGAGTAAACTGCTGAAAGAAGCCTGGTGTTGCGTCTTCCTTGCTGGTCCAGGCGGTCGTGACAAGTGGTGGCCTGTACGGGGAACTTCAATACTTTCAACGAGGGCTCAGAACTTTCTGCAGTCAGGGCAGTGCACTGGTAAGTTCCCAGGTAAATTGGGAACCCGCGACAAAAGCAGGGTTAAAGGAAATCCCAGGCAAATTGGGAACCTGCGACAAAAGCGGGGTTAAAGGAATAACTGGGTGAATTGGAAACCTGTGACAAAAGCGGGAGGTTTTTGCTCTTCTCTGTAGACAAAGAGAGAGTGAAAGTAAAACATTGTTTAAAAGGTTGAAAAGTTTTAGACATGGGCGCTTCTACTTCGCACCCAATTTTTTTGGCTCTTAATGAGCTGCTTAGATCTAGAGACCTAAAGGTTAAGAAAAGCACCTTGGAGAGATTTTTGGAGAAGTGTGATGTTGTTGCTCCCTGGTTTGCTGTTTCCGGCGGTCTTACCATTGCCTCTTGGGATAAGTTGGGTCGAGATCTAGATTTCACCCAGGAGCAAGGGACACTTAAGGCAGGCGTACGTCCTGTATGGAAGTTAAAGTTAGTAGGAAGGTGCCTAAAAGACCAGAGATACAATGAAGCTATGGAGAATGGACAGGCTGCATTAGAAATGTTACAGGAGGAGAGATCAGAAAAGGTGGGCAATGAGAAGGGACAGGGTAAAAAAGAAAAATTGTACCCCAACCTTTCTGATATAGAGAGTCCGGAGTCTACAGACTCGGAGGAAGAGATAAGGTCGCTTGTAGAACAGATGAAAGAGACGAGGATAAAAGGGAGAGGGAAGAAGAAGAAAAGGGGAGACCCAGACAGAGAAGGATGCTGCGCGCCCTCCACATGTCAAGCCACACTCTCGGCTCCCCCTCCCTATGTGGAGGGTGGGGGTGGCGGTTCAGGGCACACCTTCAGTCCAGGGGTTTGGAAGGCAGATGGAATTACGTCTGGCTTACCCAGTGTTCCAAGATCCACAAGGAAACCAACACGAGGAGCCCTTAGATTTCAAGGTGATAAAATCTCTGGCTGAGTCCGTGTGGACCTACAGGATCACGGCCTCTTTCACTGTAGCCCAGGTGGAGGCTTTGAACAGGCACTGCATGACACCCAGTGATTGGAGTGGGCTTGCACGAGCATGCTTGAGCCCAGGACAGTACCTAGACTGGAAGGTCTTTTTGATTGAGTTTGCCAGCGAATAGGCTGCAGCCAATCAGGCTGCCGGAAATCCCGTTTGGGACAGAGATATACTGCTTGGTCAGGGCTGATTCGCTAATCAACAGACGGGGTACCCAGTTCAAGTCTATGAACAGATCAATAACATAGGCATTAAGGCATGGAAGGCCTTGCCCAATAAAGGCGAGGTGAGCGGCAACCTTACTAAGATTTTGCAGGGTCCCGTGGAGCCCTTCTCAGACTTTGTCGCTCTCGCATGGTTGAGGCCGCAGGCAGAATTTTTGGGGACCCAGATGCAGCTATGCCTCTTATTAAACAACTTGTCTATGAGCAATGTACTAAGGAATGCAGGGCTGCCATAACCCCGTATAAGACCAGAGGGCTAGAAGCATGGATGAAGGTTTGCAAAGAACTGGGAGGGCCCCTGACCAATGCTGGTCTGGCAGCGGCTGTAGTCCAGCTGACTCAGAATAGAAAAGGAAGCTCGGGTGCTTGTTTTAAATGCGGCAGAATGGGACATCTAAAGCGACAGTGCCCTGAGAGAGGAAGTACCGCTGAAGCAGAAAAAGGACAATGCCCTACACAACCCGAGGTGTGTCCTAGATGTAAAAAGGGGAAGCACTGGGCAAATGAATGTCGGTCAGTGAAGGACATAAACGGTCAACCGTTGGTTCAAGGCCAATCAGGAGCGCGTCCAAAAAACGGATAGCGGGGGCCCCCGCCCTCAGGGCCCACAAATATATGGGTCAGTTGAGAACCAGAACAGGGAATGGAGCCAGGAGCAATGGCCAACCCTTCGACACCCCAGGGACCGCAGAAAGCCACTGTGGGCTCAGCAGGATTGGACCTCTGTGCCACCACCAGACTCGTACTGACTCCACAAATGGGGGTCTAGCTGGTGGACACCAATTTTAAAGGACCTCTTGAGCCTGGCACGGTGGGCCTATTAATAGGGAGGTCCTCCACAACCCTACAAGGCCTCAGAGTTCACCCCGGGGTGATTGATCCAGATTATATCAGAATTGTAAAAATCATGGTTGAGTCTCCGAGAGGAATCTCGGCCATTTCCCCAGGTGATCGAATTGCCCAGTTACTGATCTTGCCTAGCCTACATGGCCACTTTGCAGCACAATCAAAAGAAAGAGGGGAAGGCAGTTTCGGATCCATGGGGACAGACTTAACGTTTCTGTCTTTAGATATGGATCAGAGGCCAGTGTTAGAACTCACTGTTGATAACAAAAAGATTCTAGGTTTATTGGACACAGGGGCAGACAAGAGCATCATTGCCAAGAAAGATTGGCTGTCAGGATGGCCCATAGAAATCTCCTCCCAGACATTATAAGGCCTGGGATATGCCAAAGACCCAGACATAAGTGCAAGACAATTACAATGGAAAGATGGGGAAGGGCATTCTGGGACTATGCAGCCCTATGTGCTGGAACTCCCAATTTCCCTGTGGGACAGAGACCTTTTAAAAGATATGGGTTTCAGGTTAAGCAATGATTGCTCCCCAGCATTATTTAGGATGATGAATAACATGGGCTATCACCCAGGTTATGGATTAGGGAAATTTCTGCACGGAAGAAAAGACCTCATTAGGGTACAACAAAGGAGCCATAGACAAGGCCTGGGTTTTTCCTAGGGGCCACTGAGGGAGGTATCCCCATATCTTGGAAGACAGAGGAGCCCATATGGGTTCCTCAGTGGCCGCTTTCCTCTGAAAAGCTGACTGCTGCTAGGGCACTAGTGTAGGAGCAACTCTCTTTGGGACACATTAAGCCTTCAGTGTCCCCGTGGAATGCACCTATTTTTGTAATAAAGAAAAGTTCTGGCAAATGGCGCCTATTACATGACTTGCGGGCCGTTAATGATCAGATGCAAGTTATGGGCCCTGTACAGGGCGGCTTACCATTACTTTCCTCCTTGCCAGCTTCATGGCCTGTCATTGTCATTGGTATTAAAGATTGCTTCTTTTCTATTCCGCTATGGGCTCAAGATAGTGAGAGATTTGCCTTCACTGTTCCTTCTTGTAATTATGAGGAACCTGATAAAAGATATGAGTGGGTGGTCTTGCCTCAAGGCATGGCCAATAGTCCCACCATGTGTCAACTTTATGTAGATGAGACTATTGCTCCACTTTGGCAGGATTATCCTGCCCTGAGATGCATACATTATATGGATGATATTTTACTAGCAGCAAAAGAAACACAAATGCTGGAACAAGCCTATGTAGATCTAGTCAAAATGCTTGAAGGGAGGGGGCTGTTTATGGCCCCTGAAAAGGTACAAAAAGACAAAATTATTAATTATTTAGGAGCAAAGGTTAATGAGAGATGTATCATCCCACAGAAAGTGGAATTGAGAAAAGATAATTTACGAACCCTAAATGATTTTCAAAAGTTGTTAGGAGATATAAATTGGATTAGATGTTATTTAAAGTTACCAAATTATGACTTAAAGCCTCTTTACAACATCTTAAATGGGGATTCTGCATTAGATTCTCTGAGACAATTAACTGAGGAGGCACGGAAGGCTTTACAAAAGGTGGAAGAGAGGTTACAGGGTGCCTTCTTACAGAGGTTACAAGAGGGTAAAGACATTATCCTGTGCATCCTTCCTACCTATTACCAGCCCACCGGGTTGTTATGGCAGGATGGGCCATTATTCTGGATTTATTCCAAGATTCCGCCAACTAAGTCCATTGAACATTACCCTACTGCCATGGCAAACCTTGCCATGATTGGAATCCAACAATGCCTACCGTATTTTGGAGTCGCTCCGGTTACCATTATAGTGCCTTATACCAGTCATCAAGTTCAAACATTGTGTGCTACAATAGATGATTGGGCCATTTTGCAATGTAGCTTTACTGGATGCATGGATAACCATTACCCCAAACACCCACTATTAGGGTTCTTTAAGGAACACCCGGTGATATTCCCTAGGATAACGTCATCGCAGCCCATCCCTAATGCCCTAAATGTGTTTACAGATGGATCTAAGACTGGATGTGGCGTATACATGACAGATACACAAGAGCCTGTACAACACCAATTTCAACCTGGCCCCCCTCAGATTGTAGAATTGAAGATAGTGATTGAAGCCTTTAAGGCTTGTCCTTTTCCTTTTAATTTGATATCAGACTCTGCCTACATTATTAATGCCCTCAAAATTTTGGAAGTAGCTGGACCTGTTAAAAGCTCCAGTCTGGTCTACATTTTGTTTCAACAACTGCAACAATTGATTTGGCATAGGAAGTCCTGCTTTTATCCCCAACATATTAGAGCTCATACAGGCCTGCCAGGGCCCCTGAGCAAAAGTAATGATATAGTAGATCAATGGACTCGAAAGGAATGGATATTCATTAGCTCTGCCTTAGACAGAGCCAGAATCTTTCATGAAACATTTCACGTCAATGCAAAAACGTTACAACAAAAGCTTCAACTTTCTCGAGCTCATGCTCAACAAGTGATTCTAGATTGCCCTCAATGTGCAGTTTATCAACATCCGCCCAGTATTGGGGTAAATCCCTGGGGTCTACTCCCGCTTAAGGTTTGGCAAATGGATGTGACACACATCTCTGAATTTGGACACATAAAATATGTGCACGTGTCTGTGGACACCTGCAGGGTGTCATGCACGCCACACCTTTGACTGGGGATAAGGCACACAATGTTATTGCCCATTGTTTGGAGGCCTGGGCGGCCTGGGGAAAACCTCATCAACTTAAGACTGACAATGGACCTGCTTACACGGGACAACAGTTTGCCTCCTTTTGTCATCAGATGGAGGTGCAACTTGTACATGGCTTGCCCTACAATTCCCAAGGTCAAGGCATTGTGCTCACTGCACATTAAAAGAATGCCTGCAAAAACAAAAAGGGGGAATAGGCCACGGCCATACCCCAAAGGAAAGACTTTCTCTTGCTTTATTTACCATCAATTTTTTTTAAATTTGGGTGCTCAGGGCCATTCCGCAGTGGATAGGCATCATGAGTCTCATGGTATAGCTAAAGGAATGGTAAAATGGAAAGATGTGTTGACAGGGCTCTCGCATGGGCCCTATCCCATGCTGACATGGGCACGAGGTTCTGTTTGTGTTTTCCCTCAGAATCAACAAGATCCGGTGTGGGTGCCCGAACACCTCACTAGAAGAGTCCAGTATGGGGAAATCCACAATGGTAGAAATGACGATCCTCCTGCTCTTCCTCGTGACAATGCAGCTGGGAATGCTGGAAAAAGATGGGGGATACTGTCCGTGTTCCCGAGACCAATGCCAGTTCGCCATGATGCCAAGTTGTTTCCACGGTTATTTAGCATTGTAATTGGACCAGAGAGTTTGACAACCTGATGGAACAGCTGAGGGTGGCTATTGTCTGGGTGAACTCGACCCGGGTGGATGCTGGATTGGCAGAGGGATTGTCTTCGTGGATCTCTAATGCCATGAATCATCTCAAGGAGTGGGCGGGTCTGGGAGCCTTGACGGGCCTTCTGGTGTTGGTCTCCTTAGTTTGTCTGTGGTGTATTTGTCGGATTAAGGTTTCCCAGCATTGCAATGCAGCCATGATCATTCAGGCCTTTACAGCTGTTGAGGCAGGATGGTCCCCCCAGGCATGGCTAGCCACCATGAAGTACTAAGTTCCTTAGCACAGGATGCAAGGCTTGAGCACTGCACTTGGGGTCCATTGCACATTGGATCCTAAGGAGAGCACGCCTGATTGCATGTGGGTAGATACCTCAAGTCCCACCTCTGTGAAAAGGGTATCGGATGGGTCTGCCGCTCCTCGGGTGGCTGACGCCTAAGTGAGAGTCAGTACATTGTCCCTGATTCGTTCTTACAGAGATCAGGCCTCTACTCTTACCTGTTGCTATAATAAGAAAGGGGGAACTGTAGAGAGCTGCACACAGCCGCACCCATAAGATGGCGCCGGCTTCCACCCCCACCTTCCCCATGGTGAGTGCTCTCGGGAGTAAACAACTCCATATTTGGCTTAGTCCTAGGATCTGACTTGCTTCCGTGAACCTGGACCTATCCGCAGTACCCACATGGCAGGCTGGGGTTGGCCACCCAGGGACTATTTAGGTCGTGGGTGGGCTTTCCCTGGGGTCAGAAGATTGTTCAAGGTTCCTGAGTAAACTGCTGAAAGAAGAGCTCGGTGTTGCGTCTTCCTTGCTGGTCGAGGCGGTCGTGACAGACAGTGGTTTCCTTAAACTCTCTCCAGCAACCAGACAGCAGGGAATAAGGATTAGAAGGTGTGATGTCCTGTGGAGGTCACTGGGTCAAGCCCAAGTTCTTCCTACTGCTGTCCTCTGCTCTCTTGCTGTGTAACACTGTTCGGAATTTTAGTTACATAAAGCAGTAATATTTTGCTGTTATCATAATTTGGTAGACCAAAAATTCTAGCAGTCAGTGACTTGCACATCAGGCAGTTTAAATGGCCAGGGAGAGAAAGTGTTGTACCTGTTTCTCAAAACCCCCAGAGACCACCAAGGAGCCAGTTCCCGATTCAAGCACATAAGGGTCTTTTTATTGTCAGGTTCAACCTGGGCCACCGCATGGCAGATGGAAGGAAATGTGGCAGCGGCCACAATCCCAGGGGTAGAGAGTTTTTATAGGGAAAAATTTGAAAGCTGGGGATTACATGCTTTGGCAGTTTGGGATTGGGTAGAAGGGATATAGGGCAAGGTGATTTTTTTGAAACTATTGGTCTAGACTTTCGGCTCGAAACCACATTTGAAACTATTGGGTTAAAATTTTTGGCAGGGAGCCATAACTTGCTGAGCATGATTATCTGGGTATCTTCAAGGGCCATAAACCGCATACAGAATGTCTGTAGGAGCATACTGCTCGGTATCCATCCGAGTTGTCATGGCACATTCCTGAGGTCCTTCCTGGAACTGAGTACAGCAGGTGGTCTAAGATGGTGGCTGGCCCTCCCCTGCGATGGGGTCTGTATTGCCATCACACAACAAGAGTAAGAAGTAACACAGAGGGTATTGTATCAGAGCCAAAAGAATGTGTCCACAAGGCCATGCAAGAGGAAATGAGAGCCGGAAAATCGCATCTACAGACGTGCCCTAGATGTCCCAGGAGAACAGCTGAAGAGGATTGGAATTAGTTCTTCAGTTTTCTTGAGACAGTGTCTCATACGGCCCAGGCTGGTCTCAAGTTTGCCATATAGCTGAGGATGACTTTGAACTCTTGATTCCACCTCTAGCTCCTAAATGCTGGGAGTACAGGTGTGAATGGAAATGGTGCTTTGTTTAAAGTTTTATTACACTGTGAGTCTCTCTGTGTGTGTTTGTGTGCACACACGCGCACGCCTGAGTATGCCATATCATACAAGTGGAGGTCTGAGGACACATTGTGAATTCCAATTCTTTCCTTCCACTCTATGGGTTCCAGGATTTGAGCTTGAATGGTAACAGTTGCCTTTATCTACTGAGCCATCTCTCTGGCCCTGGAAGTAGATCTTAATAGTCTACAAATAACAGCATATTCAAAGATGGAAATAATACCTTTGGTTGTAATTATTATTGTGACTCTCTCTCTTTCTCTCACAGACAGACAGACAGACAGACACACACACACACACACACACACACACACACACACACACACACACACACAGCAGGAAGGGCTAAAAGAAGCAACTCTTACAGCCATGAGATTTCCACAGTGCCACTGTGGCTCTCCTGTTAAATGATGTTCACATACTGGGTTCTTCAGTCGCTCTGTAAGGGATGAATCTTCACTTGGTAGGTCTCATCCTTTGCAGTCAATACATACTAAATACTGGGGTGACAGCATTATTCAGCTGGAGGACTGGTGTCCTGAGAGCTGCTATAACTCAGGAAGCAGCTCAGAGAAGCAAGTTCCATAGCAGCTGAGCCCGTGTTCCTGGAGGTCATGGCAGAGTGAGGAAAGGAGAATTTGGAAGAGGAATACGTAAAACATAGTTAAATCTACGAGATGCTCCTGGCTGGGCTGGGGTGTGGCTTAGTCCACAGAGTGCTTATCTAGCTAGCACAAAGTCCCGGCTTTGATGTCCATCACTCAGAATGCCAGAATGGCAGTGCACAGCTGTAATTCCTGCAAACTGGGGGTGAAGGATGGAAGACTACAAATTCAGGGTCATCTTGGATTGTATAAAATACTATTTCAAAACAAAAAACAAAGTATGTAGGGTCAACAAGAAATACCAGGTGTGGTGGCTCACACTTTTAACACCAGCTCTAGATAGGCAGAGACAAGAGGATCTCTGTGAGCCCAACCAGGGCTACATAGTGAGAGACTACCTTTAAATAATAATAATAATAACTCATTACCATCACTATGAAAAATAAATAATCTTCAAATATCTTACCTCTTTAATGGAATAGAAAATTGATTTTGCTTGGTTTTCTGTTATTGGTGGTGGTGGTATTCTTGTTTGTTTACTGAGAGAGTGTCTCTAACTCAGAATCCTTCTTCCTCAAGCTCCAAAGTGCTGGATTATGGGTAGGCACCATCACATGCTGCTTTTGAAATTGCCGTTTTCTTCAGTATCCTACCCTGTGAGACCTGGCCCCTCCTTCCCACCTTGAACCTTAAATTCTCCATGCTTGAACAATCTTCTCCTCTCCCAGAGAATGAAAAGAGAAGCAGAAGGCTGAAGCCGATACAATGGAAAGATTCTTCATAAACGCATCCACACACACAACCACCAACGCTGCAAGTGAACGCATGGGAAGTGTTTTCTGCTTAGCAACTCGACAGCACTAGGTGGGTTAACTGATTGCTGCTCTTTTCTTCATCCTACAATTTAAATGAGTAACTGAAATCGTGGATTTCTCCTTAATCTAAGTTTGATTTTAGCTACCTACATGGCAGATATGCTCTTTAACTTTACAAATCTATAAATTTAGTTAATTATTTGTAATTAAATATGTATGTACATGTAATATATACTTAGTTAACATATATAATTAGAAATAAATTTCCGAAAGAACTTAGTCTTTACAAACTCTTACCAAAAGCTTTTCCCACACCCTTTTACAACATATTCACAGGCCATTCCTAACTATCTCACTTTAGGACAAATATAAAACCTACCTTATTGCTGTAATTTTTTAAAAATTAACATTTATTTTTATTTTATGTGTATGGGTGTTTTGCCTGCATGTATGTCTGCGTACCATATACATGCAGTACCTACCCACTGAGGCCAGAAGAGGACATCAGACCCCTAGGGCTGGAGTTATGGAGGGTTGTGGGTGCTGAGAACCAAACCTGGTCCTCTGGAGGAGCAGCTGGTGCACGGAAGTGCTGAGCCATGGCTGCAGTGCTGTAGCTCTGGTTTTCATTAGAAATGCCACCAGAGCAAATCAGTGACAGACGCTGAGAAAGGAGAAGTAAGGCAAGAGTGGGAAAGAAGAGGAGGGGGCAGGAAGAAGCAGGGGAAGACAGATTGTGCTCCAGCAGCAGTGTTTGCAAAATGCCTTGCACAGGAAGCCTGTCCCTGCTCTCACTGCAGCATGACCTTAGTGCACCTCCCATCAAGATGTTGGTTTTTTCACTCTCCCTGGGTTTTCTGTTTTGTTTTTGTTTTTCAAGACAGGGTTTCTCTACATAGGTTTGGAGCCTCCCCTGGAACTGCCTTTGTAGACCAGGCTGGCCTGGAACTCACAGAGATCCACCTGCCTCTGCTTCGCAAGTGCTGGGATCAAAGGCGTGCGCCACCACTACCCCGCCTCTCCCTGTTTTTCTTTACAGTTGGTCACACACGTTTCTTCGGGTCATTACAATGGCAAGGCAAGGAGACTTCACAAGTGCTGCTGTGTCAGGGTTCACTCGCTCCCACGACTTTCTTCTAATTCAGATTCCACTGTGTGGAGAAGCCCAGGCAACCCCTTGGGAACCATTATGGAGCACAGAGAAGTCAGTGTGTGTGTGTAGCCTCTTAAACCAACTGCAGCAGGATAAATGTACAGGGAAAGTCATGTGACATGGGAAAAATGCACTGAAAAGAAAAGAGATCTTCGCTCCAGAATACTGTTTGCCTTTTCTGCAAACACTGATGAAACCACAGTCGCCTAGACAGGCAGTGCGTATTTTGCAAAAGATATCTCAAACAGATGTCTAAGACAATAAGGAAACTGTTTACCTTGACTTTTTAACACTGCATCCTCATTCCTGAATCTAAACAATACCCCTTATAATTCCACCTTACAACTTTGTTTACAAAAGAAAATTCTTTAACCTTTGTAGTGAATTATACTCTGTAAACAAAGTATAGTAGAAAGACCCAAGATCTGGGCTGGGGAGGGCAGTCAGTCAATGAAATGTTAGCCAAATCCCAAGCACCCTTGGAAAGAGAACATGAAAGGACCAAGCAGAGGCCATAACAGGCTGCTCAGTCTTCTCTCAGAGATCAGGCCTCAGTTTCAGTTTCCTGAGACTTGAGCAAGCAGTTTCTCGGAGGGCCGTGAACAAAAGACACAGTCCTTGCAGTAGCTCCCTTTCTGTTCAAGGTTCAGCCAGGTGTTTACTGTCTGGGACCCCTCACTATGTCCATGGCAGCTCAAGGACAGAGCCCAGACCACTGAGCCAGCCCCCGCAGTCAGTGTGTGCTAGGCCAGCCAGCCCCCATGGCAGCTCAAGGACAAAGCCTGGGACTTGTCCTGGACAGCCCCCAAAATGATAATTGTGACCCCCAACCAATAAATTCAAAGGTTACATACCCTCACCCAATTAAAAGAGAACAGAGATAAAAATAAACCAATACCAGTAGCACCCAAGCCAACGCCCTCCCCCAACTGCTCTGAAGGGCTTGCAGTTTTAGCCTTTAAACAGCTAGCCACACAAAGAAAGAGCAACTCCTCCCTGCCTCACTCACTGTATTGGGTGTAGGAACGAGTTCCCTGTCTAGACTTGTAAACTTAAACAAAATAAACCTTGCTGTTGCATTCTGGACATCCATGGTCTTTGGTGGTCTCTTTGGGGTCGTGATCTGGGCATAACAAACAGACATGGTAGCATATAGCTGTCATCCTAGTGCTAAGAAAGTGGACATGGGATCCACGGAGCTTGTTAGCCTGACAGTCTGACCAAAGCAGTGAGCTCCAGGTTTGGTGAGAGACCCTGTCTTAGAAAAGTAAGGAGGGAAGAGTGACAGAGGAAGACATCAACATCTGGCTTCCACATGTGTGTGGGCAGAGAGGAGGGGGATGGAGGAAGGGGGCCAGAGGGAGAGAAGAATCCTTACATATATACTAGGTCAAAAGGAAGTCAATATTAATGTTTTGACAGCAAACAAGATTCAAGATTTAGTTGTCATACCAACAAGAAGAATCAATGGGTGCCGGGATGACATACAAGATGCCTAACATGCTGCCAGCAGAAACTGGAGATAAGGGACCCAAGATTGTGGACCGCCAACCTTCCACCCATTCCCCTCTGGATCTTCTGCTTTGCTTGCCTCTAGAGGGCCAAGACAGAAATGCCTAGGTGCCCCAAGGTCATGCTGTATGGCGTGCATCTGTCACGTTCTCCTTCATATAATTACTTCTTGTGATGCTAATCTTTTTCTTCTATCTGATCTTCATGTTCTATGTTCCTAGACCAATGGTCCTTTCTGTGAAATGGGTTGGGAATGAAACAAATTTCACAGGAAATTATACAGAGGTAATCACCCAGGCTGGGGTCAAGGCAGTTATGCAGGTTATGGGAAAGAACCTGCAGCCTGGGGAAGCTTTTCAGGCTTGGATAAATTGTACCAAATGTGTCAACTATATACGACACATGGTATGATGTGTATCAGCGCACTGGACTCAAATTGGCCATGATGAATAATTCAGTTTCTGAGGATATTCCAAGGGCATTGTGTAAATCTTGATACCCTAAGGGGTATTGGCTGAAGACTGTGGATGGAGTAACATAGAGATGGGATGACAAACGAGAAGTGTGGGAACCTAGAACAGGAGGAAAATAGTGGCCTTCACCAAGAAAGGGAGATGGCAACTTTAATCCAGATATTTTGATTCCTCCTGAAGAAGTGTGGAGACGATGTGGCAATGGTTGGAGTGATTGCTGCAAGTTTTATTGGGTTCCTAGATTGAAAAGAGCTGCCAGGACAGTGAGCTTCCTTCATGGAAGCTCTGAGAATTGGATCAGGTCTTTCTTGGAACTGTTGGGATAAGAAGGACAAAATCGCTGACTTGCAGGGACAGATCTCTTGTCTGAAGTCATCGTAGCCCACCAGTCATGGGGCTTGGTGTCTGCAGAGGGCTGAGGAGGAACTTAGGCAGCTGCAGAGGTCTTGAGGTCAGAGCAGGCTGTGTGAGAAGGAAATGACTGTCTGGTACATTGACCACTGTTCTTATTTTTACCTTTTTTTATAAAATTTCATGTTGCTAGCCTCTGGGTCAAATGCTCAGAAGATTGTATAATCATTAAAGAATAAAATAGATTGTGCTTGCTCTGGTGTTAAGCTTGGGATGGTTTTTGTGTTTCATCAAAGATGATGAAGAACATATTGGTGATTTTCTAAGAATAATCTTTGGAATCATGAGAATACTCCATATTGAGTGATTTCCCCTTTTCTTTCTGTTTTCCTTTGCCAATAATAATAAAAGACTTAGGTTATCAAGGCAGAAGCAGAAGCTACTTAGCAACTTCAGAAGCCTGAAGTGACCTGTCAACTTACATGACCACTGACTCTGAGACATTACTACACCTTTCAGGTATCCTGTCCTTTGGCCCCCCCAAAACTGCTGAGGCTGGTCCCCAGCAAATGGGTTAAAAATTTCAATCCCCAGAAGCCACAAAAAATGTGGAAATTGAAAACTGACCCCTCACAGTTGTCCCTTGACCTACACACACACACACACACACACACACACACACACACACACACACACACACACACACACTGTGGCACATGTACCTGCACCCTCCCACACGCATACACTATCATGATTGTTTTTCAATTTACTTACTTTTATTTTACTTACATGAGCGTTTTGCCTTCGTGTATGTGCACCACACTGTGCAGGGCCTGAGGAGGCCAGAAGAGGGCATCAGATCCCCTGGAACTGCAGGTGTTCACATTTGTGAGCTGCCACGTGGGTGCTGGGAACCCAGCCTGTAGCTTCTGCAAGAGCAGTATATGCTCTTAACCACTGAGTCTCCTCTCCAGCTCCAATAACTAGTAGTGTTTTTAAAGGATTTTGTTTGAGAGTAGAAAATTAAATGTTTACAAATAGGACAGGAGTAAGTTTCAATGCTTTGACTCTAGGCGCTGGTCATCACCATGTTAATACACATATGTGAAACACTGTATCCAGTCTTAGGGCAAACCCCCAGCTCTGGCCATTGACCACCTGCCCCTCTAAGCTAATGAAATAGATGAGAAACATGGGAAATAGAGGAAGGAGACTTATTCCATGTGCCCACACTGGGAAGGACACATAAAGGAGTTAGTGACACCAAGTCCATCTTTGTGGGTACTGAGATGGGCAACATGTTTACTAAATGAAGAACTGGGGTGAAGGACAGGAAGGAGGTCTGCATGATAAAACAGTCCTGGTCAAATCTGGTAGGGCTCATCCAGCCTTAATTCTGGTTCAGCAAGGTCCAGAGAAGCTGTTGTGGCTGTCATCCCTGGAGGGCATCTATCTGGTTCCCACAGAAACATCACTTCTGCTCCAGGGAGCAACCTCACCAGCAAGATAATTACCCTGGGGGCAGAGTTTACTCCATACTCTCAGGCTTTGCCAAAGCCAAGGTGACAGCCGATGGAAGACACCGACTGATAACTGTGTCTTCCCTTCGGACTTGAAAGGGAATGAGATAATTTAGGAGTTTAGACACCAAAAGCCCATGGATACAAAAACCTAAAATGGCCAGAAAAATATCGTATCTAATCAAAAATACGGAAAGCAATTCAGCAATTCACTTATTTGTTTTAAAGATTTTTATATAGTCAGTAAGCTAGAGACACAATTGACTAAAAAATGAATTGAACTGGCCCTTAGTAAAGCTGCTGTTTTTACTGCTATTTATAAGAAAGAACAGCAATCATTTGTCCTGTAATATAGGCTCCTAGGGATTAGGTTCCTCCAGGAAATTTCACAGAAACCATAGTGTCCTAAGACTCATTCCCAGAGAAGACTTCCTACATGTGCCACCCCCCAGAAGACCAGCCACACAGCACATTTCCTGGGGCTTCTTTCATCTCCTCAATCCTCTGTGGCATTGCTATGAGCCAAGCAGAAACACAATGAGAATTGTGTTGCAAATTCTAATTGGTCTCAATAATAAAAACTCCGGAGTCGGATTTCGAGGTAAATGCTGAAAGATCAGAAAAGTAAAGGACAGCCAAAGTCACCTCTTACCTTTCCGAATTCTCCTACCACAAAGGGGCCAAGCTCCTGTCTCCACCTGCCTTATGCCCAGCCACATCATTTCCTGTCTGTCTGTCTGTACAGACCTCCAGACCTCTATAGTTAACTAATAGCTAGCTCCACCCACTGATCTTCAGGTGCGCTTTATTTGCACAAACAAAACAAATAACACAGCAGAGAATATCTGTCTCCCTAGTTTGGCCAGATCTGTAAATAAATTCATTTTCCCAGTCTCTAAATATTATGTCATTTTCCTCTTAGTTTAAGTAAGAAATAATTTCCCACACATCCCCATCACACCAGGGACTGAAGCCAGGACCTTATTTATGCCTCCTAGGCAAATGCCTTACCACGCTTCTCTAGCTCCATTTCTTTTGACATTTTTACATTTGAAACAGACTCCCAGTAAGTCACCCAGGTTGGCTGTGAGGCAATCCTTAAAATTGAAATCCTCACTGGGGTGGTGCTGGTGGAGCATGCCTTTCATCCCAGCTCTTGGGAGGCAGCGGCAAAGCCACTCCCAGGACAGCCAGGACTGTTATAAAGAGAAAATCTCAATCGAAATAAAAAATAAATAAATAAAAAATAAATTAAAAAAAAAAAAAACATGCTTTACATCTAGAATAGAGTTCTGAGAACAGGATTATAACACTCAATTCAACATCTTCCTTTGACCTTGAGTTAAAAGTGATAAACAAACCTAGACGTGGGGGCTCAGGCCTGTAATTCCAGCACTGGGGAGGCTGAAGAGGAGGATCACCACAAGTTCAGGGACAGCCTAAGCTCTGGAATAAGACCCTGTCTCAAAAGACCAAAGTAAGTAGATAATAAATAATTCCTAAACAAACAGACTCAGTTCCCATTATCCTTAAGCAGAAGGAAACGTGCACTTGGATTAGTAGCCCTCTAGTTACTGTGAAATGCCCCCCCCCCCCCCCCCCCCCGTCTCAGTAACTTAGCCTAAGAAACGGCCTTGAGAGAGATAATTGGGAAAGTAACCTTGAGTCAAAGCAGGAGATATCAAACACCCGGTCTTGGGAGGAAAAAAACCTTGAGTCAGAACAAGATATCTATAATTGGCTACCTGGCCTTGGAGAACAAACAGCTGCACATTTCTGAAAATTAAAGATAGCCCCCAAGTTCACCCTGGCCTTATTTGAATTAACCAATGGGGACCCTGTAACTATACTTCTCGCTTCTGTAACCGCGCTTCTGCCCCTAGGACTCTATAAGAAGTCCCCTTCCCCTAGGAAGGCGCGCAAGTCTTCCCGGAGACGTTGTCGCCCCAGGTACCTGTGCATTTGAATAAACCCTCTTGCTGTTTGCATCTGATCCGTGGTCTCGGCGTGTTCCTTGGGTTTGGGGTCTCTCCTGAGGAAAGATCCCCTGTGGGGGGCTTTCAACTGAGAATGGGTGAGAGATGACTGCTCAGGTAAAAGTGCTTGCCATGGAAGCCTGACGACTCGACACCACAGTAGAAGGTGAGGTTGACTTCCTAAACTTGTCCTCTGACCTCTACATGAAGACTGTGCACATGTTCAACGCCACCCCCATGCCACCACACAAAAAGTTTTTAAAAATTAAAAATTATAGAGTATGATAAGTAACATAGAAGTATACACACAGAGAAAGAACATAGATTATAGGGATAGAAGGATCACTTGAATTAAACTATCAGGAATCTTCCAATTTCAAAAAATTTTATCAATGTACCCATCAAAATACAACTAAACTCCCATTCGGATTTCTGGTTTTGTGGTGTTGGATTAGTTGTTGCTGTTGGTGTTGGTGGTGGTTATGGTGATGATGGTGGGGTTTTTTAGAGTTACTTCTTTTCTTTTGGGGGGGGGGTTGGTTTTTTTTGAGACAGGGTTTCTCTGTGTAGTTTTGGTGCCTGTCCTGGATCTTGCTCTGTAGCCCAGGATGGCCTGGACTCACAGAGATCCACCTGGCTCTGCCTCCCAAGTGCTGGGATGAAAGGCGTGTGCCACCACTGCCCAGTGAGTTATTTCTTTTTTTAAATTACGTGTCAGTGTGGCTGTGCAAAGGAATGTACAAAGGTGCCTGCAGAGGCCAAAATGGAGTGTGAAGTCTGGAGTTAAAGGAAATTTTGAGCCATCCAGAATGGCTAAAAACTGAATTCAGGTCCTTGCTGCATAAACCGTCCTCCTCATTACAATTGAAGACCCTCTGGAGTGACAAGGTGGGACTTCCAAGATGGGAAGGTGTCAGACTGAGCCAGCAAGGGAGTGGGTGTGGAAAGTGAAGGGAAAACAGAAGAGACTTGAGCAGAGAGAACTAGCTCACACGGAGAACTAGTCACAGAGCTGGAGCTCAGAAGGACAGAAGGCAGAACAGGCCCAGAACATGCAAGACCTCCCAGGTGTATAAAAAAATCGCACTTTTGTTTGGGGTGACATTTTTCTAAATCAATCTCTAAAGATATTTTTAAAAAATAGCCAACATTGTTCACACATGGAGGAATCCAAATATTACCTTCCTAGAGAGCTGTTTGGCTATGAAAATCAATGGATAAATTATTTGCACATTCTTTAACCCAGACATTCCACTTGTTTCTAGGAAATACCTACAACTGCATACAAAAATTCCATTTAAATATTCATCTTTCACTATCTTTGATAAGAGTAAAGAATTAGAGGTGAAAGGTCGTTAATTAATGGAATAATTATATTAACAGATTACCATTGATCCATTAAAAATTATTTGGGAGGGGGGATTTTTTTATGTGTCTGAGTGTTTTGCCTGAATGTGTGTGCTTGGTGCCAGCAGAGGTCAGAAGAGGACATCAGATCCCCTGGAACTGGAGCTGCGATGTAGGTTCTGGGAATCGAACCCAGGTCTCATAAAAGAGAAACCAGTGTGCTTAACTGCTGGGCCAGCTCTCCACCCTCCCCATTAAAAATTATTATTGACATCTGTATATCACATAGAAAGAGGAGGTTACAAAGTAGTACACAATGTAATCTCAATTGTATAAGAATAAAATTGTCTACATTTTTCAGATAAATAAATGACTGGAAAAAATACAGAGCCAAAAATTAACAAATGAGCCATTGAAGGGGCTCAGCAGGAAAAAAAGGCACCCGATACCAGCCCTGCTGATCTGAGTTCAATCCCAAGGACCCACCTGGTAGAAAGAGAGACCCATTTCCCACAAATTGTCTTCTGACCTCCACTCATGGGCTGTGGCATGTGCATCCCCTCCCACCCACACACAAATGAATAATGCTTTTCTTAAGTTAGCAATGCTTGTATTTTCAAATGTTGTTAAAAGTTCTCTAGCAGAGGACTACTAAAAGATCTGAAAGTTTACACCTTCAGTATTCAATAGCAACTGTATCTGCAGATCAAAAATACTGTACAGAGACCAGACCATTTATACTAATGGATTATTAAATGCAAAGATTAGAATAGAAAGCTGAAAGAATAAATGCACAGTATAAATTCAGCTCTGTAACAGGCTACACTAAAATAATTAGAAGAAAAAATATTTGCCAAAAACTGGAGTCTGAGCCTAGAGTTGAGACAATGCCAAGAGAAAATGGAAACATCAACTGCCTCCTCTCTGCACAGGGTGTGATGCAGATGATCAGACATAAAGAAAGACAGAGTGGGGCTGGAGAGATGGCTCAGAGGTTAAGAGTACTGACTGCACTTCTAGAGGTTCTGAGCTCAATTCCCAGCAACCACATGGTGGCTCACAACCATCTGTAATGAGATCTGGTGCTCTCTTCTGGCCTGCAGGCAGAACACTATATACATAATAAATAAATACATCTTTAAAAAAAAAAAAAGAAAGAAAGAAAGGAAGGAAGGAAGGAAGGAAGGAAGGAAGGAAGATGAGCCATCCATGGGAGCCTCGGGAGACTACAACAGGTAGCCTAAGCTTCCATCCCTTCATCACAGAAAAACACATCCAGTTAAGGAGATGGTTTTAAAACTCCTCAGCCACCTGACATTCTGATCCTCCTAAAATGGATCTGCCTCACCATCTTCTCCTCATGATCTGGTGAGGGCACTTTCCTACCAGCTCCATTGCTCTGTGGCTATTTTCTAATTGAAGCTTTCTTTTTTGGAGGAAGGAGGGAAGCCCAGGGAAACTTCGAAAACTCAGGAAACTCCTGTAAGTTAAAAGACACCCAAGGCCCCTCCCTAAACTTATAAGATCGATGGACAATTGTCGGGAAGGAGAGACCCTGTCTGGCTGTACTGGCTGCTAGCTCTGCAGGACGCCCCAGGAATGCAATTTTCATGAGTTGTTACCCAGGCTAGGATATGGGTTTTGGTGTTATAACTGTCTTTGTATCGCTTATGGTTACTCAAGCAAACAACCCCTCCACTATTGGGCAGGTTAGCTTTTTTGTCACCTTGACACAAACTAGGGTCATCTGGGAAGAGGGAAACTTTATTGAGAAGATGTCTCCATCAGAATAGTGTAGCAATCCAAGATGAGCTGACACTTGAACAGAGGATCACGACCTATCTTCTGAACAAAGGTTTTATCATGTAATCCTCTCGAATATCTTACAAATTTGAAAAAGTACCTGAAAGAGCCATAACAACAGCAGCCAAGGAGTTTAAATTAAGGCACTTGTATAAGCAGGAAGCACCACTCCCAGGAGCCACAAAAGTTGGGGGTGGCAAGAAGGATGTGGCTTCCAGTATCAGAGGTAAACTACCTCCCGACAAGTTTCTGGCAAGGCAAGCCTGGAGGCTCCACAAACATAAAGCTGCTGTCACTGCTGACGGTATGCCAGAACTAGATGGTAAGTCTCTATTGCTGAAGACACCATGTGGGTAGTGGTTTTCATAGTGCCTGAGGTGTTATACAGGCTACTGGGGGGAAACTGTCTCCAGCAGTCCTCCTGGGTTATAGATCCTACACACTACAGGACCACCATACCAGGCAAGATAAGCCCCACTACTGCAATAGTGGTACAATTATTAGGAGTCCAACAAACTACTTTCTCCATGGATTTAAGCCTGCTCCTTCTGAAGAGAACTGGTGATTGGTACTGTAAAACAAAGGCATGGCATGGTAGTGTACACCTTTCATTGTGGCACTTGGGAGGCAGAGGCATGTGGATCTCTGTAAATTAGAGACCAGTCTGATTTATAAATCAAGTTGCAGGCCAGCCAAAGCTACCAAATGAAACTGTTTGAAAAAACTCCCCAAAACTGTGGCTTAAAAGATCATAGATCCTTAGGCTCACACCTTTAATCCCTGCACTCAGGAGGCAGAGGCAGGAGGATCTCTGTGAGTTCGAGGCCAGCCTGGTCTACAAAGCAAGTTCCAGGAAAGGCACAAAGCTACAGAGAAACCCTGTCTCAAAAAACCAAAAAAAAAAAAAAAAAAAAAAAAAAGATCATAGATCCCCATGGGAAAACCACTGCTATTGTTTTGTTAATCAGATATGACGTTGTATAACAGTTTCCCAGAGATTGAAATGTTCCATCTCCCAGGGAAGATTCTGTAAAGCAGAAAGTAAACCACAAAATAGCTTCAGGAAGTCCCTGAAACTGATCAGATTCATTAGGCCCTCTCCCTTCCAAGAGTGAACAGCAAAGATTGCTAAGAGTCACTCTCAGACAAGCCAGGCTGCAAAGAAGATTCTCAGACAAGGCTAGGCTCATAGAAGAAGCAGAGATCACCTAAGAAGCAGAAACTAGGCAAGCTGCCTAAAAGAGGCTCAGACCAACTAAACCCTCTGGAAGGGACACTCTCCAGCCTGTTGGGTTACCTGTAGGTTGTGAAGTATGCTCCAAGTTCCTAGCTTTTGTGAGCCATCACACATGCTGGAATGTGTAACAGGATCCCAGACCTTAGTAGGTTCCCAGACTTAGCATAACTGACCCCATGATGGAAGGACCATTCAGGCCATAACACTACCACCTGCCAAAACAAAAACAAAGCCCAATCCATTAAAGTTCACAGTTCTGGGAAAGTCTCTAAACATTCTAACAGTTTACTTAGCAGTTAATCCCACTGAATGAGAGTAAAGACCATTACCCAACTTAAAGCCAGCTAAACAAGCTTTATTTTACTATGCACAGGACTGCCTCTCTAAAGTGGGTTTTCAGATAACAGTGTGGGTAAACTTTTCAAGGTTCCTTTTATAGGAGAAAAAGGTGAAGACTGGGGATTTCCAGAGGAATTTGGTGATGTAAGGATTTGGCAAACAAATTATAGAAGCAGAGAGCATATAAGATTGTTTGACACCACTAAATACCTTATCTTATCAGGGCAGAGTTCAGGGGTGTGGAACCTGTCAAATTCCAGAAATAGGTTAGGTCAACTTGAGTTTTGCAGTAAATAGAAATTTGAACTTATTTTGACCTTGTGAAAACATGGCTTCTAATCTTAAAATGGAGTCAGGGTGGTTCATCATAACCTTGCTTTTTGGTTTCTGTGGTTCTGCTTCTGGCTAACTATTATTGTTAACTGAAGAATGTCAACGCAAGATACGGTCTTTGTGCTTAAAAGTTCACCATGAGAAAGGCTGGGTGCTGCAATGGGATCCCTAGTATAATCGATGGTCAGCTAGTAAAATCTTAATATTGTAATGCCAGCACTTGGGAGGCAGAGGCAAGCAGATCTCTGTGAGTTCGAGGCCAGCCTGGGCTACAGAGTAAGTTCTAGGAAAGGCTCCAAAGCTACACAGAGAAATAATAATGATAATAATAATAATAATAATAATAATAATAATAATAATCTTTGTATTGGCTTAAACCCTTGTCCAGTCTTCTCTGGTGTATAATCCACAACAGAGAGGGCTTTGGTGATAAAGCTGTCTTGGAGTCATTTCTGCTCCTGTAAGTAACCCTTCACCATATTCCTGTAAGTAACCCCAATAAAGCCAGGCAGTGATAGTGCACACCTTTAATCCCACTACTTGGGAGGCAGAGGCAGACAGATTTCTGTAAGTTCAAGGCCAGCCTGGTCTACAGAGTGAGTTCCACAACAGCCAGGACTGTTCCACAGAGAAACCGTCTCGAAAAACAAAAGTAAAGAAGGAAAGCCCAATAAAATTGATTGGCTCATCAAGTTGTGCTTTGGTATGTTGTGGGCTTCCTGTATGGGGTGAGTAGATGTGTGTTGTGTCTCCCCAGGAAATGTATTATCCATACACCATGTGTTCCTCAGGTTGCTTCTTTTTTTATTTTTATTATTTAAGAGCAGGTCTCACATAGCCCAGGCTGGCCTTGAACTCTCTGTGTAGATAAAATGACATTGAACTCCTAATCCTCCTGTCTCTGACACCCTACTACTGAGAGTACAGACAAATAACACCTTCAGTTTTATGTATCACTGGGGAACAAGTAAAGTTGTTTTTTTGTTGGGTTTCTTTTTTCATATTAGGAAAGTTTTACCAAGTATACTATATGTCCAATCCCAAGCTGCATTTTAAGCATTTGAGTTTACACCTGTTGATTATTAGTGTGATTCACCTTGCTTATAGAAGAAAACTGATTTTTTTTTTTTTTTTTTTTTTTTTTTTGCAACGGGCAGTGGTTAATACAGAAACTTATAAACAATCAGTCACCTAAGAATAAGTGGCTGTTGCTGTGATACTCAACCATAAACTGAAAAACTAAACAGACATCTGTATCATCACCTCCAAAGCTCAGAGAGCATAGAGGAAAAGGAGCTTAAAGGATGCAAATATGTCAGACAGTCTGGTGCAGGCCTGCATTCCTAGCACTTGGGAGACAGAGGCAGGTGTATCCATCCCTAAGCTGAAGGCCAGCCTGGTCTACAGAGAGAGCTCCAGGATAGCCAGAGACGCACAGAGAAACTCTGTCTCAAAAACAAACAAACAGGAAAAAAAATATATAAACATTAGCCCAGGCCTGGTAGCACACACCTGTAATCTTAGCAACTTGGGAGGCTGGGGCTAGATTGGTGCTTGTGAGTTCCAGGCTAGCCTCCTGGGTCTCAGGCTACCCTGCTCAAATGAAGTCATTTAAAGACTGAGATCCTGCACACCCCCAAAGTAAACATTGGAGGAAGTGGTAGAATATTGTATAGCTGTTTTCTTTGAAGGAGGAAGGAAGCCATAGACTTAGGAAGTGAATGAAACTTAAGAGTCCTGGAGAAGTTCCTAAAAGTCACATGATTCATGGTGTTCCTCCCTTATATAAGCAGTGAGCTGCTGTGAAGGCAATATGAAGACCTAGACTTGACTTTGCAGACTCCATCTTAGGAAAGGGCCATCATCTTAGACCACCTGATGGCCAGTGGCTGCACTCAGTTCCAGAAGGAACCTCAGGAATGTGCCATGACAATGAAATTTGAACAGATATCCTAGAAGCAGCCAATTAAGAAACAGGGCAATAAAATTTAACAAGATCCAGATATTCCTGCCGACATCCTGTTGGCGATTTATGACCCTTGCAGATATCCAGATATCCTGTCACCAAAAATCTATCCAATAGTTTCAAAAAATCACCTTGCCCCATATCCCTTCACCCAATCCCAAACGCCAAGGCATGTAACTCCCAGCTGGCAGTTTTTTCCTTTAAAAACTCTCTACCCCTGAGCCTGCCACAGCATTTCCCTCCATCTGCTGCATCTGAGCATAGGGTGGTGGTCCAAGCTCGAACCTGACCATAAAAAGACCCTTGTGTGCTTGCATCAGAAACCAGCTCCTTGGTGGTGTCTGGGGGTTTCAAGATGCAGGTACAACACTGCAAAGCAGAAACTGGCTGACTGAGCTGCCTGCTGATTGTTGAGGGAGCCCCAGGATACAGTCTTCATGAGTTGTCTGTTGCCGTAGCATCCACACTACCACCACCCATTCACCATGTCCCAGCAAGGGGCTGTGGATCAAAAAACAGAGACAAGAGACAGCGGTCATTCCTGTCAGCAGAACGCCAAATGAATGCTGTTTATTGACAGAGGAAGGAAACCTTAAATACAGGCTTACAGCACAATGGAAGAACCCTGGAGGGCAGAATTTGCTAGTGATGTTTACAATCTTGTATCTAAGCTGTTTTACACCAAATGCAGGATACACAAACAAGGAACTTCCCTTCAGCATTCAGGAGGGTGGAGACCAGCGGGGAATCAGCACAGGGAGGACATCAAGGTCAAGGTCAGGCAAGCAGGGCAGCAGTTACCCAAATTGAGGGTTCCAGGACCCTATAGGTTCCCCCTTTTTACTAAAAAATGACTTAGGTTACATGGGACGTCAGCAGGTCACTTTACCCATCATGGAGACACCTGCCCAGGCCACACAGGCCTTAGGCATTACCCATCTCTGAATACTCATTATCATACAGGCTCAACCACGTGGGCTATAGAGTTAACTGCTGCCAAAGATCTCAAAGTGGCAAGTGGCACTGGGCTTGCAATTTGTGCAACACAGAAAGGACCAACAGAAGTCCTAACCCACCCATAGCTGGTAGGCTAAAGGCAACTGAGCCATTCCCTTCCTTAACGAGCCTTACTGCAAATTGGAGTCTTTATAAGATGGTATCCCAAAAGCAAGTGGAACTTGAATTTTATAAATTTTATAATTTTCAAAGCCAATCGAAATGTATATCACTACTGAATTAAATTTATCATACCCAATAGAATGAAAGAGTAATTAACTATGGTAGCTACTTTTGCTGCCAGGGTCTCCATTGTGCTAGCTATAGTGAAATGGCAATCCCAGAAACAGTAGCTGCAGTGGCCGCCACAGCTATAACAGCAACAAGGCAACAGCGATGTCAAATTCTCTTCTGGAGCGTGTGAGCATCATCTGTGTCTAACTGCCATGGTCCACTGGCATGGACACAGCTCCAGGAACACGAACCACCAAGGCCCATTTTTCTGGATCCCAGCTGACTTAAGCTGGCAGCTCTGCAAAAGAACAACTAAGAACTATAAAGAAAGAAAAAAAAAAAAAAAAAAACAGACAGAAGACAAGGAGCAGAACTAATGGTCTCATAATGGCTACATTCAGGCTCACAGATTTTAAGGTATCTTCAAAAGAGGCTAGATGAATTTCAGGAGGCCAATAAATGTTGCACAGAGCCACTCCTGAAAAGTAGGTCCTACACCAGCTTGAAGAGGATTGTGAAAATGAAAAGGCTTAGCTGGCATACTACTGTGAACAAATGGAGTTCAGTGACCTTCAGGGTTATTCTTAATCTCCAAGGGGTCTGGGTGACACTTTCTCAAACATACTTGAAAGAGAAGTTACCATACATTACCTTCTGAAGACTCTAACTGCATGGCTACAGTTCCTAGGCTTACATTAATGTTTGCCAAGGCTGGCCATATTGGGCTTTCAATCCCCATTGGCATCAGAAGGGGATAGTTTTTTATGAAGGCCCAATAGGTCTCCACCATGCTGGGATTCGGCAGCAGCCACAGGGAGCACACAGTGCTCAGGAACCCAAAGAGGAACCTCATTGTCCTGAGGAAAGACACAAACAGAACCCCAGGCCCACATCAACACTGGATCAGGTCCCCTCCAAGTGCCAGTAGAAAGATCCTTCCATCGCTCCAGAGGGTGATTTGCAACAGGACCCCCCAGTGCTTATCTGCAGCGGATACTCCAGCAGAACCCACCAATAAAAGATTTTTAATGTATAAAACAAGGGAAAGAATAGAATGTGGAGGAGAGATGACCCTCTAACTCCCCCCTTTTTACTTTAGCAATATATGTTTTTAAGGTATGATGGCAGAGCTCTACTATAGCCTGTCCTTGAGGATTATAAGGAAAACCAGTCTTATTAACAATAGAAAAATCTTGGCAGAATTTTGAAAATCCCATACTGCTGTAGGCAGGACCATTATCAGTCTTTATGCATTTAGGCACTCCCATATAAGCAAAATCATGAAGACAATGATTCTTTACATCCTTAACCCTTTCCTCTGAATGGGCAGAGGCAAAAATTAGAGAGGAATATGTATCAATAGACACATGGACATACTGAAATTTTCCAAAGGAAGGCACGTATGTGACGTCCATCTGCCACATATGATTAGGTAAAAGTCCTTGGGGATTAACTCCCAAATGAGGAACAGGTAAAAATTCAGCACAAATAGGACATGATTTAACTATCTGGATGGCTTGTTCCTGGGTTATGCCCATATGATGATGAAGAGATCCAGCATTAAGATGATAATGTTGATGCAACTGAGTAGTCTTTTCAAAGGTAGAACAAATTAATGTGACAGCCATATGATTAATGGCATCATCCCTCTGATTACCTTCACTTAGAGGTCCAGGCAATTGAGTATGAGCTCTAATATGGCCCACATAAAGGTTATGTGAGCAGGACCATATAAGTCCTTGCACTTGCAACAAATATTCATGAATGGGAGAAATGGATAGTATGTAGGCTGTTGTCTCCAAAGGCATAATTGCATATACTACATATTGGCTATCAGTATAAATATTTACACTCTCATCAGAAAACATCTGTAAAGCAAGCAACAGTGCCTGTACCTCTGCCATCTGGGCAGAAGTGCCTTGGACTTTCATTTTCTTTACTATGTTACCAGAAACCACCACAGCAAAATCACGTGAAGTACCATCAATAAATACCACACCAGCCTGAGGAATAGGAGTCATCTGTACTATCTTGAGAAATATAACAGGATGCAATTTTAAAAATTGACACACATCATTGGAGGGATATTAAGTATCAAACCGACCCTGCATGGAGCATGTCAATATGGTCCAATCATTACCATTAGCTTGCAACCATGCTATTTGAGACTGGGTGTATGGGGTCACCACAATATCTGGCTCCTTACAAAAAGTTTGAACACTGATCTTGAGTTCCTTAAATATCAACAGCCTGAGGATAAGGAGTAATGATTTTCCCTAGAGAAGCTGGGGAATGTACCCATAGAATAGGACCTGATTGCCAAAACAGTCCAGTAGGTGAATAAGTAAAACAAAATATTCATGACCTAAATAATGATAGGGAAAAGATACCTCTACCTTTTCTGGGGCTATTTGTAAATTAGCCAGTCTAAGAACTTCTTGTGATTTAGAAAAGGCATCAAAAACAAGTTTTTATCTTTAGCAGCCAATAAATTATCCATATAAGTCAATCACAATTAAATACCAATATTTAGGAATTGCCACTGGGGCAGGCAAACCAGGCTGTGTTGCTCCCATGAGAAGCATGGTTTTATTTACAGCTCTAAGATCTTGTAACAGTCTCCAGTTTCCTGACTTCTTGTAGAGGCCAGTTGGGATCTCAAGATTCTTGGGAAATTATAGATATATCCAGCACCAGAATCCAATAATCTTTTAATCTCAATCCCATATAATTTTATTTTTAATTTAGGCTGTTTATCGTTGATAACTGTTTGTCAAAACACCTTTTTTCCTGTACTTCCAAAGCCTCCAGTTCTACATATAAGCACCATTTTGCATTTAAAATATGAAAGCAATAATAATTGAGCAATTCTATCACCAGCTTCTATTTCCATGGTCCTTTTTACATATGCCAATTATAAAAGCATTTGAAAGACCCCCCTCCCCCCGGCACCCCTGTAGTAATGCTATGTTTGCAAGGCTTAAGGGAACAAAAGACAGTTCCAGGAAACAGAATGGCCCCACCACAGCCCAGATAGCCGTTAAGAAATGTTGCTCAACCCTATGATTAATACTGATTGTTCTCAGCCAGACCTTCGTCAATGCCCTGTTGTGCAAACCCCCTAAGAGTCATTGGAAATTCCCCAGCTTGTGAGGTGAGGCACGTAGGGGAACAAAGGAATTCAGCTAGAAGGCAAAGGCGTAGAGATAAGCAGGATGTCAGGGGCAGACTGCCTGGCGTCAGTGCGGGAGGACCAGAGCAGCTGGAATTCTAGATAGGGGTTGAGTCAACACACATATCTGGATATCTGGTCACCAAGGAAACCCACAAACCGCCCTGAGCCTGAATTCACGCCCCATTTGATTCATGCTTGTACATTCGCGCCTCACTTGATTTGTCCAATTAGAGCTTTGTAACCATTCATGCCTTGTTTAAATTATCCAATCAGAACCCTTTGACTAATGCATTCTGCTTCTGTACCCGCGCTTTTTGCTATAAAAACCCATCCCACCAACCCAGAGGTGCGCAAGTCTTCCGAGAGACTTTGTTGCCCCAGGTACCTGTGTTTGAATAAACCTCGTGCTGTTGCATCTGATCCGTGGTCGCTGCGTGCTCCTTGAGCCGGGGGTCTCTCCTGAGGGGAGATCTCTCCGGGGGTCTTTCACATTAAATATAATTTCTATAGGATTTGAAGAGATAACTTTAGGTAATACTCTTCTAGAGTATTTTTATAAAATCTTAAAAAAGAGGATCCTTCTTTATAGATCCCAAGTAACACATTAATGCAAAAAGCCAACTATTAACAATGTGGACTAAACAATTTACCTGTATTTTATTTACTGGAGAAATAATTTTGTAACCTTTTTATCAGTAAGAGATTATTTTTATGGGTTTATCTTAGCAACATTATTTAATAAGCTAACAACCCAATTCATTTCAGGTGTTATACTTTTATAGAATTCTAGAAAGCAACTTAAAGAGCAGAGCCAAATTTTCAGTAATGATCAACAGACAAGAGCATACCTAATATATAGTTTAAAATTATGAATCCTGTGCCTTTCGCTTATCTACCATGAGAATCAACCATTCATCCAAACATTTATTAAGACAATCGAAAGAACATAACATTCTTTATGCAATGAATAATTAATATTCCTGGAAATTCAAACTTAGCAATCCATATCCTGACCAAAACCATTTTTCACCAGAAGTTAGGCCTGTTTATAAACTTTTAGCACCCGTCCCTCTTTGGGCCTCTGCTCACTTGTCTGCCCTTGAGTCTGCTCCCCTCATTGGCCTCACAGCTACGCCTCTACGTGTGAGCATACTTGCCCGCCTGCTGCTCTGGGCCATCTCAGCACATGCCTTTGTCCTCCACTGCTGGGCACGGCCCTGTGCACAAGCATTCCCATTGAAACTTCTTACTCCCATGAAGGGACTACCTAATAATGAGTTATTTCCACCATCTAGGGAAAAACAGAAAAACATTTCCCACAAGGGGATCATAAATATTGAATTATTCCCACTCTGAGGGAAAAAAAGAGAACATTTAAACCAAAATTAAGCAAACAGACAACAAAATTTTAACCTCTGGTCTTGCTTGCTGTTCAGCCAGCAGCAATAAGGCCTACCTTATAGTGATATTTTACTTGTACTAAACTGTGATTTTATTTGTATATTAATTTGTATAATTAATTTTTATATTGTATATTAATAAAGAGGCAGAGCTAGGCAGATCTCTGTGTGTTCAAGGATACAGCCAGCATGGAGACACACGCCTTTAATCTCAATACCAACCATAGAAAACCTGGAGGTCTGTACAGACAGGCTGTGACGAGGTCATTTGGCTGGGTTTACAACCAATGAAAAAGCAGAACAGAAAGTCTATAAAAAAGACAGGAAACAAGAAGTAGGTCTCTGGTGGAGAGGAAAGACAGAGCAGCAATGAAGGGTAAGGTTTTCAGCTCTCAGCTATTGCTCTGACCTCTTGGCTTTTAACTCTGCAACTGGCTCTGTGTTTCTTATTTAACAAGACAGTTACATCTACACTACCTGCCGACTCTTTGTAATTCAGACGCTGCCACTCTGTGCTGGCAGGCAGAAAGTGCTCAGAGTTTTAGCAGGAAAGAGCCCTTTCTTCCTCCATCACCACTGGGAAGAGGCTTTTCTCTTTCCTTCATGCTTCCTCTATGGGGCCTTAAAAATCTTTAGGCCTAGTTTCAAAAATTTTTCCCCTTTTTACAGGGAAAATCCTTTTTTCTTGATTAAAATTTTCTCCCTTTTCTAACAGGAAATTTCCTTTCCTTCCCTCTTCTCTATTGGAAAGATTTCCTTTTTTATTTTAAATCTTTAGCTGTCTTGCCCTTTCTTAACTTCGGTGCCTTCCTGCTTCAGCAGTCCAATTAACTGACTGTGAGCTAGCTGCACCCATACAATTCACCCTTCTCTTCTCTTTTCTTTAAAATGCTGGCCAGCCTTACCTGGGTGTCCATCAGCGACGTCCCTTCTTTCTTGGATCCCAGAAGAACCTCCATTGGTTGCAGCAGCATCCACGCTACCACCGCCCACTCACCATGTCCCAGGGAGGGGCTGCGGATCAAAAAACAGAGACAAAAGACAGCGGGTCATTCCTGTCAGCAGAATGCCAAATGAATGTCGTTTATTGAAGGAGGGGGAACCTTAAATACAGGCTTACAGTACAATGGAAGAACCCTGGAGGGCAGAGTTTGCTAGTGATGTTTACACTCTTGCATCTAAGCTGTTAATGCCCAATATGCAGGATACACAAACAAGGAACTTCCCTTAAGCATTCAGGAGGGTGGAGACCGGCAGGGAATCAGCAGAGGGAGGACATCTGGTCAAGGTCAGGCAACAGTTACCCCAATTGAGAGTTCCAGGACCCTACAGTTGTCCTTTTGCTGGGGTGAGTTTTTTTTTTTTCCTTTGGTCTACATGTTAAGTGTACTACTTTTTTAGTTTGCTTTTCTTTTAAAATATTTATTTATTTATGTACTTATTTATGTGCATATGCACCACAGTGTGCATGTGGAGGTCAAAGAACAAATTGCTGGAGCTGCATCTCTTCTTCCATCATGTGGATTCCAGGAATTGAAGTTAGGTCCTCAAGTTGAAAGTTAAAATGCCTTATTGCTGAGCCATTTTTCTGGCTTTTCAGAGATTTTTCATTTTTACCTAACATGTATGTGTAAATGCTTCCTTGTACATGTGTGTATGTATATGTGTGTTGTGTGTCACAAGTGGCTCAAATTTTTTCAATCTACATTTTATTCTTTAATCCAGCACTTGGGAGGTAGAGGCAGGCAGATCTCTGTGAGTTCAAGGCTGGCCTGGTCTATAAAGAGAGTTCTACCATCACTTCTTGTCCTTTGCCTAAGATCAAGTGTAGTATCAGGACAGTCAAGGATGTTACACAGAGAAACCCTGCCTCAAGAGACCTATTGGGCCTTTGTGAAAAACTCTCCCCTTCTGATGCCAATGGGGATTGAGAGCCCAATTGCAGTACCCTGGAACTCCCAAGTTGGGTAACTGCAGCCCTGCTTGCCTGACCTTGACCTTGACGTCCTCCCTATGCTGATTCCCTGCCGGTCTCCACCCTCCTGAATGCTCACCAGAGGTTCTTTGTCTGTGTATCCTGCATTTGGTGTAAACAGCTTAGATGCAAGAATGTAGAAGATCAGTAGCGAATTTCTACACTCCAGGGCTTCTTCCATTGTGCTGTAAGCCTGTATTTAAGGTTTCCTCCCTTCTTCAATAAACGGCATTCGGCATCCTCTGGCCCGAATGACCCGCTGTCTTTTGTCTCTGTTTTTCCATCCACAGCCCCTCGCTGGGACATGGTGAATGGGTGGTGGTAGCGCTGGCATTACCGCAACACCCAATATGGCCAGCCTTGGCAAGCATTAACCTAAGCATAGGAACTGTAACCATGCGGTTGGATTCTCCCGAAGGTAATGTATGGTAACTGCTTTTTCAAGTATGTTTGAGAACGTGTCACCCAGACACCTTGGAGATTAAGGATAACCCTGAAGATCACTGACCTCCATTTATTAACAGTAGCATGCCAGCTAAGCATTTTCATTCTCACAATCCTATTCAAGCAGACGTAGTACCTACTTCTCAGGAGTGGCTCTGTGCAACATTTATTGGCCTCCTGAAATTCATTTAGCCCCCTTTGAAGGTACCTTAAAATTTGTGAGCCTGAATGTACATTATGAGACCATTAGTTCTGCTCCTTGTGAGCTGCCTGTTTTTTTCTTTATGGTTCTTAGTTGTTCTTTTGCAGAGCTGCCAGCTTAAGTCGTGCTGGGATCAAGAAAAATGGGCCTCGGTGGTTAGTGTTCCTGGAGTTGTGTCCATGCCAGTGGATGCCCACACGCTCCAGAAGAGAATTTGACATCGCTGCTGTTGTTGTTGCTGTTATAGCTGTGGCAGCCACCGATGTTTTGGGGACTGCCATTCCATAATTGGTTACTACAGCTAGCACAGTGGAGACCCTGGCAGCAAAAGTAGCTACCACAGTTAGTTAATCTTTCATTCTATTGGGCACGATAAATTTAATTCAATTGTTCTATACATTTCGATTGGCTTTGGAAGTTATAAATTTATAAAACTCAAGTTCTATTTGCTTTTGGGATACCATCTTACAAGGACTCCAGTTTGCATTAAGGCTCATTAAGGAAGGGAATGGTTCAGTTGCCTTTAGCCTACTGGCTATGGGTGGGTTAGGACTTCTGTTGATCTTTTCTGTGTCGAACACACAGATTGCAAGCCCAGTGCCACTTGCCACTTTGAGATCTTTGGCAGCAGTTAACTCTGCAGCTCACACGTGTTTGAGCCTGTATGATAACGTGTATTCAGAGACGGGTAATGCCTGGGGGCACTCACAAACCTAAGATAGAGTGCCTGTGTGGCCTGGGCAGATGTCTCCATGATGGGTAAGGTGACCTACTGACATCCCACGCCACCTAAGTCAGAAGCTCATTTTTTTAGTAAAAGTGGGGTGATCTGTAGGGCCCTGACCCCTGTTTTGAGTAGCTGTTGCCTTGCTTGCTGACCTTGACCTTGATATCCTCCCTATGCTAATTCCCTGCCAGTTTCCACCCTCCTGAATGCTGAAGGGAAGTTCCTTGTTTGTGTATCCTGAATTTGGTGTAAACAGCTTAGATGCAAGATTGTAAAACATGGTAGGAAACTTCTGCCCCCTGGGGTTGTCCCATTGTGCTGTAACCCTGTATTTAAGGCCTCCTCCCTCCTTCAATAAATGGCATTCTTAAAAAAAAGAAAGAAAGAAAGAAAGAAAAACAAGAAAAAAGAGAGCTTATCAAAGGCTGGGAGATGGTAAATGCACTTTCTTTCAAACCTAACAATCTCTGGCATCCACATGGTGAAAGTAGAAAATCAACTCCCAAGGGTTGTTCTCTGACCACCACGACATCTGCCTTATGCACGCACACATGTTTATGCACACAGATATGCACACACACACACAAGAAGGAAAGAGAAAGAAAGACATTATTGAGATTCTCAGGCCTTTGGAAACACAACAGAACTGATTTTATTTTCACTATTTTGTTTAATCTCTGCTTTCTCAACTTTGTGCAGTGACTATGTAATTACTTTCAAAGACAGAAAGATTAATGTTATTAATTTTCATATCTCATTACCAGTTTTATGATTTTATTTTTAAAATAGCGAATATAAAAATCCCAGGGGGCTAGTGTCCCTGGGGTTCAGTGCTAGAACAAATAACGAAGACAACTTGACAGTCAACAGTTGCCCAGAACATGAATTTGGAAACAAGAATCTCAGAAGCACAGATTTCTAAAGAATTGAGTGTTCTAATAGAAAACAAGAGGCAATGGAGGCTGTCTGTTTGGGGACAGAAAAGACGGTGTAACACGTTACATCTGAATGCTTGGAAAGCAGGTGACTGTGGCCAGTTGTGTTTCCCAAAGATGGCCACATCACCTTCTACTCTGGCGTCTTTCTCTTTCCATTATGGCCTTGATGCGCTCTCCATGATTCTCTGAGTCTGGGCTCGCTCTTCTCCCTTCTGGGTTGATTTCTGACTCATGGTTGGGTAGGCAACATTCAATTTAGGACGTGTAAGTGATGTCTGACTTCCAAGGCTGAACTGACAACCCAACTTTGCATTTCTGCCCTTCCCACTGTTGTCATCTCATAAACTCCAAGGACCAGGTGAGCACAACTGTCACCTTTCAGGGTGGGGCCCCAAGAGCAGGAACTGAGGGAGTTTCCAGGACTTCGGTGACTCTGTTCCCTGTGGTCCATCTCCAGTCTGTCTGAGAGTCTCTTCATGAGACAATGGGCACCAGAACCACACACTTGAGCCTGTCCTACCCATAAAACCATGTGTTAAAGTGTTTTTCTCTTCATTTGTTTTTAAAGATGTATTTGTTTTATTTTATGTGTGTATGTGTTTTGCCTGTATGTATGTGTACCATGCTTAGTGTCTGGTGCCCTCAGAGTCCAGAAGGGGGCATCAGATCTCCTACAGTGGTTGTGAGTTATTATGTAGGTTCTGGGAACCACACCCAGGTTACACTAGAGCAGGATGTGCTCTTAACTGTCCTGTCATCTCCCTAGCCCCAGGGCTGAAGGTTTAAAAGGGTGTGGTTATATTGTCTCTGCTCTTTTTGTTAGATCTTGTTGCTTGTTTGGGTGGTTGTATATTTTTTGATACAGGCCTTTCTTTTGGTCATGAACTTGGTAGGTAGCCAAGCATGATGTGGAACTCCTGATCCTCCTGCCTCTGCCTCCTAAGCTCTGGGATCATAGGTCTGCTCCACATCTGGCTTTTCATATCCTTAAACTGGTGCTTGTCCCAGGCTCCCACCCTTCCTGGCTTTCCCTTGTTGATGATAACATTTCAGAGGTGTGGTTCCCAATTCCGGAAGAAAAACATTCCAGGATTATAAAACACAGATAAATACCTCAGTGGGACAAAGTATTTACAGCTGCAAGCTTTAGCCACAACAATAGTATGGGGGAGGGGATCGGGTGTTTGTTTTTCCTGAGGAACTGCATCTATTGAATCTAGGACTCATGTATACTAAGCAAGCACTGTCCTGCTGAGCACATCCCCAGGCCCTCAAGGAGCTTAAAGGGAACCAGGTTGTTGCAGAGCCAATGTCTCAGCTGTCACCAGCAACTAGTTTCCCAGTGCAGCTGAAACATTGGTGGGATAGTGGTGGGCACAGCTGTTGCAGCTTGATTCTGTCACTCTAACAAACACCAGCCCCAAAAGCAACTTAGGGGAGGAAATGGTTTATTCAGCCTATACTTTGAGGTCACTGTCTGTCACTGAGGGAAGTCAGACAGGAAATCGAGCAGGAGATTGAAAGCAGGCCTCAAGGTTCAATCTCTAGCACCCAAACCACAAAGGACAAGGAGTGGAGGAGCTGCGGAGACAATGAGGAGACTCCTGCAGAGCACTGACTGAGGCTGCAAGAAGCCGGCTGTGCAAAGGGGGAAGATCAGTGGAAGTGGAAGGCAGCGTGATGTGACGGTGGTTCAGTGGTGAGGCACTTGCCTAGTGTCTAAATGGACATGACCACTCTATAATGTGGTTGGTTAAGGGGAAGGCTGTTATTATACATATGATGGAGAAAACGGCCAGAGGCATCTAGGAGAGTCCAGAGCAGAGAAAGAACATGGGCAGCAGACCAAAGACTGGACCTGGCCACCAAAGAAGCAGAGAGAGGGGAACATGGAGAAAAGGATAGCTCGGGATGTTGTGGGGTATCCACCAGAGAAGACTGCTAGGACATGGGATTAAGTCAATAGGAAGTCTGTATTAGCTGGCCAGTGACTACAGGGGGTGTTTGGGATCCCAGAGTAGGCCCAAGCCTTTTTCAGGGTGAGATTTTAAGTACAAAAACCGTGTCCTGGGTTGACATACTTCAGTTAACCAGAAGTGGAACTACAGAAGCCAAAAAGCAGGTTAGTATATTCAGAGATTTTTCTCCAGAATCATGGACTCTGATGGAGTCTTTGTTTTCATTTTGGCAGGTGGTGCTTGATAGGAAATCACAACATGTCCACACGGTTGGCCTTACCTGGCAGACCGCCTAGTTATTTCCGGTTCAAAATAGCCATTTCCAGGTCAGAACATCTGGCGTGACTAGGACTCCATGGCTTTACATGGTTGCATAAAGCACGTGCGGCCATGTAATCTACACGCATGCGTGGAGTAGCCACATGCAGTCCTGTACGCATGCGCGGCTCACTCTTTTAAAAGCCGGCACCATGTTGCACAGGTCTCTCTTCTCCTCTTCTTCTCTTCTCTCCTCTCCTCACTCACGTGTGTGCTTCACACAGGCCTGTCACCTCTATCCTCTATCCTATATTAATAAACAGCTCTTCTGTGGCTTTGTCGTGTTCGGGATGTGTTCCTTGAGGGGTAAGTGTGCCGATAAAAAACTAGCAGTGCTGTCTACATGCTGAGTTTTATGGCCTGAATAGTACTTTCATCGTGGAGTTAGTCATGCTAAGGTTTTGGTGCCTCCTAAGATCTGGGGCCCTGTTATAATGAGAGCAGAGGGGTGTGCAGGGGAGACAGGGAGAGCAAGGATGGTCAAAATAGCAGGGTTATAAGGAGCATGAGTAGCTGAGGGAAGCAATCCTGTGAGCTGGGGGAGTTTGGGGAAAAGATAAGAAGAGATAGGATGTCAGCATGGACTTTGAAATGTGTAAAAGGTACTTGGGTACTGAGGGAGCCTGGAGGCCAGCATGCACTGTGGTGTGTTAATAGGCACCACCAATAGCCATTTATCCCTTCTACCTTAAGAAAGGTAGGATTACCTAACATTCTTGGTGATCCAGAAAAGGAGTTTTCTTAGCAGAATATTGAAAACAACAGTTGCAGGCTGGGAACATAGCTTGTGCAGGGTCCTGTCTCTGGCACCACATAAAACAGGTAGGTGGTGGTGCAGGCCTGAACTAACAACTCGTAGGAAGGTAGAAACAGAAGAATCAGAAGGTCAAGGTTGTACTTGGAGACATAATGATTTTGAAACCAGCTGGAATACATGAGACCTTGTCTCAATAGAAAAAAGAAAATATCACTTGCCTTCTGTTAGCTGTCTGGGAGAGGCTAATTTCTTAAAAAATAAATTTAAATAAATAAATAAGTAAATAAATGATTAGTTTAACTGAACTAGGCACAAATGCCCCTGTAGTCTGAGTTGCCAGTGAAACTGAAGCAGGAAGAGCTCTTTGAGGCCAGAAGTCCAAGGCCACCTTTAGAAACATAGTAAACGTGGACCTTGAGAAGGCTCAGTGGGTAAAGGTGCTTGTCATCAAGCCTAACAACTGAATGATTCCCCAGAATCAAAAACTGAATGGCACAGTAAAGAGACCAAAATGTCTGTTCCACAGGTGGAAAAATAAAAAGTGTATTCCAAACAGCCAAGGCTGTCTCTCGAGAACGCAGAGAGAATCAAGAGGGGGACCATTTTCAAGAACTATATATGGGAGAAGGAGAGCCTGGGAGCTGGGGTGGAGGACATTGAAGGGTTTAACAAGTCCTTGTGAGTAGGGGCTGAGGGAGCCAGAAGGCTAAGATAGCATGGCCCTCAAAATGCTGATAGGCATCACAGGCATTTGTTAATGGTAGAGCCATGTGACCCTTTTATAAAGATAAGGGAAATGACTCCTTTTGGCAAGTGGAAACAAGTTTCACAAGTTCCTGAGGAAAGTTGGCTTTAATCTAACCACCAGAAGTCTCCCTATATTACATGCAGAGCCTCTTTCTGGATAGTTGGACTGCCTTTTGGAGTTTGGGAAATTGGAGCTTCCTTTGGACCTGACATAAAACATCTCTTACAAGTTGTCCTCTGACCTCTACGTGCATGCACACACATAACACACAATAAATTATTATAACTTGAAAAATTAAAAAATAATGAAACCCTATTTAAAAAAAAAAATACTGGAGGCTGGAGAAATGGCTCAACACTGGCTGCTCTTCCAAAGGACCGAGGTTCGATTCCCAGCACCACATTGTGGCTCACAGCCCTCTGTAGAACCAATTCCAGGGTAATCCTACATCCTCTTCTGTCCAGTGCAGCCACTAGGCACATACATGGTGTACAGCCTACATGCAGGCAAAACACCAAAATACATAAAATTTAAAAATTAAAATTAAAAAGAAGTTAGGCACAGTGGCTTTCAGCTGTAATTCCAGAATCCAGAAACCAGAGGCAGGAGGATTGCCATGAATTTGAGTTCAACCTGAACTACAAATTGAGAAACAAGCCAACCAGGGATACATAGTTTCAAAAATAATGATAGTTAATCATTAGTGTCCCAGGGGTGAAGTTCAGAGGTAGAACATTTTCCTAGCTTGTGTAAGGTCCTGGACTCAATGCCAGAACCTCCAAAAAAGAGAAACACTTCTCTTGGGAAACAGAGTAAATACAAAGGGTTCAGGACTTACTGGATTCAAAAATAAATTTTCTTTGAAAATTTCCCAGATCTTCAAAACATATAAGATATATTTTTCAGTTGTTTCTTCATATAAGATTTTTTTATAAAGTAGCTTTTTACTTAAGAGGAAGGTAACGTAATCTTACTAGTAAAATGCATCAAGTTTTATTTATTTTTATTAATAGTTCCTTTTTAAAAACAATTAAATAAATAAACAAACTTGGCATGGTGGTGGCACATGCCTTTGATTCCAGGACTGTGGGGGCAGAAGTGGATTTCTGTGAGTTTAAGGAGAGCCTAGTCTACATGGCAAGTTTCATGCCAAGACACAGAATTAGACCGTTTCAAAACAAAACAAAAAAGGTATTTGTTAAAAGTTTTCTTTATTGATGTGTGTGTGTGTGCGAGTGCACGTGTGCATGTGTGCACACACACACTCAAGTACCACCACTGTGGCTGCCCACAGAGGCCAGGGGTGTGGGTTCCCCTGGAGCCGGAGTTCCAGGTAGGTGTGAGACTGCATCTGGGTACCCTGCAAGAGCACCAGGTGCTCTAAACCACAGAGCCATCTCCCTGGCCCCAGAGCAAGAGCTTCAGACTAACTAATGCATAGTTAGGGATGAAGCTTTCAAAGGAAAGTTTCACACCCACCTCCCCAGTCCCAGGAAGGAGTCTTCTTTTAAAGTTCCTCTGGAGAACTTAGGAATGGGGAAGGGCATTGCACCCCAAGAGGCAAGTTCCTTTACATTCCCAAACTAGATTGGAAGATCCTGTTTGCATTTGTCCTGGGCTGGCACCTGTTTGCCTTTGACACTGGGCTGGCACCTGAAAACAGTCTGATGGAGATTTTGCAGAACAATGGCCAGGTTAATGTGTGAACTGAGAAGCTGCTCTGTGGGATGCAAAGAGCTGGTTAGCTCTTGACCCTGAGATGAGATGAGACAGTTGGCAAGCTGCCTGACCCCAACAAGGTAGGGAGGGAGGCTGGGCATGTTCTTGTTAGACCTCCCTGTGCAAGCCTTAGTTCCCTAGAACCATGGTCCCTGCCTCAGTGAGCAATTGTTTGTTAGTTTCCTTGCTTGGTGACAGGGGAGGTGGATGTGAAACTTTCCTTTGGAAGCCTTCTATAAGATGGTTGTCAGCCACCATATGGCTGCTGGAAATTGAACTCAGGACCTCTGAAAGTGCTCTTAAACTCTGAGCCATCTCTCCAGCCCCCTCTTCTCCCTTCTTAAGGTAGCCCAAATTCATACTATACATAAGTCACTACTCAAATTCTAGATTTTGCGGTTTTTGTTTTTGCATTTCAGATGTTGTGCTATCTTATCTACTTGATTTTTTAAAGTTTTTTAAATTTTATTATTTTATGCAAATGAGTGTTTTGCCTACATGTATGTCTGGAATAGATATTCCTACCACATAAACCAAATAAGAAGTTAAAGACTTATATAGAAAAGATCTCTGATTTGATTCAAAATGGTAAATTAAGACTTTGTCAGTTGACAGGAATGGACCCAGCACAAATTGTAGTACCTTTAACTAATGAGGAAATTTCATCACTATGGAAAGATAATGAATACTGACAAAGAGCCTGCAGTAACTTTTTGGGAGAGATTAATAACCATTATCCCAAAAGCAAGAGACTAGAATTCATAAAGACTGAATGGGTCCTTCCTCACATTGTACGACAAAAGCCAATTTCTGGAGTCCTCACATTCTATACTGATGCAAATAAATCAGGGAAAGCAGGATACAAATCAGAAGACCTAAGTAAAGTGGTAAAGTTCATACACCTCTGTACAAAAGGCAGAACTGTGTGCCGTTCTTATGGTACTGATGGACTTCACAGAACCCCTCAATAAAGTCACTGACTCTCAATATTCAGAGAGTTGTTTTACATATTGAAACTGCTGAATTTATTTCTGATAATACAGAATTAACTTTATTATTCTTAAAATTGCAGGAAATCATCAGAAAAAGGGAACAGCCTATATATATAACACATATCAGATCCCATACAGGTCTGCCAGGACCTCTAGCACAAGGTAATGATGAGATTGATCAGTTACTAATAGGTAATGTGCTAGAAGCCTCAGAATTTCATAAGAAACACCATGTAAATAGCAAAGGTTTGAAGAAGGATTTCTCCATCACTTGGCAACAAGCTAAGGATATTATTTAAAAATGTCCTACTTGTTCCTTCTATAACCAAACTCCATTACCTGCAGGAAGCAATCCAAAAGGTATACAAAGAAATGAAATTTGGCAGATGGATGTGTTTCATTTTTCAGAATTTGGAAGATTAAAGTATGTACACCATACCATTGACACCTATTCAGCATTTCAGTGGGCAACTCCTATGAGTTCTGAAAAGGCTGATTCTGTGATTACACACCTATTAGAAGTTATGGCCATCATGGGAATACCTGTACAAATTAAGACAGACAATGCCCCAGCATATGTCTCCAATAAAATGAGACAGTTCTTTGCTTATTACAATATAAAGCATGTTACAGGTATACCACACAATCCCACAGGCCAAGAAGTCATAGAAAGATCCAATTGAACTTTAAAGGATATGCTAAATAAACAGCAACAGGTAACAATGACTCCTAGAAATAGATTGCATAATGCTTTATTAACCTTGAATTTTCTCAATGCTGATGAGAAAGGAACAACAGCTGCGGAGAGACATTGGACAACAGACAAAACTCCTGAGCTAAACCAACTGGTTTATTTCAAAGATGTGTTGACCTCAGAATGGAAACCTGGATATGTCCTAAATTGGGGAAGGGGTTTTGCTTTTGTTTCTGCAGGAGAAGATAAGCTCTGGATACCAACAAAATTAATAAAAATTTGATTCAAACAGGAGAAACCCCTTGATGAGAAGTAAAAGATTATCCACCAATGTGACATCTCTACAAGTTGTAAGAAAAATTTAACAATCAAAGGTTGGGGTAGGGTTCTGTTTTTGTCTTTCCAGGATAACAGAAATACCCATCTTCCAAAATTCATAAGGCCTTGGATATGCAGATGTTTGCAGCAGTAAGAAAGAATCTATTGGTGCCAATCTACACAGGGTAAAATATCACTGTCTAACATCTATATCTCTATCAATCTAGAAAAGTTGTGATTCCAATTCAATTATAAACCAAGCTGGCTTTGGAGATGGAATTGGCTCACTCCTTCTCTAAACCCAAGCATATTGATAAAAGAAAAGGTTGAGAGATTCTTCAGTCCCATATCAGAAGAGCCCTCTGATGTGAGACAGAAGGAAACCAATAATAAGGGACCATTGTCTTCAAGATTCTAATTCTCTCCATGCTTACTCTTGATTTCTCGGAATCCTTTCTTTCATGTCATGTCATCTTTAAATCCAAACCTTCCATTCTGATAAAAACTAAGTTTTTCCAATAGCAATCTCTGAAGTTTCCAGAAGGAAGATGGGGCCCCAACAACAACTCTATCCAATCCAGAATGATACCATGGAAATCATCATCATACTACACTTCTTGCCAGAATTTCAGACAATCTTACCCATTACTCTGAGAGTTGCTGCAGAATCTACAGTTAGTCTAACTGAGATTTAACTATCTGAGCTTTCTCACAATACCCAACAGAGATACCATCACCCCTTAAACAGCAGGAAGCAATTCTATGAAAATGATGCCCCTTCTCCCTAAGGTTTCATATTTCTCAGGGTTATGGATGATGTTTATAGGGTTGGGGGTGGAAGAAACTATTTAATTCAGTATTCTCCTGAAGGAAAGAAAATATGTCTCAAAAAAAGGGGGGGGGGGAGAAATAGAATGGATAGGTATAAGATATTATGGAAGACTATTGTATACATTAGTAAACAAATTCAGTAAAATAGCAGCCTTAGATAATTTGCACTGTAATTTGCACTGTTATGAATTCTTATATGTTGATACAAATATAAACTTTTTATATTCCTGTTTAATATAATTTGTATATTGATCTAAATACAGAACTATGTTTATTATAATGTACACATATTTTTACTTTATTTGAAATATTTGTATATTGATACAAATGTAAATTTATATCTGTCATACTGTATGTATGTTCTACTTCTGTTTAAGATATTCTGTATACCGATATATATTTAGGATTATTATCATATTGCATATTGCACTATACATTCCTACCTCTGTTAAAGATATTTTGTGTATTGTCACAATTTTACTTGTTTTTTTGTTTTGTTTTGTTTTGTTTTGTTTTGAGACAGTCTTACTAGCCGAGGCTAGCCTTGAACCCCTTTGTAGCTGAGATTGGCCTTGAGCTTCCTTCACGCTAGGCAGTCACCTACAAGTTGAGCCACATTCCCAGGCAATATTGTCACAATTTTAAAGTCATTGTCCTTTTACTGTACATTTGCTTACGGACTGTTTGCCTTGTTTACATGAAGCCTTAGTCCTTAGGTTGTTTAGGTAGATAAGACTTATAGATTTATTGTCACCTATGCTTGTCATCTCTATAGTTATGTTAGTTAGGTTATCCAGATTTACATATACACAGGTCAGATGGACAGGTAATTTTCAAACACTTCATGGACCTGGAGAATATGGCATTTAAATAACTTAGAATTCTGTTGACGTGAGACACAATTGCTCCTGGCAGCACCAATTTGATCCCGAGAGAATGTTGGGCTTCTAAGACATTTCCATTTGGAAGTTTGTCTTGGCACAAAATGGCCTACTGGGCAAAGAACTGCCCTTGCCTCAACTGCTGACAGTATGAATGCTGTCCTTTCTGTACCAGCAGAACACAAGGAAAGCGACCACTGTACTCTGCCAAGACATGGTAAGATGGTCTTTCAGAATTCCTGCTTCTGAAAATGGTCTATCAGATACTCTAGGCTTGTAGCCAATTTGAATGCACCAACAATGCTGAGAAACATTAGGTGACTGTTCAGGCTGCCAGCTGTCTCTGTTTACTCTTGCAAGACTCCCGAAAGTTGTTTGTGTCCTTCTCCCATTTCTCAGGTATTATTATATTCCTTCTCAGGTCTTTGATGAGGTTGAAGACTAGCAGTTATAGTTACAACTTAGTACATATATATATATATATACACACACATATACATATACATATGTATACATATATATATATATAATATCTTAGACAGAATATATTAAGTATTAGACTCAGGTTCTTTAGGATAGGACACGTTTTGGAATGATCTTTGTAACATGCTACCTACCCATGCTCTAGACTTCCCTGGATTTTAGTATGTGTTTTTTGCTTGATATTGTTTGCATTGATTGTAGTTCCAACTTATCTAGGTCATTATCCCTCATTACTCCTGGACAATATTTGATAACCATTTCTTTGTATATAGTCTTGTATTAGGTTAGAACCTTCTTATTTAGACAAAAGGGGGAGATGTAGTGGGTAGCCTTGGCCTGGAAGTTCCAACCCTCATTAAGGCTTCAGTAATGGTCATGCCTACAAGGCAGGGCTGAGAGAGGATGATGAAGACCCAGGATCCAAAGGAGAGGGAGCTATTGGTGCCCGGACCCTGGAAGCTGGAGGTAGACCGAACAGAGTTCTCCAGAGAACACCACCGGACTGCACCGTACCTTTGCCAGACCCTACAACCTACCTATCCCTTCATTTGTAAGTTACGCCACAGGCATTCAGTGCATGCAGAAGCTGGAAGAGGGTCCCTTGGAAATGGAGTAACTGACAGTTGTGAGCCACCAGTGAGAACTGAACCTGGCGAGTTCAGTTCAAGAGCAACATGTGTTCTCAACTGCTGGGCCAGATAAGTATGTTATCACAGTCTGTGACTTATCCTTGTTTTGTTTTGAGAGACAGATCTTGATATATAGCTTTGGCTGTTCTGGAACTCACTATGTAGACCAGGCTGACCTTGAACTCAAAGAGATCAATCTGCCTGCCCCTCCTCCTGTGTGCTGGGACTAAAGGCTCCACCACACCCAGCCTTTATCCTGGTAATTTTTAATAGTGACTTTCAAAGACCAGAAGCTTTTCATTTTAATGAAGTCTGATTTATTGGCTTCTCTTCCCCCTTTACTGGGCTTTTGTTTCCTAGCAAGTATCTGCTTCGGCTAAGGTCATAAAGTTCTGTGTGTCTGGTGGGGTTGTTGTTGTTGTTGTTAGAAAATACAGGCTGAGCTTATCTTTGCTCCTCTGTGCCCAGTTATTTCAACAACTGGAATTTTCGTTGCTGGTTTTTGTAAGGTTTGTGGTTCTCCTATAGCCCAAGTTCTCCTCAAACTTCCTCTGTAGCCAAAGATGACCTTGAACTCTGGATCCTCCTGTGTCTGCACCACCACTCATGGTTCAACAACAATGGTTGAAAAGTCCATTCTTTCTCCACTAAGGTGCCTTATGAGTTGAAGTCTATATCCCCCCCCCCCCCCCCCCCCACTGATCTGTTTTCTTTCTTTCTTCCTTTCTATTTTTATACTTGGCTGGAAAACTAAACTGGAAAAAAATCAGGCACTCTGGCTATTCTTGTTATAAGGTGTGATACAAAACAGATGAGGTCAGGTCAGACTGAATCCATGCACCTGCCATGTAAAGGACAGTGCTCTGTGACAACACTGTGGTAGTTTGAATTAAAAAGGCTGTCATATTTAGTGGCAGCAAGAACAGACCACAAGATACAACAAGACTCACTTTAAGAGTTTACTATGGAAGGGGGTGTGAAGAAAGAGGAGGTTGGTGGAGGTGGCCTCTGAAAGGGAGGTAGCAGAGAGAGAGAACAAGGAGTGGGCAGAGTGTCTGCTTATAAGGGGTCTAAGCTTACACGTGCAAGGGCTTTTGCAGCTATGCAACGGTGTGCATAGATTACGTAGTGACACATGGCCATAAGATCCTGGGCTGGCTAAGCATTTTGCCTGAATACTGACAGTGCACTCGCAGCTGTAGGATCCTTGAAGCAGCTAAAGGTGTCAGAAATGCTAACAAAGACCCACATAAGCGCATATATTTGAATACTTAGTTATCAGGGAGTGGCACTACATGAGAAGGATAGGAGGTTGGCCTTGTTGGAGTAGGTGTGGCCTTGTGAAAGGAAATATGTCACTGGGGGTGGGCTTTGAGGTTTCAGAAGCATAAGCCAGTCCCGGTGGCTCTCTTCCTGCTGCCTGTGTACTGCCATGCCCACCGCCCTTGATGATAAGTGACTGAACTTTTGAAACTGAAACCAAGCACCTCACTGTGTCTCTTCACAGCTATAGAAAAGTGCTAACAAACACCTTGCCCAAATTTTCCGTAGTGATAGCTTGAGAAACCCTGAAGTCATTGACCTGTTTTCTAACCTCACACTATCCTGATCATAGTAGGTTTAAGGGCAAGAGTTGAAATCAGTTAATATGAGCCCTTCTACAAAACTGTTTGGCAAATCTTTTTGTTTGTTTGTTTGTTTGGGGGGAGGGGAGGTTTGAGACACAGTTTCTCTGTGTAGCTTTGCGCCTTTCCTGGAACTCACTTGGTAGCACAGGCTGGCCTTGAACTCACAGAGATCTGCCTAGCTCTGCCTCCCAAGTGATGGTATTACAGGGGTGTGCCACCACTGCCCTGCCTGTTTGGCAAATCTTATTTCTTTGCTTTTCCCTATGTGTCAGGTCCAAAGGGTACTCCATTCCCCCATCCCAAATGCTCTTGCCCACTGATTCAGTCCAAAATTGAGTCAGCTCAACCTGAACTATAGGGGGACTTCTGGTGAGTAGATAAAAGCCAGCACTCCTCAGGAACTTGTGAAACCAGTTCCCATCTGCTGAAAGGAGTCATTTCCCTTTCCTCTGGTAGAAAGGACAAGTGGCTGCCTATAGTGCCTATCAACATATGAAAGCCCATGCTGGCCTCCAGGCTCCCTCAGTATCACAGATATCTGTTACACATTTCAAAGCCTATGCTAGCATCCTAGCCCTTCTCACCTCTTCTTCTACCTTCTACCCTAAACCTCTCTGTCCTCTCCCTCCAGCTCAAGGGCTTCCTGCCCTGAAGATACTCACCATCATTATTGTAGGCCCCTGGCCCCAGTTTTTGGTATTTGTTGCCTTGCTTGCTGACCTTGACCTTGATATCCTCCCTGTGCTAATCCCCTGCTGGTTTCCACCCCCCTGAATGCTTAAGGGAAGTTCCTTGTTTGTGTATCCTGCATATTGGGCATTAACAGCTTAGATGCAAGAACGCAGAACATCAGTAGCAAACTTCTGCCCTCTGGGGTTCTCCCATTGTGCTGTAAGCCTGCATTTAAGGTTTCCTCCCTCCTTCAATAAATGGCATTCAGCATTCTACTGAGGCAAATGACCCTCTGTCTCTTGTCTCTGTTTTTCGATCCATGGCCCCTCGCTTGGACATGGTGAACAGGTGGTGGTAGCACGGACGTTACCGCTACACATTATAACCCACTATTCTCTACTATTCTCGCTTACTCTCTCTGATTATATCTTGCCATCTTTTGTCCCTCTCTTGTTTCCTCTTCTGCTCACCACTCTTACTCTTCTCTCTGATGCTCACTCCAGCTCTTGCTCTCTCCCCTTCTCCACCATTCTCCCCTGCTTCCCTGGCCCTGACCATCTCCAGTCTACTTCTCCTTCTCTCTGCTCTGGACTCTTCCCTATGACTCCGGCTGTTCTTCCTCTCATATCTACAGGAAAAACCTTCCTGAGTAATCCAACAGGCATGTCAGCAGTTTCTTTACTATGCCCCCAAAATACTTTATGCATTTTAGAATGACTTTGTAAATGTCAAATAAAGTCAAAGATTTTGATTGATTTATTTGTAGATCAATTTAGGGGAAATTTACATCTTACTAATACTGAGTCTTCTAGTCAATGAACCAATGAATATTGCTCCATTTTAGATCTCACTTTCCTTAGTAAACATTTCATAAGTTATATATCTCACACCGGCATGCTTAGGTTTAGTCCAAACTGCCTCATGTTTGTATGCTGTTCCAAATAATACTAGTTATGGGTTAAAATATGTCCTATAAAAGATGTGTTCAAGCCTGCTTCAAATTCAGCTCAAATTGTGGCAGTGGTCTTATTCTTGCTGTAGGGATTAATAGAACATGGAACTTCAGCATGAGATACTCCATTTTGATTTTTATTCTGCTGTGTGGCAGCTTGGCCCAAAATAATGGCTTCATGCAGCTGTTGACTGTGCAGCTGAGAATGACTTTTGAACTTCTGAAACCCCTGCCTCTACCTCTCAAGTGCTGGACTTGTAAGCACCACCACAGCTAGCTCCTCCCTATCAAAATCTGAAGTTCACATTACTGTTATGAACTTCAGAAATTCTATTTTCAGGAATCAATACTACATTCAGGCATAGCAAGAACAACGTATCTGCAGCCTCAAGCACACTGGGCCACAAAATGGTAGTCTGTCCCTCTGAAGGTACAGATATTGAACAGGGTTGAGGTTCCCTTGGTGACCGCACAGTTCACTTCTTTGTGAAATGCTCAAGGTTCCATGATTAGGCTCCTAGCCACCAATTGAAAAACCACAAAAGCTGAGGCTTCATTATCCCAAAAGCTCAGCCAAGGTTTTGAAGTCTACTAAGAAGGACTGGGGAACTAGCTGGCAGGTAAGAGCACATACTGTTCTCCCAGGGGGTTCCATTTGATTCCTAGTACTCACATTACGTGGCTCACAACTGTCTGTAACATCAGCTTTAGGAGTAATTCAGTGCCTCTGGCCTCTACAGGAAAAAGCAATCATGTGTACATACCCACACACTTAAAAAGTAATAAAAATATATATTTTTTTAAAGATCTTTTGTGAGACATGTTAGCACACGACTTGAATCCCAATACTCGGGAGGCAGAGGCAGGCAGATCTCTAAGTGTTTCAGGCCAGCCTGGTCTACATAGTGAGGCCCTGTATGAATATAAAACTAAGTCTGTCAAGTTGCGCACACAGGAGCAGGACTTAGGATCCTTCTCTTAGACTCCCTTCTACGAGATCCATTGCTCGTGTCTAGCCCCTAAATGGCAGAGTGTGAACAAGTAAAGGGAGCAGAAAGCAGCTTCAAGCCTCTTACATGAGAGTGCCAATCCCAATCATTAGCTGCCCTCCGATTTTCATCCCCCCACAAACGTTAGGCACTGTGTGTAGTGCCTTGATCTTGCTTTTTGAGACAGCTTCCTGTACCCCAGGCTGGACTCAAACTCACTATGTAGCTTAGGATGACCCTGAACTCGTAATTGTTCTGTAGCAACCTCTCAAGTGTTAGGATTACAGGTGGAAGCCATCACACTGGGTTGATACTCTATCCCCCAATACCATGGAACTGGTAACCTGATACTCTTTACCCCTCCTCCTGCTCTGTTCTGTCCTGTGACAGCCAGCCTCTACATCTCTAGTATGGTTCTCTTGGCTCAAAAGAAAAAGAAATTGAAACCCTTGTTAACCTGAAAGTAGAGTTTCATTGTGTGTTCCAAAATCAGTAAAATCTGTCTATAGCCCTCCACCTCTCCATGGACCCTGCTGCCAACAATATGGTGACCTCCCTAAATGAAATCTAACAGACCATTTCAGTCCTGTCCATCAGTAACAACTCCATATTTGCTGAGATGGTCTTCCTCTTTGGTTTCTGCTCAGCCTGGCAGCCTTTCCAAGATTCCATCTCAGCAGACTGATGGACAATTCAGAAAGTTTGTAAATCTCCAGTCTAGACCAAGATACAAATGCAGCTAGCACAGATCTAGCCTATGCTTTTATTTATTTTTTTTTAATAAAAATTCAGTATTATTATGGGGGAGCTACATGCATATCAGGGTACATGTGTGGTGATCAGAAGACATCTTTGTGGAGTCGGTTCTTCCCTTCCACCCTCATGTAGATTCTTGGGCTCTATCTAAGGTCCTCACGTCCTTACAGCAAGCACTTTATCCACTCAGCCATCTCATCCACCCCGCAAATTCTTTTCCTGTTGCAAGTTGTTGTCATTCACTAGTTACCAACATTTTTCCTAAGTGTAGGGTCCCTATGCACTGTCAGCATAAGGCGGGGAGGGGAGTTGGGGAGAGAGGATTCTGTTCTAGAACGAACAAGAATCAACAAATCCAGAGCACACACCTAATGGTGACCCAAGAGGAGACAACTAAAAGCAGAAATTTTCCAAGGCCAGATACAGAGGATTGCATAAATTGTTTTAAATCAATCATTCTCTTAAATAAATTAAATCAAATTTTAACAAAGGTCAGTGCCATGGGTGCCGTCAGGCTAAAGTAGACTGACCAGTAGTGGCTTATCAGGTGACCTCACCAAGGAATGACCTCATGAGGCAGTCCCTCGTGTGCAGCAGCAGGCCAGTGTGCATGGTTATGGTTTCCAAAGAGTCCTTGTAATAATTTGGGTGTTTATTTTGTTTTGTTGGCTCTTTATCATAGACAGGTAAACATTTCCATGACCTCCTGGCCTCTGACTCCACTTATTCTGGTGAGCCCATTTTGGCACCGAAAATTTTCACCTCATCTAGAAGGCAGCATGCCTGTGTCCCATGAACACAACAGCATCTGGAAATCCACTCTGCTCTAAAGAGCACAAAGGCTCAACATTGCTGTAGACCAGGCTGGCCTTGAACTCATAGAGCTCCTCCTGCCTCCACCTTCCAAGAGCTGGGGTTAAAGGCTTATGCCACAATGCCCAACTTACATACAAAATTTTAGAAAAAAATATTTGACTTTCCCAGTCTCTGTGGCAGAGCTCATGGTGGCCTGTGTCTACCACAAACTAGCCCTTGAAGGCACCCTAACCCATGAATTTCCTTGAGGACACAGCTCTCTTTCTGTCTGTCTTCCCTTCATTCTTGGAGACAAAGGGTTTATTTTTGCTGATAGGTTACACTACATCACTTGAGAGAAGTCAGGGCAGGAACCTGAAAGCGAAATGGAGGGAGAAATGCTGCTTGATGTCTAGCTGGCTCACATGATCATGCTTAGCTCTCATTCCTGTACATCTCTGACCCATCTCCCTAAGCATGGCACTGTCCACAGTGCGTTGGGCCCCCCATATACACACCCCAGTCACATCCCCAGATCAATTTGGTCTGAATAATCCCTCAGTTGAGACTCACGGTCCATGTCTAAGACACACACACACACAGGAGGAAGGAACCTGAAAGCAGACATGCCTTTAATCCCAGCAGTCCTAGTTAAGGTTATTATTGAAACACCATGACCAAAAGCAAGTTGGAGGGGAAAGGGCTTAAGAGCAGACTAGAACCCAGAGGCAGGAGCTGATGCAGAAGCCATGGAGGAGTGCTGCTTGCTGGCTTGCTCCTCCTGTCTTGTTCAGCCTGCTTTCTTATAGAACCTACAGGCTTGCCTCTTCTTGCATTTTCTCAATCATGGTTCCCTCCCCTCAGATGACTACCGGACTCTGAGATTCAAATGCAAAGCTAGAGCTATATCCCCAGCCCTATTTTATTTTTTAAGATTCATTTTTATTTTATTTATGTGTATGTGTGTGAGTTTACGCACACCATATTCCCTTGGGTGTTTGAGGAGGCCAAGAGGGTACCAGGCCTGCTGGAACTGGAATTACTGGTCGATTGACATGGGTGCTGGGAACCAAACCCAGCTGCACTTACCCAGTGGCACTACAAGAGCGGTAAAGTACACACTGAGTCATCTCTCAAGCCACACACCCCCTTTTTTTCCCCTAAGATTTATTTATTACGTATGTCGTATTCTGCCTGCATGTATGCCTGCACACAAGAAGAGGGCACCAGATCTCATTGCAAATGGCTATGAGCCACCATGTGGTTACTGGGAATTGAACTCAGGACCTCTGGAAGAGCAGCCAGTGCTCTTAACCTCTGAGCCATTTCTTGCAGGGATAGAAGGGAGCTTTTTACAATGTCTCAGGTCTGCCTTTAATTCACTCTGTAGCTGAGAATGACCTTGAATCTGATCCCCTGCCTTGTCTGCCTGTTCCTGGAAATGCGAGACCAAACATACACTCACTCAGACCTAGTCCCCACACTGACAACAGACCAAAAGACTCCACTCAAGGTTGGTGAGCCAACAGCTGGACAGATTCCTTACAGGAGTGTGAGGGCTACATCAGCATGGATTGATATAGGAAAGACTAGGGGTGAAAAAAACCAATGTTATCATAGATTTACCAACAAACTGGCTTAGGAAATATTAAGTTCCACAAAGTAGTACTCACCAAAAAGGAGCTGGCTTTAATATGATCTGAAGACAAGCGGCATTCTCACTGGACTTTTTAGAAACCATAGGAAAAGTTTAGGCTTGCTCAGAATAAGTTTGTGTTAGGATTTGTTCACTAAGCTGGGTGCAGTGACACACACCTATAATCCCAGTACTTGGGTGGCAAAGGCAGGTGGATCTCTGTGAGTTAGATGGCAGCTTGGCCTGCATAGTGAGTTCCAGGACAGGCAGGGCTATATGTAGAGTGACCCTGTCTCAAAAAGCAAATCAAAATAAAAGATTTGTTCACTAAGACTGCTGCCAGTCAGACCCTATTCCCATATCAAAGAACACTGCTCTGCCAGGCAGTTCAAACAGAATAGCACCAGGTAACTCACTGAGTCCTAGTTCTCTAATCAGAGAAAGCAGAATTCTGCCAGATGGGCAAGATAGCCCTGAGTAATAACTACTTGAAAAGAACAAAACTAGTCTACTTCAGAAGTAATTGTGACAATATCCTTCCCAGGGCTCCAAAAGACTTAAACCTGACCGGGGTGGTAAGGGATTGAAGAACAGGTAAACATAGACACATGAACGGAAAAGCTGGGTTTTGAGATACTGGGCTCTCTGATGGATAAAGCACACATGCAGGTAATAGACCCCAGACTCAGGGTACTACCTTCTCGGGTGGGCATCCCAAGAACCCAGACTCCAGTCCAGTTGACGCAAGCAGCAAGAGGGTTTATTCAGGCATTTGTGCAAACGGGCTGTCTCCTCTCCTCAGAGTAAGAGAAGCCCCGAACTGCAGTCACATACAATTTTTATAGGCCAAAACCACAAGCTTTACATAAGATTACCTTAGGTTCAGTTGAGGTTTTTCTGAGAACTTCTGGGGGGTTTACACATCAGGGTGTGGGCAAAGGTTACAGTTGTTTTTCCCAGAACACAGTAATTATCTTAACTATAGTTGAGCAACATATCTTAACAGAAATCTTAACTGTGGTTGAACAATGGTTTAGCAATTCTGCTTTTAGTACAGGTTTTAGTTCCTCATGGGGGGGGGGGGGGGGGGGGGGATACCTGAAGGCTCAGGGTCTTTCACAGAGAGATTAGCATGTTTATTATACACAGCTGAACATCGAGGGAGGGCTATTGCACACAATTTAAAAAAGAGGTGTGTTATCACAGATAGAGAAAGGAGCAGGGTTTATAGTAAACATTGGGATCAAAAGGAAAGGTCTAGCCAAGGAGCAGTCTCTGTAGGGACGCACTCTCCGGGCTGTAAACACCCAGGGAAAAAAAGCTATGGTGGACATTTTCTGTAACTATCAACATCCACACACGGAACAGAAGGGAAGATTTTTGCCATTTCCCTGTGAGGCCTTAGGATCTTTGACCCGGCCATGCCCATGTCAAAAACATACATTTCATTCACTGGATGTGGGGCAAACATGGGCTGCAAAGAGGATGCTGAGAGGAAGTTAGACAAATCTAGCTTAAATAGAGCTTAAGCTGTTTTCTCAGAGAGTAGATACAAATGGTGCCAGAGGAAGTTAGTTTAAGCTGTTTACCCACAGAGTGGATACAAAGGATGGTGCTGAGAGGAAGCTAGCTTGGGTTGTTTGTATGGAGATTAGATTTAAATGGTGCTCCAGGAAGTTAGCTCAAGTTGTTTATGATGAGATAAGATACTAAGATCAGGAGATGATGTCGGAGCATAAACAACTTGTAAACAAGAAGATGAGGATAGGGTGACCTTTAAAATGATTGGTCAGTTCCTTCATCCCCCCTCCTAGGGTTCCTGCTATAAAGGCTTACTGCCTAACAATAGAGTTCTGGCTTGACTTGACTCCCTGCTGCATCTGATTGTCTTCAGGTAAGAGGGAGGCTGGGGAACAGGGTGCACAGTTAGCTTCCTGGCCACCTCTTCACAAGTGACCTAAGTTCCTGATGGGGCAGGACCCCACAACTGGGGACTTCACACACTCCAGGCTTCCTCCACTCTGCACAGCTGCACAAACCTCCCACTTGTCCAAAATGGCCAGAGTTGCAGTTTTCTGTCTTTGTTTAATTGCTCAAAGTATAACTTGAAGTTGGAACCTTGGACTTTTAAAATCTTTAAGACCTATATAAGGGGGTTGGGGATTTAGCTCAGTGGTAGAGCGCTAGCCTAGCAAGCACAAGGCCCTGGGTTCAATGCTCAGTTCCAAAAAAAAAAAAAAAAAAAAAAAGAAGCCCAGAAGCTGTTTGCCTGGTGGTGGTGGCGCATGCCTGTAATCCCAAAACTCGGGAGGCAGAGGCAGGTGGATCTCTGTGAGTTCGAGGCCAGACTGGTCTACAAAGTGAGTTCCAGGACAGCCTCCAAAGCTACACAGAGAAACCCTGTCTCGGAAAAACAAAATAAAACAAAACAAAACAAAACAAAAAAAAACCCTATATAAGTATTAAGTATATTTAGCTGCTTACATGTTTTCAAAGTTAAGCCTAAAGCAAGTAACTAGAAAATAAGCTGTTAAATTTTTGTTTGTTGTTTGTGGCTAGTTTCTCTTTTGGCATTAGACAGAACTGGACATACATTAAAGAGCTTTTTTCCTTATCCCCTGAATGCTTGGAGTAAATTCCTATAGGGTAGGGATTAACCTGTTCCTTCAGAATGACTCAGTGTAACTGGTCCCCAGACCTTTGTGGGCCTTAAACCTTAGCACAGCTAACTCCATGATGGAAGTACCATTCCGGCTATACAACTAAGCACGTAGACACTACCACCTGCCGAACTGAAAACAAAGACCTACTCCATCTGGAAAGTCTCTAAACGCACTAACTTCACTTTTTTGGCCTCTATAGCTCCACTTCTGGCTAGCAGTTCTTATTAACTGAAGTATGTCAAACCAGGATATGGGTTGTGTGCTTAAAAGCTCACTCTGAAACAGGCTCGGGGCTACACTGGGATCCCAACCACCCCGTGTAGTCACCAGCAGGCTAATAAAGACTTCCTGTTGGTTTAAACCCATGTGTGACTAGTCTTCTCTGGCGAATACCCCACAACAAAGGATGCTGCACTGGGGAGAGGCTTATCCCAGCACAGGGAATTACCCACAAAAGCCGGTTCCCCAGCTCCCTCCACAATCTGCAGCAGCTCAGCCAGCTACAGTCTCCCTTCGGCATCAGTTGTCTGCATCAGCTTCTATGTCTTCAGGAACTTCCTGAAACTTACCAGTTATGTACTTCCTGAGTGTTTCCTCCTATTATTTATGAGCCCCTCTCCAGGAGGGAAAGGTTCAATTTAGAGGAAAAGGCTCCAGCACATTTTTCTGCCTCAGACTCTGGAAGCTGGGACCATTGGTTTGTGCCACCTCCAGTTGGGTTCCACATTTAACCCATTTCCTGACAATGGAAGGTTGGAAGGGTAGAGGCTAAAGGTGATTTCATACCCCAAACACTCATAATGGATTTTAGCTCATCAGTCCTCTGTCTGCTGTGTCAAAGGCAAAAATCATAACAGTTTAATTTGTAACCCTTAATTGGCTTTATTTTTATTCCACAATAAACACTTTATGTCACAAAATAGAGTCAAAGAACTGATGGTCTGGCTAATAAGGGTTGGTTCCTACACAGAAAGACTCAAGAGACCAGAAAATAAAGAGACAAAAGGCAGATGATCTGGCCCAGAGTGGTGGCACACACCTTTAAACCAGCACTGGGAAGCAGTGGCAGGCCACTCTCTGTGTGTTTGTGTTAGAGTCGGCGCTGAAACCAGAAGCTTCACTCCGATATCGGGTCACACAGAAACAGTTATTGTACGCGTGCACAGGGGTCAACAGTCAAGCTTGGGACTGAAGACCCCGAAGCTCAAGCTCACAGGCTTGTTATAGGGCAGTTTCACATGGGTGGGGGAGTGCGGTCGCTCGGAGTTCAGTCATCCGGCTGGATCTTGTAGCTTTTAGGTGGTTTTGCAAGGTGGTTCTGCCACAAGCAGCTTATTTTTGCAAGAGCTGTGGGCTAGCTTTACAACGTGGAAGCCTTCTGTAAGAGCTAAGCAGAAATACATTTCTCTACTGGGATAGAGCCTAAAATGGAGTCCTTCATTTGAAGCCAGCCTGGGTTATATAACAAGACCCTGTCTAAAAAAAAAAAAGAAAGAAAGAAAAAGAGAAAAAAACAAAAAACAAAAAACAAATGGTCATTTCCAAGATGCTGTCCTTGAGGGCAAGGACATGGAGACCGAGCACAAGGGGAATGACTAAGAAGTTATTGCCAGCTGTTTCCAGTGACTGTCTTGTGTAAGAATTGAGGCATAGATTACACCATTCTCCTACCAACTCAAACTGGCCTGATTGGGTAGTTTGGCTGTTATCTGGAACCTCAGGGCGGATAAACAACACAATTTCACCTCAGTGACTGTAAGTTTTGCTTTTGCCTTTATTCATTTATCTATAGACACTGCTGCCCAGGCCAACCTTGGCCTCCAACCTGAGGTCTTCCTGCCCCAGTCTCCCAAGTGCTGGGATGACAAGTTTGTTAGTGGAATTTTAGGGTGTGTGACTCCACTTTTTTATTTTTGAGGTAACTACTGTAAAGCCATCTTGTCCTGACTCCATTTGTATCTGCTTAGACCCTTTTCAGCCTCTACCCCCATGAGAGCCACATCCACATTGGCAGTAGTACATTTGGGGTTCTCCATTGTTGTTTTAAAAATGATAAGTGGCAATGGTTACCATGCATGAGCCACAACAAAATCCAGTAGCAGGGCTTTATTTGGTGGTGAGGCGGGGGACATAAAAGAACCAGGCCTAGGGAACCAGGCCATGTACAGAGAACAGAAAGAGAGAGAGAGAGAGAGAGAGAGAGAGAGAGAGAGAGAGAATAGAGAGGACGGAGGGGTCTGTGTCCAGCTTTTTAAGGATTCCTATGAACATTCGCAGGTGGGCTTATGAGCTACGCCCCACATGGGCAGACTGCATGACCACGCCACATGCCCATTATCACCAGCATACACTGATGATGTAAGACATAAGACCCCTTACTTAGCTCCTGAACTGCTCATGTGCAGCTGTAGTGACGGCAGAATCCTAACATCTCTGACCCTGACCATGGTCTAAATGTGTTAATCAAAACAATAAGATTTGTACCAACTAAACATGAACTAAAAATAACTGGAAAAGGTATAAATCAAAATTAATTGTTATGCTGTGTCTAAAATAACTATCATGTTCTGCCAAAACATATAAGGTTACTCTGACCCTCATCTAAGATTGATGTAGTTGTGGTCTATACGGTCTTTTGCCTTTATCTACTCTCTATCTCTCTATGTATGTATGTATGTATCTATCTATCTATCTAACTGTCTGTCCGTCCGTCCGTCCATCCGTCCATCAATCCATCCATCCATCTATCTATGTTTTTTCTTCAAGACAGGGTTTCTCTGTGTAACAGCTCTGGCAATCCTGGAACTCACTCTGTAGACCAGGCTGGCCTCAAACTCACAGAGATCCACCTGCCTCTGCTTCTGCCTCCTGAGTGCTGGGACCTAAGTCATGCACCACCACCACTTTGTGTTTTTACTTTTGAGACAGGGTCTCTTCACAAAGTCCTGACTGACCTGGAACTCATCCTCATCATGACATCCTGCCTCTGCCTTCTGAATGTTGGTATTAGAGATATGTATTGATTGGGTCAAGCTTCTGAGGTTTTCCTTTCTTTCTTTCTTTCTTTCTTTCTTTTTCTTTCTTTCTTCCCTCCCTCCCTCCCTCCCTCTCTTCCTTCCTTCCTTCCTTCCTTCCTTCCTTCCTTCCTTCCTTCCTTCTTCCTTTCTTTTTTAACGGATGAACTGGATTATTTATTAGATCCTCTGGTTCTACACATTTGACCCCGGTCTCAGCCCTGTCATGTGATTTGCACATTAAAGGCCCCCACAAATGGCAGCTCCCTGTGCCTGGTAGAGTCATGTGTTATCCTGAATCGTGCCTCCACGTCTCGAAGGTCCTGGCGCCCCCAGACAATCTCCTGTGTCATGCTGACCTGCTGCCACCGCTAACTGCTGGGGTCTAGTTCTTCCTCCAGGCCACGTTCTCCTCCGTGGCCACCGCTTTCTTCAGGGTAGCCATCACTAACTAGTTCCTTGGTCCTGACAGCTTCGTTCCTACACTGCGGGTCCCGGTCCGGCACCTCCGGCAGCATTGCCTGCTTCTGTAGTTCACCTTGGGACGGACCACAAGAGCAAAGAGAGTGGAGCCCATGCCAGCACCGGTGCCTAGCGCGGCAACCACCACCAGTGTTTTCCGAACCTTATCCATGGCTGACCGTATTACCAACGAGGGTTTTTCTTTCTTTTCCTAAATTTCATTTTGTGTATAAATTTTTATTGGTGCGTGCATGTAGCACATTATGTGGAGCTCAAGGCAACTTGTGAAAGTTTGTTCTATCTGGCTACCATGTGAGTTCAAGGGATCAAACTTGCTATTTTGAGAGTGTCTCACTTCGTTGTACAGGCTGACCTTGACCTGTAGCCCAAGCAGTTCTTGAATTTGCAATCTTCCTGCTTCAACCTCTGCAGTAGCTACGACTGAATGCCTGTTCTACCAGACCCAGCTGTGAGGGTTACTATAAGACATAATATTGACAAGTGTTTTCTAAAACTAAGACTAACCTTTAGTTCTTGGTTTCCCACAAAAACAACTTTTAAAGAAATCACTTCATTTCTTGAAATTACAATTCTTTAAAACTCGAGAATGGAGCTGGAGAGATGGCCCAATTGTTTCCAAGCACTTGATTCTATTCCATATTAGGTAGCTCACAGTGGCATGGGAACCCAGCGCCAAAGCCCAACACCCTCTCTGTCTTCCCCAGACACCAAGACACACATGCAGATATTCATATTCTGCCCAAATCTCAGAGACCCCCAAACGACCACCTCAGAGATTGAATCCCATATGTAAAAGCAAAGAGCTTGGTCTCTTTGTCTGGGTTTTTTTAATCATAGCAGAGGTTAGAGTAAGGGGATTTTTAGGGTTCAGGCCCCTGATTGGCTGACGTTTGTCTAGTGATATCTATAAAAGGGATATAGGTGTGTGTTAGGTTCAGGGACATCTGGCGATCTTATCTAATCTTATCTAATGATTGGAATGTTTGGGATGTCAGGTACTTCCCCTTAGATGTAGGCCCTCCCTGAGTAGAGTCAGCTCATGGCTCTTCCTGGATCCTGGTGATGCCTGCCAGTAAGCCTGTCACAGAAGCTGTGTCTGGGCCTCTAAGCCTGTCACAGAAGCTGTGTGGTCAAGCTGTTTTGGGCCCCCCATAATTCACACACATTTTAACTCATATACATTTTAACACTATTAATCTGTGTATCTTTTCCCTTGTGAATCAAGACCGTAGAAAGCACTTAGCAAAATGCCAGGAAAGTGGTAATTGCTCAACGAAATTTCACTACTTGAGTAGGGCAGGGTGATGAATGTCTTTAAAATCCTATCACTGGTCTACACAGTGTTCCAGGCCAGCTGGGACTACCAAGTGAAATCCTGTTTAAGAAAAGCACAGCCAGGCGGTGGTGGCGCACACCTTTAATCCCAGCACTTGGGAGGCAGAGGCAGGCAGATCTTTGTGAGTTCTGGTCTATGAAGCAAGATCCAGGAAAGGCGCAAATCTACACAGAGAAACCCTGTCTTGAAAAACCAAAAACAAAAAACAAAAAAAAAAGAAAGAAAGAAAGAAAGAAAGAAAGAAAGAAAAGCACTTGACTACTTATAACTTACTTAAAACCTAAAATAGTCACTACTAATACCTACTGTATAAATATTTAAGTGAGAAACTAAGCATGGTATGGTAGAAAAGGCCTGTTCTCCCAAACAACCCAGACAAAAACAAAACAATCAGGAATTCGAGGCTTGCCTAGGGTACACAGAGAATTAGAGGCTGGCCTGGGCAACCGAAGATCTTGCCTCAAAAATAAATAAATAAATAAATGAATGAATGAATAAATGAATGAATGAATGAATGAATAAATAGTAAATGATAGATAGATAGATAGATAGATAGATAGATAGATAAAGAGAAGTATGTGGGCAGTGATTGCACACACCTTTAATCCCAGTTCTTGGAGTCAGAGGCAGTCTCTGTGAGTTCATGGCCAGCGTGGTCTATAGAGTGAGTTCCAGGGCAACCAGAGCTGTTACACAGAGAAACCCTGTCTCAGAAAAACCAACCAACCAACCAACAAACAAATAAATAGGGAAATAAAATCAAGAAAATATAAAATCAATTGTTTTACTAATCTAATGCCTTTCTATACCCAACAGAAAAATTGACCTGGACATTTTCTTATCTTATCTTAAATTAGTGGTTCTCAACCCTCCTAGTGCAGCTCCTCATGTTGTGGTGACCCCCAAGCATAAAATGATTTTTGTTGCTACTTCACAACTGTCATTTTGCTACTGTGATGAATTGTTATGTAAATATCTTACATGCAGAATATTTTATATTCAACCTCCAAATGGGACACAACCCACAAGTTGATAACAGCTGCCTTAAATGAACTCTGTGCATAGCTGGCAGCTACAGACGCTTCCTAAGGACTGGCAAGATCACTCAGCCGGTGAAAGTTCCTGACCAACAAGTCTCAGACCTTAGTTCATCCCTGGGATCCTCATGGAAGAAAGAGAGAACCAACTCTTGAGAGTTGCCCCCTGACCTCCATTCATACACCACGGCACACACAGGCTAACACAGACACATACTAAATAAATACATAAATGAGTAAACAGAATTATAATAGAAATATTTTAATTCACTCAAACTAATCCTCCAATAGTTCGGCAGGAACCTTGGAAGTGTCCATGCATCTCCTCAGGTTGCTCTTTACCAGCCAGCCAATCAATGTTCAGCCCATTCTCTCTGCCTCTTTTGGTCTCAAATTGTACTTCTAAATGGGCATGCTTAAACTGTTCTTCCTAAGAGCCAAGCTAACAGATGGTGTGTTCTAGAAGGGAAGGCTGTAGCCCAGCCAGGCCCATGTCTGCACTGTCCCATTGTTCTCTTTCAATCCTGAGAGGGTTATCCTAGCAACCAGCTCTCTTCTTTCTTCTTAAAGCCTTTGATGCCTTCTCCCTTTCAGCTCCTGAAGTTATTCTCACTAGACTACTAAAGAGTATATATCAACTAACCTCTCAGAGTTCTGAGGGATTGGAGAGAGAGCTTAGTGGTTAAGAGCACTTTTTGCTCTTTTGGAGGACCTGGGTAGTTCCCAGCACTCACGTGATGATTCACACCACTCCTATCTCCAGTTCCAGGGTAAACAACACCCTCTTCTCAAACTCCATGGAGCACCAAGCACACACGTGATATGTATATATACATGCAACCAAGATACTTCCATACATAAAATAAAAAAATAAAAAAGAGCTGGTCCAAAGATCTGAAGGATTTTCAGATGTCCTTCTTTCATAGTTGCTGATGTGATAAATAGCCTCACGAAAAGCAACTTGGGATTTACTCTGCTTCTAATTCCCACTTACAGTCCATCAATAAAAGGAAGACAAAGCAAGAACTCAAGTGTATGTGTGTGCATGGAGGTGCACTGTGTGCATTTAGGAGCCTGTGCATGCTGGGAACTGAACCCATGTCTTTTGTAATAGCAGCAAGTTCTCTTAACCCTGAGCCATCTCTCCAGCCCTCAACTTATATTTTAAAAAGAGAAGTAAGCAGAAAAACACAGAAGAAACAGATAAATTTCTATACACAAATGAATTAACACAATTAAAGCAAGATGATACCAAAAAATGTAAACAGGTCTATAACATTCTATGATATTGAGAAACTAGACAGAAAGAAACAAAGAACAGAAGGAAGGAAGGAAAGAAGGGAGGAAGGAAGGAAAACCTCATACTGGGTGGATTTGCTGGAAAATACGACTGGGCCTTTAAAGAACAGCTCAACCTGTTCCATAAAATAGAAACTCATTCTATGAACCTAGCATTACTCTGATGTCAGAAATGGACAAGTATAGAAGGAAAAGCCTATAGTTCCACATGATAGTTCATACTGATTATCTATCTGACAGGATGTGGAATTGCCTAGGAACCAAGCCTCCTGGAATGCCTCTGAGGAACTGTCTTAATCAGGTTAATTGAACAGGGAACACCCACCCAGAAATTCAGCAGCACCATTCTCTAGGCTTATATCCTGGGCTACATAGCTAGCTTAGATCCTAGCTAGGTACAAACATCCATTGTTCTCTGCATCCTGTCTGTGGGTGCAATGTGACTAACTGCTTCAAGATGATGTTGATAAGAACTGAGGTTGTGTATAGTGGCTAATACCTACCATCTTAGAATTTGGAAGACTAAGGCAAGAGGATTGCCACAAGTTCAAGGATAGTCTGGAATTTTTTAAAACTTTTATTTTAATTATATGTATCTGTGTGTGGAGGGTATATGTGCATGAGTCCAGATACCTGAGGAGGTCAGAGGTGTTGGATTCCCCTGGAATTGGAGTTATATGGATGTAAGCCATTGCATGTGAGTGCTGGGATCCTCTACAAGAGCAGTATTATGGCCAGATTGCAGGGACCCTGAAAGACCACCATAGAGACTAAATTTGTATGCAAAAGAGCCTTTATTCAAGCTCAAGCTTGGGTTCTCTGTCTGTCCTGCACAGTGGTGAGACCAAGAGCTCTGAGCCTGGTTGGGGTAGGGTTTTTATCATAGCAGAAGTTGGAGTGAGGGGATTTCCAGGGTTCAGGACCCTGATTGGCTGACATTTGTCTAGGGGTATCTTGGCAGAAGGGGATAGGTGTGTGCTGGGCTAAGGGACATCTGGTGATCTTAATCTATAATGGTCGGAAATGTTTGGAATGTCAGGTACTTTGCCCTTAGGTTGGAATGTTAGGTGTTTTCTCCTTGGATACTGATTGGCCTGTTCCAGGGTAGTGCCAGTTTATGGCTTTTCCTGGAACCAGGTGTTGCATGGCATCAAAACTTAGGCCTACTCTCTTGACTGGTTTCGACTGAGCCTGTCATGGCAGCAGTGTAGCCAAGCTGCCCTGGGCCCCACAAGCAGTACACACTCTTAATTGCTAACCCGTCCCTCCAGCCCTTGGTCTATTAGTTTGAGACCAACCTAGGCTCTATGAGATCCTGCCTCAAATAAAAACAAAGACAAATTACACCTGTTATCACTTACACAGCCCCAGCTACTCTGTCATTGCATTATAAAGAGACCAAGATTGCTGATAGGAGAATATCAGGGTGTCTTTGGGAGTGACAGAGCCTTTTATTAATCTTGGTAAGCTTGGCTTGGAGGACTAGGGTCTCAAAAGGAACAGCCACCAAAGCTGCCCCAAGCCAGTGGCTTTTGAGTTCTTGTCTTGAGAATCTGAAGAATGAAATTCAGGGGCCAAAAGAAAATGAGTTTTAGAAAGAATTGTTTTGTCCTAGGGAACTTGAAGGCGTACTGGCTGTAGAGAGGAGGCGTTCCTGGAAGAGGCACTATTGAGCCTCACTGTTTTGAGTTGATAAGGCTTTACTGGGTGGAGGAAGACGGAGGCTGTGCACTGGTGAGACCTGTTCCTATCAAATGTCACAGGACCTCTTCCCGGATAGAGGTGCTCTTTTCAGGTGAATGAGATAAGGGAAACTTCCCATCTTGACTTCCTGGCCTCTGGCCAAGGCAGAACCAAAGATATCCTGGCTTAAACACTTCTGGCATCTCTGGCCTCTGGCAAGGACTGGGCTACAGGCAGCCCCTAGGACATTTCTGGCTTTGAGCCAAGAAAAGAATTTATTTATTTTTCCTTTATTATTACTATTTTTAAAGAAATATATTACATTTTTCTCTTTTACTGAAAATAGATTTTTCTTTCTCATATAAAATATGGTTGCAGTTGGTTTCCTCTCCTTCTACCCCTCTCTTTTCCTCCCCACCCTTCAGGCTCCACCCCCTTTCTTTAAAGTATCTTTTTAACCTAGACCTGGCAGCTTCTATCTCTTATTCCCATCACTGTGATGGGAAGGGTCTCAAGGAAGAATTGTCTAGATTAGGGTGGCCTGTGGGCATGTCTGTTGGGGACAGTCTTGATGATATTCATTGATGTGGGAGGCCCCTGCCCAAAGGTGGGCTGCACCATTCCCCGGGGTTGCGTCCTGGACTGTACATAAGGGAGGAGGAAATGCGTTGAACATGAGTAAGCCTGTGTGGTTCATTTCTGTCTCCTCTCCACCACGGACATGAGGAGTCCAGCTATTCAAAGTTCCTGCTGCCTTGACTTCATGCTATGACGGGCCTGGACTTGTGAACTAAACTAGACCCTCTCTCCCTGTTACTTTTTTGTTTTGTTTTTCGGGACGGAGTTCCTTTGTGTAGCCTTGGCTCTCCTAGAACTTGGCCTGGAACACACAGAGATCCGCCTGCCTCTGCCTTGCCCAGGACGGTCTATCATAACAACAGAATGAAACTGGGAGAGAAATCATAGAACCTTGTTGGTTCCACATATGAGCAGTCCAGTTAATCTGTCAAAGCTGGGAAAGGGCAAACAATGCTTGTGTCAGAAATGAAGGACTAGTTACGATGGCAATAGCGCCAACCAGAGCACCAACTTTTTTTTCTTTTTAAAACAAACATTTATTGACTAGTGGAGTGAGAGTGAGCTCATTTTCTCCTTTTTTTTTTTTTTTTTCTATGTGGAGCTGAGGATCAAACCCAGGGCCTTGTGCATTGAACCCAGGGCCAAGCGCTCTACCACTGAGCTAAATCCCCAACCCCCATTTTCTCCTTTTTTATACATTCTAAGAAATGGTATATAGCCTTTAGGCAGTCTTCATATATCAATTAAGGTCATCAGGACCACCCCCCACAGACATACCCAGAGGCCAACTGTTGGAAGATCTTGTTGCTTACGGTTGCAGTCTATCGCGTCATGGAAGACTCCCTTCCCTCAGCAGGGCTCCCTACTCACTGCCTGACCTTATTTAGAAGCATTCAGATGCCTGACTTATCAAGTGTGACCTTTGACACAGTTTGTTATTTATATGTCAGCATTATTCACCAGGCATGAGAAAACATCAGAACTCACTATAAGGGTTTTTATTGGGGAAGGGAAAGGGTGGAGGTGGATTGGCGGAGGGTGGGGGGGGGAAGGAAATGGGGTGTCAGCTACCGCTGGGGAGAGGGAGAGAGCAGGCAGCAGGTAGAGCCTGCTTTTATAGGTCACCTGGAGGTTTTTTTTCGGGAGGGGGGGGCTTACTTAGCTATGCCACGCATGCACATAGATTACGTGACCATGCTGACCCGGGAATGAAGGCTCTGGAGTGACTAAGCATTTTGCCTGACTGCTGACAGCGCATGCACAGTCATGTGACTCCAGAAGTGGCTAGGAATAATAACCCAGTTCCCTGCAAATGCTCTCCCCCTGCCACCCGTATGATAATTAGTATTGTGCTCCCAACTGTTTGATGGGACTGTGCTGCCAAAGGCAAATAAAGCATACCATGAGCACCTCTTAGGTGATGTCCCAGCTGCTGTCCCTGCCCCATATATTCCCCTCCTCACTCTGGAATAAAGTCGAACTGTCTCACTGAAGCTGACTCCTGGAAGGTTATTCCACTGTGCCCACTGTTAGCATTTAGGCATCTGTACTGACCTGCCCTTAGGGTCCTGACAGGATATACCTTAGCTGTAGCCATTAAGAGCACCCCATGTGCATATTCCTTATAAAAGGCAGGGCTTGTACACCTTCTGTCACTTTCTCTTTCTCTTCCTTTGCTCTGGTCCCCAGGGATTAGTCTCTGCCTCTTTCTCTGCCCTTCCCTCCCCTCCCCTCAGCAAACCTCCCAAGTGGGCCCTGCTGTATGGTGTGACTCCTTCAAGCCACTTTTAAAATACAACACCCGGGATTGGGAATTTAGCTCAGTGGTAGAGCGCTTGCCTAGCAAGTGCAAGGCCCCAGCTCAATAAACAAATAAATAAATAATAAACAAACAAATAAATACAACACCCACAGCCAGCCAATCCCTGCCCACTGCCTCTGCTTCCTTAGTCCTTTAGCCTGGTGGCCAACAGGCCATGAGGAAAAGAGAGACCCCCACAGCCAGCTAGATCCTGACCACCAACCCTCTTGTTCTTCAGGTTTCCTAAGGTGGCTCAGTGAGGTTCTGAGGATATCTGCTGAGTTATAAAGAAGAGCCTATGCAGAGGGACACAGAGAGTGCCCACAGGGAGTGGCGCATCTCATCCAGACACTTGCACATAGTCTCTGGACCAACCCTAAATTCCCATACAATGTGACCCTAAGCTAAAAACGAACTGCCTGATCATTTAACTGCTATATCTCTGCTTCTGTAAACACTTGCTTTCTGTACACGTCATTGTGAAACCAAAATGAGAATAAAATGTCTCCATCTTAGAGATAAGACCTAAGCTTTCTCCATTTTAGGTATAGGCCTTGAGTTACTGGAACCAGTTGACCCAGATTCCAGGAATTAGAAAGTGCAAAGTACAGAGTATCCCAACCTTAGTCTCCATGGTGATTGCTTAACCACAGAAATGTCCCCACCTGAGGGCAGCCAATGAGGAACAGTGACAGGCATCCACCTCACCCCCCCCTTAGATGTATGATAAAGATAAGGTTTCTGGAAAGTCCCTAGAAGTGAGCCAATCAGAACTGTACCCATACTAGCATCCCTAACTGATGTAACCTTGTGGGTTTTGCCTTTAAAAACTGAGCTTGCAGAGAGGCGGGCACTTCCTCCAGCTTTTAGAGATCTCTAATTAAATCTTGCTTTTGCATTCCGGCACACTCATCATGGGTGGTCTCTCTGGGGGTCGCAATCTGGGCACAACATCACAATTGTGGTTTTTGTCCTAAAAAACTCAAATTAACTGGAGGTCTGAGCTGCTTCCCACTAATCTGCTTGGAACAGTCCCATTCAAGGTTAAACAGACTCCCTCTGGCCAGGTGTGGTGGCACACACCTTTAATCCCAGCACTTGGGAGGCAGAGGCAGAGGCAGAGGCAGACAGATCTCTGTGAGTTCCAGGCCAGCTTGGTCTACAGAGTGAGTTCCAGGACAGCCAGAGATGTTACACAGAGAAACCCTGTCTCAAAAAATAAACAAGACAGACTCCCTTCCTCTTGTCTTGGGGAGGGTGGGTGGAGACTCCCTTCTGATGGAGGAGTTTAGCAGAATCACTCTATGGGGTAGAGATTAGAGCAGACAGCTGTTTTTTAAGAAGTACTTTGACCTTGAAGAATGGAGAAAAATTGATTATTTCCCATACCTGCAAAATTGTTTTGCTGAAGGAGCTTTGTAGCCATCCCATGACTTTGGTCACAAGATACCACAGGCACACCCTAGGCTCTTGTATTATTGTGCATTGTGCATGTTACATAATAAGGACTAGAGTCATGGGGGCATGTGATGCTCCCCTTCATTAAGGCACGTAAATTAAGATTAGGGATCTTGGCATGAGGAAATACTTTGTATAACGTTCAATATGGCTGTTTGGGGTTCAGTGCATCAGAAGAGGCTGGACCTTCCTGCTGCCACATAGGCCTTGGAGTGCCTCCTTTCTTCAACCAACCCACACTACATGGTACACCCCAACACCCTCTCAGGAGTTTTTCTCTTCAGGTACCCCATAACACTAAGAGGAGCCAATATGAGTGACAGTGACCCAGGAACACAGATTTAGGTTATCTCAAATTCCATGTTCCAGCATGGCAGCAGTTTCAGTTTTTATAGTGACAAAGAAAGTCATAAATCAACACACTTGTGAAATACATTGGTGGAAACAACAGGCAATGAAGAACCCATTGCTAAAGGCCTCGGATCCTATGGATCACATTCTTAGTTTTGGGTTTGATGGAAGCTCATGGTCTGCTAAATGAATACATCCCAAAAGGTTTGGCCTGATAGTCCCAAGAGTCTTTGATCACAGGCATACAACTGGTCAAGGAATGGCTGTTAAAGGGACTAAAGAGAAACCAAGATAAATTGTAATTGGTCTCTGGACTTGCAAATCCAACGTCCTTATAATAATGAATTTTTCATCAGTTCACCCGTATTGTGGAAGGATCAGGTAAGGTATGATCATTCACAAGGTGAAGGGGGTTCTTGCCTTTTCTGGAAAGAGTCAGAATCTTCAGGAACTTAGGAACTTGTAGGGTGATAGGGCAAGAAAATTCAAAGGTTCCTCCATATTGTCTTCTTGCTGAGGTCATTTCAATTTAACTAGAATTTGACCTCCTTGATGGAGAATTCCACGGAAAATTATCCAACTCAATTATTTTAGGATGTCCTATCTAACTTATCTTAGCCTGTGTGTGTGGAACCTCCTACTAACTGCTGATCCTAGCTTTTGTTAAACCTCTTACTTAGTTGAAGGCCCTTCTGCAGTTGCCAAGTATGGTGCCAGGATGTCTCCATCAAGGCAACCCATAGCATAAGTCTCTTTGAAAAGGTAAGTTGGAGGCTAAGGATGTATCCCAGCTGGTAGACAGTTCACATAGCAGTCACACTCCCTGGGTTCTAGCCCTACCACTGCATAAACCCCACAGGTAATTGGAAGATCTTAAGCTCACAGTCATCCTTACTTGTATGGGTAGTTGGAGGGCAGGCTACCCTACATGAGACTCTGTCTAGAAAAAGGGGATGGGGGGGTTGCTATAGCACCTTGGTTGCAAGATGTGCAGAAATGTAAGGGCATTTGGAGAACTGTCTCTTAACAACCCCTAATGGCACTTGATCTTTTACCGTCACATTTGCTTCATGTTCCCATAACCACAGATGAGCCCTCTTTTTTCCCTTTAAGTTGCAAACAACTGCTCCCAGGTTTATTTCTTTCCTTCTGCTGGCAACCTTAGAGCTGGCACTTGAGAAATATCTCCTGCCTACCCACTTGCCCCAGTGTCAAGACTGAACTAAGTGCTTCCTTGTATTGCCAACCCAACAGACAAGTGGAGGCACATGATGTCAACATGAATCACTAACTCTGCTTTAGGAAAATAAGAGATTGCTTATTCTGAGCAAACCATGAGTGAACATGGCCCAAGAACACAGATTCATTACCCTGAATGACATGTCCCACCATGGAAGAAGATGTATGGGTTCTTTTTGTCATAGAACAAAGAAAATTCATAAATTGGTGTATTTATTGAATACATTGGTGGGGTCACTGGGGAAATCTCTTTTATCACATTCTACCTTTATGATAGATGGATGCAGATATATCATTTTCTAAGAGTTTTATCTAGTAGCCATGAAAATGCTGTATCATGTATAGAGGTTGATAGTAGAGCTAAGGTTAGCCCAAGGGGGAAAAAAAAAACATTTTTTAGCAGATCTTGTTATATAGCCCAGGCTAGCCCTAAAATCATCTTGCCTCAGCTTCCAGAGTGCTAAGATTATAGGTATGTTCCACGAAGCCCAGCAGCCCAAGTCAATTTTGGCTCCTGCCTGCTACATTCTGTCTTTTCCTAATTCTGACCTCAGCCAAGGTCAAACAGTCACTGAGATCTATGACATAAACAGTTTAATGTAAACTAGCTCTTCTGAGAACTCCAGTCCACACCAAGTATGAGAACAGAGTTTCCTCAGGCCTCTGTGAAGACAGCCATACAGGGAGAAGTACAAATTCCATGCCCTCAAAACAGCATCCAAGAGATCTAGGATTCAGACTTTGTTTTAATTTATTATTATTATTATTATTATTATTATTATTATTATTATTATTATTGACAAGGATGATTTTATTAGTGTTTACAAGGAAAACCTCAGGTCAGGCAAACTCTAAACTACAGCAGCTGCCTGGAGGAGGTGAATGGAGGAAAGAAGGGAAATCCATGCCATTGAAACTGGCCTGGAAGGACATAACATCATGAATGTAATAAATGAATATCATAAATATAGTTATTGAATTAATGCTGCAAATGTAATCAATGAATACCACAAATGTAATTACCATCATGAGTGGAATTAATAAATATCCTGAGTGTAATTAATCTTTTTTTTGTTTTTTGTTTTTCAAGACAGGGTTTCTCTGTGTAGCTTTGCACCTTTCCTGGAACTTACTTTGTAGACCAGGCTGGCCTCGAACTCACAGAGATCCGCCTGCCTCTGCCTCCCGAGTGCTGGGATTAAAGGCGTGCACCACCACCGCCCGGCCTGAGTGTAATATCTTAAATGTTATTTATGCCACTGAATTGTGAACTTAAAAATGGTTACAATTATAAATATTATGTTCATTTTAAAAAGTAAGTTGGAATGTAATCACCATACATTGTATGTGTGTATGAAATTGAAGTCAGCAATGTTCTAAAATTTAAAAAAAGAAAAACCAAAAGAAAGAAAGAAAGAAAGGAAGGAAGGAAGGAAGGAAGGAAGGAAGGAAGGAAGGAAGGAAGGAGGAAAAGAGACAGAAAGAAGTAAAAGTTATGTTTCTCTGAATAATTCAGAAAATCTGGCGAAGACATTGGTAATCATCTGTGGTGGGTATTGTGTTCCCTAAAATATTGTGTGTTCCCCGAAATAAACATATCTGGGGTCAGAGAACAGACAGCCACTAGAACAGAGCCAGAAATGGTGGCTAGAAAATGGGAAGAGTAAGCCATAACAGAAGTTGGGCGGTGGTGGTACACACCTTTAATCCCAGCACTTGGGAGACAGAGCTAGCCAGATCTCTGAGTTCAAGGCCACTTTAGAAACAGGGAGTGGGGGCAGAAAGAAAAAGGTATATAAGACGTGAGGACCAGGAACTAAAGAGGAAAAAGCATGTAGTTAGTTAAGCTTTGGAGCAACACAGTTCAGCTGAGATTCATGTGGAGGAGGACTCAGAAGCTTCCAGCCTGAGGAAACAGGATCACCTGAGGAACTAGCAAGGTGAGATAGCTGTGGCTTGTTCTTGTTCTGCTTCTCTGATCTTCCAGCAATCACCCCAATACCCTGCCTCAGGTTTGGTTTCATTAATAAGACCTTTTTAAGTTTCCTATTACAATCATCTGCTTAATTAAAATTTGTTTTTACTTGATGTATATGAGTGTTTTGCCTGCATGTATGCACACCACATATGCCTAGTACCCAAGGAGTTCAGAAGAGGGCATCTCTGAACTGGAGTTATAGACAGTTGTGAGGCTCCATGAGGTACTGGGAATCTAACCCAGGTCCTCTGTAGAAGTAGTAAATGTTTTTATCTGATTTTCTCATGTACGAATAAACTAGATGTTGTAACTGTAATTCTTGCCTGATAACTATTTTGTTATTTGTAATTTTACTTCCCTTTTAATTAGACAGAAAGGAGGCAATGCTGTGGGAGGACCCTTCACCTATGAATGCATGTTGCCCTCATTGGTTAATAATAAGAGCTGAGTTGGCCTATAGAGAGGCAGAATAAGGCTGGGCAGGAAAGCCAAACAGAAAAAGAGGATGGATAGAGTCAGGAGATGCCAATCAGCCACTGAGCAAGCAGGGCGTATAGAAAATGACACACATGGAGCTGGAGAGATGGCTCAGAGGTTAAGAACATCGACTGCTCTTCCAGAGGTCCTGAGTTCAATTCCCAGCAACCACATGGTGGCTTACAACCATCTGTAATGAGATCTGGAGCCCGTTTCTGTATACATAATAATAATAATAATAATAATAATAATAATAATAATAATAAATAAAACAAGAAAGTGGCACACATGGCTAAATATAGGTAAGAGTTATAGTTTAATTAAAGTGTAAGAGTTAGTCTCAAGCCTGAGCTAATAGCCAAACATTTATAATTAATATAAGCCTCTATGTGATCATTTGGAAAGTGGCTGAGAGACTGGGCAGAACAGAGAAAAGCCTCTGTTTACAGGTAATCTATCTCACTTAACCTGGAGTTTACTGTTTTCCAGGCTGGCAACCCCAGGGAACTGCCTGTCTCCAAACCCATCCCCCTCCCTCAGTTCTGAGGTAACATGACATGCTGCTTTGCCCAGATCCTCATGCCTCAACAGTACACACACACACACCACTGTGATTTTATAGATTAAAACATGAAAATAATAGTCTGAAACAAACCATTTGTTACAAGTGTGTCACTTAAAATCCAGTCCAGTAGTGTTTGTCTGTTATTCCAGTACTCTAGAGGCAAGAGGATCAAGAACACAAGGGCAGCCTGGGCTACATAAGTGGATCTTGTCAAAAAAAAAAAAAAAAAAAAAAAAAAGATACACATACACATTTGAATTGCTAGACAAAAAAGAGCACAAGTTGTTAGTCACATCTGCTATAAATTCCAGATGAGATTATGATAAGCAGAAGAAGGCCTTTTTTTGGGGGGGGACGACAGTGTTATCTTCATAGTGCCAGGGATTCAGCAGAAACAGCTATGCTAGATCATCGTGACCCAGGAGCCTGCAGTCTCGTGTCTAATATTCCTCTGAGCTAAAGAACTCTGTGACCTCACTTTTGTGTGGTATTTAAATTCTTTCTTTGGATTTTGTGACTTGTTCCAGTGGAATTTATTAGATGCAACCTAGGTGCCACAGTGTGTTTAAAGCATCTTAGACACTCTCTCCCTACAACCCATCCACAATGTTCTTAGAAGTGTGTGTGTGTGTGTGTGTGTGTGTGTGTGAACATGTACATAAACTATGATACTGAGGTGTCAAGAGCTAGGGTATTCTAGACAGCATGCCTAACTCCTGGGGATTGTTATTAGGATGACAATTAGACTGCAAAGCTTACGTGCAAAGTACAAATGAGAGATCCAGCAGACATAGGGAACGGGAAAAGGAAAAGGAATCAGGAACTGGTTGCAAACAAAAACCATCGTCTGGAGGAAACAGGATAAGCCTGTCCAGACTCTGGAAAGGACAATGAGGAAGGAAAGGCAATTATCAGAACAGATGGGCGGAAGCTGAGCAACTCACAGTGGCAGAGCCATGTTTGAGAAAGCAAGTGGAGACGTGGGGGTTGGACAGAAATCACGTTTATTCCCATAGCTCCTGGGTCTGTAAGAATGCTAAATGCAGCTGTTTAGGCATGCATGAGCTTATGTAAACAGTCAAGATCCCTCCTAATCCTGGAATTGTCTGTCACCTGGGACTCCTTGTTATACATATATTTACTGGATACTACCTTAATTCATTTTCTTCTTGCCAAAATATCTAGAGTGCCTGAATTCCTGTGGAACCGTGAACGTTTATGAAGTTAACTTTAAAGGATATTGGAACCAGGTCTGTCCTAGAAAATATGGGACAGATGGTTGTGGGGCACTAAAAACATGAGCTGTTAGGCCTACAATCCAGAGTCTTATTGACTGCCATATTTTTAAAAGCTTTGCAGAGAAAGGCATATGCTATTGTTTCATGTCTTTTCATATAGCTAAATTCCTTCAAACATAAACAATTTTTTTTTAAAAAAGCAAATCACTCAGTAAATGACATACCTAATACAAATAAAAATGCAAACCATTATAGATGGGCTCTGTGTATAGATTGCCAGCTGTCCATGGGATTATTATATATATATTATATATTATATAATAAATTACATGTTCTGGACTCTGCATCCCTGCAGAACTGCAAATGAAAGCGATCTTTGATTGTTCATTAGCTATTGATACATTAGAATTGTTCAGTTTTTGAAGCATTTGAGTACAAAGACTGATCCTGGTTTTAGTGGTTTATTCATATAATTGCTTTAGCAAAAACAGCACATCACTCACATGAAAGTTCATAGAAATGCTACATTTTTGAGGTAGAAAATAGCTCATTTTCTCACAGTAAATTAAAACAACAAAAACCAAAAAATTTAACATATTTGGTAGTTGCCCAAAAGGCTTTTCCTTCCTTCTGTCCTTTCTTTCTTTCTTTTCTTTTCTTTTCTTTTTTTTTTTTTTAGACAGGATCTTGCTATGTTGCTCTACCTGGACTTAAACCCCTGCAATGCTCCTGCCTCTGCAGATCAAAGATGCTCATCATAGTCTCAAATACCTGTATCATATTTTCTTTGGGAAGCAATTTCTATTCAGATTCTTTGATTATCATTATTTTGTTGTTACCATAATTGTTATTACTGGAGAGAACATGCTTGCCAATGTTTGCTTCTTGTGTGAAGGTCCGAGAACAACATTGACAGTTTGGTTCCTAACTCCCCTGTGTTGAGGCATGGTCTCTCTTGTTTCTGCCCAGCTGTGTTCTCATGCTCACTGGCGTGTGATTTTCCAGGAGATCTTCCTGTCTCCACTTCCTACCTGGCTTCAGGAGTACTGGTATTACAGGAACCTGCCACTGCATCCAGATTGTTTTGTGAGTTTCTGGTATGAATATTGGTGGCCGCAATTACTTTTATATGCTAAACTATAGCGGTAATGCCTGTGCTACCACCACCCGTTCACCATGTCCAAGCCAGGGGCTGTGGATCAAAAAAACGAAGACAAGAGACAGCAGGTCATTTGTCTCAGCAGAATGTCAAATGCTGTTTATTGAAAGAGGGAGGAAACCTTAAATACAGGCTTACAGCACAATGGGAGAACCCTGGAGGGCAGAAGTTTGCTGCTGATATTCTGCATACTTGCATCCTAGCTGTTAATGCCCAGTATGCAGGATTCACAAACAAGGAACTTCCCTTAAGCATTCAGGAGGGTGGAATCAGCATAGGGAGGACATCTGTTCAAGGTCAGCAAGGAAGGCAACAACTATCCAAAACAGGGGCTAGGGCCCTACAGGTCCCCTCTTTTTACTAAAAAATGAGCTTCTGACTTAGGTTGCATGGGATGTCAGCAGGTCACCTTACCCATCATGGAGACATCTGCCCAAGCCACACAGGCACTCTGCCTTAGGTTGGTGAGTGCCCCCCAGGAATTACCTGTCTCTGAATACTCATTATCATACAGGCTCAACCATGTGTGAGCTGCAGAGTTAACTGCTGCCAAAGATCTCAAAGTGGCACTGGGCTTGCAATCTGTGTGTTTGACACAGAAAAGACCAACAGAAGTCCTAACCCACCCATAGCCGGTAGGCTAAAGGCAATTAGCCATTCCCTTCCTTAACAAGCCTTACTGCAAATTGGAGTCCTTGTAAGATGGTATCCCAAAAGCAAATGGAACTTGAGTTTATAAATTTATAATTTTCAAAGCCAATCAAAATGTATATAAGTACTGAATTAAATTTATCATGACCAATAGAATGAAAGATTAATTAACTGTGGTAGCTACTTTTACTGCCAGGGTCTCCACTGTGCTAGCTATAGTAACCAATTATGAAGTGGCAATCCCAGAAACATTAGTAGCAGTGGCTGCCACTGCTATAACAGCAACAACAGCAACAGCGATGTCAAATTCTCTTTTTTGGGGCCTGTGAGCATCATCTGTGTCTAACTGCCATGGTCCAATGGCATGGACATAGCTCCAGGAACATGAACCACCAAGACCCATTTTTCTTGATCCCAACCCGACATAAGCTGGCAGCTCTGCAAAAGAACAACTAAGAACCATAAAGAAAAAACAGACAGCACACAAGGAGCAGAACTAATGGTCTCATAATGGCTACATTCAGGCTCACAAATTTTAAGGTATCTTCAAAAGGGAGCTAAATGAATTTCAGGAAGCCAATAAATGTTGCACAGAGCCACTCCTGAAAAGTAGGTACTACGTCAGCTTGAAGAGGATTGTGAAAATGAAAAGGCTTAGCTGGCATGCTACTGTTAACAAGTGGAGGTCAGTGACCTTCAGGGTTGTCCTTAATCTCCAAGGTGTCTGAGTGACACATTCTCAAACATACTTGAAAAAGCAGTTACCATACATTACCTTCTGGAGAATCCAACCGCATGGCTACAGTTCCTACGCTTACATTAATGCTTGCCAAGTATGGCTGTATTGGGCTCTCAATCTCCATTGGCATCAGGAGGGGAGAGTTCTTCACAAAGGCCCAATAGGTCTCTGCCATGTTGGGCTTCAGTAGCAGCCACAGGGCACACACAGTGCTCAGGAACCCAAAGAGGAACCTCATTGTCCTGAGGAAAGTCATAAGCAGAACCCTGGGCCCACACCAACACTGGATCAGGTCCCCTCCAAGTGCCAGTAGAAAGATCCTTCCATCGCACCAGAGGATGACTTGCAACAGGAGCCCTCCCATGCTTATCTGCAGCGGATACTCCAGCAGAACCCACCAATAAAAAGTTTTAAATCTATAAAACAAGGGAAAGAATAGAATGTGGGGAGATGAGCCCCTAACTCCCCCCAGACCATTATCAGTCTTTATGCATTTTGGCACTCCCATATAAAGAAAAGCATGAAGACAATGATTCCTTGCATCTTTAAACTTTTGTCCTGAATGGGCAGAGGCAAAAATTAGAGAAGAATATATATCAATAGACACATGGACATATTGAAATTTTCCAAAGGAAAGCATGTGTGTGATGTCCATCTGCCACATATGATTAGGTAAAAGTCCTTGGGGATTAACTCCCAAATGAGGAACAGGTAAAAATTCAGCACAAATAGGACATGATTTAACTATCTGGATGGCTTGTTCCCGGGTTATGCCCGTGTGATGACAAGGAGATCCAGCATTAAGATGATAACGTTGATGCTACTGAGTAGCCTTTTCCAAGGTGGAACAAATTAATGTGATGGCTGTGGTGGTATTGTGTTCCCCAAAATACAGTGCACCCTTATAAATTTATCTGGGGTCAGAGAACATACAGACACTAGATACAGAGGCTAGAAAATGGTGGCAATCACGCCTTTAATCCTAGCATTCCAGAGGCAGAAATTTGTCTGGATCTCTGTGAGTTCAAGGCCACAAGGATGCTGACACACGCCTTTAATCCCACAAAGTGAGCCTTTAATCCCAGGGAGTGATGGCAGAATGAAGAAAGATATATAAGGTGTGAAGATTAGAAACTAGAAGCATTTGGCTGGTTAAGCTTTTAGGCTTTGAGGAGCAGCAGTTCAGCTGAGACCCATTTGGATAAGGACATAGAGGCTTCCAGTCTAAGGAAACAAGATTAGCTGAGGAACTGTCAAGGTAAGGAAACTATGGCTTGTTCTGTCTCTCTAATCTTCTAGCATTCACCCCAATAAATGGCCTCAGGTTTGATTTTATTAATAAGAACTTTTAAGATTCCTGCTACAGATGGCCAAACAAGTAATGGCACCAACCCTCTGATTATCTTTGCTTAGAGGTCCAGGCAATTGAGTATGAGCTCTAATATGGCCCATATAGAGGTTATGTGAGCGGGACCATATAAGTCCTTGCATTTGCAGTAAATATTTATGAATGGGAAAGATGGATGGTATGTAGGCTGTTGTCTCCAAAGGCATAATGGAATGTGCCACATATTGGCTATCAGTGTAAATATTTACACACTCAGCAAGCAAACAACAGTGCCTGAATCTCCACCATCTGGACAGAAGTGCCCTGGACTTTTATTTTCTTCACTATGTTACCAGGAACTACCACAGCAAAACCATCTGAAGTGCCATCAGTAAATACTACACAGGCCTGAGGAATAGGAATCTGTGCTATCTTGGGAAATATAACAGGATGCACTTTTAAAAAATTGAGGTTTGGGGATTTAGCTCAGTGATAGAGCGCTTGCCTAGCAAGCACAAGGCAGTGGGTTTGATCCTCAGCTCAAAAAAAAAAAAAAAAAAACTGAAACATCATTGGAGGGGTAGTGAGTATCAAACTGACCCTGCATGGAGCATGTCACTATGGTCCAATCATTATCATTAGCTTGCAACCATGCTATTTGAGACTGGGTGTATGGGGTCACCACAATATCTGGCTCCTTACCAAAAGTTTGAACACTGATCTTGATCCCCTTAAATATAATCTGAGCAACAGCCTAAGGATAAGGAGTCATGGTTTTTGCTGGAGAAGCTGGGGAATGTACCCATAGAATAGGACCTGTTTGCCAAAACACTCCAGTAGGTGAATGGGAAAAACAAAATATCAAATACAATAAGGGAGAAGAAAGATCTATATATTGCATGTGAGCCTGTTCCAGGGCCTCTTGCACACGTTATAGGGCTGTATGCCCTTCAGCTGTTAATTCAAGGGGAGATAAAGGTCCTTTAAGACATCATGCAAAGGACAAAGTTGACCTGTTGGAATCTTTAAAGTGGGCAGAAGCCATTGAATATCTCCCAGAAAGGCTTGGAAATCATTAAGTGTGCATAGCTGATCTGTAGGCAGAGTAATCTTTTGTGGATGTATGCCTGTGTGTAACAATGCATGACCTAAATAATGATAGGGAAAGGATACCTCTACCTTTTCTGAGGCTATTTGTAAACTAGCCGGGATAAGAACCTCTTGTAATTTAGAAAAGGCATCAAAAACAAGGTTTTTTTAATCTTTAGCAGCCAATAAAATATCATCCATATACGTCAACCACAATTAAATGCCAATATTTAGGAATTGCACAGGTTTTATTTACAGCTCTAAGATCCTGTAACAGTCTCCAGTTTCCTGACTTCTAGTAGAGGCCAGGTGGGATCTCAGGATTCTTGGGAAATTATAGATACATCCAGCACCAGAATCCAGTAATCTTTCAATCTCAATCCCATATAATTTTATTTTTAATTTAGGCTGTTTATCATAGATAACTGTTTGTCAAACACCTTTTTTCCTGTACTTCCAAAGCCTCCAGTTCTACATATAGGCACCATTTTGCATTTAAAATATGAAAGCAATAATAATTGAGCAATTTTATCACCAGTTTCTATTTCCATGGTCCTTTTTACATATACCAATCATAAAAGCATTAAATACAATCTCTATAGAATTTGAAGAGGTAACTTTAGGTAATACTCTTCTAGAGTATTTTTATAAAATCTTAAAAAGAGGATCCTTTTTTATAGATCCCAAGCAACACATTAATGTAAATCGCCAATTATTAACAACGTGGACCCAACAATTTACCTGTATTTTATTTACTGGAAAAGTAATTTTGTAACCTCTTTATCAGTAAGAGATTATTTTTTATGGGGTTATCTTAGCAACAACATTATTTAATAAGCTAACAACCCAGTCCATTTTGGGTGTTATATTTCTTTTTTTTTTTTTTTCTTTTTTTTTTTGAGCTGAGGATCGAACCCAGGGCCTTGTGCTTGCTAGGCAAGCACTCTACCACTGAGCTAAATCCCCAACCCAGGTGTTATATTTCTATAGAATTCTAGAAAGCAACTTAAAGAGCAGAGCCAAATTTTCAGTAATGATCAACAGACAAGAGCATACCTAATATATAGTTCAAAATTATGAATTCTGTTCCTTTAGTTTATCTACCATGAGAATCAAACATTTATTAAGACAATCAAAAGAACAGAACATCCTTTATACAATGAATGATGAATATCCCTGGAAATTCAGACAGCATTGACTTAGCATTCCATGTCCTGACTGAAATCTCTTTTCACCAGAAGTTGGGCCTGTTTAAACTTTTAGCGCCTGTCCCTCTTGTGGCCTCTGCTCGCTTGCCTGCCCAGGATTCTGTTTCCCTTGTCAGCCTCACACCCCTCAACCACATGCCTGCCCGCAGCTGCTCCGGGCTATCTCACTCGCCTCTGCATGCGCCTTTGTCCACAGTCAGGCCCGCACATGCACACTCCTGTTTAAACTTCCTCTTACTCCCATGAAGGGATTACCTAATAATGAGTTATTCCCACCTCAAGGGGGGAAAAAAACAGAAAAACATTTCCCACAAAGGGATCCTAAATATTGAATTATTCCCACTCTGAGGGAAAAATAAATAACATTTGAACCAGAATTAAGCAAAGGGACAACAACACTTCTAACCTCTGGGCTTGCTTGCTTGTTCAGCCAGCACCAGTGAGATCCACCTGCTGACTCTTTGTAATTCAGATTCTTCCACTCTGTGCTGGCAGGCAGAAAGAGCTCAGAGTTTTAGCTATCCTGAATTTTTTTAAATTGGAAAGAGCCCTTTCTTCCTCCATTACCACTGGGGAGAGGCTTTTCTCTTTCCTTCATGCTTCCTCTATGGGGCCTCAAAATCTTTAGGCCTAGTTTCAAAAATTTTTCCCCTTTTTACAGGGAAAATCCTTTTTTCTTGATTAAAATTTTCTCCCTTTTCTAACGGGAAATTTCCTTTCCTTCTCTCTTCTCTACTGGGAAGATTTCCTTTTTTATTTTAAATCTTTAGCTGTCTTGCCCTTTCTTAACTTCGGTGCCTTCCTGCTTCAGCAGTCCAATTAACTGACTGTGAGCTAGCTGCACCCATACAATTCACCCTTCTCTTCTCTTTTCTTTTCTTTAAAATGCTGGCCAGCCTTACCTTCGGGTGTCCATCAGCTCGTCCCTTCTTTCTTGGATCCAGGTAGAACCTCCATTTGTAGTGATAACTCCTGCACTACCACCACCCATTCACCATGTCCAAGCGAGGGGTTGTAGATCAAAAAACAGAGACAAGAGACAGCGGGTCATTCCTGCCAGCAGAATGCCGAATGAATGCCATTTATTGAAGGAGGGAGGAAACCTTAAATACAGGCTTACAGCACAATGGGAGAACCCCAGAGGGCAGAAGTTCGCTATAGTTGTTTTACAATCTTGCATCTAAGATGTTAATGCCCAATATGCAGGATACACAAACAAGGAACTTCCCTTAAGCATTCAGGAGGGTGGAGACTGGGAGGGAATCAGCATAGGGAGGACATCAAGGTCAAGGTCAGCAAGCAAGGCAACAATACCCAAAACAGGGGCTAGGGCCCTACACTAAACTACACCATCAACTCCCTTTACCCATTTTTTTTTTTTTTAAGACAGGGTTTCTGTGTAGCTTTGTGCCTTTCCTGGAACTCACTGTGTAGCCCAGGCTGGCCACAAACTCACAGAGATCCTCCTGCCTCTGCCTCCTGAGTCCCAGGATTAAAGGCATGTGCCACCACTGCCTGGCTACCCATTTTTAAATCCAGTAATCCAGTTCTTTCTTTCTTTTTTCTTTTTGTTGTTATTGAATTAAAAGAGCTCCTGTTGTGCACATTTGTGTGCCCGTATACATTCTGTACACATGCGGTTTGTGTGCCCCTGTGTCCTGCATCAGATGCATGGTTTGCAAGTATTTTCTTCCATTTTATTGTTGCCGCTCATTTTGTTTCCTTTGCTGTGCCTTTTAGCTCAATGTAATCACACTTACCTATTTTCACATTTGTTCCCTGAGCTCCTGGTGTCCCATGCAGAAATTCACCAGTATAAATACTAAGAAGCATGGTCTCCATGTCTATTGCTATGAAGAAACAGCATGACCAAGGCAGCTCTTATCAATGAAACCATTTAAGTGGGGCTTTACTACAGTTTCAGAGGCTTAGTCCATCACTGTCATGGCAGGGAGCATGGTGGCATACAAGAGTTACTGGAGCAGTAGCTGAGAGCTACATTCTGATCCATAAGCAGAGAGAACTACTTTGGATTTGGCAAGGGCTTTTGAAAGCTGAAAATCTACCCTTAGTGGCATACTTCCTCCAACAAGGCCACACCTCCTTATCTTTTTAATCCTTTCAAATAGTGCCACTCCCTGCTGACTTAGTATTCAAATATACGGCCTATGAGGACCATTTTTTATTCAAACCACTACTCACTACATTGTTTTCTAAGGAGTTACACAGTTGTAGGTCTATGTCTAAGACATTGACCCATTCCGAGTTGATTCTTGTCAGGGACCAAGATTTCAGGAACCAAACATGAACCATGGAAAGTACTAGCTAGGCCAGAGAACAAGTCATAAACCCACCACCCTTCCCCAGAGCAGTAACACCTGTTTACTAACCAAAGGCCCCCAAAGATAAGAAGACATTCCACAGTCAGGTGCCATGACAACCAAACTTAAAGAGCATTCCATGGTCAGGTGGCCTAGCAACAGAACAAATGGCCCCTGACCAGTGACCTTAGCCGGCATCCTGCAGTTGCACGATCTGCATGTCTCCCACATCTTGCACCCCCTTCACATCTCTTCCCCCTCCTCTCCTGCGCTATATAAGCCTTGATGAGGAAAATAAAATTTGCAGTTTGATCAGAATCCTGTCTTGCTGTCGTCTCTCGTCTTTTGTGTCCCCTGTTCCTTTCATTTGCTCCCACAGGTGGGACGCCCCCATTGAAACCCTGCTGGCTGGAGCAACTGGCACCCAACGTTGGGGCTCGACCCTTGCCTCGTCGGGAGTTGAACATCCTTCTCCAGGAAAGCCCAGATGTCTGGTGGAGATTTGAAGAGATTGCTCATCGAGACCACCCGACTCAATGTCCTGGCGATCTGGAGGAGAGCGGGAAGGACAAGGTGAGTCTAAACTATAGACTTCGCCATGGGACAGGGAACTTCTTCTCAGGACTTGTTCGTAAAGGGCATTAAAGAGGCCCTCCAGACACGAGGGATAAGGGATAAGGGTTCATAAAAATCCCTTACGAATCTGCTAGCCGGGACAGATTTTTTTTTTTTAATTTATTATGTTATGGGTATGAGTATTTTCCCTGCATGTATGTCTGAGCACCATGTTCTGCCTGATGCCTGAAGATACCAAAAGAGGGCATTGAATCTCCTGGAACCAGAGGTATAGACAGTTGTAAGCCACCATGTGGGTACTGGGAAGTGAACCCAAGTCCTCTGGCAAAACAGCCAGTGCTCTTAACTACTGAGCCATCGCTCCGGCCCTTGATTGGTTTTTGTGTAGAGTATAAAATAAAGATCCAATTGCCTTCCACTTGTATTTTACTTGTGATGCCTTAACTTCATATGATCCTGAGGTTGTATTTTTCTTATTTCTTTTACTTCATTTTGTTTTTGCAATAGGATCTTGCCAGACTTACTTAGGAATCACTGTGTAGCCCAAGCTGGCCTCAAATTTGAGGAAATCCTCCTGCTTCAGCCTTCCTAGTATTGGGGCTATGCCTAGTTTCTAGTACATTTCTTATTTACATTGCATAGAGACTAACTTTCATTTCAAGTCCATTTGATAGATATGAGTGTTTTATACTAGTTGAAAATTTGCACTTATCAGGTCATATTAAATATTTATACATTTTTCTTCCTTTCTTCTTTCCAAATATTTATTTATTATTATAGCCTTCCAAGTCTAAGGTTCTAAGTTATTTTTTAGTCTTTTGGTTTTCCCTTTTAGATTTTGACCTAAAATCATAGCATCTTTGATAAAACTTTTAATTAATTTTCATCAATTGCCCCGAAAACTTTGGCAAGCTATATGTAATTTTTTTCAGCTATTTGTTTATTTTTGTATTTTTTAAAAATGGGACATAATTGCACATGTCTCTAATCCCAACTTTGGGGAGATGGAAACAGTAGAATCAGCAGTTCAAGCTTATCCATGTCTACATACAGAACTTGAGGCCAGCCTGGATGTGGTGATTTGAAAGAAAATAGCCCCCAAAGGAGTGGCACTTTTGGGAGGTATGGCCTTGTTGGAGTAGGTGTGGCTTTCCTGGAGGAAATGTGTCACTGTGGAGTTGGGCTTTAAGGTCTCATATATGCCCAAGCCACTGCTAGTGTCTCAGACCACTTGCTGTTGCCTGCAAGATGTATAACTCTCAGCTACCTTTCCAGCACCATGTCTGTCTGCATGCCACCATGTCCCACCATGATGATAATGGACTGAACCTCTGTAGTGTAAGCTGCCACCTTGTTAAATGTTTTTCCTGTATGAGGGTTGCTGCAGTCATGGTGTCTCTTCACAGCTATAGAAACCCTAACTAGGGCACCAGGTTATAAGAGACCTTGTTTCTAAAGTAGAACAAAACCACCAGCATTTCCACCTGTACCCCAATGTGGCCTAAAATCCATTACATAGCCCAGCCTTTCCTGAAACATAGGGTGCTCCACCTGCTTCAGTTTGCAGAGTGCTAGGATTACAGGTATGAGTCACCATGGCCAGCTCTGCTATGTTGTTGATGTGACAGGGTCTAATTTTGCAGCCCTGGTGGGACTTGAATTTATGATAGCCCTGTCCCAGCCTTCTATCTACTGGGATTATATTACCCACCATGTTGGCTCACTATACTTATAAGTATATAATTCAGCTATTTGTACACACACACACACACACACACACACACACACACACACAAAATCCATGCATCATAATAATGACAATGCTATCATTTATGGACTCCCTGTGTGCTGGTTATCTATTTCATTCTATGTGATGAGCCTGAGAAATGACAGAACTGGGCAGCTTTTTGCTGATTCCAAAGCCTGTCAAGTTTTTTCCTAAGTGTGTATGTGTCTGAATTTAAAACTTGTGTTAGGTACCAGCAAGATGGTTTAGCAGGTGAAGGTGTCTGCCACCAAGCCTGATAAGCTGAGTTCAGTGTGAGTTCAATCTCCATGACCTACATGGTGGAATGAGAGAACTGATCCCTGCAAGTCACCCTTTGACATCCACATGTGTGTGCCTATATACATATACACACAATAAGAGATTTTTAATAGAATTTTTAAACCTTGTATTAATATGTTCACATAGTTGAGAAATCAAATAGAAAATGCAATTTTTTTTTTCAATATAGGAAAAACCCAGAAAAATATGTTGGTTTTAACTTTGTAAAAATTTATTTATTTTATTTTTATTTTATGTGCATTGGTGTTTTTGCTTATATATGTGCCTGTGGGAAGGTGTCAGAACTCCTGGAGTTGCAATTACAGACAGTGGTGAGCTGCCATGTGGGTGCTGGGAATTGAACCTGCATCTTCTGGAAGAGCAGCCAGTGCTCTTAACTGCTGTGCCGCCTCTCTAGCCCATGGTTTTAACTCTTAAGTCTTTTAAAATAAGATGCCAAAAGCAAAACACAAATGATGGTTTCTTGATTAATGTCTCTATACTAAAATCGTAGGGTTGGTGATATAGCTCAGCAGATAAAGATGCCAATTGCCAAGCCTGACAACCTGAATTTGATCCCTAGAACCTACATGGTAGAAGGGGAGAGCTGACTTCTGAAGACTGTCCTTGGACTTCCTCATGTGCATATGCAGTGTCATGCATGTGCATGCACTACAGTGCTAGCATGAAAGTACACACACAGAGAACCATCCAGTATTCAGAGGCAGGCAGGAATATTACTGCAAGTTTAAAGGCAGCTTGGTCTCACAGAGAATTCCAGGCCAGCCAGGGCTTCACAGCAAGACCCTATTTAGGGAGTGTGAGGGGAATAGAGAATATACTTGCAATGCTAACAAGCAAAGGATTACAAGGCAGAACATGTATTCATTTGTTTATATATAACATGGTTATATATCGAGCTTGGAGAACAGCCCCCATAGGCTCATATGTTTAAATGCTTAGTCCCCAGTTGGTAGAATTGTTTGGGAAGGATAAAGAGGTGCAGTCTTGTTGGAGGAGATGTGTTGGAGACCTTTCAAAAGCCCAAACCATTCCAAGTTAGCTTTCTCTGCCTAGTGCTTACAGATAAAGATGCAAGCTCTCAGCTACTGCTCCAGCACCATGCCTTCCTATCTGCTGTTATGCTCCACCACAATGGCCATGGACTCTAATCCTCTGGAAATACGAGCTCCAAATTAAATGTTTTATTTTTTTTTTAAATGTTTTATTTTATAAGTTGCCTTGGTCATGATGTTTTACCATGACAATTAAAAAGTAATTAAGATATATAATATATGTAAATTCCCATTATATCAATAAGAAAAAGACTAACAATTTAATAGAAAAGTAAACTAATTGTAAGAAAATATAAAGCACAGGAGAGGAAATTAAATAGTCGATAAACATATGAAAGGATGCTAACTCTTGTTGATCATTGGTTAAATAAATATTGAAGTAAGAATGACATACCACTTTTTTACCCCACCTTCTCATGTTTATCATGGTAGCCTCAAACTACTACGTAGCCAGAAATGATAAGTATGGGGAAAGGGGAACCTTTATCACTGTTGTGTTACAGGGAGCCCACCAGAGACAGCCACTCAGACACAGTGTATAGCCAATTGAAAGTCTTTTATTCCAACTGGCTTGGGCTACACTTGGGTATTCAGGCCTATGTATAACTCCAACTGTCCAGAGCATGGGACTTTTGAAGGCAGAAATCATGTCCTGGGGTCTTACTCAGCAGCTACAGGGGGTATTTTGAGTAAGCAAGCAATCTGACAGAAGCTAAGTTAAGCAGTTAGTTGGAAAGGAGATTTGTACAAGTAGCAGTTTAGTAGAAGCTAAGATAGTTAGCTAGGGCATCTTGACCTTGGGTTCCTAGAATGGAGTTGGGTAATTTTCCATGGGGTTCTCCATCAAAGAAATCAAATTCTAGTTAAACTTGAAATGGCCTCAGCTAGAACACAAGATGGAGGAGCCTCTGCACTATCTTGCCCCGTCACTGCTGGTAGGAGCATAAACTAGGGCAGCCACTAGTGAAATCACACAAGAACTTCTCAAAAACCTAAAGTTGAAGTAGCATATGTCTTAGTTACACCACTTTTGGGTACACACAAAGGGACCCGTATCCTACTACAGAAGTACTTGAATATGCAGGTTTACCACTGTTCTTTTCACAATAGCAAAGAATCAGCTTGGGTGTCCATCACCTGAGGGAGGGATAATGGAAATGTGGCACATATGCACAGTGGAATTTTTTCAGTCACAAACTATGCAATTTGCAGGACAATGGGTGGAACTGGAAAACATTAATGGTGGTAACTGGGCTCAGAGAGATAGATACCATATGTTCACTTCCATATGCAGATCCTAGCCTCTAACTGTTAAATCTGTGCTTCTAAATAGGAACAAATGTGGATAAAGCCCGGGAAACTAAAGGGGGCCTACAAGACAGAAAAAAAAAAAAAGATGTTTTAGGAGAGGTGGGTGCAAAGAACAACAGAAGAAAGTGGAATGGGGGACAGCAGGAAGAAGGAAACAGTGAGGAAAAGGGTGCAAACAGATGAGGAAGTGAGGGAAGATCAACCAGAAATGAAATGCACTTGAAAATACAAGCTAGCTGGGCATGGTGACACACACCTAGAACCCTAGCACTTGGAGATGGAGGCAGGAAGGTCAGGAGTTGAATCTCAGCTTGGGGCTACATGAAATTCTGTCAAAAAGCGGGGTGGGAAGGAAACATGCTCTTCTGATTTAAAAAAAATGTTAACAAACTTTTAAATGATATACCACTTTTCAACAAGCATCTTATAAAGATGAAAATGTTTTGTTGTACCCATAATGGTGAGATGATGATGATTATTTTGGTTTTTCAAGACAGGGTTTCTCTGTGTAGCTTTGGAGCCTGTTCTAGATCTTGCTCTGTAGCCCAGGCTGGCCTCGAACTCACAGAGATCCGCCTGCCTCTGCCTCCTGAGTGCTGGGATTAAAGGCGTGCACCACCACCGCCCTGCTTATTATTATTTTTAAATGAGTATTCTACACAGCTGGGGAGATTGCAGTCAGCAAAATTGCTTTGAGTGCGATTTGACAATATCTAAGAATTTTAAAAATTCATCTACCTCATGACCTAACAATTCTATTTGCATGTGCTTATGCTGAAGACCCACTAATGCATGCATGCAGGAAAACTCAGGCAGTGGTGTACATAGCATCATTTTATAATGAAACCTGAAGAATGCCCTGAGGAGGAATACCTGTACACACTGCAGCATATTGCATTCGAAGCAGAACTAGATGTGTATTATATGGGCAAATTGAGTGTCACTAAACTGGGATATGAATTCTCCAAAATATAACACTTTGGGGGCATCACCATGATGCCACAATGGAAAGTTTCACACCTGACTGCCTGTGACAGGCTTTGGTGGAAGCATGGGCACACCAAACTACTGCCTAAAAAATATCCTTAGGCCAGCTATAGTGGCACATTCCTTCAATCCTGGCATTCAAGAGGCAGGAGGATCTCTGTAAGTTTGAGGCCAGCTTGTGTGGTGATATTTTAATTATACTGAAATGTGATTTTATTTGTATGTTAATAAAGTTTGCCTGGAGATCAGAGGTCATTAGCAGAGAGCCAGGAATAGAAGTCAGGTGGTGATAGCCCACACCATTAATCTGATTACATGGCATGCAGAGTCTCTGTGTGGTCAAGGACACAGCCAAGCATGGTGACTTTTGAGTCTTTAATCCCAGTACCAACCATAGAGACCAGGAGGTCTATATAGACAGGCAGTGACAAGGAAGTCAGGTGGCTGGGCTTAGAGCCAATGAGAAGGTAGAACAGGAAAGCAATAAAACTCAAGACATACAGAAGGAAAGTCTCTCTCTCAGGGGAAGGATGGCAGCAAGTGGTAAGCAAAAGGTAGTTGTGGCTCTTGCTCTGATCTCTTAGGCTTTAACTCTGTATTTGGCTCTGTGTTTCTTATTTAATAAGATCATTTAGAAATTTGTCTACAAGCTTGCTCTACACAGTGAGTTCCAGGATAGCCACAGCTACATGGTGAGACCCTGTCTCAAAAACAAACAAACACATAAATAAATAAATAAATAAATAAATAAATAAATAAATAAGCAAATAAATAAATACCTTCAGGATATGTGTGTAAGGTATATGATATGAAATTTTGTGCTTGGACATGGGTCTGCTCTCTCATATATCTTATTATTTAAACACAAATATTTAAATATCTGAGATCTGAAATATTTCTGGTTTTAAGCAGTTTGGATATAGCATAATCCATCTTTTCTGAGTGGGCTGCTCTCAAATTTACTCAACTTAGCTCTAGCTTGTATCTGTTGTTCACACTCAGAAGTATACTATAAGGGGAGGGGGCTGGCTTAGCAGTTAAGAGGACAAGCTGTTCTTTTAAAGGTTTGGTTTCCAGCACACACATGATACCTCCCAACCATCTGTAACTCCAGTTCCATGGTATCTGTTGCCCTCTTCTGACCTCTCTAGGTATCAGGAATGCACATGGTACACATATATACATGCAGACAAAAATACTCATACACATAAAAAATGAATCAAGCCGGGCAGTGGTGGCACACACCTTTAATCCCAGCACTCGGGAGGCAGAGCCAGGCGGATCTCTGTGAGTTCGAGGCCAGCCTGGGCCACCAAGTGAGTTCCAGGAAAGGCACAAAGGTACACAGAGAAACCCTGTCTCGAAAAACAAAACAAAACAAAACAAAACAAAACAAAAATTTTTTTTTTTAAGTTTAGATAGGCAGTGGTGGTGCACACCTTTAATCCCAGCACTCAGGAGGCAGAGGCAGGCAGATCTCTGTGAGTTAAAGGCCAGTCTTGTCTACAAAGTGAGTTCCAGGACAGCCAGGACCACACAGTGAAACCCTGTCATGAAAAACAGAACAACAACAAAAAATTTAGAATTATGGAGCTAAAGGAATGACTCAGCAGTTAAGAACACTTGCTGTAATGGGCAAATTTAAAAAACTCTTCCCATCCTCAACCAATGCTCTTCATAAATCTAACTAAAAGCACCAGTGACACTCATATGGAATGCTCTTTTGTCTTGAAAATGTCATCATGAGATTAATTCATCCATTATTTTAAAATTCAGCATCACTCAAAGTCTTGGAGCATAGACAAAATATAGACACATCCTTTGTTAGAGCAGAGTACAAATGTACTGTTATCCACTTCCCAGGACAGTCTCATTGCCATCTGAAACTTTACATTCTTATGAGCATTCTTATCTGACTTCCTAGAAGAATTATCTAATCCTTTTGCATCATTCTAGGGATTTGTCAAATTCTCCCTACTACAATAGCCCGGTGGCACATCCCTTCAACCCTGCACTAAAGAGACAGAGTAAGGTGGATCTGTAGGAGTTAAAGGCTAGTCTGGTCTGCATAGTGAATGCAAGCCAACCAGGACTATGTAGTAAGATTGTCTCAAAAAAAGGGGATATGGATGGGGGTGGGAGAGGATGTTATATTATGGTTACAGTGTGAACTATTGAAATTAAAGCATTCAATTGGGCCCAGAATAAAGCACTTGCTTAGCATGGACAAGGCTCTATGTTCCATTCCTGAAAAAGCAGGAAAAACCAACAGCATTCCATTGTGATTAAAATATGTACAAAACTGGGGGAAATGGTATAATGACCTGTAGTGATTGAAATGAGTATGGGCCCTGGAGATTCAGGCATTACCTAATCCCCAGTTTGTAGCTGGAATTTTCTTTGGGCTACCAATCAGCTCCCAAATAAAGACACGAAGACTTACTATTCATTATGAATGCTGGCCTTAGTGTAGGCTTTCCCACTAGTTCTTTTAACTTAACTTAGCCTGTTTCTCTTCATCTACATTTTGCCTTGGGACTTTTTACCTTTCTTTCATTTTGCATGTCCTATTTCCTGCTTCCTCCATGTCTGGCTGGCTGACCTTTGGCATCTCTCTGGCATCTCTTTTTCTTTCTTGAGCCTAAATTCCTCCTCTTCTTTACTCTCCCTGCCTGGAAGTGCTGCCTATACCTCCTCCCTTGCTTGTCTGGTCCTCTTGCTCTGAAAACACATAAACTTTCAAAGGTAACACACATAACTGCATTAACACAATTACAGACTGTGTGTTGTACACAAGCCAGCAAAACATGATTTTTTTGTTTTATGTTTGAGTAGGTAAAAGGCATCTGTCAACTTTATAAGTTTGTTTGGACTATATAACCAAACCTGTACCTGTATCCATGCCATAAGAAAGGATGGCATGTGATAGTAAGTCATAAGGACTCTGTAACCAAGATTTATCATGTCTCAACCAGTCTCAGAGCTCTTCCCATGTCAAGGGATCAGTATATATGTTACCTGTCTTGTAGTTTCTGTAGGTTTATTTCTTATGTCCGTAGCCAAGATTTTCAGGGAGTCTCCCCAAATCAAATATGGTCTATTAATTTTGTGGGAATCCATAGCCTTTCATTTCCTGTGGAAACAAAAGCATAACCACTTCCACCAGTGCAATGTATTTTCTGAATTCCATTTTAAAGTTAAGACATTCCTAAAGTGTCCGGGCTAGTTTAATTAAGCAGTTCTTTTTAAAATTCCAGGTCTCTCAGCAGCTGTTGTTCACACATCAGTATTCAAAAATTCAAAGTCAGCAAAGCAAAGCACCACACAGGATCCAGATGCTCTGTGTACTTCCCATCTTTTTTTTTTTTTTTTTGGTTTTTCGAGACAGGGTTTCTCTGTGTAGCTTTGGTGCCTTTCCTGGAACTCACTATGTAGCCCAGGCTGACCTCAAACTCACAGAGATACACCTGGTTCTGCCTCCTGAGTGCTGGGATTATAGGTGTGGCCCACCACAACCCCTCTGTATTTCTCATCTTTACATGGCTTATTATTTTTATATTATTTCTTTAAAGATTTACTTAATTATTTTTAAACTATTTTTTCCTATGACTATCTATATGCATGTTTTTTTCTTACAGATCCACACACACTATGACCTTTTTAGATGGGGGGGTGGTGGTCTGGAATTGTTTCACTGTGCACCTGTAGTGTTCTCTGACCTTGTGAACCAAACTTTAAACTGATCAGCAGCAGCTAGGCCCCCTGCCATGTATCCGTGGTTGTTGGTTTCGCCCCCTCCATAAGACCAGAGCCTTCAGCCTGAGGGTTGCATTTAATTTAGGGCTGCATTTAACTGTCCCATCATAGCCTGATGGACATTGTGACATATGCCTTTAGTCCCAGTACTTGGGAGGCAGAAACAGGCAGATCTCTGAGTTGGAGGCCAGTGTAGTCTCCAAAGCAAGTTCCAGGACAGTCAAGACTGCACAGAGAAACCTTGCTTTTGAAAATAACAAAATGAGAGAGAGAGAGAGAGAGAGAGAGAGAGAGAGAGAATATGTTCATAGGCTTACCCCACTTCAGTTTGCTCTATTTGTGGCTGAGAATGACCTGCTGCCATGCTGTCCCTGCCATGTGAGCTCTAACCTTCTGGACATGTAAGCTCACATCAATATTTTCGTCTCTATGCTCCCTTGGTCATGGTATTTTATCATGGCAACAGAAGTCTAGCTAATATATAACCCTATTCCTATTACCTTGTTTCAGAGGATACCAACACACTACAAATCTTTTATATATACACTTCTATTTACTCCCCAACTAGGTTATTTTAGAGCAGATTCAATTTTACCTATAGATATGTATGATATCACAACATAGCACTCTAAAATGTGACATACTAGAATAAAGATTAGTTTGAATGGAAGGCAATTAAGGAAAAGCCATCACAGAAGGAGCTCTGCCATCCCACATGCCATAAACAAATGACAGTCTCTTTGTGAATGGCAGCCCCAGCACAAACTTCCCATACTGTTAGGGTCGGCGTCCAAAACAGAGAGCTTCACTCCGATATCGGGTCACAAAAGAAGCTTTATTTAGCACAAGCTCGTGGGCCACCAGCATGAGAAGTAACTGGTGACCCGAGTCTAAGGCTCGCATGCCTTTTATGAGGCGGTTCTATCAGGGCAGGGGAGCGGGGTCATCCAGAGTGCAGACATCTGGAGGCCAGATGTCTCCGAGGTCTTTCTCAGAGTCTGGGTGGGTAAATGAATTTCAAGCTTATCTAGCAAGGGGTTATTTGGCAAGCATTCTTCTCAAGCAATTTATCTTGCAAGCACAACCGCAGGTGGTTATCCTGCAAGCATCCTGTTAGCACGGCATGATGGGCTAACTTTCTGGTATGGGGCGTGGGGGCAGAGTGCAGTATTTTCCACTGAATCGACAATTAGCAGAGCTAGTGGGGGGGGCCTTGTTTCTCCCCTTTTTTGTGTGCTGACCTTTAATCCTAAAGGTCATTCCATGGTATAGGCTGATATCTTTGTCTTAGGACCATCATTTTAACCCCATCTACTTGGGAACGAACAAAGCCTGAAATCCGATTTAGGACATATGGTCCAATCATTAGTACTAGGAACAGAACAATTAGAGGCCCAGTGAGGGCTGAAAGCAGGGTGGTCATCCAGGGTGACTTTTCATACCACCCCTCTAACCAGCTTTGGGAGCCTCATAGGGATTTTTCCCTTGCATCCAGTCTCTCCCTGAGTTTTGTCATTGAGAAACTGCCAAGAAAGAAGCTACACAAGTAACCCTTCTAACTATCATTATCTTCTATTGTTTTAGTTGTTGTTGTTGTTGTTGTTGTTGTTGTTGTTTGGTTGGTTTTTTGTTTTGTTTTTTGTTTTGTTTTTGTTTTTGTTTTTGTTTGTTTTAGAAAGGGTCTCACTGTAGAAGCCACTGTTGCAGACCAGGCTAACCTCAAGCACAGAGATCCAGCTGCCTCTGCCTCCCAAGTGCTTATCTTCCACTATTGTCCAAACCTTTGTCTTCCTAGAATCTACCTGCCCTGGAAGCTCAGCTCCCCTTTCCTTTGTTCTGTTCCCTTTAAATTGATTCTCCTTTGCCTGAACAGAATACAACACCCAAACCCTGGTAATTTAGGGCATGTTTCCTCTTTTCTCTATGAAGCATTCTTCATTTTCACAAAGTAAAACTTTCAGCCCCAAACAGATTTGAGCCAAGTATAGTAGCTTGTGCCTACGATCCCCAGAGTTAGGAGGTAGAGGCAGGAGGACCACTACAATTCCAAGACAGCTTGGCATGCATATTGAGTTCCAGGCCAACCAGGGCTATATGTCATTGTGTATCCCTGGCTGTTCTGGAACTGAAATGAACAAAAATTCCTGAAAAGAAACTGTGTCCTAAAAAGAAAAAAAACAAACATAAAAACCTCCTGCAAGGTTCTGTGTCTGCAGAGATGGAAGAACTGCTTGGAATTTCAGTACTGAGGAGAAATTGAAATTTTGTAGGTTCAGAGGCTAATTGTTTTATCTTTGGCTACTTTTTTTTTTTTTTTTTTTTTTTTTTTTTTTTTTTTTTTTTAGCTAAGGATCGAACCCAGGGCCTTGTGCTTACTAGGCAAGCACTCTACCACTACTTTTAACTTCTTTTGACTACTTTTAACCTTCTTAAACAGCCATCCTTCACCCCACTCTGTACCTGAATTAACATCTCATGATAATAAATAAAAACCTCTTAGAAGCTATTAACTTAGCAGAACACTAACTTCCACCAATCTAAGAACTAAGAATGTCACCAGATGGCATCTTGGGCCTTCTCCCATCTCAATGTACCCACTTCTCTGGTGTACTCACCTGTGGCAAGTTAAGTTCACCCAAGAACAAACATGGACATTCTTAAAGCCAAAAAGGAAGTCTTTATTGCTGGCTGGGCAGCTCACAGAGAACTTGCCCAAATCATGCAGCTCTGATCCTCACCGTGTTTTGTCTTTATGTACAAAAACCACATACTGGTTGACACACTTCAGTTAGCAAGAACAGTTAATAAGAAGTAGACAAAGAAGCAGTGTTAGTAGTACATGTAGGGGTTTCTCGTTAGGGACTTTTGTTTTTGTTATTTTGAGGGTTTTCTGTATTTTCTCTGGTTGTCCTATAATTTGCTCTGTATACCAGCCTGGCCTCCCACTCAGAGATCTACCTGCTTTTGCCTCCTGAGTGCTGGCTGGGACTAAACTTGCACACCACCACCTCTTGGCCCCAGTCACATCCTTATCCACTGACTTAGCCCATGGCAGATAGACTAGATCTTTGTCCCTTTCTATCATGGAGTCAATTGTGCTAAGGTCTGGGGCCTACTAAAGTCTGGGGGTCTGTCACAACCAATGTATTTTAAAGTTGCCTTGATTAATGACTTTTTTATTCTAAAAACTATAAAAACTTCATGAAAATGCTTCCAAGCTAGAACATGGATTTGAGGTACCCTAAATCTATATTCCTGGGCCAGGGTCACTCATAATGGTTCCAGAATAAACTCTTATTCTCCTTAAGATGAAAGCAGTGATTTTTATGACCATACTCACTATGTAGACCAGGCTGGTCTTGAACTCATATTAACCTGACTACCTGAGTGCTGAATTAAAGGAGTACTCCACTTCAGGCTGCTTAAAAAGTTCAAGGTCAACCTGGACTACAAGATACCCTATCATATAAAAGAAAAGAAAGAATGGAGAAGGGAAGAGGGAGGGGGAAAGGGAGGGAGAGAAAGAATCAGAGGGAGGGAGGGAAGAAGAAAAATGAGACAGAGAGACAAACCAACTCAATTCTCAAATGGCTGAGACTGCCTTATTAGAGCAGCCAGGGACCTCAACCTTTTCTGGAGAAGAAAATTGAGTGCATTTAGAGGGGTTGGGCATGTGTACATATACAGCTACCAGGAAGTCACAGCTGCTTTTTTGTGGTTTGACTGAGGGCAGGGTGAGTTGTTTTCGAAACCAAGGCATATGGTTTCTGCACATGGAGCTCAACAGTCAGGCTGGGGTCAAGAAATTCTTTATGGCTATAAAGTAAACAGAGGTCAGTATAACCAGACTCAATTCCTCATGACCTGAGGCCATTATCCAACAGAGGGGAGAAGAAGAAAAGAAGAAGAAGAAGAAGAAGAAGAAGAAGAAGAAGAAGAAGAAGAAGAAGAAGAAGAAGAAGAAGAAGAAAGGGAGGGGGAGGGGAAGGGGAGGAAGAAGAGGGGCAGGGGGCAGGGAAGGGGGAAGAAGGGGAGGAAGAAGAAGAGGGGAGGGGGCAGGGGGAGACAGATAGGAAACAAAACAAAATGCAGATTGGCAAAGGACATTTTGTAAAAGATAAGTTAACCCATTACATGGCTTTACTTAAAAAATATTCTACTGGGGCTGGAGAGATGGTTCAGAGGTTAAGAACACTAGCTGCTCTTCCCGAGGACCCAGGTTCAATTCTCAGCACCCACATTGCAGCTTACAACTTCTGTGACTCCTGCTCCAGGGGATGCTCATACAAACATAAATGCATGGGCTGGAGAGATGGCTCAGAGGTTAAGAGTACAGGCTGCTCTTCCAGAGGTCCTGAGTTCAATTCCCAGCACCCACATGGTGGCTCACAACCATCTGTAATGAGGTCTGGCACCCTCTTCTGTATACATAATAAATAAATAAATCTTTAAAAAAAAATAAATGCAGCCAAAACACCAATGTACATAAAATACAAATAAATAATTATTTTAAAAAATATTCTACTAACTGTTCACCTGTTTGTCTCAGCAGCCAATTTCCAGATACATTATTCCATTTAGGGTTGTGTCAATATTGTGAACCCCCCCCCCATAGGGTTTCTCAGTGCAGTTTTGGTGCCTGTCTTGGATCTCACTCTGTAGACCAGGCTGGCCTTGAACTCACAGAGATCTACCTGGCTCTGTCTCCTGAGTGCTGGGAATAAAGTTGTGCACCTCCATATTGTGTAACAAGTCCTTTGTATTTATAATTGAGACTATTTTTTAATAAGAAAGAGCTACCCCAAATGGTTCTCCCAACCTCAGATCTTTCAACAGAGACAAGATGTGCTTCATTCCTTCCCTTTTGTTAGGGAAATGGAGTTGCCCCTAGCATATCCTGATGTGCTTTGGTACTGAATCTGCTGCTGTGAGCTCTCAACATTTCTTCTCAGTGTCCTCCATTGATACTGCATGATTTTTAAGCTCAGTCTCCTTATGAACCTCAGTCTGAACTTCTCCTATAATCTCTTGTTGGGAAAGGAAATAGTTTAAGCTTTGGGAGCAGTTAGGGGAGGAACTTATGTCAGAGAGGAATTTATCTCCAGAAGAAAGGTTTACAAATTGTCAGGTGATCTTCAGGACAGACAGCAGCTGAGAGAGTGGCAAGCAGACCTGGTCTACACCTTGACATATTATTGGGTTACTCATATTTCTTAGTTTTTACTTAAATCCTAAGCTCATAGCAGAACCTCAACAATAAAGTGGGTCTTGGGTCTCTTTGTCCTCCTCATCCTCTTATTCCTCCTGCTCCTATTTATTTATTTATTTATTTATGGTTTTTCAAGAAGGACTTCTCCATGTAGTCCTGACCGTCCTGGAACTCACTCTGTAGACCAGGCTGGCCTCAAACTCAGAGATCTGCCCCTGTGAAGGCAATATGAAGGCTTAGACTTGACTTTACAGACTCTATCTTAGGGAAGAGCCACCATCTTAGACCACCTGGTGACTGGAGGCTGAACTGAGTTCTAGGAAGAATCTTGGGAATATGCCATGACAACTTGAACAGATACAGGACAATAAAGTTTAACAAGCCCCAGTTGCTCCTGCAGACATCCTGTTTATGGTTTATGGCTGTTAGAATTCTGGCCTCACTCCAGCTGCCTGTCTGAACATGTGCAGTTCAGGAGTTAAGCAAAGGGTCTTGTGTATCTTATGTCATCAGTGTGCGCTGGCAACTACATGCGTGGTCATGCAATCAGCACATACGAGGTGTAGCTTCGTAAGCCCACCTGTGCATGTTCACCGGAAACCCTTAAAAGGCGGCGAGCACCTTTAATCCCAGCACTCGGGAGGCAGAGCCAGGTGAATCTCTGTGAGTTTGAGGCCAGCCTGGGCTACCAGGTGAGTTAGTTCCAGGAAAGGCGAAAAGCTACACAGAGAAACCCTGTCTCGAAAAACAAACAAACAAAAAAGGCCGGATGCAGACTCCACCCTCTCTCTGTTCTGCTTTCTCTACCCCCACCCCACCATCTTTTTCTTTGTTCTCCACACATGCTCCTTCCCAGGCCTGGTTCCTTGTTACACCCCCCCCACACACACACCCCCTCTTCTTCCTAATAAAGCTCTGAAACTAATACTAGGTTCTGTCTTGACTGTGACCTTTCCACAAGGTAACCAGCACCTGTAACCAGTGCTGCTTAGCATTTCAAGGGCCTTTGAAGATACCCAGAAGATCCTGCTCAGCAGGTTGTGGTTCTCCTCCAAAAGTCCAACCCAATAGTTTTAAATGTGGTTTCGCGCCGAAAGTCTAGACCAATAGTTTAAAAAAAAAAATCACCTTGCCCCATATCCCATTCACCCAATCCTAAAACCTGCCAAGGCATGTAATTCCCAGTTTGTGGGGTTTTTCCTTTAAAACCCTCCAACCCCTGAGCCCTGGGATGCTGCATTTCCCTCTATCTGCAGGGTGGCTGCCCAGGTTTGAACCTGACAACAAAAAGATTCTTATGTGCTTGCATAAGAAACTGGCTCCTTAGTGGTCTCTGGGGGTTTCTCTACATGGTTTCAACACCCCTACCTCTGCCTCCCAGGTGTTGGGATTAAAGGCATGTGCCACCATCAGCTGGCATTTGTCTCTCCTTTTAATGTGACATTGAATAAATCTCCTTTTCCTGTTCTTCATGACTAATTTGGCTTCTTTAATTGGCCTATTGAAGATATGTGAATGAACATGTTGTATTGTAAAATTGGTGCCAAGGCAACGTTGGTGGGTGGAGCCAAGGGACATGGTTGAAAGTCACTCACACCATGCAAGTCAGCTCTCATGGAGAGGATTTTATTGGGGGGAAGGGAGCAAAGGGAGCAGAAGAGAGAAGAGGAAGAAGAAGAGAAGAGAAAAAGAGATGGGGAAGGGAGGAGAGAGGAGGTAAAGACTTGACCTCATGGGGATAGAGGGGATGCAGCACATGCACAGAGAGACCACACAGGAATGAGTGCATGATGCTGTCAGGACCCTGAGCAGGCCAAGGTACTGCCTGTGCACTGGCCAGGTCCCTAAGGGGTGGGTCTGAATGCTAACAGAACCTGGCTTGTTGGGGCACAGACTATGACCTCCAAATCCAGTAACAGCATCTAAAGCAGTGATTCTCAACCTTGCTAACATTGTTACCCTTTAATACAGTTTCTCATGTTGTGATGACCCTCAACCATAAAATTATCTCATGGCTACTACATAATGTGGGGAGCCCAAAACAGCTTGACCACACAGCTGCCATGGCAGGCTTAGAAGTCCAGACATAGCTTCTAGTAGACAGTACCTGGAACCAGGGAAAGCCATAAGCTGACCCTATCCTGGGAGGCCTGCATCTAAGGGGAAATAACTGACATTTCAAACATTCATTATCTCCCTAGACAAATATCAGCCAATCAGTGTCCCTGAGCCCTGGAAATCCCCCTCATCCAAACCTCTGCTAGGATAAAAAACCCCATCCTGCCTGGCCTCCAGGCTCTCTGCTCTCACCCTTGTAGACAGAGAGTCCAAGCTCCGAGATTGAAAATAAAGGCTCTTTGCTTTTACATATGAGATTTGGTCTCCATGGTGGTCTTTTTGGGGCCCTAGTGATCTGGGCATAACAATAACTAATTTTGCTGTTATGAATCATAATATAAATATCTGTGTTTTCCCATGGCCTTTTTGGGGTCACAACTGCTGCTCTGGAGTGTAGAGATTACAGGCACGGGCCATCATACAACATACAAAACTTTTTTTTTTAATTTATTGTTTATGTTGCTGGAGATGTGGATGTATGTTGCAGTAGCGCCCGAGCTACCACCACCCATTCACCATGTCTGATTGAGGGGCTGTGGATCCAGAAACAGAGACAAAAGACAGCAGCAGGTCATTTGTGCCAGAGGATGCCAAATGCCTTTTATTGAAGAAGGGAGGGAACCTTAAATACAGGCTTACAGCACAATGTAGGAACCCCTGGAGGGCAGAAGTTAGCTACTGAATGTTCTACATTCTTGCATCTAAGCTGCTTACAACAAATGCAGGATACACAAACAAAGAACCTCAACAAATGCAGGATACACAAACAAAGAACGGTGAGCATTCAGGAGGGTGGAGACCAGCAGGGAATCAGCCTAGGGAGGACATCAAGGTCAAGGTCAGGCAAGCAGGGCTGCAGTTACCCAACTTGGGAGTTCCAGGGCACTAAAGATGTGTGGGTCAAAGTGCATCTTGTGGGTATCAGTTAACACCTTCCATCATGTGGGTTTCACAAAATGAACTCAGGTCATCAAGCTTGGCAACAAGCACCATTAATCTTCTGAGCCATTGGTCTTCTTTTTTATATTTTTTCTTTCTTCTTTTTTTTTTTATTTTTTGTTTGTTTGTTTGTTTGTTTTGTTTTGTTTTGTTTCTGTCTTTCTTTTTGTGAGCGGTGTGGTATCAAACCCAGGACCTTGTACATGCCAATCACTCTACCACTGAGCTAAATCCTCAGCCCCCATTCTTCTTTTGGATATTTAAACTGACCCTATAGGTCAATGTTTCCCCTTCAGTTTGGTTCTTATGTTCTTTTGACATAACTGTATTAGTATTTATTCATTTACATATTTTTTTACATTAGCATACCAAGTACTAGATTTCATTATGGCACCTGCACACATATGTGTCATTACACTTAATTCCTATTTACCCCTGTCCCCCACTATTCTCCTATTCCCTGTAGCTTGCTTTTCTTTCCTTTTTTTAATGCATCTATGTAGACAAATTCTATAGCCCAAATCCATCTTGAACTTGTTAGGGTCGGCGTCCAAAACAGAGAGCTTCACTCTGATAGGTCACAAAAGAAGCTTTATTTAGCACGAGCTCGCAGGCCTTTTATGAGGCGGTTCTATCAGGGCAGGGGAGCAGGGTCATCCAGAGTGCAGACATCTGGAGGCCAGATGTCTCCGAGGTCTTTCTCAGAGTCTGGGTGGGTAAACGAAATCCAAGCTTATCTAGCAAGGTTATTTTGCAAGCATTCTTCTCAAGCAATTTATCTTGCAAGCACAACCGCAGGTGGTTATCCTGCAAGCATCCTGTTAGCATGGCATGATGGGCTAACTTTCTGGTATGGGGCGTGGGGGCAGAGTGCAGTATTTTCCACTGAATCTACAATTAGCAGAGCTAGTGGTGGTGGGGGCTTGTTTCCCTTACAATGGCCTTTCAAACTCACACCAATCATCCTGCTTTGCTTCCTAAAAACTTGTAAACTCAGATTTACTAGCGTGGGTCACCATGCTCAGCTTTGATTACCTTTCTTGCCCCAGGTAGCCCCAACTTCTGTGTTCCACATGTACACATCCTGTCATCCGATTTACCACCTCCCTTAAGACCCCTTCTTCTCCTCTCATGATCCCTTTTCTAGTTTCATAACTTACCCATGCAAATATAAATACACACATAAATCATTTTAAATCTAGGTTCTGCATATGAAAGAAATATCTTTCTGAGTCTGGATTATTTCATATTATATAACAATTTCCATTTGCAACAATGTCTCTACAAATGTTCTGCCTTTATTCCTCTTTATGGCTGCATAAAATCGCTCTGTATATATTATCTTAGTTAGGGTTTCTATTGCTGTGAAGAGACTCGATGACCATGGCAACTCTTATAAAGGAAAGCATTTAATTGGGTAGAGTACAATTTTAGAGTTTAGTTTATTATCATCATTGCAGGACATTGTATTGTGGAGGTAGATATGGAGTTGGAGAGGTAGCTGAGAGTTCTACATATTGATTCGAAAGCAGCAGAAGGAGACTGTGTCCCACACTGGCTATAGCTTAAGCATGTGAGACCTCAAAGTCTACCCCCACAGCCTCCAACAAGGCCATACCTACTCCAACAGGGCCACAATTCCTAATAGAGCTACTCTCTGTGGATCAAGCATTTAAACACAAGTCTATGGGGGACCATACCTATTTAAATCATCACACATATGTATCACACTGTGGTGACACTTTGTTTGTGCTTTACTCCCCCCCCCCTCCAGCTGAGGACTGAACCCAGGGCCTAGCGCTTGCTACCACTGACCTAAATCCCCAACCCCTGTTTGTGCTTTAACAACTAAATCTTGCCTAGATATCAGAGTGTGGATTTAGCCACTAGATAACTATAGGGGCCAGGCAGTGGTGGCACACACCTTTAATCCCAGCACTTGGGAGGAGGAAGCAGGAAGGTTAGGAATTTAAGGCCACCCTGGGCTACACAAGATTAATCTAATCTAAAAGAGAAATAGAGCCTGGCAGTGGTGGCACACATCTTTGATCCTAGCACTTGGGATCTCACACCTTTAATCTGAGCAATAGGGAGGTGGAGACAGGAAGTGATATGGCTGGGAGAGAGAGGAATATAAGGCAGGAGGAGACAGGAGCTGAGAGCCCTTTGGGTCTGAGGATTCAGTAGAAGTAATGGCTGGCTGCTCTGCTTCTCTGATCTTTCAGTTTTCACCCTTGATATCTGATTCTGGGTTTTTATTAAGACCAATTAGGATTCATGCTACACCACACTTTTTATCCATTCTTCTGTTAATTGGTATCTAGGCCAATTCTATTTCCTGTTTATTGTGAACAGTGCAATGATAAATGCAGATATGCAAGTTTCTCTGTGGTATCTTGACTAATTCTTTCAGGCATATACACAAGAGTAGTATAACTAGGCCATATGGTGGTTCTGTTTCAGTCCTCTAAGGAACCTCCACACTAATAGCAGCTGAACAAGTTTCATTTGCACCAGAACTGAAAAAGGATTCCTCTAACCCCACATCTTCATCAACATCTGTTGTGTTTATTTTTTCTTTCCTCCCCTTCTTCTCTCCCTCCTCCTCCTGCTCCTCTTCCCTTTTTGGAGGCAGGGACTTTATTGGCATGGAACTGGCAACTGAACTCACAGAAATCCACCTCCCTCTGCCTTTTCTCCAAGCATTTATTGGACTACTGGACATTTGTATTTGTTCTTTTGTGAGTTGTCTATTCATCTCATTAGCTTGTTTACTGATTAGATGACTTGGGGTTTTGGGGTTTTGGTGGGTTTTTTATTCTTTTTTTTTTTTTTTTTTTTTTTTTTGAGCTGAGGACCGAACCCAGGGCCTATGCTTGCTAGGCAAGTACTCTACCACTGAGCTAAATCCCCAACCCTTTTTTATTCTTTATATATTCTAGATATTATTCGTATTTAGCAGCAGAAGAGTTCCTTGGGAGATCAGGGCCAAGGTATATTGCAGAAATCACATCACACAACAGATCTCATGCAAGAAATTTATGGAAAGGGAAGCAAAAATTGCCTCTGAGCAGAGATAAGGGAATGAGAAGGAGAGACAGAGACAGAGAGACAGAGACAGATGGGAGGCCATGATGGCAGGAACTTTTTAAAGGGTTGCATTTGGTGATTGGTGCTGAGTCCCTGAAGGCGAGCTGTGGGCACACCTGGTTTCTAACATTCCTCCATTTTGTTCATTATAAAAGGTGAAGAAATAGGAAGGAGTGATGGTAAGGCAGGAATGGGGTGCTGTGCTTTTTAGACTGCTTCCTGTTGTCTGGGGGCATCAGCATCTTGGGGGAACCAAGAAAGCTGAGACTCTGGCCAACTCCTGGAAGAACTGGCTGCTTCACCTGCTGTCCAGACAGGGCCTGTGAGGCTGAACCACCTGGGGATAACTGCTTTGAAGCTGCCTGGAATGTAGGGGGTTTTTTTTGTTGTTGTTTTTGTTTTGTTTTGTTTGTTTGTTTGTTTGTTTGTTTTCAAGACAGGTTTTCTCTGTGTAGCTTTGGAGCCTGTCCTGGAACTCACTTGGTAGCCCAGGCTGGCCTCGAACTCACAGAGATCCACCTGCCTCTGCCTCCCAAGTGCTGGGATTAAAGGCATGTGCCATCACCACCCGGCTGGAATGTAGATTTTGAGGGAACACCGGGAGCTGGCAGGATGCTGGAACAGATATATATGAGGGACAGAAAGTAACATTAAGGAGTTTATGGGAGAATTATTTTCTTAGATGTACATTTGAAATTTTTAGGCCCTTGGTCCTGGTAGTTGAGGGAGGGGAATACCAAGAACAGGGAAAGGGGAGAGTCCCACCCTCAGGAATAAGTGGAATAGGCAAGGGGCAAAAAACGGCTATTGATTGACAAAACTTATCTGGAGTCCATTTGACCCATAAGAGGTGAATTCAAGTCAACTCACTGAAGCTTACTCTGTGTGTGTGTGTGTGTGTGTGTGTGTGTGTGTGTGTGTGTGTGTAAAATAAAAAGAGGCAAAAAATTCAGATATGTTACCTTTACCATTCTTTGTAATCTATACTAAAATCCACATTGTAGAAATGTCAGTAGACTCACTCCTTTAAATCACAATGAAAGTTGGGGGACCCAAAATGATTTTGGGTTAAAAGTATGAACACTCTTTCCTCTATTCAAAAGATGGAATGTATATAGTTTAGACAGATGTTTTAACACAAGAAGTATTTTTAAGTCTATACTTAGAAGACAACCAAAGGAAATTTAAAATCTTGAGCTTGTGACAATGATAATAGCAGTCAGTGCTTACCAGAGCTAGATTAATAGTTCATAAGAACTCCATTGATTAAGGTTAAAACTCTGAACTTTTGAGGTCTTAACATAACAATAGCACAGAGAGGGAAAGAGATCTGAAATATTTTTCATTTTTACATATATCTTAAATCACTTTCTTAGACTTTTATAACTTGCATTTGCATATCTTAACATATTTTCGTATTTCCTCACAACTTAAGCTTTTATATTCTCAGACCTTACATAAACTTTATACCTTTTTTCTATCTAATCATTCACCATGAGGCACCAGGGGTTGATTAATGAGAGCAGTCATTGTAAAGCGAATTCCTTTAAATAAAGGAATAGTAAAAAGTTACACTGGAATCTGTTTTGTGAGTTTACCTCTTTTTAGAATCTGGTAACAAGGTAAACTGTGTCTAGACTGGTACTAGCTCTGGGAAAGTGAGGCCTGAAGCCTGACTTTTACATGCAAAGGGAACAGAGAGGGTAACTGAAGCCTTGGTTGCTGCTGTTAATCTGGCAACAGCCAAATCATCAATACCATCAGAGATCTGAGAAGACTAAATTTCCTGGAGTAGGCAGGACGTACAGACCAAGCAGCTCCTGAATCTCTTAAAGATGACAGAGACGTATCCGCTACCAGGAGAATCATGGCAGGTTCCTCTGTAGTCATTGGGAGCATAGGTCCCAGGGAAGTGTCAGTCTTCAGCCTGATAGAGACTTTCTTATGGAGGATGGATTTGGAGGGACTGGCCTATCTCATCTAGGCAAAGTGGGGCAGTTAACTCCCCAGTGTCCTGTTTGTCCTGACGGGCAGGTGAGGTAAAGGGCAGTTTTTCACCTAGCGGCCAACTCTGCTACATTAAAGTGAGCTCCAGTGGGAGCTCTTCTGTTCCCTGACATTTTCTTTGGAGGAAATTAGGGTTTCTGTCAAGATCTGGAATGCCTATTATGGGAAGCTCATTTTTTTATTAAACATTTTAAATACCATATTCAGTAGATCTCTGGAGAGTTTGAGGACCATCCATCTATTATGCATACATGATTTACTTACTTGATTTAGGCCTAACTTTGAAAACATATATAAGAGGCTAAATAGGGCTTATTTCTGTAATTGATTAGATTAGTACTTGGCATTACTACAGGTACAGTTCTGAGCATACTAAAGAATCTTATCATTTATAAGGTGGCTGACTATTAACTTGCATTTCTTAAATATCTTTAACAGTTTAAGCTGGCAGCTTTTATAAAATTAGGATTACATTTTATCCTGGTTACGTTTAGCCTTAAAGAAATAATAAAATTTGAATTGAAGCTCTTTTAGAATCAAAATAAAACTGTGAATCATGGGCAGTGGTAATCCTTTAATCCCAGCACTCAGGAAGCAGAGGCAGGTGGATCTCTGTGAGTTCAAGGCCAGCCTGTGCTACAGAGCTAGTCCAGGACAGGCTCCAAAGCTTCAGAGAAACCCTGTCTTGAAAAAACAACAACAACAAAAAAAAAAAAAAAAAAAAAAAACCAACAACACAAAACTGTGAATCATGCTGTGAACCTGAGTAGAACTTAGGAATTTATAAATCTTATTTATCAAATACACTTTATTTATCAAACATATATTGTTACTTATCTAAGTTTTTTAGAAGCCTGGTGTTGAATACTTAGCAAAGACATAGTACTTAGTTATAAATCTCTAAGTCAGCTTTTGTTAATCAGAATGGACTTTTAAACCTTAAATTTTTATCATCATATAGAGTGTATTGTAAACCAGAGTTGAATCACATATATAGTATATTGTAGTAAATACAACATTAATTTTTATCATGATACAAAAATCTATACTAATCCAAAATATTTTGGAGACTTGTTTTTGCTTCCTTAGTCCAAAAAAAGGTACAATGGTAAACAGAGAGTTCATTAGGACTCAGAAGTTTTACAATTATTGTATGCCATATGGCCATCTGAAGATGGTAGTTAAATCACATGGTACATACTCTTTAACCTGCCAGCTTCTTGACAAGGTCATCAGCCAAGATGGAGGAGGGCTACATGGTTGCTATTTAAAAATATCTGTTTTCCTAGTAGATTGATTTATTAAAATGAGAGTTGAATTGAAGTTACATACACACACACAAAAAAAAAAAAAACAAAAAAAACCAAAAAAACATAGAACTGAGTCCAACTTACATACACACATACACATGTATATGTCTTAAACAAGAGTTGAAACACACACACACACACACACACACACACACACACACACACACACATATATATATATACTGTGCTTAGATTTTTGTCTTAGTTAGGGTTGCTATTGCTGCAAAGAAACACCATGACAATGGCTTTTGTTTTGTTTTGTTTTGTTTTATTAAGACAGGGTTTCTTTGTTTAGCTTTCGAGCCAGTCCTGGAACTCACTCTGTAGACCAGGTTGTCATTGAACTCATGGAGATTCACCTGCCTCTGCCTCCTAAGTGCTGGGATTAAAGGCATGAGCCACCACAGCCCGGCTGACAATGGCAACTCTTATAAGGAAAACACTTAATTAGGGTGGTTTGCTTACACTTTAAGAGGTTCAGTTCATTACCATCATAGCCAGGAGCATGGTGGGGAGACATGGTGCTGGCTACATGTTGATCAGAAGGCAACAGGAAGTAGACTGTGACACTGGGATAATTTGAGCATAAGAGACTGCAAAGCCCACCCTTACAGTGACACACTTCCTCCAACAAGGTCATACCCACTACAGCATCTCCTAATAGTGCCACTCCTTATGAGCTTATAGAGGCCAATTACATTCAAACTACCACATTCCACCCCTTGGTCGCCATAAGCTTGTAACAATATCATAATGCAAAATGTATTTAGTCCATCTTCAAAAGTCCCCACAGTCTATCACAATCTCAACAATGTTTTAAAATCCAAAGTTCAAAGTCTCTTCTGAGATTCACACAATCTCTTAACTGTAACCCCCCATAAAATCAAAATAAAAAAGCAGATCACATATTTCCAACATAAAATGGTACAGAATACACATTACCATTCTAAAACTTAGGGAAGGGAGCATAGTGAGGAAATACTGGGCCAAAGCAGGACAGAAGACCAGCTGAGCAAACTCCAAACTCTGTATCTCCATGTCTGATGTCAAAATACTCTTCTGATCTCCAACTCCATTCAGCTTTGTTGACTGCAACACACTTCTTTCTCTTGGGCTGGTTCCACTCCCTGTTAGTAGCTCTCCTTGACAAGTATCCCACAACTCTGGCATCTTGGGATTCTCCAATGCAATCTAGGCTTCAGTTTCAAAACTTCATGCAATAGCCTCCCTAGGCCTCCATTCAGGGATACCCCTGACACATGCCTAGTCTCAGCAGCTTTCTTTAGTCTTTGGGGTTATTCCACAGACCCTTTCCTTAAATCTAGAACCATGTGGCTGAAACTGCCAAGTTCTGCTGCTTTGGGGGGCTGGAACATGGCCCCCTTGATCAAGTACATCTTCATCAGATTTTTGTCCCACACCGCCTAAGTTTGGCTGTCCTGAAACTGGATCTCTAAACCAGGCTGGCCTCAAACTCTGAGGTCCATCAGGCTCTGCCTTCTGAGTGCTGGGATTAAAGGTGTGCACCACCATACCAAGCTCTAACTTTTCTTTAGCTCCTTTTCACAAGTTGGAAACTTAGTTGGATGGGTTCTTGCCCTGAGGTCATCACTCACTTTATTTCATTTCTTAATCTGTTTATCTCCTTGAACATGGGATTTAGCTCTAGTCCACCTCCTGGTGCCCCTTTTCTCAATCCGTACATTTTGCATTTTTATTTGCTCAGCTTGCTCCTTTTCATTATACATCTTCACTAGAGTTACCACTAATAACCACACAACAAAGTCTATACTGTTTTGAGATTTCCTCTGCCAACAGAATTAATCCAAAACTCTTCACTTTAGCCTCAGGCAGACTATTTAGACAAAGGCAAAAAGCAGTCACATTCTTCACCAAACTATTACAAGAATGATCTCAAGGCAACATACTAAAATTCTTCTCTGAAACCTCTTGAGGTACTCCTCCCCTGCTACACACACACACACACACACACTTTATCAAATCATACTCAACACCACTGTCTTCCATGTTCCTACTAGTGTGCCCTTTAAGCAGTGCTTAAAGCATTCCACTGCTTTCATAACCCAAAGAATCAAAGTCCAAATTCCTCTAAACAAAAACATGGTCAGGCCTATCACAGAAATACCTCAGTCCCTGGTACCTTCTGTCTTAGTTAGAGTTTCTATTGCTGTGAAGGGACACCATGACCTCAGCAACTATTAGAAAGAAAATATTTAATTGTGGTGGCTTGCTTACAGTTTCAGATGTTTAGTCCATCATCATCATGGCAGGGAAACATGGTGCTGGCTACATCTTGATCAAAAGGCAACAGGAAATGGACTGTGACACTTGAGCATAGGAGACCTCAAGGCCCACCCCCACAGTGACACACTTCTTCCAACAAGGCCATAGCTACTCCAACAAAGTCAAACCTTCAAATAGTGCCATGCGTTATGAGTTTATTGGGGCCAATTACATTCAGACTACCACAGATTTTTAATTATAAGCCTTTTGTTATAATTTAAGCCAAATTTTGTTACAGAATTTATAGATTTTAAACCATACCCAATGAATTTACAAATCCTGAGACAGAGTTTACAGCCTAATCTTAAAAGATTTTTTTTGAGAGCATAGTGCAAAGAAATCATAGAGGTGAAAGATTTTTAAGAGTGGGAAGTTATAGAAACTTAGAGATAAGAAACTTTTGGAGCAGGGTTGGAAAGATGGCTCAGAAGTCAAGAGCATTGACTGCTCTTCCAGAGGTCCTGACTTCAATTCCCAGCAACCACACAGTAGCTCATAATCATCTATAATGAGATCTGAGGTCCTCTTCTGGCATGTAGGCTGACAGAACACTGTATACATAATAAATTTTAAAAAAATCTTTAAAAAGACAAAAGCAAAAAAGAAAATTTGGGATCTTCTGTTTGTGCATGGGCAGAAGTTGTTATAATCAAGAATTTGGCAATCAAGTATACCCACTTTTGGCCATTGATCTGTATGAGGCCAAACTGTAGTAATACAATCTGAGTCCCTGGAGGAAGAGAGAGAGAGTGGCAATGCAGAACACTGGGTTCCAGGGAGGGGTTGTTCCTATGAGTCCCAAGAGGGAGCTAAGAGTGAGGCTGCAGGGCAGCAGGCTAGAGCCAGAGAGAGCCAAGAGAGCAGGGGAGGGAGCCCGGAAATGTCTTTAGGAGAGAGACACAGAGGAGTGTAAATCAGACCAGAGCTGAGAGAGACAGACAGAGAGACAGACAGACAGACACCCGTTTGGTGAGCACCCCAAGGGCATAGAAGTTGTCTCGGGGAGCCAGGGGGTCACTTAAGGCATAGGACAAGAAGAGGAAAGGTTAAGGGTCAGGAAGAACAACCAGGAAAAACACCCAAGAGAGGGTTCCAATATTGTAGAAGCCACACGGCCACACGGGTACAGAGAAGCTGCAGGACTTGGCGGGCAGCTTTTAGGGATGCAAAGAAATCTGCTAAGTATTGACCCAGGAAGGCACAAAGAGGGGACAGGTAGCTCCAAATGGGAGCCAGCAAATGAAAGAGTCCCAGGCTGCCACAGGTGTGACTGCAGCTCCCAGTGGAGGCAAGGGAAGGGAAAGAGCAGAAGAAAAGGGAGATGTCCATTTGGGTCCCCCAGGCCAGAGACCCAGCAGGCTGCGGCAGCCAGAGAAGCATATGAGTACTCACATGGAGGGCACAGCAGGCCGGGGGAAGCAGCAGCAGAAGAAGCAAAACTCTAGGATTTGGAATCAGAGTCACAAAAAATGGTTGGTGCATACCTTAGAAGAGTTAGATTAGCAGTTGGGTTCAGAGCTGGTGCTGCAGGAGTGAGCATCCCCTGGCCTGCCTGTTCCTTGGCTTTTCCACCTTCCTGCTAAGGCCCTGCTCCCACTTGGCATCACACTGACAGACGTACCAACTGTCACTTAAAAACAGGACATTTACACAGTGTGTGGGAAGACAAGACAAAACCAAAAACAAACAGGGCTTGGAGGAGTGCAGGGAGAGATACAGGGAATGGAGCCATCTTTCCCATCCCCCTCCATCGCTTGCAGTATTTGTATAGGTCCCAAATAATACAGAGATCTACGGTACCATTACTCAGTCACATTTGGATTATATAAGGGATATTGACTCTAAATTTGATTGCAAAAGTGAATAAATTTGGAGCCCTTCAGGTCATGCACCAGATGGAGAGACTGAAGGTTTTCTGTGGATGATTCTGTTCCCACCACTGAGGAATAGGGGACGGTTCAAGGTCTGAAATCCAAGGTGTCCCAGGACTTGGGGACCAAATAAGAAAGACACCAGCCATTCAGCAGATTGTCAACTCACTGGACGAGGTCAGAGTTCAAAGCCCCAGGAGACAAGGCACTTGACTTCCAAATGAAGTCAAAGGTGAAAACTGAGATATAAAAAAAAAAAAATCCTCACCCAAGGGGAAAGGTCAGAGCTCCACAAGTACCAGAGACTGGGGAAAGCATTTACACGGAGAGGGATCAACTGCCAGTGATTGGATTAGGGGTGGGATGGGGCGCTAACAGCAATTGATGGGCCAGAAAGTGGATCTATGACAAGTGGAAGGGTCTAGAAAGCAGGCCATGATGGCTTCAATTCTGAACATTTATACGCCAAATATAAGGGCACCCACATTTGTAAAAGAAACTTTACTAAAACTTAAATCACACATCAAACCCCACACACTAACAGTGGGAGACTTCAATATCCCACTCTCAACAATGGACAGGTCTGCCAGACAGAAACTTAACAGAGAAATAAGGGAACTAACAGATGTTATGATTCAAATGGGCTTAACAGACATCTATAGAACATTTAAGAATATATCTTCTTCTCAGAAGCTCATAGAACCACCACTAAAACTGACCACACACTCAGTCACAAAGCAAATTTCAATAGATACAAAAAGAAAAATTGGAATAACCCCCTGTATCTTATCAGATCACCATGGCTTAAAGGTAGAATACAACAACACAAATTACAGAAAGCCTACAAACTCATGGAAACTGAATAGCAATCAACTGAATCATCATTGGGTCAAAGAAGAAATAAAGACAGAAATTAAAGACTTCCTAGAAGTCAATGAAAATGAATGCACAACATACCCAAACATGGGACACTATAAAAAGCAGTTCTAAGAAGACAGTTCATAGCACTAAGTGCCTACATAAAATTTTGGAGAAATCTCACACTAGTGAGTTAACACCACACCTGAAAGCTCTAGAACAAAAAGAAGCAAACAGGGCTGGAGAGATGGCTCAGTGATTAAGAGCATTTACTGCTCTTCCAGATGACCCAGGTTCAAGTCTCAGCAACCACATGGCAACTCACAACTGTCTGTAGCTCCAGTTTCAGGGGACCTGACACCCATGGCAAAAAACCAATGCACATTTTAAAAAAAGAAAAATAAAGCAAATTCACCCAGGAGGAGTAGATGACAGGAAATAATCAAATTAAGGGCTAAAATCAATAAAATAGAGAACAATACCAAGGATCAATGAAACAACAAGTTGATTCTTTGAGAAAATCAACAAGATAGACAAACCTCTATCTAAACTAACTAAAAGGCACACAAAGACAAAGAAAGGGACTAGAGACCAATCTCTCTCATGAACATTGATGCAAAAATACTCAATAAAATACTGGCAAACCAAATTGAAGAATACATAAAAAAACACACAAACAAAAAACAAAAAACCAAACCATCCACCATGATCAAGTGGGCTTCCTCCCAGAGATGGAGGGATGGTTCAACATATGAAAATCTGCCAATGTAATCCACCATATAAACAAACTGAAAGGAAAAAAAAACCCACATGATCATCTCATTAGATGCTGAAAAAGCCTTTGACAAAATCCAACACCCCTTGATCTTGGAGAGACCAAAGATACAAGGTACATACCTAAATAAAATAAAGGTAATATATAGCAAGCTGACAGCCAACATCAAACTAAGTGGAGAGAAACTCAAAAGTACTTATAGCTAGAGCAATAAGACAACAAAAAGAGATCAAGGGGATACAAATTGGAAAGGAAGAAGTCAAACTTTCACTATTTGCAGATGATATGATAGTATACATAAGTGACCCCCAAAATTCTATCAGGGAACTCCTGCAGCTGATAAACACCTTCAGTAATGTGGCAGGATACAAGATCAAATCAAAAAAATCAGTAGCCCTCCTATACACAAATGATAAATGGGCTGAGAAAGAAATCAGACAAACATCTTGGGGTATCTCTAACCAAACAAGTGAAAGACCTGTATGACAAGAACTTCAAGTCTTCGAAGAAAGAAATTAAAGATATCAGAAAATGGAAAGACCTCCCATGTTCTTGAATAGGTAGGATCAACATAGTGAAAATGGCAGTCTTACCAAAAGCAATCTACAGGTCCAATGAAATCCCCATCAAAATCCCAACACAATTCTTCACAGACCTCGAAAGAACAATACTCAACTTAAATTTTCTGATTTGTGACCTGCCTTTCCTTTTTGGTTTGCATCTGTATAAAATGTACGGGCTTCAGATATGGGTGTTTCCCATACAATGTGAGGCAGAATCCCACCAGCTCTCTTTATAAGTTGAATTCTATCACTTTGGGGATACTTGCTGTTAATCTCTCTCAAAAATTACTGCAAGCTCTTTGCCAAGGTTCACTTTCTGCCTATAATTTGTCAATGCCATCCTTAATTAAAGGTACTACAATTTCTGCTGGGTCTATTTCCTTCTAATTGGCCAGTCTTTTGGGGAGCCAGAGGGCAGACTAACTCTTAGATCTCTTGTTTATTTTTAAGGACAGGTACCCTTGCAAAAGCATAATGGCTGTCCATATAAACATTGATAGTTTTGTCTTTTCCTAATTATAGGGCCTTGGTTAGGGCAATCAGTTTAGCCTTTTGTGTTGAGGTACGAGAGGGCAAGGCTATGACCCAGATAGTCTCTGAGGGCATAACTACTGCCACCCCTGCAAAGCTGGTTCCTTCCCAAATGATGCTGTATGTAAAGTATATGAGGTTTGGATCTGGCCAGGGGATGTCAGTCAAATCTGGTCAGATCCCATGTACTTGATACAGTATCTCTGTGCAGTCGTGGATGATATCCAAATCTCAGTTAGGGATCAAGGTCACCTGTAGTGGGTAGCCATTCCAGCCTTGACCTGGAAGTTCCAACCCCCATTGAGGTTTCAGTAATGGTCACGCCTACAAGGCAGGGCTGAGGGAGGATGCTGAAGACCCAGGATCAAGAGGAGAGGCCTCTCTTGGTTCCAGGACCCTGGACGCTGGAGGTAGGACACTGAGCAGAGTTCTCCAGAGAACACTGCCCGACTGCACCATACCTTTCACAGACCCTGCAACCTATCCCTTCATTTGTAAGCTACCCCATAAAATAAGCCTCCCTTTTAACTATGTGGAGCAGCCTTAATAATTCCTCCAATAATCACCTGATTGAGAGAAGTGCTTGGGAGGGAACTGATGTGAGGATTGAAGAGCCAGGCCTGGTAGTGTGTCAACAAGGCATTGGTCATGCAATCAATGGGACTTTTGAGAACCTCCTCTATCGAGTGGGGAGTAGTTCTGGTTATAGGTTGCCCCAGTGTAATTTGTCAGTGTCCTTGACCAAGAGGGCTAAGAGCTGCGATGATACGGAGCAGCTGGGCCATTGAAAGGCGATAGGATCCAATAACTTGAATAAACAAACCACAGGCTGTCCCCAGGGTCTACAATATTGAGTCAGGGCCCGCTTAGCTACCCCAGTTCTCTTATCTAAGAATAGTTGGAAGGGCTCATTTATGCCTGGCAGAGCCAAGGTGGGGGGCCTTTAGAAAAGCTTCCTTTATGGCTTTTTTTTTTTTTTTTTTTTTTTTTTTTTGGTTTTTCGAGACAGGGTTTCCCTGTGTAGCTTTGCGCCTTTTTCCTGGAACTCACTTGGTAGCCAAGGCTGGCCTCGAACTCACAGAGATCCACCTGCCTCTGCCTCCCAAGTACTGGGATTATAGGGGTGCGCCACCACAGCCCGGCATCCTTTATGGCTTTAAAAGCCCCTTCTTGAGTCTCAGTCCAGAGAAAGGACTCTTCAGTCTTAATGAGTGGCCTCATTTAGGGGTTTGGCCATTTCAGCAATTCTTGGTATCCAGAGTCCACAGAATCTGGGTGAGCCTAGAAATTCTCAGATTTGCCTCTGGGTCTTAGGGGCTAGGATATCTGGGATAATTTGTTTCCAGGCAGGTGGTAGCTGTCTATTACCTTCTTTTAGAATGTGTCACAGGTATGTGACTTCTGAGACTCAATCTGGGCCTTTTTAGCTGACAGCTTATGTCCTAGCTGATCTAAGGCTTGAAGTAAGTCCCTAGTTGCCTGCAAACAAGAGTCTTGGTCCTAGGAAACAATCAAGAGGTCACCCACATATTGAAGGAGGCTTACCTCAGGGTGTGAGGCCTGGTGTTCCTTTAAGTCTTAATAGAAGGCTTCATCAAAGATGGTTGGGGAGTTTTTGAATCCTTGGGATAGGCGAGTCCAGGTTAGCTGCTTTTGGAAACAACTTCTGAGGCCACTCCCCTCCCCATCACACCAGGGAACTGAGCGGCTGAAGATGTGTTCAGCTTGCTGCTCCGTGTAGTGCTTCTGTTTTTGCCTTTTCCATTATCTTTTCTCTTCCTTTATGGGTTTCTAAAGTGCTTCCTCTATTTCTCTCCTTGTAATAAAATCTAGTTTTCCTTCTTTCTGACTCTATTGCTCAGACAGCGACAGCCTCTAGTCTACCATCTTACACAGAGTAGTTCTTTTATAGTCTCCTTGCTCTCCAAATACATATGTTCCTGAATCATGTCTCTTTACTTAAAATTTTTTTTTCTCTTTACTTAAAATTTTTTTTTACATGTATGGGTGTTTTTGCCTATATCTATGTGCATCATATGCATGCCTGATACCTGAGGATGCCAGAAGAGAATGTTGGATCCTCTGACAATAGAGTTATAAAGTTATAAATGGTTGTGAGCTGCCGTGTGGGTGCGGGGAATCAAACCTAGGTCCTCTGAAAGGGCAGTCAGTGCTTTTTTATTTCTTGCTTGTTTTTTCATGACAGGGTATCTCTGTGTAACAGCCCTGGCTACTGTTATAGAACTCACTCTGTAGACCAGGCTGGCCTTGAACTCACAGAGATCCACCTGCCTCTGCCTCCCAAGTGCTGGGACTAAAGGCATGTGCCACCATGCTAGACAAGCAGTCAGTGCTCTTAATTACTGAGCCATCTCTATAGCTTCCTTTTTCTTTTCTTTTGCAATGCCTTATTATATAGTCCAATATGGTTGTTTGAGTGGGAAATGGCCCTCATAGTCTTTGGCATTTGAATGTTTGGTCCTAAGTTGGCATTTTTGGGGGAGGCTTAAGAAGTATGTCAGTAGGGGTGGGCTTTGGGAATGTCTAGTTCATCTCTCTGCTTCATGTTTGCAGTTCAAGCCATGAGCCCTTGCTTCTTGCTCTTGCTGTCATTCCTTCACTCTGCTGTCCTGGACGCTAACCTTCTGGAATCGTGATCCCAAGGAAATCCTTCTTCTATATATTGCCTTGATGATGGGGGATTCCGCAGCAACAGAAAAGTTGCCAATAGACCTAGGCTGGACATATAGTCTCGTTTCTTTTGCATCAGCCTTGCAAGTATTAGGATTACAGGTGGGCATCATCATACCCAGCTCCCAGGGTATGTATGTATGTATGTATATATGTATGTATGTATATATATATATATATATATATATATATATATATATATATATATATGTGTGTGTGTGTGTGTGTGTGTGTGTGTATTCCCAAGTCTGAGATTTCTGCAGAAGGGATTGTCTTCAAGAGGCTCTTGAATCAAAGTTTATATATATCATATATTAATATATATGTATATATCTATATAAACACTTCTTCACTGCATGCTGACTTACAGCTCCTAAACCCCTTAGAATCCATACTTGTAGCTAGCACCTGTTGTACATTAATAATATGAATAGGGGCTGGAGTCCCTAGACAGCTTCAGAATGGGCTCAAGGCAGTGAAAAACTAAGGCAAACTTAGAGACTTTTAGCCCTGCCACCAAAATGTTGAGACAGGAGACAGACTAAAGGTTAAGTTGATGAACTTTGCCTAATGTTTAATCAATTATGCTTATTACTACCAAGAAAACTGAAAGGGAACTCCTAGGAGTTCCAGGTAGTGGGATGTATAGAATTTCCTAGAGAGTGGCATGCCTGGAAAGAGAAGAGAAGCTCCTCACCCCATCCTACATACTTGGTCTTGTATATCTACTCTACCTGGCTAACCATCTGTGTAAGTTTTATTGTGGTAGAGTCCATAATATATATGTAAGTGTAAGCAGTTACCACGGAGTCTGACAAACTGCTGTAGCATATAAACAAATCCAAGGTGGCCTTCATAGTAGGAGACTTTTTTTTCTCTATCAAAGGAAGCTAGCTCAACAAAAGCCAATATTCCATAAAACATTTCCCCAGCTTGGTAAAACTTTTGTTTACACACAGGCCATGTTGCATTCCCAAAATCTCATGGCCAGGAGTCCTTTCCTTCACTTCCTTTGGTCCATTTTTTAAAAAACTAGACAACTGAGAAAGATCTCAGGCAATGGAGAAAGACATTTCCATTAGCCTTAGTCTGAAAACCAAGCAAACTTCCTGCCCTGCTTGCCATTCTGTTTTGGGTTCTGATGTACACTTTTTGCAAGAGCAAACTGCCTTACCAAACTGCTTTCTCTTTGTTTCTGGGTTCCTTTGTACAACATGGAGATTAATGTTTCTAACTATTAGAATTTAGATTTATAGCTAGTTGGTTGGCCAAAGAATATACTTGGCATCTCAAGTGGGTGTTGGTTTCTTTGGGGGCCAAGCCCTTGACCTCTGGGATCTGATGCTAGCCATCTCTAGGTGGATAGTATCCAAATCCAATTGAATTCAAAACTATCTGATTGTATTTAAAGAATATTGAAAATTGATTTCTTTCTTGGTATGTGGTGAAAACCTCCCACACATCTGGAGTCACAAAAGTAATCTCTGTTCATTACTGAGTTGGAGAACAGAAAACATACTTTGGCTTCTCTTATACATATAGTTCTTAAAACATTTTCTCAGAAATGCTAGCTACTTCCCAGGCAAGAGTTTAATTACACATTATAACAAAGTTCATCTCAGAACCAGTTTGTTTTTAAACTTGAGGAAATTAAATCTGAAATGATGGAGAAAGGGAAAAATCAGCTATCTTGAGAGATGTTCCCTCTCTCCCCCTCACTCCAATAAAGGTGTTTGTTGACCAGCAGTTTTAGAACTGACCAGAAATTGAACTCATGAGAAGATAAGGCTGAAACAATAAATCTATATAACTTGGACTTGATAAAACAGGATATGGGGAGTAATGGACTCAACTGATCAGAAATTGAACTTATGGGAAAGTAGGACTGGAACAATAAATCTGAATGTACATATCCTGGGTTCAGCAAAAACAGAACATAGGGAGTAAAAAAATTATGTCTCTGTAGATACCCTGAATCCTGTTAGCCATCCGTAACTTCATGCTTATAGTTCAGCCAGTAACTTTAAAGAACTACCTCACCCCTAGCCCCCTCATCCAATCCCGAGATATGTAACTCTTTGGATGTAAACCTTCCCTATATAACCCCTTAAAGTGAATGCTCTGGCCATCCTCCTCCACCTGCTGTGTGGAATGTTTGGAATATGAACCAAGCCCCAAGCTTGCTTTGTTATTAAAAAGACCTCTGTGTGCTTGCATTGGATATCGACTCTGTGGTGGTCCTGCTTGGGGGTCTTGCGACCTGAGCACAACAATGGCTTAGTGATGAAAAGTACCTCCTGCTCTTCCAGAGAACCCAAATTCTGTTCCAAGCACAGGCATCAGATATCTGACCATCACCAGTAGCACAGTTCCAGAGAATCTGAATTCCCATTCTGGTTTCCACAGGCATGTATATATACACATGAGACACATACACATGGAAAAATAATATTTTAAATTTGAGGAAATTTTATTTTTCATATGTAGTAAAGTGGTCCATGAATTAATGAAAGAAATAGATATAGTATAAGCTTATAAAAATAAAATTTAATAAAGGCCAGGCATGGTGGCCCACACCTTTAATCCCAGCATATAAAAGTCAGAGGCAGAAGGATCTCTATGAACTCAAGGCTAGCCTCGTCTACAGTGAGTTTCAGACTACCCAGGCTACATAGTGAGACCCTATCTCAAAAAGAAAAACACAAGTAAACCTACTATGATTATGAATAGTCACAATGTTCACAAGAAGACAGAAGAAAGTTGAGAATGTAGCTCGGTGGAAGAGTGCTTACCCACCATCTGTGTAGCCTGAGTTCAAACCCCGATGCTAGAGAAAAAATAGAATTTTGAGACCAAGAAGGGTAAAAAGAGGGAAGCAGGGTTGTGATCCTAATATGTCAGAGCTTACATATCAAACACACACTCTGTCCAATGTCAGTTCTGCTGTGTCTCCCTCTCTTCTTTATTGGCTTTATTGGTTTGAGTAGACTTGACTCTGCAGAGCAGTGTTTTATTTCACACAGAACCTCAGGATGTATGCAGTCCAGATTTCCCTTAAATTCCCCATCCTTCTGCATCTAGTTTCCAAATAGTGAGGTTACACCCTTGAGTGGTTACACCTAGGCCAGACTTGGAAAATCATGCCCCCAGGAGCACAGATATTGTTCAGGTCCTTGGTTTCATTGACAAAATAATTTTAAACCTGTCATGGTAGTGCACACCTGTGATCCCAGCACTCAGGAGGCAGAGGTGGGCTCTGAGTTCAAGGCTAGCCTGGTCTACAGAAGGAGTCCCAAAATGCCAGGACTACACAGAGAAACCTTGTCTCAGGAAAAGAAAAAAAATTTTAAGGCTGCTTGTTTTAAAGCAGACTCAGTTGAGAAACTCAAGGACACTGAAGTCATAGAAAGTATGCCCTAAGGGACAGGGCAACCCAGAGCAGCTTCCTGGAGGAGGAAGCCATGATAGTGCTTACCTGAGGGCTAGGTGTGATAGTTTAGCAGCTGAAGGTGACCTTGGTGCATTAGAGCCAAGGGGCACCACAAAGTCACACCATGTAGCAGAGCTCACATGGGAGGTTTATTGGGGGAGAGATGCAGGACAGACAGCCTCTGAGCGAGAGCAGAAGGAAATCCAGAGAGAGAGGGGCAAGAAGGGCTTGCCTTTTACAAGGGGATACAGCACATGCTCACGGGGAGAGTGCTCTGCTTGGTGGCTGCATTAGTTACACTGTCACATCTTGGCAGCTGCTGCTGAAGTGTCCTACTAGGTGTTGGTTAAGCAGCGGGCGCTCCTGGCTGTCCGCCGCCTTCGGCAACCATGCTGATGAAGCCGAGTGCTGGATGTATCGGTAAGGGAAGAATCAGTGTGCCATAGTTACCTTTCTAGAGCTTTATTGAGAGAGAGGGAGAGAGAGAGAGGCCAGGCAGAGGGGGGAGCACTGAAGGAGAGAGAGTACAGAAAAGGAGAATGCACAGAGGGCACGCCTGCTTTTTAGGCTGGGATGCCTCGAAGGCTGGTGACATAATTAAGGACAGAATCCTTATACTAGGTCCCCAAGAGCAGGCCAGTGTAAATGCCTGAATGTTAACACTGGGAGCAGACAGGTTCAACTGCGCCAATCCTGAGCCTGTAGGGTTTATGAGAACAGCTTATCAAGGAGAGAGGTGTTCCTCCTGCTTCTTCTCATGCCGTCAGATGGGTCATTTCTCTGCCCACTGTTCGGCCTAGGTCCATTTTCTTTAGGTTGAATAACAAGATGTCCTCTTCAAAAGAGGGGCCTATTTACATCAGAGGAGGTTACTGACTCTGACCAGCTTGTGGTTCTGGCCGTTTATGTTAAAGGATGTTATCAGCCTTGCCGTTTGCCCCAACAGGCTAGGTCTGGTCCCCCACATACTGATCTTGGCCTGCCTGGGAAGCAGAGGCCCTTTGTCCCTGTCCTCCCTTCCTGTAGTTCCCTCCCAGTTTTAGAATCATGGAAAGGCAGAAGAGATTCTTCCCATGTACTCTGTTCTCACATATGTCTAGCCTGTACCAACACCAGTAACTCCCGTCAAAGTACTATGCTTGTACTGGTACACCATTATCCTCCAAATCCTCCAGTTGATAGAGGATTCTGTAAAGTCCGGCCCTGAGTTGCTTTGTGCTATGCAGAACAGTAGCTTTCAGAATGGGCCTTGCCCCAACTGACTCCATTTTAATTATTTATTTATTTTTCCTTGAATTATAAATAGATGTTTTTAATTTACAAAAATCATCCTGATTACAAGTTCACCTCCCTCCACTCCTCCCAGTTCCTGCCCACCTCCCCTCCATCTGGATCCACTCCCTTTCTGTCTTTCATGAAAAAACAAACTTCTATTTAATAGTAATAAAAATATAATAAAATTAGATATAATAAGATAAAACATCACATCAGGGTTGGACAAGACAACCGAAAGAAGGAAAAGATTCTAAGAGAAGGCACAAGAGCAGGGTAGTGGTGGGGCATGCCCTAAGTTCCCAAACTCAGGAAGCAGATGCCGGTAGAACTCTGTGATCTCTGTTGTACAGAGTGAGTTCCAAGACAGCCAGTGTTATGATATATGCATGTAGTGGTGGTGGTGGGGAACCCCAGCTGGCCAGCATATCCCGTGTGTGCAGGGAAACATGCTGGCACAGTGGGCAGATGCAGCAATGAGCAGCGAGCGAGACACACCATGCAGGCAAGACAATGGCAATGGCTGCAGACATTCCTTCACAACCCAGGTGCTGCATCTATGCAGAAAAAGTTTATTATAATATAGCAATAAAAAAACAGTAGGACAGAAAGGAGAGAGAAGGAGAGGAGAAGAGAGGAGAGAGAGAAGAGAAGAGAGGAAAAGGGGAAGTGTGTGTACCTCATGGCGGGGAAGAAAGAGAGCAGAAGAAAAATATGAAAGAGAGGGGCTTTTCCTTAAAATGAGGCTTTTACATCAGGACACAGGGTAGTGCCAAGGGGTGGGATTTCACGGGGCAGATCAGAATATTAACAGCCAGGGCTACACAGAGAAACCTTGTGTCAAAAAACCAAAGAGAGAGAGAGAGAGAGAGAGAGAGAGAGAGAGAGAGAGAAGGCACAAGAATCAGAAACTGACTTATCTGCACACTTAGGAATCCCTTAAAAACACTAAACTGGATGCCATAACATATCTACAGAGGACCTGGTGCAGACAAGTGCAGGCCCTGTGCATGCTGCCTCAGTCTCAGTGACTTCATATGAGAACTGATCATGTTGATTTAGAGGGCCTTGTTTTGTTAGTGCCCTCCATCCACTCTAAGTTCTTACACTCTTTACACCTCCTCTTTCTCGGGTCCCCTATGGCTGTGAGTCTCTGGATTTGTTCCCATTTGCTGCAGGAGAAAGCTTCTCTAATGATGGCTGAGCAAGACATTGATCTATGAGTATATCAGAATGTCTTTAGCAGTCATTTTATTGCCTTTTTTTTTTTTTTTTTTTTTAAGAAAAGTAATATTTGGTTTTCCCTTAGGTCCCTGGGCTATCTGATCTCTGGTTCTTGGTCACCAAAGAAGTGTCAGGTATGGGTGCCATCTGGTAGAGTGGGCCTGTCCAATCAGATACTGGTTGGTTTCTCCCACAAGATTTGTGTCACCATTACACTAGCGTATCTTACAGGCAGGACACCCTTGTAGACCAAAGGGTTTGTGGCTAGCTTGGTGTTTATGTTTCTCATTTGGTAGAACACAGAGTACATTTCCATACCAAAGACACCAGAACATAGGGGTGAAGGCTCTATGTAGGCAGTGAGTTATGTAGATATTATCTTTTAACCATGGAGCCTTGCTGTTGTAATGCCCATGTGTGAGTCCCCTAACAAGACCACCAAGGAGCCAACTTCCAGTGCAAAAACAATAGGTTTTGTTTATTCCAGCCTAGGCAGGGACCTCCCCAATACCATGTTACAGCAGGTAAAAAGAGGGAAGGTCCCAAGCACTCACTTTAAGGGGTTTATATAAGAAAGGTTTACATGCAGAGAGTTACATATCTCAGAATTGGACGAGGGGGCTAGGGGTGAGGTAGGTTTTTTTTTTTTTTGGAGCTGAGGATCAAACCCCAGGCCTTCTAGGCAAGTGCTCTACTACTGAGCTAAATCCCCACCCAACCCGAGGTAGTTTTTTGAAGTTACTGGCTGAACTATAAGCATGAGGTTACTGATGGCTAACAGCATTCAGGGTATCTACAGAGACATAATTTTTTTTACTCCCTATGTCCTGCTTTTGCTGAACCCAGGATATATACATTCAGATTTATTGTTCCAGTCCTATTTTCCCATAAGTTCAATTTCTGGTCAGTTGAGTCTATTACTCCCTATATCTTGTTTTGCCAAGTCCAAGATATATAGATTTATTGTTCCAGCCTTATCTTCCCATGGGTTCAACTTCTGATCAGTTCTAAAACTGCTGGTCAGCAAATACCTTTGGAGAAGGAGGAGGGAAGAAGCATCTCAAGATGGGTACTGATTTTTCCCTTTTACTATCAGTTTGTGCAGGGCAACCTATAGTCTTGGTAAACAGTCTGGGTTGCTTGGGGGTTTTTCATGAGACCCCTTTAGCTAACAACTCAATTAAATGTAACCCAATCTCTGGGTACTGGAAGCTTCATTTGGTGCCAAAAGATACCCACTTGGGACTCTGTCTCTCCCATTGTTTGGTGATTCTATTTAGATCACCTTCATATATGTATATATTTTAGCATGTTTCTACTATATTAGGTTTCAATATAACACTTCAAATGGACCTTAATTTTAGCTATCTCCCCCCATATTCCCTCCCTCATCCAGAACAGCCAAGGCTACACAGAGAAATCCTGTCTTGAAGTAAAAAATTGCAATGTCCTCTTAGTGAAGTTTTTCCTTTGATGAGTTTATAGTATCCTTTGCTGTCTCTTCTTATTAGTTTTGGTTTGAAGTCTATTTTTTCAAATATTAAAATGGCTATACCACCTTGCTTCTTAGGTCCATTTGCTTAGAATATCTTTTTCCATCCTTTTACCCTGACAAGATGTCTATCCTTGATGTTAAGGTGTGTTTCTTGGATGCAGCAGAAGGATAGGTCCTGGTTTCGCATCCATTCTGTTAGTTTGTCTTTTTGTTGAGGGAATTGAGATCATTGATGTTGAGAGATATCAATGAGCAGTGTTTGTTGATTCCTGTTATTAGTATGGGGGTGGTGTGTGTGTGTGTGTGTGTGTGTGTGTGTGTGTGTGTGTGTGTGTGTTTGTGCTCACGCATGTGCATTTCCCCTCTTTTGATTTGCTGGTCTGGGATTATCTAGTCCCTATGTTTTCTTGAATGTTATTAAGCTCTTTAAGTTGGTGTTTTCCTTCTAGTGCTTTCTGTAGGACTGGATTTATAGATAGATATTGCTTAAATTTGGTTTTATCAGAGAATGTCTTATTTCCTCCATCTATTGTGATTGAAATTTTCCTGGGTATAGTAACTGTGGTCTCTTAGAGTTTGCAGCACATAGTCCCCATTGAGAAGTCAGGTGTTATTCTAATTATATGTTACTGGGTCTTTCCCTTGCATCTTTTAATATTCTTTCTTCATTCAGTGTATTTAGTGTCATGGTTACTATGAGTTGAGGGGACTTTATTTTCTGCCCAGTCTATTTGGTGGGGTTTTTTGATTGTTTTTGGTTTTGGTTTTTTGGTTTTGGTTTTTCAAGACAGGGTTTCTCTGTAGCTTTGGAGTCTGTCCTGGAACTAGCTCTGTAGACCAGGCTTGCCTCGAACTCACAGAGATCCACCTGCCTCTGCCTCCCGAGTGCTGGGATTACAGGCGTGTGCCACCACCACCCGGCCCTATTTGGTATTTTGATTGCTTCTTGTATCTTAATAGGCATCTCCTCCTTTAGGTTAGGGAAATTTTCCTCTATGATTTTGTTGAAGATACTTTCTGTGCCTTGACCTGGGTTTCCTATCTTTCTTCTATTTCTATTATTCTTAGATTTGGTCTTTTCATACTGTCCTAGATTTCCTGGATGTGTTGTGCCGGGAGTTTTATAGACTGATATATCCATTTCTTCCATCTCTTGTAGTCTATTGGTGAAGCTTGCCTTTGTGTTTCCTGTTTGAACTACTAAATGTTTTGTTTCCAGATCTCCCTCATTTTGAGTGTTCTTTATTGATTCTATGCCCCCTGTCAGGTCTGCATCTACCTTATTTATTTCCTTCCACTGTTTGTGTTATCCTGGATTTAAGGAGTTTGTTCATTTCCTCTTTAAGGACCTCTATCGTATTCACAAAGGCTATTTTAAGGTCTTTTTCTTGTGCTTCAGCTATGTTGCAATACTCAGAGCCTGATGCTGTAGGGTGGGCGGGCTCTAGTGGAGCTATATTGTCCTGGATATATTGTTTTGATTGTATTTTTATACTGGCATCTAGGCATCTGACTATGGAAAGATTGTAATTCTAGGTGCTGATATCTGGTCTTGTCTTTGTTGGCTGGATGTTCTGTTCCTTAGTTTCTGTTTTCTCTCTGGTTCTTAAGAGTGTGGTGGCTGTGTGTTGCCTGTTAGTAAATTCTTCTGGAGTCCTGATAGGTAAGGCCAATGGAGTTTCCAGATAAAATGTGTTTCTGGGTACTGTGATCTGACACTTAGGAAACAGGGGGGACTGGGAGTTGCTTAAGGAGATCATGGGAGGGAAGAAAATAGGGATTCCACTAGGATCTGCCTAGTCGTCTTGGAATTGGGTAGAGTAAGGAGAGGCCACAGCAGAAGGGCTGCTACAGATCTGGGGATGAGGCTGGGTAATTGAACTTGGGGGAATGAAGGGAGAGGTGAAGATCTACAGTTAGCCTACTTGTTTCTCCTTCCCCAGGCAGAGTGGTCTGTGGGTTCCCAGGGAATGCCTACTGGAGCCTGGGTTTGGGCAAAGCAAAGAGTGGAGGGGGGAAGTTAGGAGGGGTAGATCTCCTGGATTCACTAGAGATAGGGGCGAGGGGTGGGGAGGGAGGCTGCAGAAGGTGTTCTGCTGCAGAGCTGGGACTGAGACTGGGAAATTGGATTTGAAGAAGTGAAGATCTACCATCAGCCTACCTGTTTCCCTGGCAGCAGTGGCCTGTGGCTCCATTTTCTAAAGCATCAGCTGGCCCTGAGCTGGCTGCTCCATTTTGCATGTAAGCATTAAAGCAAACTGACACGATAGCATATCTGTGCAAGTGGATAACCCCCAAATGTGGGGCATGCCGGATGTTTTAAAAAGAACAACATAGCACATTTATAAGGCAGAGACTGTTAGAACATGGTCCAAGAACAGAGCTGTGTGAGGAGAACTCTGAGTGCTTGTGAGAACACTCCAAGAAAACAGACAAGAGTCTTGTGACCTCTGTTCCTTCTAAACGTGGGTTTGTTCTTGGAATGTACTTTTGTGCCTCTCCCAGGTGTAGTAACTAGAAGAGGGCTTGTTTCGGATTATCCATTGCAGCTTGTTTTGTTATTCTGAACATTTTATGGCGTTAACTCACCTGAACTTTGCTCATATGACCTTGCTTAGCCCTCAGAATATAAATTGTCCAAAGTTTTAAATAAAGTTGGCTATTACAGGAGACTTTAGTCAGCCTCGTTTTTAGGCTCCATTCTCCCTAGTCCCACTGCCTCCAGAGTGCTCACAATAGGCTAATAAATACAAATTTTAAAATACCATCTATAAACCTACCAAATTAAATATGGAGCAAATGTGTTTTACCAAAAACATACCAGAGAAAGCAGGTCCATGAGCTTGTGAGGTATACCAGATCACCCTCCTCACTCCACCTACCTCCTCAGGGCTGAGGTGACAGCCATGAGACACCAGGCTTACCCCGTAGAGCAATAGCCCAGGGACACCAGGTTTTGTCTCATTGATAAAAGAGTTTTAAAGAAGATTTGTGAGGAAACAATGAAAGAAGAGGCATCCATGAACATGTCGAGTCAATCCCCACCAGGCTATCAGACCACTGGATGTATGAATCATGATTGCCAAAGTACCTCCTGTCGCACAAATTGTTAGAAGGTCTTGTTAATAAAAACAAACCCAGGAGCCAGGTATTGGGGTGAACGCTGAATGATCAGAAAAACAGAACAAGCCACAGCCTCCTCACCTTGCCAATTCCTTAGCTGATCCAGTTTCCTCAGACTGGAAGCCTCTGAGTCTTCATCTAGAATGAATCTCTGCTGAACTATGCTGCTCAAAAGCCTAAAAGCTGAACCAAGCTTCCTGGTCTTCATGTCTTATATACCTTTCTGCTTTCTGCCATCACTTCCTGGGACTAAAGGCGTGAGTCACCAATCCTGGCTGTTTCCAGTGTGGCTTTAAACTCGCAGAGATCCAGATGGATCTCTGCCTTTGGAATGCTAGGATTAAAGGTGTGAGTGCCACCATTTGCTGGCCTCTATATCTAGTGGCTGTTCTGTTCTCTGACCCCAGATAAGTTTATTAGGGTGCACAATATTTTGGGGAACACAATACCACCATAACCTCTGACTCTAGTCCCTGGTTTCACCTCTGTAGTCCACCTATTTGCCGCTGTTCATCTTGAACCTGCCTGTGTAGATGTAGTGGTCTTATTAAATAAGAAACACAGAGCCAAATGCAGAGTTAAAAGTCCAAGAGGTCAGAGCAGTAGCTAAGAGCTGAGACTAAAACCACCTTCTTACCCCCCACTGCCACTGCTGTCCTTCCCCTGAGAAAGAGACCTACTTCCTGTGTGTCTGTCTTTTTATTGACTTTCTGTTCTATCTTCTCATTGGTTGTAAACCCAACCACATGACCTCCTCATCACTGCCTGTTTATACAGACCTCCAGGTCTCTATGGCTGATATTGAATTTAAAGGTGTGTGTCTCCCAGCTGGCTATGTCCTTGAACACACGGACTCTGCCTGCTATGTGATCAGATTAAGGATGGGCACCACCACTGCTCATCTTCTGCTATGGCTTGCTATTAGCTCTGACCCCCAGGCACTTTTATTTATTAACATACAAATAAAATCACATTTCAGCACAAATGAAATATCACCATATGCCTGTCCTACAAACCCCCCTGGCCTGACAACTCTGTGGCCTGACAGCTGTGTAGCTTGACTTCCTGACCCTCATCTGACCAACTGCCGTGCCTCTTGGCTTTTGTGTTAACTCTTGGAATAAATGGCCTCTTTATTTTTTTAATTAATTTTTGCCTTTTGATTTCTGAGCCAGAATCTCAATAGGTAGCCTTGGATGGGCCTAGAGCTTGGTATGTAGACCAGGCTAACCTCATGACTCTCGAGTGCTCGATTTAAAGACATGTACCATCATGCCTGGCTAATTAGTGTTTTTTGTTATTCGTTAAAAATTGACCTGATTTGTTTTCCTGCCCATGTAGTATTACTCTTAATAAAACTATGGTTTTTACCAAATGTTATAGGAGATATAAGCTGTCAATCATACAGTGCTGTGGTTGGAATGAGAATGGAGCTCATAGGCTCATATGTTTGAATATTTGATCCTCAGCTAGTGGAACTGTTTGGGAAGGGTTAGAAGGTGTGGACGTCTTAGAGAAGATATGTCACTAGGGACAGGCTTCCAAAAGACTCAAGGTTTTCTCAGTGTGTCTGCTCTGCTCTCTACTTTCAGATCAAGGTGCAAGCTCTTAGCTGTTCCTCCCATTGTGCTTTTGCTCTACCATCGTGGAGTACATGAAACTGGAATCCCAATTAAATGCTTTCTTTTTGAAGTTGCCTTGATCATTATGCTTTGTCACAGAAATTGAAAAGTAATTAATGCATGTCTTGTGCTCAGATCATGGGGACCCCCAAAAGACCACCATGGAGACCAAATCCTATATATAAAAGCAAGGAGCCTTTATTTCAAGCTCCAGCTTGGACTCTCTATTCCACACAGCAGTGAGAGCAGAGAGTGCCCAGCCCAGGCAGGGTAGGGTTTTTATCATAGTAGAGGTTGGGATAAGGGGATTTCCAGGGTTCAGAACCCTGATTGGCTAATATTTGTCTAGGAATATCTTGGAGTAAAGGACATAGTTGCGTGCTGGACTCAGGGACATCTGGTGATTTTATCTAATCTTATCTAATGATTGGAATGTTTAGAATGTCAGGTACTTCCCCTTACACACTCACCAGTTCCTGGGTGGTACCAGAGTGGTGTCAACTTACGGCTTTTCCTGGATGGAGGTGTTGCCTCCCAGTAAGCCTGTCCTGGCAGCTGTATCTAGGTCCCTAAGCCTGTCATGGCAGCTGTGTGGTCAAGCTGTTTGGGCTACCACACACATGCAGTCAATGGCTTCTGGAGACACTAAGTGATACTGTTTTCCATTTCTAGTGAATAGATTTTGGTCACTATAAGGGAAAAACTAGATTCAAACTAGGCATGGTGGTGCATACCTTTAATGCCAGCATTCAAGAGGCTGAGAGAGGCAGATCTCTTTGAGCTCAAGGCCAGCCTGGTCTACATAATAAGTTTCAGGACAGCCAGGATTATATAGAAAGACCTTGTTTCAAAACAAACAAAAAATATATTCATTCATTGTAGAATTTAGGTAGGAAATGTATCTGAAACACAGTCAGTTCCAAAGTCAATTATTCAATTTGCCCATTTTATTATCATATCTCATCTTGGAGTGATTCAGTTCAAATATTTATGAGCAATGAATAATGAATTGAGTGTAATAACTAGTTATTTCTTTTAATGATTAATATATGTATAAATGGAAAATATGTTTGGGAATAAAGTGTGATTGGACCTCATGATTCCATTATGAACATTTTTGTGATTTTTTTTTTTTGGCTGGAGGTCATGTGGAAAGTTTTCGTTATACAATGCTGTTTCCTCTTTTTACCCTAAGGAAAGAATAGTGTTGGAAAGGGAATTTGAAATAATGGAAAAAGTTTTAGAAAGATAAGAGACTATTGGAAATGTAGCGACATTCAGCATACATCTATCAAATACCTATAACCAAACAGGCAAATGACTCAACGGGAATTTGTTAGGGCAAGAAAAAAGATCTATACGGAAAGCTGAGGAAGGTAGAAGTCATAACCAACAAAGTTCATCTTTCCTTGGGGCTGCAGGCATAGAGGCTATGGGAGTTATGGGCCGCCTATCAGACAGGCAGGCTTCAGAATAGCTGTAAACATCTGTGGCCTTCCTTCCTGATACTTGGGCTGTTGTTGTCTACAGATCACTAGATACTCTAAGTTCCTTAAATCTAAAGAAAAGTTACTAACTCCAAAGTCTTATTGCAAGTCTTTTTGGAATACTAATTAATTCTGTGGTAAATTATTAAGATACAAAGGGTTTCTTTCCCTGGGGACTAATGGAAAGATCCCCAGTGACAGCTTTTCTGCAGAAGGACAGGGCGCTAGAGCAGGGCAACTTCCCTGTGGAGTGCAGAAGGAAAGGACATTTCCTGATGAGAAGTTTTTGACCCACTTGATGACCTCAGTCAGGGGTACTGAGTGGGAGTCAACCCGAAGCAAGCAGAGATAGAGGGTTTACTTAGGTCTCCCTTGGCAAACATTGACTATGGTACATATGAGGCAGGTAAGCTCGAGGAGGGACTGACCAGCAGCTTCCAGAAAATACGGCAAAAAGAAAAATGGATAGGTCAGCTTGAGTCCTTGAAACAGGGAGTAAGGATGATGACAGCAGTTGATATGAGGATATCAGTGGGGATTAATTACAGCAGGGGCAGCTCAGAGACCCAAAAACAGGTGTAGGGGACAATGGATAATAGAAGTCCATGAATGTAAGGGACAATAGGTGATAGTGGTCCACCTTAGCTAAGTCAAATCAAAACAACTTCAAGACTTCCTCTCTGCATGAGCATGCATAAACATGTATACATTTTTGTACATTTTTCAAGAACATGACCTTTCCAAGAAGTGCCCACCCTAGAGGACACACAGGGAGAGATTCATTCTCAAAGAGTATATATATATAATGTATATGTATACATGTGTGTGTATAGATATACTTTATATATATATATAGATAGATAGATATAGATGCATGTATGTTATGCCCAGATTGGGACCCCCAAAAGACCACCACGGAGACAGAATCGCATATGTAAAAGCCAAGAGCCTTTATTTTTAAGCTCCAAGCTTGATCTGTCTGTCCAACACAGCTGTGAGAGCAGAGAGCCCTCAGCTCAGGTGGGGTAGAGTTTTTAATCACGTAACAGAGTTGGGGTGAGGGGATTTCCAGGGTTCAGGACTCATTGGCTGATATTTGTCTAGGGGTATCTGTAAAACAGAAAATAGGTGTGTGCTAGACTCAGGGACATCTGGTGATCTTATCTAACCTTATCTAATGGTTGGGATGTTTGGGATGTCAGGTACTTCCCCTTAGATGTAGGCCCTCCCTGGGTGGGGTCAGCTTATGGCTTTTCCTGGGTATCTAGGTGTTGTCTGCCAGTAAGCCTGTTACAGAAGGTATATCTGGGCCTCTAAGCCTGTCATGGCTATTGTGTATATATATTGGCTTTTCAAGACAGGGTTTATCTGTGTAGCTCTGGCTGTCCTGGAACTCTCTCTGGACTAGATTGGCCTCAAACTCACAGATATCCACCTGCCTCTGCCTCTGCCTCGGTCTCTGCCTCCCCAGTACTGGGATTAAAGTCATGCACCACCACCTCCCTCAAGAATCTTTTCTTGTCTTCTCAATACTGTGATTAACTAAATGCTTGACTTCTGGGTCTCCTACTCTGTCTGGTCTTTATTTTCTTTCAGGAGCACAAGAACTAAGGCTGCTGCTAGGGAAACTGGAGAGTCCCCAGAAAGAAACTGGAAAGGCCCTGGATGCAGCTGATAGTTATAAAATGATTAAGCTTAGGGCATGGTGGTGCATACCCATTATCCAAGCCTTGGGAGACTGAGACAGGAGGATAGAAGAATAGAAGCAATGTGGGCTGTGTGGCAAGAACCTGCCTCAAAAAAACAAAATCAAAACAAAATGATTAAGCTCAGCTTCTGGCCCTCACAATCAGCTTGGGAAGACAACTGATCAAAATGCAGCCCCAGTGAGTTCCAAATAAGAATACTTTATTTGGGGAAGGAGAACCGAGAAGGACTTGGGGTGACTCAAGAAGGACCCCACAATTTCTAGCATATCAGCCACTGAAGTCTGTGACAAAAGATGAAAGAAAAGTTGAGCGATGGTGGCGCACACCATATCCCCAGAATCTCAAAAGGCAGAGGTCAGGGGGGATCTCTGAAGACTGCCCAGTCTACAGAGTGAGTTCCAGGACAGCCAGAGGTACACAGAGAAACCGTGTCTCAGAAAAAGAAAAGAGGAGGAAGAGAAAAGAAAGAAAAAAAAAAAGACAGACAGACAGACAGGAAGGAAGGAAAGAAGCAAGCAAGCAAGCTCAGCTGTACTAAGTTCTAAATTTAATTACATGTCAGAGGATGGAGACTAGATAAGAGAGGGTTACATAGCAGGCCAGCAGAAATCAAGAAACCACTCCACAGTGCCAAACTTGTTGATTCTTCTTTTTTAAATCCTTATTTATTGACATATGCATATGGGTAGATGCCACATGTGTGCTGGTGCCCGAGGAGACCAGAAAAGTGTGTCAGATCTGCCAGAGCGGGAATTACAGGTGGTTAGGAGGTTCAGGACTCAAGCTGGGAACCTACGGGGTCCTCTGTAAGACAGGAAGCACTCTCAAGCCCTGAGCATCTCTCCAGCCTCTCCTCCACCTCCAGAGATTCCTGACTTGAAAGCCCAGGTGGCGGAAGGCTTTCAAGGCATTGATGAATTGTGCTTACAACTTCCATCATCAAGAAGCAGAAACAGCCTCTGCTAATAGGGCTCTCTCCTGTCTCCACACTGCTTGGCTGCTTTGCCTAGAGCCATTGGAACCCAGTAGGTGACATGGGCATCTTCTCTCTAGTCTTCCATTGTAGTCTCTGCCTTTTTAGATCTGGCAGAAATTGTTCCCCCAGCTGCTGCCAAGCTGTACTGTCCGCTGTTTATGGAATTTGTCCAGTGATAGTCCTTTGGCTGCTTAGCATCTGTTAAGACTTAATAAGTCCTTTTATTCCAGAAAATTCCTAGTCTCCAGAATTTAGATTTAACACAAGCAATATTTTACTATATTAATTTAACACTAAAAATAGGCAGGGACACTCTTCTTATAAAATGAGTTTTCAGGCTAGAAACTGGCAATATATATACATATACTCTTAGGACGAAGGACTATTATATATATATACACACACATACATACATATATATACCATATATGTATATATGTATATATACGTGTGTGTATATATACATATATGTGTATATATACATACATATGTGTGTGTGTGTGTGTATATATATAGGGTTTTTGAGACAGGGTTTCTCTGTGTACCTTTGCATCTTTTCCTGGAACTCACTTGGTAGCCCAGGTTGGCCTCGAACTCACAGAGATCTGCCTGCCTCTGCCTCCCGAGTGCTGGGATTAAAGGGGTGCACCACCCCCGCCCCACACTATTATTATTTTTTAAACCATGTGAGCAGGTTATGGTGGCAAACACTTTTAATCCCAGCACTTGGGAGGCAGAGACAGGTGAAATCTCTGTGAGTTCCAGGCCAGCTAGGGCAACAGAGTGAGACTTCGTCTAAAAACCAAACCATGCCAGTAGCTGGGTCTGGTGGGAAGTAAAGGCCTGTGAGCCCGGCTCCTGGTAGGAGGCCAGCCTGGGCAGTTTAGTGAGCCAACTGGCTCTGTCTTTTTAAGAGCTGTTTGAGTTCATGAAGCAGCTGAGTTGGTAGGAAAATGGTGCAGAAAAGGGAAGAAATGAACCAAAAGGGAAACATGGAGCGAAAATGAGTATGATAAGGAGAATGAAGGTTGAAAGAGTGGAATGGAGCGAATTGGTTTTTCTTGGACAGGGTCTTTCTGAGTGTTGTGGGGTATTCACCAGAGAAGGCTGCTGGAATATGGGTTTAAGCCAACAGAAAGTCTTTATTAGCTGGCCAGTGACTACACGTGATCCCAACGTAGCCCCAAGTTTTACCCATGGTGAGTTTTTAAGCACAAAAACCATGTCCTGGGTTGCCATACTTCATTTAACAAGAACAGTTAGTTAGCCAGAGGGGATGGATTAGGTCTTTGTTTTAGTTTTGGAAGGCGGTGTTATCTATGTGCTGAGTTTTACAGTCTGAATGGTACTTCCACTATTGAAGTCAGTTGGACTAAGGTCTCAGAGCCTACTAAGGCCTGGAGCCCTGTTATATATGTAGCCCTGACCGGCCTGGAACTCATTTTGTAGACCTCAAAATCACAGAGATTTGCCAGCTTCTATCTCCCAAGTGATGGTGAAGAAAGGAAAAATATATGCTGTACATTTATTTTTTTTACCTAACATAATTAAACGAGTACCTTGTACGATGATAGTTTACTAACTATCCTTGCCTTGGGAAACAGAGGATTATATGGAAGTAAAGTGAGCTAACCTTCTAAAATAAAGTATGCTGAGGTCAGCTTTTTGTACTCCTGCATGTTAAATTCTCCTTCCTCTTATCTTTGGAAAGCAAAGTTCTGGCTGTCCTGGAACTTGCTCTGTAGGCTGGCCTTGAACTCACAGAGATCTGCCTTCCTCTGCCTCCCAAGTGCTAGGATTAAAGATGTGTGCTGCCATGGCCACCGCTGCCACAAACATACATACATACATACACACACACATACACACATACACAACACACACACACACACACACACACACACACACACACACACGCCTTGCAATACTGTTTTAAGAAATGATTGCTGGGAGTGATGGTGCACACCTCTAGTCCTAGCACTTGAAAGGCAGAGGCAGGGAGATCTCTGGATCTCTGAGTTTCAAGGCCAGCCAAGGCTATACATACATCTCAGGTCAGCCTAGGGTACAAAGTGAGACCCTATCTAAACAAACAAACAAACAAATGGAGGTAGGAGTGGGTAGGGGAAGAAAAAGATTACCATATCTATCTGGTTAAACAAGAGATCCTATTTGCTAAAGAAAGAGTGTTTTAGCTGTTACCTTTATATTTGTTTCTATAAACATGTTTAACTGTGATTGTAATTTCCCTCTTGGTGCTCATGGGACACAAAGGTCAACTTCAGACAGTCACCTAGGCAAGGGATTTCAATTCTGTTACTCAGCCTATGGAAACCGCAGGAAACTACAGGGCAGGACCAGACATTGCCCAGCACTAGCTCATCCCTGCCCACAAACATGGCATGAACGAAGCTGAGTACTCTAGCTCTCCAGGTGATGCTTGATTCTTCGCTGGTCAGTTTTTCCATAACACTAGGTCTAAAGGCAGCTGACACCACACTGTGTGGGTTATTTCTAGGGTTTATGTTTATTTATATGTGTCTTGGGTATGAGTGTGTGCGAGTGCCATGTATGAGAGGGTGCATGAGGATTTCAGGACCACTGGAGCTGGAGTTACAGGTGGTTGTAAACCTTTTAATTTGGGTGCTAGGAGCCAAACTTAGGTCCTCTGGTAGAGTGACAAGAACTCTGAGTAGCATTTTGCTCTAGTTTTCTTGAGATTTCAATGTGCTTCCCCTCCCCTTAGAATGCCCCTCAGGGATTGAATTTAATAACCATCCTGAAGTAGTGACAGGGTGAAAATCTACCTGTAAAATGTAGATGTTGGGTCTCTGGGAGATTAAGTCCAGTCTTTGGGGTGCAACCTCCAGGATGGAGCTTTAGAAGAATGGTGAGAAACTGAATGCTCACAAGTGCTCACACTGTGTGACAGCCTGTGCCATCTCAGGTCTTCCAGCAAGGCCACTGTGATTAGATGTGTACACTAGACCCTCCAGAGAAGGAAATGAAACAAGCCTCTTGTCTTTGGAACTTCCCCAGTCTGTAATGTGGTGTCTCATGGTTGTTGCTAGAGACAGGGTCCCATGAAGCCCAGGATGGACAAAAACAGTCATGGGACTTTTGTGAGGAGTCATGAACAAATGTTTATTCACCCCTAAGGGGACATTGACAATAGACCCAAGACACAATGTCACCCAAATCTACCTTAGTGAGCTGCTGAGATTATTGGAGTTACATCAGGATATTTGATTGACAGGCTACTTATTGATGTATGGGTGAGAGGTTGGTTACAGGACGATAGGCAAGGAGCTAAAGGACTGTCGGAGAGGGCTGGTTACAGGAGTATAGGTGAGAGGTCACTTACAGGAGTATGGACATGGGTGTATGATTGTTTAAAGGAGTATGGGTGAGGGATTGCTTACAGGAATATGGAGGAGAGGTTACTTATAGGAGCATGGGTGAGGGGTTGTGTGACAGTGCAAGACAGTACAGTATTCTTGCTGAGGCCATTTTAGGCTTGACTAGAATTTGATCTCCTTGATGAGAAGCCCTGTGAAAAATTTCCCAACTCTACTCTAGGAAGCTGAAGTCAACATGCCCTAGCTAATTTATCATAGCTTTGTTAAACTTCCTGCTTGAGTAGAACCCTCCTTCCAGCTAACTGCTTATCTCAGCTTCTCTTAAATTTCTTGCTTGCTCAGACCCACTACTCCCATCCCACCCGCCTGACTGCTTGTCTTAGCTTCTGTTAAACTTCTTGCTTGCACAGAACCACCCCCACTCACACCCCAGCCTCAGCTAACTGCTTATCTTAGCTTCTGTTAAACTTCTTCTTTGCTCAGACCCACCCCTCCCACCCCACCCAACTGCTTGTTTTAGCTTCTGTTAAATTTCTTGCCAGAAATTTAAATTTAAATTTCAGAACCAGCCCCCTCCAGTCATGCACACACCCCAGCCCCAGCTAACTGCTTATCTTAGCTTTTGTTAAACTGCTTGCTTGTTTGAAACTTCCTCTTCTCTCAGCTGCCAAGTGAGATGCCAGGATGTGGTTTTTGCCTTCAAAAATCCTTGCTCTGGACACTTGGTGCTACACTTGGGTCCCTAATATCTACCTGGATGTAGTCTCAGCCAGCTGGAATAAAGACTTTTAGTTGGCTAGAAACTGTTTGTGTGGTCATCTATGGTGGGCTCCTCATAACACTTGCTTGCAATAATATAGGTGAGGGGTTACTCAAACACATCTTCATCACCAAGAAGCCCACCCTAGCATGGGGGAAGGACTTACAACAGCTCTGTCTCTGGAGTTCCCTACACAGCTTACAGACAACACCAGTGAGAGAGTCTCCCCTGTTAGTTATTCATGCTGGTTAGGGGAGGGGGTGGCTTTCCCTGCCTTGAACAGAGACTCCTCTTTATAGGTTTCATCACTGGAGACCTCCAGCTGCCAGGTGTAGATGAATTTCTAAATGGTCTTATTAAATAAAAATCACAGAGCCAGAAATTTGGATTAAAGCTTTAGAGAGATTAGGGAAATACAGAAAGCCATGAGCTAGCCTCACCTCACCAACTCTGAAGCTTTCAAGGAGAGTAACGTCCTGTCTACCCAGAATTATATGCCTTCTCATTGGCTCTTAGCCCAGCTACCCCACTTCCTCTTCCTACACAGCTCTGTCACTGTCTATCTTTCTGTAAAGACCTCCAGGTCTCTATGGTTGGTACTGGGATTAAAGGCGTATGTCACCACGCTTGGCTCTGTTCCCTAGTGTGGCCTTGAACACACAGAGATCCTGCCTGCTAAGGGATTAAGGGCATGTGCTGCCTGACTTCTTTATTTAAAATAGCTGGGCTTTTCCCCCTGATCTCCAGGCAAGCTTTACTTATTAACGCACAAATAAAATACTACCTCATTTTAGCACAAATAAAATATCACCACAGCCAGGCTCCACCCCCAGACTACTCTGGCAGCTCGGCCTGTCTGTAGGCCAAAAGGACTAAGAAAAGGACACCCTGACACTAACTTGACCCCAAGACCAGGTCCAAAGAAAGAACATCCTGACCTTGACTTGACCCCAAGCCTGAGACCAGGGCCAAGAAAAAAACACAAAAACAACACCACCAAAAACATAAACCAAAAAACACTAATCCCTGAGCATGAAATCCCTGAGCTTCAAGATCAGGCCAGAGAATTCCACCCAGCTCTTAACTTGCCCCAAGATCTGGCCACAAAATCCCTCCAATCCCAGGCCACCCTGGAAACCTCTGCCCCTCGAGATATCCTATACAAAGCCTACCTTCTGCTCAGTTGTCTGCTGCTTCTCAACCCAGCAGAGGCAGCCACCCTCCTGATTTTTTTTCCTCCCAATAAACCTCTTATGTGAGATTTGTTGTATGGTGTGACCTTGCAGTATTTCTTGGCTCCACACTGCCAGGATACCTTTCCATCTGAGCTGTAACACATCCTCTCTCTAGCAATTGTTACTGCCTATATAATCTTAGGGCAGGGCCGTAAGAATTTTGTATGCTACAATGATTTTCTGAAACTTGTGAGTTTTGTTTACGATCTGAGCTGAGTCTTACCATCAGGAGAAGGGACTATTTCAATCTGAAGAAACTAATTATACAAGTTCACTATGGATGAGAGGATAACCTGCCTTGTTGTGTGTGCTGGGATTATATGCAGATACCACCACATCCAGTTTTATATGGTGCTGGGAATTGAACCCAGGGTTTCAAGCATACTAGGCAAGCTCAGCAACTGACCTATGTAAAAGGCTTCTTTTGGGCTACCAACCAGCTCCCAAATCATGATACAGAGACTTATTAGTTATAAATGCTCGGCCTTAGCTTAGCTTAGCTCGTCCCACTAGCCCTTATAACTTAACCTGTTTCTCTTCATCTATGTTTTGCCTCAGAGCTTCTTACCTTTCTTTCCCTCCGTATATTTTACTTCCACTGCTCCTCGTGTTTGTCTGGCTGGTGGCCTCACTTCTGGCCCTGGGCTTGTCTCTTTCTTTCTCCTTTCAAGCTTAGATTTCTCCTCCTACTTATTCTCTCTGCCTGCCAGTCCTGACTATCCCTCCCCTACCTAGCTATTGGCTGTTCAGCTTTTTTAATAGACCAATCAAATGCCTTAGGCAGGCAAGGTGAAACAGCAACACATCTTTACATAATTAAACAAATATAACATGTCTTTACACAGTTAAAGTAATATTCCACAGCATAAACAAATGTAACACATCTTTATGTAGTTTAAATAATGTTCCATAACAGACTTATCTGGTATGGAGTAATTAACAGCATAAAATGGACTAATTATATTTCTCCTTAAAATGATATTGTTGTTGTTGTTGTTGTTGTTGATGATGATGATGTTGTTGGTTTTTCAAGACAGAGTTTCTCTGTGTAACAGCCCTGGCTGTCCTGGAACTCATTTTATAGACTAAACCAACAGAGATCCTTCTGCCTCTGCCTCCTGAGAGCTGTGATTAAAGTTGTGTGCCACCACGTCTGGCTTTTGAAGTTTTGTTTTGTTTTCTCATCAGAATCTTCTTTTGGGCATTAGATCCCCCAGGACTGGAGTTACAGACAATTGTGAGTTGCCATGTGGGTGATGGGAACTGAGCCCAGGTCCTTTAGAAGAGTAGCCAGTACTCTTAACTGCTGAACCATCTCTCCCGCCTCTTGAAGTTTGTGTGTGTGTGTGTGTGTGAGAGAGAGAGAGAGAGAGAGAGAGAGAGAGAGAGAGAGAGAGAGAAGAGAGAGAGGGTTTCACTTTGTAACCCAAATGAACTCAAATTGAGTACTACCTCAGCCTCCTGTGGTTATGTGAATGTGCCATCATGACTGGCAGAAAAAAAATCATTTTAAACACAATTTTAATTATCACCAGTGTTTGGGAAACAAAGTTGTTAAAGCAGAGGGAGATCTGTGGAGATTCTCAGACTTCACAGGCCCAAATCCAAATAATGACCTTGTATTGAAAGTCCCTGAGCCTCATGACCAGGTGTGGTCGTACACACCTTTAGTCCTAGCACTTGGGAGGCAGAGACAGACAGATCTCTGAGTCTGAGGCCAGCCTGGTCTACATACAGAGTGAGTTCTAGGACACCCAGGGCTACACAGAGAAACCCTGTCTTGGCAAAAAAAAAAAAAAAAAAAAAGGAAGGAAGGAAGGAAGGAAGGAAGGAAGGAAGGAAGGAAGGAAACAAAGAAAGTCCCTGAGCCTAGCCATCAGCCAGACTAAACAGGCTAATCAAAACGGAGTCTCAGGAGTATCTTTGAGCTAAAGTGTCTGTATCAGTTACTTTCTGTTGCTGTGATAAAACCCCATGACCAAGGTGATGGACAGAAGGAAAGGTTTATTGGGGGCATATGGTTCCAGAGGGTCAGAGTCCACAATGTCAGAATGAAGGCAGGGTGGCAGGATCAGGTCAGAGTTTATATCTTGAACTGCAAGCAGGAGGTGTGGGGAACGGGGTGTCCAAATGGCATGCATCTTTTGAAACCTTAAATCTGCCCTCAAGGACAAACTTTCTCCATCAAGCCTGATGGGAACAGGCAAGCACCTTTTCCTGAGTACTGCCATTTCGATTTCAGACTCCATCTTGCCGACAGGGTGAAACAAAGTTCAAGTTTCCAGGCCCTCTCTAAGCAACAATAGCTTCCCAAAACATAATGCCTACCCTGAACAGCAAAGCCTGTTCCTAACAACAAAGAGAACAAATAAATCTAATTGGTTGGACATTCTGTGTCGGTTGACAAGGATGGAACACAGGGAAAGTCCCTGATCCCTGAATCCTGACTGGTGAAAAATGTAACTGTAACTTGGCACAGGTGTGTTTCTGGTATTGTGCTTACAAACACCTGAGTCGGCCCTGGCTCGGGGCTGCCAGGAAAAACAAGGCTCCTGAGTCCTTGTCCTGAGCCCTGATCAATCGGTGTCCCCACCTAATGTGATGATGTATTAAAGACTTTGAAACCCACAAGTGTTGTCTCTCTCCTTCCTCACAGACATGGGTGTAACAAGGCCGCACATTCTAACCCTCCCCAGACAGCCACTCACTGAGAACCAAGTATTTAAATGAATGAAACCTATGGAGGACATCGCATTCAAACCACAACAGTGTCAAATATCTACTGCCCATATGAATAGTGTGACAGTACAAAGAGAGTTATAATGTCATGAAAGAAACTCAGTAATAGAATTGAGGTTAGAGAGGATTTCCTAATAACCTTTTTGCTTAGGAGACACTAAGTCACACAAAATAGAGTTTAGCTAAGTGATTGCTGCCTCCAAAATAGCTCAAAGATAGGCATAATACTAACCTGATTTATTAGAGATAAGTGAAGTTTAGGATCGCTAGGACTGGGGCTGGAGAGATGACACAGCAGTCAAGGGCCCTGGCTGGTCTTCCAAAGGACCCAGATTCAATTCCCAGCACCCACATAGCAGCTCACACCAGTTCTAGGGGATCTGACATTCTCACCCACATACATGCAGGCAAAGCACCAATATACATGAAATAAGAATAAATAATTGACTAGGATAAGGGCTTCTGAAATTGTTCACAGGGGTTCACCAGCTGTTAGGCTTCATAACAAAAGGAGATAACTCTGACTTACAACCAGCCATTAGGTCCATCTCTTTATCCAAGAATAGGCCTCATAATGGGTAGTTCAAGGGCAGCACAGGATGACAACCACCCTTACATCCTGGTCCTGGCTTGCATTAAAGCCCACAGTTCTCTTCTTAAGAAAAGCATAATTTGGCCAGGCAGTGGTGGCACACACCTTTAATCCCAGCACTGGGGAGACAGAGGCAGGTGAATCTCTGATTTCAAGGCCAACCTGGTCTACAGAGTGAGTTCTAAGATAGCCAGGACCACACATAGAAACCCTGTCTCAAAAACACAAAAACAAACAACAAAACAAAACAAAAAAGCATAATTCTTGCAGGAGGGCAAGATGATCCTACCAACTATTTGAAAAAAACAACACTAAAAGTACTTAAAAATAATTCTGGAGCTGGGCAGCAGTTGTACACACCTTTAATCCCAGCACTTGGGAGGCAGAGCCAGGCAGAACTCTGTGAGTTTGTGGCCAGCCTGGGCTACAGAGCGAGATCCAGGACAGGCGCCAAAACTACACAGAGAACCCTGTCTCAGAAAAACCAAAACCATAATAATAATAATAATAATAATAATAATTCCTATATCTTTGCTGTGTAAATTTCCCATCTGCCTGACTTGCACTCTCCTGTCTCTGTTTAATTGTTCAAAATGTGAGCTGGGGTTGGGATATGACAGAAACTAAAGGATGACAGCATATATGAATTATATAAGCCTAAAGTCTATAGAAACTGGTAAAATTTTCTGTTCAGTGCTGGCTCCCTTTGGGCCTTTTAGCTAGAATGAGTCACATGATATTATTAAAAAGCATTTTCCTTTATTAATCTCTAAGTGTGCAGAGTGATTTCTCAATGGGAAAGCATATTAATTCTGTAACACTAACAACCATTTGAGTGAGTCTGTGTACAGTAGGCCCACGAGGGGTATATGGTCATTGTGCTTTGAGCCTGTCCTCTTTACCTGGATTGAGCTGTATGTTGGTAGATATTTAACAACTGCCTTTCTGGGTACAAAAAGTCCATTTGTTTGTTGGCTGATCTCCATGATGTAAATATTTCCACCATGACCCATTTTATATTAGCAACAGTTTAATTACCAACTCAGAAGCATCCTGAAAACTTAGGAACTGACTCTTGCCAGTGCTGTCTGGAGTCAAGATACTAAGTTCTTTGACACTCTGAGCAAAATGTGGTTCTCCTCATCACACATCTTATACTTCCTCTCCCTCTCCCCAGACAGACCTCTTCTTAACAGCATAGAAATTCTGCCACCTTCAAAGGAATACATATATAGTCATAGGTATACTTCTGCTCTTTCAACAGCTCCCAAATATAATTTCATCTAGTAAAGAATCACCTGATTATATAGAAATACACACACACACACACACACACACACACACACACACACACACACATATATATATATATAATGCCGTTTGCATATGCAGCTACCTGTTGCCAAGTTGCTGACTCCCATGTCAGTGACTCAAATGGCATTTCTTTCCCGACTTTTCCCCTCTACTATCCTCCTCTGAGAAGTATAGGTTCTCTGCCTTGGGGTGTATGTTTGCCTGCTTTTTTGTTTTGTTTTGGGTTTTGTTTTTTGTTTTTAAGATTTATTTATTTATTATGTATACAGTGTTCTGTCTACACATATCTCTGCAGGCCAGAAAAGGGCACCAGATCTCATTACAGATGTGGTTGCTGGGAATTGAACTCAGGACCTTCAGAAGACCAAACAGTGCTCTTAACCTCTGAGCCACCTCTCCAGCCCAGCCTGTTTATGGGTTTTTTTTTGTTTGTTTGTTTTGGGTTTTTTTTTTTTGGTTTTTTGTTTGTTTTGTTTTGTTTTGAGACAAGAGTTTTTCTGTATAGCCCTGGCTGTCCTAGAACTCATTCTATAGACCAAGCTGATCTCCAACTCATGGAGATCCACCAGCCTCTGCTTCGCTGCCACTGGGATTGAAGGTGTGTACCATTAACACCCAGCTTTGTTCGCTTGTTTTTAAATTTAATAAAATCGTGCTTGAGCTTCCCTTTGAATCTGTTCTTGGGTTTTGTTTTGTTGGTTTTTGTTTGTTTGTTTGGGCGAGGTGATTCTGGAGACAAGGTTTCTCTGTGTGGCCCTGGAACTCTCTCTGTAAACTAAGCTGGCCTCCAACTCAGAGATCCTCCTACCTCTGTTTCCTAAGTGACGGGACTAAAGATGTGTACTACCACACCCTGCAATCAAACTCAACTTTACCAGCTGAGCCATCTCTCCAGCCTGGCTGAGGCCTCCAGGAGACTGGACTGTACACTGTTTTCTTTCCTTCATGTTCTCTGCAAGCATTGTAATGAGCAAAGGACTGCAGAGACACAAATGTGGCTCCTTTCCAGACTGCTGTTTCTTAGAACAAATCACAGTTTCAAGATTCAGTCCCTCTCCTCTGCTTATGACAGGCAACAGGGCTGCTTACAATGGTGCTGGTTAGTCAAATTTGGCCTTGTACACAGGGCACCATTTTACAGGAGTGTGGAATAACAAGTTCGAAGGAGTTTCTTCCCTTGAATGATTGAGAAGTAGAGTTGCAGACTTCCCTTGGGCCACATTATATGAAAGGGAACTAAACTGAATATAGGTTTAGCCAATGAGACTGCCATACCAGCATAGCCTATAACTTAATTAAAACAAAACGAGGGATAGTGAGATATTGAAAGGCCCTGAGCCTTCAGGTCTACCCTCCCCCTTGGGAATGAGGAACTAAAATCTGTACTAAAAGCAGAATTGCTAAACCATTGTTCAACCACAGTTAAGATTTCTGTTAAGATATGTTGCTCAACCCTAGTTAAGATAATTACTGTGTTCTGGGAAAAACAACTGTAACCTTTGCCCACGCCCTGATGTGTAAACCCCCCAGAAGTTCTCAGAAAAACCTCAACTGAACCTAAGGTAACCTTTAAAATAACCAATCCTGTAGAGCCCCGCAATCTTATGTAAAGCTTATGGTTTTGGCCTATAAAAATTGTACATGACTGCAGTTCGGGGCTCCTCTTACTCTGAGGAGAGGAGACAGCCCATTTGTACAAACACCTGAATAAACCCTCTTGCTGCTTGCATCAACTGGACTGGAGTCTGGGTTCTTGGGGCACCCACCCAAGGAGGTAGTACCCTGAGTCTGGGGTCTATCAATATCTCAGTAGGTAATGTTAGGGTCGGCATCCAAAACAGAGAGCTTCACTCCGATATTGGGTCACAAAAGAAGCTTTATTAGCAAGAGCTCGTGGGCCACCAGTGTGAGAAATAACTGGTGACCCCGAGTCTAAGGCTCGCAGGCCTTTTATGAGGCGGTTCTATCAGGGCAGGGGAGTGGGGTCATCCAGAGTGCAGACATCTGGGGGCCAGATGTCTCCGCGGTCTTTCTCAGAATCTGGGTGGGTAAACGAATTCCAAGCTTATCTAGCAAGGGGTTATTTTGCAAGCATTCTTCTCAAGCAATTTATCTTGCAAGCACAACCGCAGGTGGTTATCCTGCAAGCATCCTGTTAGCACAGCATGATGGGCTAACTTTCTGGTATGGGGCGTGGGGGCAGAGTGCAGTATTTTCCACTGAATCTACAATTAGCAGAGCTAGTTGGGGGGGGGGGCTTGTTTCCCTTACAATGGCCTTTCAGTAACAATGCTTGCTACCAACCTGACAAGCTGAGACTTATCCCCAGAACCTCATTTGGAAGAAGAGAACCAATTTCTGCAAGCTGTCCTCTTTGATCCTCTCCTATGCAGACTATAGGATGTGCAGGCTTTCTCTCTCTCTCTCTCTCCCCCCCACACACACATGCTCTCTAAATACACAAACAAACAAATAATAAATAAATAATGTGATTTAAAAATTAAATGACTGTACAATTCACCATGCCTTGACAAAAATTACTTTATAGAATCATAGAAAACCATCAATACTAATTTTTATAAACATATAGATGCTTATATTGTTGAGTGTCTTCCTATTTCTTATGGTGCTATACAAAATCATACAGATTTTGTTTGTTTGTTTGCAGACCTATAGAGGCTGTCAAGTCACAGTTGAAGGCTCTGACCAATTATGCCTCTGAAAGTTTCTCTTTCTGGTTTGCGGACCTCCCTCAGGCCTCACGTGGCCTTTCTTTGATGTTGGCAAGTGTGGAGAGGAAGAAAGCTCACTTCTGTCTTCCTCTTTTGAAGGCACACATATATTGGAATTAGGGCTTGAGATAATAAGAAGAAACACACATTTTGGTTTTGTCTTATATATTTAAATTTCTATTGCTGTGATAATACACCATGACCCAAAGCAACTTGGAGAACAAATGGGTTTATTCATCTCTCAGCTCTCTTGTCACATTATATTGGTAAGGGAAGTCAGGGCAGGAACTCAAAGCAGGAACCTGGCGGTAGAGACTGAAGCAGAGGCCGTGGAGGAGCTCGGCTTACTGGCTTGCTCAGCTTAGTTTCTGATACAACCCATGACCATCTGCCCAGAGTGAATTGGTCCCTCTTATATCGATTAATTGTTAAACAATCAAATGCCCCATAGACTTGCCTACAAGCAATCTGATGGAGAATATTTCTCAACTGAAGTTCTCTCCTCACAAATGACTATAGTTTGTATCAAGTTAAAACAAAAATAAAAAACAACAACAAAAAAAAAAAACAAACAAACAAACGACAACAACAACAACCAGGACTCTTGCCCCATTTCCTGACATCCTTGTAGTGTCCTGAAAGACAGAGATAAAGGGATACTGTTTTATTCTAATACATCTTTAACCTTGATGGCTGTCAGAGATGCTTCAGCAGAATCCTTGGAATTTCCTGAGTGATAGGTGTATACAGTCTGTCTTCTGTTATTCATATCAGGCTTCTTTCAACTTACTCAGATAGCTCTTTCAAAGTAACACCTGGTTTCAGAAGGCTCAAGGCTAACAAGGGAGTTGGGAACTCCCCCACCCACCAGGGCAGTAAAGGGAGAAGGGCTAGAAATGGACTCAGCCTGGACAAAGACTTGACCCCTCATCCCTGTGTAATAAAGACTCCACAAAACCTATAGCTGATGAGGTTAGGAGAGCTTGTGGGTTGATTGCACAGAAAGTGTTGTCGAGGGATGGTGCCCCCAGAAAGAATTACAAAGCCCTGTGTAACCACTCACCTCCCATACCTCGCTTAGCCTGTTCCAATAAGTAGTCTCTTAGATTTCATCTTTGTAATGCATCATAAATGGAAGTGTGAAGGGGCCCCAAAATAGCTTGACCATACAGCAGCCATGACAGGCTTAGGGGCCTAGACTTGACTTCTGAGACAAGTTTACTGGCAGGCAACACCCAAATCCAGGAAAAGCCTCAAGCTGATACCATCTAGGCATCCATCTAGGAGTGAGGAAGTACCTGACATCCCAAACATTCCAACCATTAGATAAGGTGGCCAGATGTCCTTGAGTCTAGCACACACCTATTTCTGTTTTACAGCTACCCCTAGACAATTGTCAGCCAATCAGGGTCCTGGACCCTGGAAATCCCCTCACCCCAACCTCTGCTATGATTTAAAAAAAATCCCACTCTGCCTGCACTCAGGGCTCTCTGTTCTCATCACTGTGTTGGATAGACAGAGGGACCAAGCTCCAGAGCTTGAAATAAAGGCTCTTTGCTTTTACATGTGGGATTGTCTCCATGGTGGTCTTTTGGGGGTTCCCATGATCTGGGCATAACAGAAGCAGTGTTTTATTGACATCCAGCTACCTGCTCTAGCCAATATTTGAACCTGGAAAGGGATCACAGGCTCACCCAACTTGTAGCAAAGCTAGGAAGTACCAGGGCATCTGAAGGGTAGAGTTCTTTTGGAACTGAGCCCTTAACTCTTGGGGTCTCACACTAGCTCTGAATTGTTGGTGTCTAAAATAAAGTGGAGAGTTTCTGATGTTGTCAGAAGTGTTGTGAATATATATAAAAGGTGTGTTACTTTTAAGACCTATGATGGTTCATTTCTATGGCCTATAGGATTGGATTAAGAAACATCTTGTGAGACCAAAATGAGCTATCTTAGAAATAAGACCAAAATGCTTTCACCCTAAAACTAAGGCCTAAGATCTCTCATTTTAGTTACAGGCCGTGAGTTACTAAAACCAGTCAGTCCAGATTCCAGAAACCAGGAAGTGTAAAAGTACAGAGTCACAAGGTAGTCACGAGGTAATGGTTGCTGGACTATAGAATGTCCTCTCCCTGGTTCCTTAGGTAACTGACCATAAAAATGCCCCCACCTGAGGGCAGCCAATGAGAGATGGTGGCAGGGAACCACCCCCTTAGAAGTAAGATTAAGCCATGATTTCTAGAAAGTCCCTAGAAGCGAGCCAATCAGAATTTTGCCCGTACTAGCACCCCTAAATGATGTAACCTTGTGATTTTTTTCCTTTAAAAACTGAGTTTGCACAAAGGTGGGGACTTCCTCCAGCCTCCACTGTGTTGGATGTGTTGGACAAAATCCCTGCCTAGGCTTGTATTGCTTTTGGATATCCCAAATTAAACCTTGCTTTTGCATTCCGGCATGCTCGTCTTTGGTGCTCTTTCCTGGGGTCACGATCTGGGCACAACAATCTAATCCTGCCAGATATAATAGAACATGCCTTTAATCCCAACATTTGGGAGGCAAAGGCAGGCAGATCTCTGTGAGTTCAAGGCCAGCCTGGGTGACATAGTAAGTTCCAGAATAGCTAGGACTACATAAGGAGATTCTATCTTCCTATGGAATACCATCAATCTCTATCTCCTCATTCTTTTAGGTCCTGGTTGCATAGTTTTTCTTCTTTAACTGGTTCTGTTGAGTTATTCAGTTATTTTTCTTATTCTCTTCTGACTCAATACATATTCAAACTCAATGAAAAGTAGCCTGGTGTTGTGGTGCACACTTTTAATCCTAGCACTAGGGAAACAGAGGCAGGTGGATCAATGTGAATTTGAAGTCAGCCTGATGGTCTACATAGTGAATTCTGGGACAGCAAAGGATGCCTAGAAAGACCCCATATTAAAAAAAAATCAAACAAACAAAAAAATCAATGAAATGTGCCATGATAGATAGAACATTAAAATGTGGATAGATTGTCTCTGCCCCTGTATTCTCTGCACAGGGCTTTCTCTAGTCATCATGATGACTGCCTGTACTGGCTGGTTTTGTGTGTCAACTTGACACAAGCTAGAGTCATCAGAGGAAGGAGCCTCAGTTGAGGAAATGCCTCAATGAGATCCCAGCTTTAAGGCACATTCTCATTTACTGTTCAATAGGGAAGGTCCCAGCCCATGGTGGGTAGTGCTATCCCTGAGCTGGTGGTCCTGGGTTCTATATAAGAAGGTGGGCTGAGCAAGCCACGAGGAGAAAGCCAGTAAGTAGCTCCTCTCCATGCTCTTTATATCTGCTCTTGCTTCCAGGATCCTTCCCTGTTTGAGTTCCTGTCCTGACTTCCTTCAGTGGCGAACAGCAATGTTGAAAAACTGCTAAATAAACCCTTTCCTCCCCAACTTTGTTTTTGGTCATAGTGTTTCGTCACAATAGAAAACCTAACGTACTGCCCATCCAAAAAGGAAATAATTAACCAGATAGACTTTCTAGTAGTGGGTCATCTACATACATCCAGACAAGCAATCTATGTTACATCTATGTGTTACATTATGTTACAACCTTAACCCTCTTCTAGCTTTCTACATTTTAGATACAGGGTGTTGGTTAAATTGGTGATGCTTGTGGCTGGCCACTGCCCACAGTGGCCATGCCCACAGAGGAGAGTGCTAGAGGAAAGTCATGAGCCATGGTTACCTTTTAGAGCTTTATTGGGAGAGAGAGAAAGAGGGAGAGAGGAAGGGGGGGAGAGAGAAAGGGAGAGAGGGAGAGAGAGGACCAGAGAAACAGAGAGACCATGCAGAGGGAAGAGAGCAGAAAGAGAAAAGTAACACACAGAGGGCTCACCCGCTTTTTAGGCTGGGCCACGGTAGCAGGCCAATGATGTAATTAAGGACAGAATCCTTACACAGGGTCTAAGGTGCACAATCTGTCCTTGAACTCATTTTGTAGTTCAGGTTGCCTTTGAATTTTGTGATCCTTCTGCCTTTGTGTTGAAACTGGGCTACAGGCAACTATAAGTTATGCCATATTGTATATAATATCAGTTTTCAGATTGTGGCTTGCTCCGAGACTCCATTTTGAGAATACAGGATGACTGAGCCTTGGTGGACAGACAAATGGCACCATCTGTCTGACATTATCCATGTAGCTCAGACTGAAAAATGACTTATTCCTGAGAGCAGACAAGACACCACCCTGTAAGTTAACCAGAGTGAATTGGGACTGTAGGGTACATACGAAGGGAGCAGGCAAAGCACCTTGGCCTGAGCACTGCCATTTTGACTTCAGACTCATTCCATTTTACCTGTAGGGTGAAATAAAGTTCAGGTTCTCAATGGCTGACCTGAGAGGTCAGGGTAGCACCATGGTGGGCTTCTCCCAGCCCCAGCCTCAACTAGGCCTGAGTTGCAGTTAAGTTTCAGTTTCTGTTTCAGTTTCAATTTCTGATAAGGCAGTGAGAGAGATATTGCATACCAGGCATGAGTCAGTACTTGCAGCCCCAGCCAATCAGAAACATGTTAGTGTGGCTGCTGCTTGCTTGGCCAATCATGTTTAGGATGACCTAATCCTCTCCTGGTTGTCTATAAAAGGAGCTTGTGAGTGTCTTTGGAGGTCATCACCATTTTGTTGTGTGGCTGACCCCTGCATGCAGGAATTCTTCTCTCGAGAAATAAATGCTTTTGCTTTTGCATATGTGAATGGTGGTCTTTTGTGGGGTGATCTGTGGACCCTAACAACCAACCTCCTCCCTAAACAATAGAAATAGCCCTTATGCATCTTTAGTTCTTTAGAAACAGTATGGCTGTTCCTAACAACAGAAAGAACAAATGAATCTGATTGGTTGGCCTGAAAGACTTGCATTGTATGCTGGTTGACAAGGATGGAACACACAAGTCCCTAATCATTGATTTTGGGTTGGTGAAAATTATAATTGTAACTTGGCAACAGATGATTGTGTTTTTTGTGCTTATAAATCCCAATTTTGCCCCTGTTCAGGGCTATCAAGAGAAATACACCCATTTTGTGAAACCTCCAGAGATCACCAAGGAGTCGGTTTCCGATGCAAGCACATAAGGGTCCTTTTATGGTCAGGTTTGAACCTGGGCTACCGTCAGGCAGACAAAGAGAAATGCAGCAGTAGCAGTGGATCCAGGGGTAAAAAGTTTTTATAGGGAAAAACCTCAAGCTGGAATTACATGCTTTGGCATCTTGGGGTTGGATAAAAGGGATGTGGGACAAGGTGATTTTTTTTTTTTTTTAACTATTGGTCTAGACTTTTGGCATGAAACCGCATTTGAAACTATTGGGTTGGACTTTTGGTGGGGGACCACAACTTCCTGAGCAGGATCATCTGGACTGCTCAGCAGGATTATCTAGATAGCTTCAAGGGCCATAAACCGCAGACAAGATATCTGCAGGAGCACACTGCCCTGTATCTGTTCGAGTTGTCATGGCACAATCCTGAGGTCCTTCCTGGAACTGAGTACAGCAGGTGGTCTGAGATGGTAGTCCTTCCCTAAGATGGAGTCTGTATTGCCTTCACAGAAATAAGGCTACCAAGTCCCTGTCCTGCAGCCCTGATTGATCAGTGACCTGCTTATGTGGTGATTTATTAAAATCAGTGGAATGGGTAAGTATTGTCTCTCTCCTTTCTCATGATAAATAATGGGCTAGGTGTAATATCACAACCACCTAAAACTCCAGTTCCAGGGAATCTAATACCCTCTTTTGGCCTCTGCAGGCAATGAATACATATCGTACACAGACATACCTGTAGACAAAACACCTATGCTCATAAAATAAAAATAAGGTGGCAGTGACCCCACTGACCTAGAATCTGACCACCTAGGTTGTGTGAGTGTGTGAGTGTGTGTGTGTGTGTGTGTGTGTGTGTGTGTGTGTGTGAAGACCCTACAAGCAGAGAACTTCTGACTATCCCAGGGGCTTTGGATAGGCTCAATGTCTACTGTTGACATGACTTATATGAATTACCATCTGTCTATACTGCTGCTCACTCCTTTGGACCCTGTGATCCATCCTGAATAATTTGTTCAAAACCTTAGAAGGTGACAAGGACTTAAATAGTCCAGGAGAATTATCACCTGAAGCTGAGAAAGAATTGGCCTTGGTAGAAAAGAAAGTGTATGAAGGATATATGGATCATATCAATCCAAAGCTGGATTGCATTTTGGTTATTTTACCCTCTAGGCATTCTCCTACAGGAATTTTAATGCAGAGGGAAGATATTATATTGGAATGGATATTTTTACCTAATAAAAAATTAAAAAATTATGTGGAAAAAAAATCTCTGACTTGATTTTGAAAGGAAAATTGAGGAGTTGGGGATTTAGCTCAGTGGTAGAGAACTTGCCTAGCAAGCACAAGGCCCTGGGTTTGGTCTTCAGCTCTGGCAAAAAAAATAAAAAGAAAGGAAAATTGAGACTTTGTCAATTAGCAGGAATAGACCCAGCAGAAATTGTCATACCTTTAACTAAGGAGGACATTGTCAAATTATGGACAGAAAGTGAACCTTGGCAAAGAGCTTGCAGTAATTTTTTGGGAGAAATTAACAGCAAATATACCAAAAGTGATAGAATTGATCTTACAAAGAGAGCTGATTGGATTTTGCTTCAAATTGTATGGGAAAAACCCTTATCTGGAGTTCGTACATTTTATACAGATACAAACAAACAAGGAGGGCAGGTTACAAATCAGAAAATTTAAGTAAAATGGTTCAAAGTCCTTATAATTCAGTTCAAAAATCAGAATTGTATGCTATTCTGCTGGTATTAATGGATTTTTCAGAACCTCTCAACATAGTTACTGACTCTCAGTATGCTGAAAGAGTGGTATTACATATTGAGACTGTAGAATTTATCCCTGCTGCTTCAGAATTAACTTAACTATTTATTCACTTACAAGATACAATCAGGGAAAGAAGTCATCCTTTATATATAACTCACATCTGATCTGCTAGGCCCTCTAGCACAAGGTAATGATAAGATTGATAAATTATTGATAGGAAATGTGCTGGAGGACTCAGAATTTCATAAAAAACATCATATCAATAGTAAAGGTTTAAAAAAGGATTTTTCCATAACCTAGCAACAAGCCAAGGAAATTGTAAGGAAATGTTCTACTTGTTTGTTTTACAATCAAATGCCATGACCATCAGGATGTAACCCAAAGGGTACTCAGAGGAATGAAATTTGGCAAATGGATGTTTTTCACTTTGCAGAATTTGGAAAACTGAAAGGTACGTACATCATACCATTGATACATACTCAGGGTTTCAATGGGCAACTGCTTTAAGTTCTGAAAAAGCTGATTCTGTAATCACTCATTTGCTAGAAGTTAGGGCCATCATGGGTCTAACTGCACAAATTAAAACTGGCAATGCTCCAGCATATGTCCCTGTTAAAATGAAACAGTTTTTTCTTATTACAATATAAAGCATAGTACAGGTATACCACATAATCCTACAGCCCAAGCAGTTATAGAAAGATCAAACAGAACTCTTAAAGGATATGATAACTAAACAGAAAGGATGCCAGGCAGTGGTGGCACATGCCTTTAATCCCAGCACTTGGCAGGCAGAGGCAGGAGGATCTCCGGTGAGTTTAAGACCACCCTGGTCTCCAAAGCGAGTTCCAGGAAAGGCACAAAGCTACACAGAAAAACTCTGTCTCGAAAAACAAAAAATAAACAAACAGACAAACAAACAAATAAATAATAAACAGAAAGGGGTAACAAAAAAACCCGAGAAATAGACTGTATAATGCTCTATTAACTTTGAATTTTCTCAGTGCTAATGAGAAAGAAACAACAGCTGCAGACAGACATTGGATAATAGAAAAAAACTTCAGAATTAAATCAGCCTATATACTTTAAGGATGTGTAGATGTAACCGGCTTGTTAAATAAAAAACACAGAACCAATTGCAGAGTTAAAAACCACGAGGTCAGAGCAAGAGCGGAAAACCTTACCCTTCACTGCTTCTGCTGTTCTTCCTCTCCGCAAAAGACCTACCTCTCTGTGTCCTATCTTTTTTTTATAGATTTTCTGTTCTGTTTTCTCATTGCTTGTAAACCCAGCCACATGACCTCCTCGTCACTGCCTGTTTGTACAGACCTCCAGGTCTTCTATGGTTGCTATTGAGATTAAAGGCGTGTGTCTGCCATGCTGGCTGTGTCCTTGAACACACAGAGATCTACCTAGCTCTGCCTCCCAAGTGCTAGGATTAAAGGCATGCACCACTACCACCCAGTTTCTGCTCTGGCTTGCTCTGACCTCAAGGCAACTTTATTAACATATAAATAAAATCACATTTCAATACAAATAAAGTATCACTATAAGGATGTGCTGACCTCAGAATAGAAACAGGATATGTGTTACACTGGGGATGAGGTTTTGCTTTTGTTTCTAAAGAAGATAAGCTGTAGATACCATCAAAATTGATAAAGGTTCGATTTGAACAAGAGAGACCTCTCTTAATTAGAAGAGGTGATAGTTCATCAACCAGCATGACCATCCAATTTAAACTATCTTATACCATTAACACATGCCTTTTCATTTAATCAGATGTAACTTGCCAAAAGGGAACCTCCCCAAAATTAGTCTTGGGGAAAGGTTTTTGTTTTGTCTTTTAATAGACTGAAGGCTAAGGAATCTGAAGAACACTGGACAAATGAGATATCTGAAAAAATAGTACAAATCATCTAGAAAAGATGTCCCAAGGAAAAGAGGAAAATGGCCTATTGGTATACCATCTATAAAATTTCATAAGTCTTCCCAAATGTTTGTTTCTGCCTATTGCTAAAGAAATTTAACACTATTGGTCTTCTTGTAGTTCCAGTTCATTTAAAAATTAAAGCTGGCTTTGGAGTTGGAGAATGGCTCTCTCCTTCTTTAAACTCAAGCATATTGTTAAAAGGAAAATACAAACTCCCTGTATCATACCAGAAGAAAGAGCCATCTTCTGATATGGGACAGGAGAAAAACCAAATTAATTAAGGGACTATTCTCTTACTAAAAATCCCAATTCTTTGATTTTATTCTGATTCTTTAAACTTTTCTTAAAGTATGAATTTCATATCAAAATTTACAAGATTAATATATATATATATATGCATTTTAAACTTTGCTAAGATATTAATGGTCATATTGAGTCCTAACTAATTCTAGAAAAAGGGCTTTAATGTCTTTGTGTTCAAATCTTTATCAGTTTTCTGCAGGAAATCATGGCCAGGCCTAACATCAAATCTGAAGTCTCCAAGAAGGAGATGGGGCCCCAAAACAACAATTCCATGTGGACAATAATAATACCACTAAGCTGTACGACATCATGTACAGATCAGCTTTGGACTCCAAACTGCTCAGAGCAATTTTGAGATGGCTAGCTGAGATGATCCAGTTTCAAAGACTACTTGAATAATGACTTGGGATAACCCTGAACTTTGGCATTATGCACAGACTGGACAACAAAGGATATAGCTACCTTTCCTAGAATTTGACAATTAACCCAAAATTTTTCTTTTCAGACTAAAGATACCTTCGCCCATATCCAGCAGGAAGCAATTTTAAGAATATGACACCCACATCCCCAAAGAAGTGGTGTGGGGCAGGTGGTTTTTTGGTCTTCTAATGGGTTTTGGGTCTGGGATAAATTTCATTGTTTAGGAGTATTGGTTACAAGTTGTTGTTAAGGGTTAGGAAAAGGGCTAAGCAAAGAAGATTAGATTTGAGGTTCTTGTTTTTTTTTTTTTTTTTTAAAAAGATACATAGAAATGATAGACTAGAGGGTAGATTATTGAATCTACTTGGAAAAATAAAGAGAAGATATAGTTAACAAGATAGATTATTGAATCTACTTTTAAAAGACAATTATTAGTTTTAAATACTTTACATTAGATTGAATTTTTGTATATTATATACAAGTTATATATATATATTGAGATTGATGTTAGAAAATGCTATACATATATTTCTAATCTTGTTCTAGATATTGTACTGATACCTTTCATTTTACAATGTAATGCAATTTGCTGATCCTTGAATGCTATTATTACCAACTATTAGGATATAAAGAAATTAAAGTTAGTAGTTAGACATTACAATCGAACTCATAGTCATATTAGGTATGTCTTCAAAATCACGCAGATATATTTTAGATAGATAGGTCATCTTTAAACCCTTTAGAGATCTACAGAATATGGCATTTAAAATGTTTTAATAACATAGAAATTTTTTTTTTCATTTTTTTAAGACTATGAGACATGTCGGCTCCTAGCAGTACCAATCTACTTCAGAGAAAATATGGCATTAAAGAAACTGCATATGGAGTTAACTTTCATTGTGGCAAAAGTTAGTCACTGGACAACAAAGTATCCTCAAATCAACTGCTGACAAACAGGACAGATAGGACATGAAACAAAGGACTACTGATTCTTGCCAAAACAAGTGTGGTTGTGGCTTTAACAAAAGGCATTTTCTGAGGCCAGGACAATATGGCACCATCCCTGAATTGGCCTTTACAATCCAGAAAAGGTACAGTGCCTCTTTCTTTGAAGGCAGATAAACTGGCAGTGGACCAATGGCTTCTGATGTGCAGTGGAACAGCAGCTGAAATAGTTATTCTTGAAAGACTAACTAAGCTGACAGAGTCTAACCTCTCAATAGTAGACTGGCATTTAATAGAGGGATGTGGAGAAGAACAGGATGCCAAGATGAAGCCACAAACACACACACACACACACACACACACACACACACACACACACACAGCCAAAAAGAATGGATAGCTGAATTAAAAAAAACATCAACAATTTCCAGAATTTAAAATCCTGAATCATGACAGGACACTAGTAGAATTCACGTGTTTCTAGTACATGGATTGCTCTCACCAAATGTGAGGTTGAACTGTTGGCCTGTGTACACATCCTACTTCACAAATGAGTCTGTCAGATACGCTAAGCCTATAGGCTGAAGATGATGCCCCAACACTGTGGAGAAACCTCAGGTAACTGTCCAGGCAGCTGGCTGATTCTGTCAACTCACATTTTTTTGGAAGCCGCTTGCATGCACTTCCTGTTTTTATTTTTGCTAGGTAATATTATTTCCTTCTTGGGCCTCTGAGGGAGTTGAAAATTAGATAGTTATAGTTGAAGATTAGATAGTTATAGTTATAATTTTCCTTGTTAAGAATTTCAGAAATGATGAGCTGGGCGGTGGTGGTGCATGCCTGTAATCCCAGCACTTGGGAGGCAGAGGCAGGTGGATCTCTGTGAGTTCGAGGCCAGCCTGGTCTACAAAGCGAGTTCCAGGACAGCCTCCAAAGCTACAGAGAAACCCTGTCTCAAAAAAACAAAACAAAAAAAAATTTAAAAAAGCAAAAAACAAAAAACAGAAAAGAAACACACTAAAGAGGTATAAATATATAACTTTGAAAGACATTAAAAGATATTTCTGTTAGTAATATAAGTTAGGATAGGAAGTGAATCAGGTACATTTTGGACTTACCAAAATAGGATAGATAATGGAATTATTTTCTCTGAATTTGTCAAATGCAAGTGGACTAGACATTGTTTAGATATTTATTGCTTGTATATATTGTATATAGTTATTGTACTTTTTGTATATAGTTTTTCCTATATTAGTTATAACTTTTTTCTTTTTATTAAAATAGAAAAGGGGAAATACGGTGATATTTTATTTGTGCTAAAATGTGATTTTATTTGTATGTTAATAAATAAAAGTGCCTGGGAGTCAGAGCTAATAGCAAGCCATTTAGCAGAATCTGGCAGTGGTAGCACACATCCTTAATCCAGATCACATGATAGGCACATCTCTGTGTGTTCAAGGATACAGCCAGCATGGAGACACACGCTTTTAATCTCAATACCAACCATAGAGACCTGGAGGTCTATAGACAAGCAATGACGAGGAGGTCATGTGGTTGCATTTACCACCAATGAGAAGGCAGAACAGAAAGTAAAAACAAACAAACAAACAAAAAAAAAAACCGACAGACACACAGGAAGTAGGTCTCTTTTTCAGGTGAAGGAAGCAGGGGCGGGTAAGAAGGCAGTCTTGGTCTCAGCTCTTAGCTACCGCTCTCTGACCTCTGGGGCTTTTAACTCTGCATTTGGCTCTGTGTTTCTTATTTAATAAAACAATTCAGAATTACATCTATAATGTATTTTTATTTTATTTGCATTCATTTGTTTTGCCTGCACATATGTCTGTGTGAGGTGTCAGATCTTGGAGTTACAGATCTTACAGTGGTTAGCAGGCATGAGGGTGCTGAGAATTGAACCCAGGTCCTCCAGAAGAGCAGTTGGTGACCTTAACCACTGAACCATATCTCCTGCTCCAGTGTTGCTCTTTTACCCAGCAGCTGGACTCAATTCTGCAGCTGTTCTCTCTAACATATGATTCACAGCAAGCCTGACTCACAACAGTAGCAGTTTCTCAAGTGGTTGATTATCCTACCTCTCACAAAGACTCTGCACCACCTGTATCAAGTTTCCTGCCTGTCAGGCTTCTGAAACCTCTTCAACTCTGCTGTAGCTTCTTAACCCTTTGAAGCCCTCTGTAACTTACACACACACACACACACACACACACACACACCACATACACAAATGCACTTACTGTGTATGCAGCCCGAGAGTTAATATTAGTACTATTTTAGACCAGGATATTTTATTTTGTTTTATTTTAGACCAGAATAAAAGAACCTGTTCACCTGTTCACCTCAGCCAGGGTTCCCAAGGAAAGTGGGACTATCTGACAGGCTGTCACTATACCTTATGAATTTACTATTAGTCAATAAATTCTGATATTGTAGAAAGACACAAAGTACATCATCTATGTTTCTGACATAGCTTCCTCATGGTATGTAGCCTTCTAAGTAGCTGGGATCAGGCCTGTGCTACCAGGCATCACTTCAATCTATTACTTTGTCTTCAAAAAAGGACTAGATATGCCCCACCCCCACTTTTGCCACTTTATCTTTTTTTCATCTATGCATGATGTTCTGAAAACAGAAAATACCTGGGGAAAAAACAAATTAAGAAGAAGAGGTGATAAGAGAATGGAAAGATCACATTAATCACGTGTCATGAACTTTCCATGAGTGTATGACTCAGAAGAAGAAACTACTTGAGGAGAACAGAGTTAATGGAAGCAAATACTTACAGTGGACCAGGGGACTAGAAGACTAAAGCAAGGGTGGAAAATTCTAGATTTTTGTCAGGAAAATTCTAGATTTTTGTCATTCATGAAATTTGGGAAATGTTCAAAGGAATGCAGAAGAGAAGAAGTAGTTTTAGGTCTCAATAAATTACAGTCTAGCTAGAGAACTGACTTGCCCCTGGGTTGAGGACCCAGGAGATTATCCTCCATTTCAATGAGCTGCTTACAAGAACACAAGACTCAGAAGAGACTGTTAGACATCCACTTAGGTATAATTTATTACATCAAAAGTATGGAAATTCAGATCAGCACAAGATAGGTAGAAAGGGAAAGATCAAGAGAAACCAGGAGCAACCCTCCAGTGGTCCCCTCCTTGGGGAGTTACACAAATAACACTTTCTCTTCCACAAAACAAAGTATACAAGAAGTCAAGCATGAGGCTGCATTCCATACTCTGAGTACTTAGGATACAGAGGCAGGAAAACTAAAAGTTCAAGGTCACCCTCAACATACAACGAATTGGAATCGAGGATGGATTACATGAGAGTCATCAATAAATAAATATAGAGAGGAAAGGGGAAAATGAAAGAGAAAGGAGAGATGAAGAAGGAAAGAAGAGGAGGAGGAAGATAGGGAGTGGGGGAAAAAGAAGAGGATAAGGAAAGAGGAAAGAAGGAAGGAAAATTCACTTAAGTCTTGGTATCCAGGACTTTTTGTTGTTGTTTTTTGAGACAGGGTTTCTCTGTGTAGTTTTGGTGCCTGTCCTGGATCTTTCTCTGTAGACCAGGCTGGCCTAGAAATCTCAGAGATCCACCTGCCTCTGCCTCCCCGAGTACTGGGAGTAAAGGCGTGCGCCGCCACCGCCTGACCCAGGACTTTTTTAGAAGCTCTCTGTAGTTGGAGTTTTCTCAGTCCTCTGCAGCCCATAGCTGCTCAGACCCAAATAAACATTCACAGGCTAATATTATTTAAAACTGCTCAGCCATTAGCTCAGGCTAATTGTTGACCAGCTCTTACACTTAAATTAACCCATAATTCTTATTTATGTTTAGCCATGTGGCTTGGTACCTTTTCTCAGTTCTATCATCACATCTTGCTCCCTCTGTGTCTGGCTGGAGACTCCTGACTCAGCCTTCCTGTTCCCAGCATTCTCCTCTCTGCTTATCTTGCCTATACTATACTTCCTGCCTGGCTACTGGCCAATCAGCATTTTATTTATCAGTCAATCAGAGCAACACATTCACAGCATACAGAGCGATATTCACAGCACCTGTTACACAAGGTGACTTAAATGGTATAAGTTTTGGCCACACATGCCTCGTGAACTGAGTTTGATACCCAGAACTCACTTAAAGATAGACAGAATCTAGTTCACAGTTTGTCCTCTGGGCACCACACAAGCACCCATAGCACATATACCCACACACATCACCTACACACACCTATACACTCAAATCAACAGTTTCGGGGTTTTTATTTTATTTTATTTTTACAGATTTTACAGATTTTTTTTTAAAGATTGATTGATTGATTATGTGTATAGTGTTCTGCCTACATGCCAGAAGATGGCACCAGATCAAATTATAGATGGTTGTGAGCCACCATGTGGTTGCTGGGAATTGAACTCAGGACCTCTGGAAGAGCAATCAGTGTACTTAACCTCTGAGCCATCTCTCCAGCCCCCTGATCAATAGTTTTTAAAAAAAAATAATTAAAATAGAACCTGATATAGTGGGGCATACCTATAATCCCAGCACTTGGAAGGCAAAAGAAGATGGATCTCTATCAGTTTGAATCGAGCCTGGTCTACTGGAGGAGACCTTGTCTCAAACAAAACAAAACACACCAAAAATAGAGACAAAGCATGCTTATGTACTGAATATTATCTGGAAATCTCACAAATATGACTTCGTTTAGAGGGAAGATATCCTAACTTCCTATATTCCTATGATCTAGGAATTTTACTGCCTCAATTATAAATTTTACTTATTATTATTTGATATATATGGGTGTTTTACTTGTATGTATGTCTGTTCACTTATGTGCCTGGTCCCCTCAGAGGCCAGAAGAGGGTGTAGGTGATGGACCAGCCTGATTTCATGTTAAGATCAGAACCCATCTTGTTAAAAGGTCAAAATAAGCTCAATTTTGTTTACTGTAAAATTTAAGTTGAACTGTGTCTTGACCTTTTCCTAAAATTTGACGTGTCCCATACCCTTTGGAATTTGACCCACAACTCCAACCATTCCTTGACCTCCACCTCTCATCAAACCACAAGGTGTTCTGCCAAATAATCTTATCTGCTTTGGTATTTTGCTTGCCAAGTTCCTTATGGGAAATCTGCCAACCTTCTGGTGAGGCTATAAAAACCTCATACCCCTTTTGTTCAGTACTGATCTCCTGAGCCCCAAATTAGGGGAGACACCCACCAGACCGGCTTTGCTATGCACAAAGGTAAAACTTACTTAATTCAACCAAAAAAATTTGAGTCCATGGTCTTTATTCTCATCCAATGGGATTAACATCAGATCCCTGTTGTGAGATAATCTTTTTGTACACTGTGAAGAAGTGTCTTTGCTAAGGTACCTTCTGATTGGTTTAATAAAGAGTTGAACAGCCATTAGCTCTAGGCAGGAAAGGATAGGCAGGACTTCTGTAGAAAGAGAGGAAGAATATGAGAGGCAGGAAGATTTGCCAAATAGACTGTAGCAAGTCAGACATATGATACTGAGGATAGGTAATGAGGCCACATGGCAGAATGTAGATTAATATAAATGGATTAATTCAAGTTTTAAGAGCTAGTTGGGAACAAGGCTAGGCTAAGGCTCAGTTTTGATACTTGAAAAGAAATCTTTGTCGTTATTTGGGAGATAGGGGTTCAAAGAGAGTCCAACTATAGATCCCCTGAAACTAGAGTTAAAGACAGTAGTGAGCTGCCAAGTGGGTGCTGGGAATCAAACCCAAGTCCTCTGGAAGGACAGTCAATGCTCTTAACCACTAAGTCATCTCTCCAGCCACTACTTTATCAATTATAATCTGTTAGGTTACATCTCTGGAAGTACGCTGCAATTTCATTTAAATCCCTTATTGACTCCTTGAAGATAATAACTTCAAAAATTGCCAAAATGGTATACATAGCTACTATAAAGACAATGAGGGGAGACTCTTCTTTTGAGAAACCAATATCCATGCTCTGAATATTCCCCAAATACTTGTTTTTCTCTCAACCCCTGTACTTAAATTTTAAGTTAAAATTGCCTTTAAATAAACTCCAACTCTTGCTGGGCGTGGTGACACACACCTTTAATCCCAGCACTAGGGAGGCAGAGGCAGGTGTATCTTTGTGAGTTCAAGCCAGCCTGGTCTCCAAAGCGATTTCCAGGAAACGTGAAAAGCCACACAGAGAAACCCTGTCTCAAGCCCCCCCCCCCCAACAACAACAACAACACACACACACACACACACACACACACACACACACACACACACACCTCCCTGGGTGTTTTAAACTTTCCAGGCTCTACCATCTTTGGAGGGTGGCATGAGAACCCCTCACCAACATGTGTGTCCTAGTTCTTTTTGCTGACATCTAACATCTTCAAAGATTGGGTTGGTAAGACTCGGTTTAGAAAACGGCAAATCGTCCAATTAAGCACAGTTTAGAATGTGTATGGGAAGATGGTGATACTGACAGGAAGCTCAGATGGAGATGAAACTGGGAAAAGCTTTCAGTGTAGCAGGATAGGAAGGGGACAGAACGCTTTAGAACGAGAGACTCTGAGCACTGGAACTAAAGAACAATAATCCACAAGCAGTGTGGATCTTTGTGACATGCATTTGGAACAATAATTACAAAATGAACATTGTGTGAACTTCCTGAGGAGACAAAGAAACATCTATTTATTACAGACAGGGCAGCACAAACAGAAAGAAAAAAAAGGATTCTAGCCAAGCATAGCTTGGTGAACAAATGACTTTACTGGGGTTATGTACAAGAGCATGGGTGAGGAGGAACAAGGAGAACTTACAAGTAACTATACCACTGAAGACAATGTCTCTGTGCCCAGAAACCAGTGACTTCCTATTTGCCTTCAGAGAGGGGTGGAGCCTTGTGAGCCCCCTTCCCTACTGCTCGGCTGACCATGTATATGCCCAATCTTGAGCAGGCCTTATGAGGGGTACTCACAACTGCTGAGAATTCAAGAGGGCAGACAGTGATGCCATGTGTAGAGGACAGTATTCTACAACAGAGAGTAATAGTCAGATACGGAAATAACATGAGTTAGTAAAAGAAACTAAAATGATAAGTCTATACTTAAAAGACAGAGGCCATACATACTTAAGCAGAGTGAAAAATAGAACTATTTTCTGTGATATTAAGATATATTAGACTTTTTTGTTTCTTTGATAAATACCTGAGAAAACAATTAAAAAGGAGAAAAGATTTATTTGTGCTCATGATTTCAGAGGTTTCAATGTGTAGTCAGACATCTCCATTACTCCACGGTCCATGATGAGGCAGAACACTGTTGTAGATGAGCGCAGTGGAACAAAACTGCTCCCTTTGTGAGAACCAGGAAACAGAGAGAGACAGGGGAAGGAGCTGGTAACAGGATTCATCATTATCTGAGGAGGATGGTCTTGAACTTCTGATCCTCCTGCCACCACCTCCGAAGAGATTGGGTCATAGGTGTGTACATGCCAGCTTCCTGCACTAGGCAAGCATTCTACCAAATGAGCTACATCCTCAACCAAGAGCAATTTAAGTAATATCAAATTGTATTATAGGAGCTGGAGAGGTGGCTCAGCAGTTAAGAGCAGTTGCTGCTCTTATAGAAGACTTGGGTTTGGTTCCCAGCACCCACATGGTTATTGACAACCATCCCTAGCTCTAATTCCAGGTGATCTGGCACTCTCTTCTGACATCCTCAGGCACCGGGCACACAGATGGTGCACATAACATCCACACAGACTGTGGTGGTTTGAATGAAATGGCTTCCATGGGCTCATATATTGAATGATTAGTTTCCCAGTTGGTGGACTGTTAAAGAAGGGTTAGGAGGCGTGGCCTGGATGTTGGTGGGTGTCACTGGGGGTGGGATTTGAGGTTTCAAAACTCACCTCAGGCCTAGTCTCTCTCTCTCTTCTTGTCTCATGTTTGTAGATTAAAATGTACACTCTCAGCTACTGCTCCAGCACCGTGCCTGCCTGCCTGCCACCAACACTCTGATGGTCATGGATTCACCCTCTGAAATGGTAAACCCTCAATTAAATGCTTTCTTTTATCATTGCCTTGGTCATGGTCTTTTTACATCAACAGAAAAATAACTAAGACACAGGTAAAACACTTATTATACACGTTGAAAAAATAAATCTAAATGGAGTAGAAAGAGGAAAGAATAAGAATGACAGAAAGAAGACACAGGAATAAAATGGAGAGTATATGAGACGTTGCTGGAGACTATAGCAAAGAATACTTTATAGTAAATTAGGTAGAGAAACATAAACAACAGTCCTAAAAATTTGTCTGAGTAATATACAAGCAAAAGTAAAGCTTTCACAAGATGTAGCCATAGGAGTGGGGATTAAATAATACAAGCTAAGAACTAAATGGAATGCTTAAGGCATGAAGAGCTGGCACAGCTGTGCTGAGTTGAAAGGTGAAGTTCTCAGATCCCACTGGCTCCAGCAGGCTCTCCTCGGTGCTGTATGCAGGAGGAACCAGTGGAAACAGTCTCTGCAACCTCAGTGCTCCTAAGGTTCTGGCTGGTGTGAGAGGGGAGATTGTTAGTCCTTAAGTAATTCCCTTGGACGCTTGCCTGCATTTCAGATGGCCTCTTCTGGTCCTTCCAGTCAGGTGTATGTGAGGACCAGTACTCCTGCAGTTTCTGATGGTTTCGTCTGTGGGGCTTCATTAGGCAGGCAGACCAGTATGGAGAGGGCTTCTAGTTGGGCTATGATTCTCAGGCTACCTGCTTCTTGGCAGAGATCTCTCCTGTCTTGAAAAAAGAGTCTTACAAGTTTCTTGAGTTTCTGCAATCTTGTTTCTTGACCTTCTAGAACCTCCTTCATTCCTCCTGGAAGAGATGTTTCAATCTAGAGGAAACATGTACTTAACACTTCTGAATGCTGTGAAAATTCAAAATGGAGATAGAGACAAAGAAATTGCATTGAAGTAAGTTTCCAGGCCATTCTTATGCAAAGATATGGCTGAGAAACTGCTACAGGCTTCCCTGGGATATTGATGGGCATTTGTTCTAAGATACCCATGGATACCAAATTCTGTGGATACTTACTTCTCTTTCATTAAATGGCCTAGTGTTTGCATATAATGTATACAAATCCACCTGTATGTGTAAACTCAAATCTAGATTACTTATACCCAATACAGTGTAAATATTGCATAGTTGTCAGGCTATATTGTTTAGGGAGTGTTGAGTATAGGCATTTTATTTATTTATTTATTTTTGGAATGTATTTGTATTTTTTAATTGTGTGTGTATATGCATGCACATATGAGTGTGTGTGCTTGTGGAGGCCAGAAAGGGATGTTAGATCCCTGGGAAATGGAGTTATAGGCAGTTATGAACCACTAAATGTGTGCTGGAAACTGAACTTGGGTCCTCCGGAAGAGCTGCAAGCACTCTTAACTGATGAACCATCTCTCCAGCCAACAAGATGCCTTTTGTGTGTGAATAATTTTGGTCCAAGATTGAATCCCCAAATACACAAAGCATGTTACAAAGGCTTAGAAGGTCACCTGTAAAAAATTAACAGCCATTGAAGATCATTAACTGTTGGGTTTTTGTTTGTTTTTGTTTTTCGAGACAGGGTTTCTCTGTGTAGCTTTGGAGCCTGTAGATGAAATTCTAAATGGTCTTATTAAATAAGAAACACAGAGTCAAATATAGAGTTAAAAGCCCAGAGATCGAGCAGTAGCCAAGAGCTAAGACCACCTTATCTTACCACTCGCTGCCGTCCTTCCCCTGAGAGAGACTTTCTTCCTGTGTCCTGTCTTTTTATTGCCTTTCTGTTCTGCCTTCTCATTGGCTCTAAACCCAACCACATGATTTCCTTGTCACCGCCTGTCTATACAGACCTACAGGTCTCCATGGTTGGTACTGGTATTAAAAGTTCTATTCACCTTGCTTTGGATGTGTCCTTGACCACAGAGACCCAGCCTGACATGTGATCAGATTAAGGGCGTGTGCTACCACGCCTGACTCCTGCTTACGGCTTGTTGGGACTTCTGATCTCCAAGCAACTTTATTAACATACAAATAAAATCACATTTCAGCACAAATAAAATATCACCATAGAAGCCTGTCCTGGAACTCACTCTGTAGACCAGGCTGGCCTCAAACTCACAGAGATCCACCTGCCTCTGCCTCCTGAGTGCTGGGATTAAAGGCATGCACCACCACTGCTCAGCCTTTAAGTGTTGTTTTTAACAAAATCTCAGTCATTCAATTTTACCAATTAAGACTCGGGAGCCAGATGCTGGGGTGAAAGTCTGTTAGCTCAGAGAGGCAGAGAAAGCACCCCGCTCATCTTCCTCCTCAGCTGACGTCCTCCAAACCTCTTTTTCTCCTACACTGTCTCAAACCAGACCCCTCAAACTGAATGTTCCTTCCTCTGCTTCCTGTGTGTCTCTCTCTTTGTCCACCTCGTTTCCTTTCACCCTCTATGGTTTTTCTTAATAACACAATATTCACTTCCTGTCAACTGGTTGCTTGCTCCACCTCTTGACCTATGATTGACTTTATGTAATCCTGTTTACAATAGTCAAGCAGAAAGCACTGGGATTAAAGGTGTGTTCCAGGGCTGGGCCACACCACAACTATAAACAGGTTTTTCCAGTAAATAATGCAATCTCAGGGTTCACAGTATGATCAAAGAAAATTAATTAAGTGGCAGAACCTGACACTGGAGACCTATTAACTGTCCTGGGAAGCAAGTCGGGGGGTGTTGCTGACTTTAAGTTTTCCACTCTCATGTCATTTAGTTAATTCCTCCAGGATCACCTCAGTTTTAGTACAGCCTTACACACAGGACAATATCCTACTCTGAGCTATGTCCAGAATTACTTCACTTACACATAAGCACTGATGAACCAGTCTGCCTCTGTCTTAGGCTTGAAAGCCATCTTATAGTAAAGACAAACTAGGTTCATTCTTGTTTGTGATTAAATCTCTTGTTTCTGAAGGATTGGCTGTAACCTTAACTACAAATGGCTCTGTACTGCCTGTTCCAGGAAACAGCAATTGTGTCTTTGTTTCAAAAAGTTGTAATGACCATCTAGCAACCCTACCTTTGTTTCAAAAAGTTGTTATGACTACCTTGTTATGACCACCTTATGTTCCGATTCTGTAATCCTGACTAATTCCCCTATCAAATCCTCCATTTGGAAACCCCCTACCCCTGAGCTATAAAGTCCTGAACTTCCTCATATCCAAGGCTGACCTCTTGAACCCCACCTTAGGGGAAGGGAGCCCTGTATACATGAATAAAAAGCTTACTTTAATAAATTTGACCATGGTTATTTGTGTCTATGGTCTGTCTACTTGAAAGACCCCATACCCTTGGGATACTTTTGTCTGCGGGAGGGCACCCCAGAAACCAAGATTCCAAACCAGCAGATGCAACAAGCAAGAGGAATTTATTCAGCGCTGGCGCGAGCGGACTCTCTACCCCATCAGTTAGAGAGCCCGAGCAGTGGTTACAAGCATTTTTAAAGGCAGAAACTACAAAGTTAGCATAAGATACCAGGTGCCCCAGGTTTGGCCCAATTTAAAAAATCATCATATAATTCAGCAATCATTTTGCTATGTGGGAAATTTTGTAACACTCGTCGTAAACTGGTTGGCTCAGGGGAGATCTAGGGGGAGCGGTTACTCTGGAGGGGAGTTCACATAGTTATAGGCTTGTGATTGGTTGACATTTGACCTAGTTTGCTGGGCTCGCCAGATGGTCCTTATCTTGGGTCCCATTTGAGGAATTTTTAAACAGAGACTTATGTTCCTTTATTTTATTTTTTTATCTATAATTACAGACCTTGTCCCAAGGCCGTCGTCTGGACTCTGAAACTTTTTACTTATTTCCAGGGAGGGGATGGGTCAGTGTCTAATGCAAGCAAGTTTACAGAAGCAAAGTCAGCAATTTGCAATGGCAAAATGTATCTCTAATTTTTTTCTCATCCTCAAATCTTTTGTGATTAACAACATATAAGCTTTTTTAGTCATGTATGTACAAAAGCTTGTCTCCTGTCACTTCAAGCTCCAGAAAGATCTTTACTCAGCTTTTTGTTGTTTTTAGAGACAGGATTTCTCTGTGTAGACCATGCTGGCCTTGAACTCAAGAGATCAGTTTGCATTTTCCTCTCAAGTACTGGAATTAAAGGCATGCACCATCACACCTAGCTTTTGACTAAACATGTAATTTCTATTATCTTTATTAAAAGCCCATTAAGAGAAAGTTGTTGCCTACTAGCCTAAAACAATGGAATCTACCTCTGGGCTGGGGACATGCCATTGTCTTCATCTTTAAACCTTAATCCAACTGGCCTGAAAATCATATGGCTAAGGAAGGCAGGTTCACCTTGAGACAATGTACTTTGCCTTCACAAAATTCCTGGTCCCTAGTGCAGTAGTTGCAAATTCCCCAGGACGTTCTCCAGGAGTCCTGACTCAGAACTGTCCATCTTTCCCTTCTTCTTCTCTTCTTTGTTTTTCTTTCGGATGCTAGCCTGATACAAGTTCTCGGGTACTCTGGGCTTCCTTACTCTTTCTCTAAAGCTCCCCTCTTGGCCATGTGACTACTATGTGACTGACCTCTAAGTTTGCTTAACAAAAATGGCATGGCTTTTTTCTCTTCCACTTCTTCATCTTCCTCTGGGCAGCTGGCACGATTTACAGCTTGCCTGCATTGGGCTTTTTTCTTTTAAACTCTAATAAAATTTCCTCCAGCTTCCCTTTGAGGTTCTTAAATTCTTTTATTAATGAGAGGAAGAACCTCAAGAGGGGACTCTGATTTCCCTAGTAACAGGTGGCAACTCCCATGGGACTCCCCAGAATTTCCGGTAACAAGCGTGGGAGAAGGAAAACATGAAATATAATACTGAAACTTTTTTATTTTTTTGTTTTTCGAGACAGGGTTTCTCTGTGTAGTTTTGGTGCCTGTCCTGGATCTCACTCTGTAGACCAGGCTGTCCTTGAATTTAGAGATCCACCTGGCTCTGCCTCCATATTAAAGGCGTTCACCACCACCGCCCGGTCACTGAAACTCTTAAAACTAAGAGCTCTTCCCCCCACTTTGAGACAGGGTTTTACACTGACTATAACCTAGGATGATCCTGAATTTGTAGTGATTCTCCTGCCTCAGCCTCTGGAGTATTAGGAGTATAGGTGTGTGCCACCACATCTGGATTTTTATTTAACAGCTTAATATTCATGTAGTTAAGACATCTGCAAATCGTCGTTTATTTAATCCTTGAAAAATTAACTGTTTTTATTCATTTAAAAGGCAAAATTAATTTCACCTTTTTCCATTGGGGTAGTTTTTGTTTTGTTTTGTTTTGTTTTAATTCCGACAATTTTGCAATTTCTCTTCCTATATTTCACACTCATTTCATTCATCACAGAGATGAATACAGGGCCAGAAAAAAAATTCAAGCTGCCTGCACGCTTCCCTTTTCACACAATGTGTGTGTGCTTGCACAACGTGTTTTGGTTCTTTTCTCATTTGCACGTTACTTACTTCTCCTTCATCCTCCCTCCTCTCCAGCTTCCAGTCTCCTGGAGTAGCAGCAGTTTTCTAAGCAGTTTCTTAATTAACCAGGTGGGGTAGACAAGGTGGAGCCCCGCCCCTTGGGCGGGGACGTAGCTGCGGGCCGAACCAGGCGCCGGCACCGGCTCCTTAACAAACGCTCCCTTTACTATCTTCAGAGGCGAGACACTCACGCACACACACACAGCGAGCCAATCAGCGGCCGCGGTCCACGGCGTCCGGAGCGGGGGCTGGCTCCGCCCACTCCCAGCCTCCCGCGGGGGCCGTCCGAGCCTCGCGGGCTCCCGCAGGCCCCGCCCCCTGGGCAGGCGCGGCGGCTATTGGCTGGCGCTCCGCTTGCTGTCGCCGCGGTTGCTGGGAGAGGGAGGTGGGGGCGGGGCCCGCGGTGGTCCAAGGGGCCCGAGAGAAAGGCTGCTAGGCGCGGGAGGGCGCGCTGGGCGGATTCGAGCGTCTCGGCGGCGGTTTGCCTGGTGGCCCCGCGCGGCGGCGTCGCGGTGCGGGAACCGGTCCCCGTTGACAGCTCCGCGTCTTCCGGCCGCGCCACTCGGGAGGCGGCTTCCTCCCTGCGCTCCCTCCGCGAGTCCGCGCGGCCTCCGAGGAGAAGCGGGAGGCGGCGGAGGTCGTCGGGGGCGGCGGGCGGTGAGCGCGCTCCCGCTTCCCCGGCGGCGGCCGCAGGACAATGGAGGTAGCTGTGGAGAAGGCGGCTCCGGCCGGGGGCCCCGCAGCGGCGGCGCCGAGCGGAGAGAACGAGGCCGAGAGCCGGCAGGGCCCGGACTCCGAGAGCGGCGGCGAGGCAGCCCGGCTCAACCTGTTGGACACTTGCGCCGTGTGCCATCAGAACATCCAGAGCCGGGCGCCCAAGCTGCTGCCCTGCCTGCACTCGTTCTGCCAGCGGTGCCTGCCCGCGCCCCAGCGCTACCTCATGCTGTCGGCGCCCGCGCCGGGCTCGGCAGAGACCCCTCCACCCGCGCCCGCTCCCGCCCCCGCCCCAGGCTCCCCGGCCGGTGGTCCTTCGTCATTCGCTACCCAAGGTGAGAGGGGCCCGCGAGGTGGCGGGCGCGACCCGCTGTCACGCGACTGGGGAGGGGTGAAGAGGGCCCCGGCTGGCCAAGCGACTTGGCGAGTCCCTCACTTTTGAGGAGCTCTGACGGCCGCGGCGAGTTTGCAGCTCCCCGCCGCCTCCGCGTAGCTTTGTCCGGGTGCATATGATCCGGATCAGCTCGTGTACACCCGGGTTGTGCGAGCCGGAGAGGGGGAGGGAGGGATGGAGATGAAGTGATGGGGAGTTTCTTTGATGATTGATTGCAGATTGGTTGCCGTCTGTTTCGAATCTTGTGCGTTCGGAGCTCTTTACCTTAATGAGTTCCCTCTCCCTAGCCTCTCCGTTGGGGACAAAGGAACCCGGAGAATGAGTTTTGCTGTTTGCTGCTCTCGGAGATTTTATTCCGAGCGACACGATAAAGGGCAGAAAGGAAATAGACTTCCAAAGTGTTTTGTACGCAGTAGTTGGAAGTTACTTTCTCTTTTGTGGTGTTATTGGGTAATTAGTTTTTGACAGGTAGTTCCCATTGCTTATGTTAACAGGCTTAAAGCATTTAAAGTAACAGTCATTTCTGGGAGAACGCCTGAAGTTTTCAATGCTGCAAATATTTGGGCAAATTAACGTCTTTTAAAAATACGAAATAACTGCGGAAGAGAAATCTGTTTCTATTCGTGGTTTTTGGTTTGTTGGTGTATGTGTTTTGTTTGGCTTATGTAGTGACCCAGACTTGTTCACAACTAGCAATCTTCCCGCCTCAGCCTCTCCAGAGTAAGAAGGATCATCACAGTCATGAGCCATCACACCTGGTGGCTAGTCACTTTTAGCATGTTTTAAAGGGAGTAACTGTTTTGAGTTAATATGTTAACTAATTACACTAGGTTGGGATGTGATTGAGGGCTTGGATTGTTGTCTTAGATTCACTTAGCTCTATGTTGTATTTAGTCATAGGAAATTATTTTCCAAGGGTCTCAGTTGTTATTTGGAATCCACTGGATACCACTCAGAAGTAATGTATAGCCAATTGAAAGTTTTTATTTGATTTGGCTGGGATTACACCCAGGTATTCAGGGTGCAAATGCAACATGGTGGTTCTTGACCTGTGGGACATGACCCCTGGGTCTAACTACGTTTTCACTGGGGTCGCATATCAGATATTTACATTACAATTCATAACTGTAGCAAACTTGCAGTTATGAAGTAGCAACAAAAATAATTTTATGGTTAGGGGCCAGTCACCACAACATAATGAACTGTATATTAAAGGGTCATAGCATTAGGAAGGTTGAAAACCACTGCTGTATAATTAATTTTTTTATTCATTTTACATACCAACCACAGATCCCCCTCTCATCCCTCCTCCCGATACCTCCCACCCCCTGCCTTCTACTCCCTCAACTTCATCCCCTCCTCCAACGGGGTAAGTTCTCCCATGGAGGGACACTAAGCCTGATACTTTCAGTTGAGGCAGGACCAGGCCCCTCCCCACTTTATCAGGCGTGAGCAAAGTGTTCGACTATAGGTAATGAGATCCAGAAAACCAGCTTACACACCGGGGATAGATCCTGAACACACTGCCAGGGGCCCCTCAGACAGACTCAGCCACACAACTGTCTCCTGTATGCCGAGGGTCTAGTTCTGTCTATGCAGGTTCCACAGCTATTGCACTAAAGTTTATTTGAGTTCTTTTGAGCTTGGCTCAGTCATCATGATCTTGACACCCCAGCCCCCACCCCCGTTCATATAATCCCTCTTCCCTTGATTTGACTAGACTCCTGGTGCATGGTTGTGGATCTCTGCATCTGCTTCCATCAGTTACTGGATGAAGACAGTTAGGGTATTCACCAATCTGATTACCAGGGTAAGCTAGTTCAGGCACCCTCTCCACTATTGCTAGTAGTCTAATTTGGGGTCGTCCTTGGGGATTCTTGGGAATTTCCCTAGCACCAGATTTCTCCCTTAACCCATGATGTCTCCCTCTATCAAGACATCTCTTTCATTGCTCTCCCACTCTGTCCCTCCCCCAGCTTGACCATCCCCTTCCCTCATGTTCTTATTCCCCTTCCCCTCCTCTCTATTGCCTATTCCCAGTTTACTCATTAAGATCTCCTCTGTTTCCCCTTCCCAAGGTGATCCGTACATCCCTCTTAGGGTCCTCCTTGTTTCCTAGCTTCTCTGAGCTATGGGTTATAGTCTGATTATGAGCAAGGAGCTTTTGAAGGCAAAAAACACATCCTATTATCCTGGCTGGTGGTTGCAAGGAGGAGTGGTTGTACAAACAAGCAGTTTAACAGAAGCTAAGATAAGCAGTTAGCTGGAGGAGCAGTTAGCTGCTGTTTGCACAAGCAGGCAGTTTAACAGAAGCCAACATAAATTAGCTGAGCATTTTGTCCTCACATTCTTAGAATAGAGTTTGGTAATTTTCCACAAGATTCACCAGTCAAACCTAAAGTGGCCTCAGCAAAAAATACAGGCTAGAGAAACCTCTGCACTATCTTGCCCTGTCATATTCTCTTAATTGGTTCTATGGGCATTAGACAAAACATTGACTTGTCCTGTTCTGGGGGACATGATTGGTCCTAAGGATCAGTAGCTTAACTAAGTTTATTCTCTGATATATTGGCCATGGAGTTGAGGATGCAGGGCCCCACAGTTAGCTGGATCAGGATTAAGAATCAGGCTAATGCTGACAGTAGGGTGGTCAGCCATGGGGACCAGATAAACATCCTGATACCAATTCTCTGATCTGTGTCTCCTTTCTTCCTTTTCTTTAATGTTTTCCCTGACCATGGCAAGGTTTCCCTAATTACCTCTGATTGGTTGGCACAGAAATAGCAAGTTTCTCTTAAGACTATGCCAAGTCTTCTGTTTCATTAAAAAAGAAAAAAGTAGATCTAGCCTCCTTCAAGTTCTGTAGGACTACCTCTGTAAGGGAGTTAATTTGGCTCTCCAGCCTAGAAGTAGAACTCCCCAAATGGTCTAGGTCTGAGTGTATCTGAGAACTGAGTTCCCTAAAGTTTTGATTCCCAACAATCAAGGCTGATGTGCCTATGGCAGCTGCACTGGCTGTTCCTGTCCCTATGAGAGATTGGGGCTAGAATTGGGGCCTGTTTGAGGCAAGGCCAGGATGAGCTTTCTCCTCTTCTCCATTATAGGCATATACATAAAGGATATCCATTAGTATGGGCTAGGTAGCAAGCCAGGTAGGTAGCTTCAGGGGCATGAAAGAATATGCAGTCTTCGAGGCTATTTTGGTTCATTGGGCATTTGAGCAAGCCTTATTGTAAGGTGAAGAAGCAAGATTATAATTTGAGGACAATATGCAGGTACGTTGTCCTGGGCAGGGTAACTCGCCATTGGCAGGGCATGAATAAAATTGTAATTTCTGAAGGCCTTACTCTATCTACTCTTCTTCATAGCCTGATTTACTGACCCTTGTCCCTCCTCTAGGTCCATATTGTTTCACTACTGGAAGGGACATAGAGATTCTTATCCCTGGTGTTTGAGTTCCTATGTCCAGGTTTGGGGCTGGTGGAAATTATGTATCCTGGGTTAGTAAACTCTGGTCAGTCTTATCTTTAAAGAGTCTGAGGTCCAAGTGATGGTCTATCTGTCATTGTCCCCAATGGTTGCTTTTAATGTTTTTAGTTGGGAGTGATGACTCCAAGGGATGACACCAGTTACTTTGACAGCAGTTGGAATGGTGAGGATGACTGGGTGGGGTCCCTCCAGACAGGTTCCAGGGTCCAGGTAGGGATCTACTTTATCCAAACCAAGTCTCCTGGCTGGAACTGGTTCAGAGGTCAGAGAGGGCAGGATTCCCTTCACACTCTGGCCAGTGGCCTGGCAAGTTCCTGCTAAGCCTGCAAGTACTTGAGAAGGGAATGATTAGACATTTCTGCTTGGAGAATAGCTTGGAGTTTGGGGAGGATGGGAAGTGGTTTCCCAAACTAATTTCAAAAAGAAGTAATCCCCTCTCAGTATTGAGTACAGTGGGCTCTGAGCAGGGCAAAGGGAGGAGGCTGGCCCAGTTTTTGCCAATTCCCAGGACCAGTTTGGTCAGAGTCTCCTTGAGAGTTTTATCCATCTTTTCTGCCTGACCTGAACTCTAGCCTATATGCACAATGCAATTTTCAATTAATAACTTTGTCAGAGTTTGAGACACTTTGGCCAGGACATTGTTGGAGCAGTCCAAACCTAGGATTTATTTCCTGAAGAAGTTTCTTAGTTACTATTGGAGCAGTCTCTGTTTGGAAGGAGTAGGTAGGCTTCCACCCATCGCGAGGAGGTATCTACAGACACCAGCAAATATAGCCAAAACCAGCCTGATTTCAATAAAGTCCAACTCCAAATGTTTCCCAGGCCCATGTCCTCAAGCCTGGATTCTTTGTGGGATCTTCTTCTCCCTTTGAGGTTTACCTGAGTACAGATGGCACTGCTAAAGGTGGTGTCTTTAATAAGGCTTTCAAATTTGGAACATAATACCTGGATCTGAGGAGCTAACAGCTTTTCGTGGCTCTTAGGTGGGTAGCTTGGTGGAGGTCCATAACCCATCACCTTCCTAGACTCATGAGAAGGATGGATCTGCCATCCAGCAGCATCTACTACCACCATCCTTTATCCTGTATGGCTAGTTCTTGCTTTCAGTCTCCCCTGGCATGCATTATAAGTGGTCTGATAAGCTGGCATCTGGCAGGGCTTCTAAGACTTGGAGAGGCCCCACTAGTTCTGTCTAGGGCTACTTCCTGGGCAGTCACATCAGCCACTCTGGTTTCTGGGGAATCTCCTTTGTGGTATCCTTTGCCATGGACAATGGCTACACTCTTGGGTAACCAGATAGCTTCTAATAGCGCTAAGATTTCTTCTCTGTTTCTGATTACTTTTTCTGCTGAGGTTAAAGGTTCTCTTTTTTCCTGAATAGCCCTATGGATCTGGGCCATGGAGAAAGAATATTGCCTATCAGTGTATATGGTGACAGCATAGTCTTTCCACCAGCAGAATGCTTGGGTCAAAGCTAAAAGCTCAGCTTGTTGAGCTGAGGTTCTCCTGCTTAAAGATTGTGCCTAGATAATGTTATCTTAGGTCACTACTGCTATTCCTGCATACCTGATACCATCTTGAACGAAACTGCTTCGATCTGGTGTCACCAATGGGACATTAGTCAGATCAGGCCTGATAGACTGGATTAAGTCCACCTCAGTCTATCACCTCAAGACAGTCTTGCAGAGGTTCTGTGAGGTCGAGGGCTAACATGTGGAACTAAAATGCAGGGTTGATTCAGAAGCAGGGCTTGGTATTTGGGTCACCTCACCCCACCCCAGGCATTAGACATCATCTCTTGGGTGCCCCCCTCAAGAGGGCCTCATTAGAATATGGGGCTGTCAAGAACAAATCTTGCCCTAAAGTTAATTTGCCAACTGCTTTTATCAGCAGGGTCATGGCAACTATAACCCTTAGACATGCTGGCCATCCACCTACAACTGGGTCAAGTCTCTTGGACAAATAGGCCACCAGTCTTTTTCCAGGGTCCCAGAGTTTGCATGAGGACCCTTTTGGGAATGCCTCCAGCTCCATCCACATACAAGTGAAATTGCTTAATAATGTCTGGAAGGGCCAGGGCAGACACCAGGGCCTTTTTCAAGGTTTTGAAGAAGGCCCTCTTGCTCGATCTCAGTTCATTCCAAAGGCTTTGTACTCCTGGTGCTGACATATAAGGGCTTGGCTGTCTCAGCAAATTCATATTCATGGTCGGCAATATCTATCTAACTGCCCCTAGGAATTCCCATACTTGTTTTGTGTTTTGTTTTTGTTTGTTTGTTTGTTTTAATATGGGAGCAGGGATTTGCAGGACAGCTGACATACAGTGTATGCATTTGCTTTCCTTCCTCTAGGTTGTATCCTAGGTATATGACCTGAGGGACACATAGCTGAACCTTCTTGGTTGAGACTCTGTACCCTAGGGCTCGGAGGGATTCTAAAAGGCCTTCTGTTGCCTGTCTGCATTCCTCCTCAGTGGTCAAAGCAATGAGGAGGTCATCATACACTGGAGCAATTGCTGCTTTGTGGATATTTTGTCTAAATTCCTTTCTTAGGGCTTTATCAAACAATGTTAGTGAGTTTTTTTAAATTCTTTCTTCTGGTCTGTTTCCTTTATATCCTCTTATCTGTTTCTCTAAAGGCAGCCATCACCACATGGGAGTTTCTTTCCTTGTCTGTCTTTGAAAAGTTGACACCTACTCATCCCTTCAAATCCCTCTGTCTTAGTAGTTTCTGTTGCTGTGAAGAGACACCAGGACCACAGTGTAACTCTTACAAAGATTTAATTGAGGTGGCGACTTACAGGTCAAAGGTTCAGTCTATAATCATAGTGGGGAGCATGGCGGCATGTAGGTTAGACACGGTGCTAGCTATATCTTGATCAGAAGGCAACAGAATTCAGTGACATGCTTCCTCCAACAAAGCCACATCTTCCAATAGTACCAGTCCCTATGGGCTAATGGGGGCCTGTTACATTCAGTCTACCACACCCTCTAATTTCTGCAGCTTTCTCCTTAAGTCTAGGACCAGCTGCGTGACAAAGGCAATATTAGTGTCACACTGGTTTTCTGGGGCATCTAGGTTTATGAGGATGAATAACCTGGTATGCCTCACAGAACCTTTTCAGTAACTCAGCGGGCAGTTTGCCATCAGGTTCTTGAGTATCTTGACTTACCTTGGATAAGCTGGTAGGTTTTATGGTTGCCACTTTAAATCCTTGCAGTGATGTTTGGTGGGAAGTTTCCAATGTCTCCTTACCTACAGTGTTATTAGAGTCCCAACTGGGTCCAGTTGATGGCAAGGTTCACTCTGTCTGGGCCTCTACTTTGGGAAGCATCCATCTACCCAGCCCCAGAGTCGACTGCTTTCCAGCCAGATTTGGGTCTACTTGGTTATAAACAGGGTGGCCAGGAGCTCCTGGCAATCACTCCAAGTCAGCTGGTGTGTATAGAAAAGTCTCCAACAAACTGATAAGGTGCTGTCCTGAAAGGGAGTGTTTTAGGTCTTCTAGTTATATAAATCTCTGATAGAGAAAGGGGAGAGCAGATGATGGTTTCACAGCCTCAGACAAAGCCTGTCTGGCCTCCCCATAGCCAGAGAACTCTGCGTGTTGGTGGGGGGGGGGGACCAGGTGTAATAGAGCCAGCCTCCTGGCCTCTCCTCTGGGGAGGACCATCTTCTCTAGCCCTTCTCACATTTCTCATTGGTCCAGTCAGAACATAAGGAGGGAATGTCCATCTCACCAGGCATATTTTTTCCCCGAGTCAGCGTTTCTCTGTAGGTTTGGAGCCTGTCCTGGAACTCACTCTGTACACCAAAGATCTTCCTGCCTCTGCCTTTCAGTGCTGGGATTAAGGGCGTGCGTCACCACCGCCAGGCAGGACCAGGCATGAATTAACTGGGGGCATTTTGGCTTCAGGTTCTCAAACTGAGTTTAGTAATTTTCCACTGGGCTTTCTATCAAGGAAATCAAATTCTAGTCAAACCTAAAATGGCTTCAGCAAAACTACAAGATGGAGGAACCTCTGGATTGTCTTGCCCTGTCACAGAATACTTAAGTTGGTGCTATTGCTATCCATAATTAACTGCCCCTTTGTCTCAGATTTTTGAGTTACTTGCCTTTGCTCACCATCAGTGAGATTTGAGCTACTTTATTAGGTTGCAAGTAAGGTAGACTCTCAGATCATTTTACTGTAGGTTATTTCAGAGTGGCTTACTTGCTGGAAAGATAGTGCAGGTATAACTTAAATCTTATTTGTTCTCTTGTTTGTTTGTTTTTCCAAGACAGGGTTTCTCTGTGTAGTCCTGGCTGTCCTGGAACTCATTTTATAGACCAGGCTGGTCTTGAACTCACAGAGATCCACCTGCTTCTCCCTCCTGAATGCTGGGATTAAAGGTATGCGCACCACTATCTGGCAAATCTTATTTCTTGTTTGTTTTTGAGATAGGATCTCACTATGTAAACCCTGGCTGGTCTCTGCCTTCTGAGTGTTGGGTTCAAAGGCATGCTCTCTTAGGCCCAGATAAATCTCAGCTCTTAATGTATATGTGTATGTAATACTTAATGCTTGTATTGATGCTGGAGAATAAGCCTTGTGAATAAAACCACATGCTACCATGAAGCCCCCAGTTCTTAATTCTTAGACTCATTTTAAGTTTTCTTTTTGTTGCCCCTCCCCCATTTTCTTCTTAATGGGTGTTTTGCTTGCATGGATATGGATATATGTATAACATATGTGTGCCTGGTCTATAGAGAGAGTTCCAAGACAGCCAGGGCTGTTACACAGAGAAACCATGTAAAAGACCAAGAAGAAAAGAAAGGAAACATTTAAATCAAAATATAGTGTCTTTTTACTAAGGAAAAGACAAAATGAACCCCTGTATAAGGGGTTAAAGTTACTTATTCATTACTTGAAGTAAGTTCTTTCTAGCCCAGGCTGCCCTTGGTTGGATCTGTGGTGATAGATCTTCCTGCCTCATCCACATAACTGCTAGGATTACAGGTGTATAAAGATTTTGTTTGTTTTAACATTTTGTGTTCTGTATGCTCCTTTACCCATCTGCCATCCCTGTCAGTCTCCCTTCTTTTCCTACAAACCTGTTTCCCATGTTTATGACTTTCTGTATTGTTTTGTAACCTATTGAATTTAACCAAGGACCATCTGTGTGACCATGGGTTTTTGTGGGCTCATCAGTGAGTTGTGGTGGTATTGTGTTCCCCAAAGTATTGTGTGTTCCCCAAAATAAACTTATCTGTGGTCACAATATTAAACATGAGAATAGGCAGTGGTAGCACATGCCTTTAATCCTAGCATTTCGGAGACAGAAATACCTCTGGATCTCTGAGTTCAAGGCCACATTAGAAACAGCCAGGCATGGTGACACACTCCTTAATCCCAGAAATCCAGCCTTTAATCCCAGGGAGTGACGGCAGAAAGTAGAAAGATATATATAAGGCGTGAAGACCAGAAACTAGAAGCATTTGGCTGGTTAAGCTTTTAGGCTTTGAAGCAGCAGTTCAGCTGAGAGCCATTGGGATGAGGACACAGAAGCTTGCAGTCTGAGGAAACAAGACCAGCTGAGGAACTGGCGAGGTGAGGAAACTGTGGCTTGTTCTGTGTCTCTGATCTTCCAGCATTCACCCCAATAACTGGCCTTGGGTTTGATTTCATTAAGTCCTCTTAAGATTCCTGCTATAGTGAGTACACAACTGAAGATAATGAGTGTCAGTAGCCAATAGTAGCAAAAAAAGTAGGGGTTCATGAGGCCCTTCCCCATTCATGGCTGACTGTAGGCAGGGCTAGTCTCGCACAGGCTCAGTACCAATAACCACAGCTGCTGTGAAGTTTCTGATTAAATGGATATATCTCTGCATTTTGCAGGATTTCTGTTTTCCAGCTCTTGAATTCTTTCCACTCCCTTCCCTTGATTTTCCTGAAGCTTAGAGTGGGAGATGTATATGTCTTGTTTAGGGCTGCACCCTTGTCCATCATTTATATTTAGATTCTTCTGCAGCCATGAGTCTTTGTATTCACCATGGTTCTCTGCAGTCTTCTTTGATGAAGACTAGGAGTAGCACTTGTCTCTAGACAGGATATTTAGGAGCACTTTTATACTGTGTCTGTTTACTAACCAAGAACAGTAAGTGCTCCCTACTCCCTTGGGTATATGACTTTCCCCAAGCATGGGTGGTTTTGGTTTTATTTTGTTTTGAGACAGGGTCTAACTGTAGACCTGGCTGGTCTTGAACTTACAGAGATCCACCTGCCTTTGCTTCCCAAGTTCTGGGAGTAAATACATGTGCTGTCAAGCATGGGATTTTTATCAGGTTTCCAATGTTAGGAGGCATGGATTCCTTCTTAAGGAATGTGCCTCAAATCCTAAGAGTAGGCAGTTGGTTACCCTCATAATAATCATGTCATTATTGCAGTTGAGCATCTTCCCAGGCAGGTTAATTTTGTAGTTTGTAGGGTTCAGAGCTCAGTGAGACCCTTGGCCTCCCCCCCCCCCCCCCCAGCATTCTAGCCAGAAAGGAAGTTTCTAGCTCAGTTCCAGCTTGATTTCTCTATGTCTTGGAACTCAAGTGTATGGTGTCAGCAGTAGAGTTGGTTTTATTTGTCTTTTTTTTTTTTTTTTTTTTTTTGTTGTTGTTTTGAGACAGGGTCTTTCTGTGTGTCTCTGGCTGCCCTGGAACTCACAGAGATCCACCTACCTCTACTTCTCAAATGTTGGGGATTAAAGGCATGTACCACTAGTCTGGCCTAGCAGTGGAATCTTATAATCCACATATGGTATGTAACCTAGAGGAGCAAGATCATGTATTTGGGGAGAATTTCTATATGAGTGAGTCTCTTTGTGGGTGTGTGCATGGATCCTTTGAGCTGGAGTTAGAAGTGGCAGTGATCTGCCCAGTAAGGGTGCTGAGAGTAAAACTTCGGTCCATTTGGCCTTCTGTGGCAAAAACAGCAGGCTCTCTTAACGACTGAACCATCCCAGAATCCTAGGACTGAGATTTTTATTTAGTGATGATTGCTTCTAGAACCAGCATTGTATAGCTATGCAGGTTCTCTTCTTTCCAACTCTTATGCTTTTAAAAAAAGTTTCTTTTGCATGGTTGTTTTGTCTTTGTGCATGTTTGTACACATATATGCTTGATGCCCTTTGAGGCCATAAGAGGGTATCTATGTATTGCATGCATGCAGTGACCACTGAGGCCCGAAGGAAGTCAAGAATCCTCGGAGCTGGTGCTCTAGACCTTAGTTTTCGTGAGTCTTTGTGTATGTATGTGGGTGTTTGAAAGGAGGTTTACTTTGTTAACATTCTTCTCATGAGTTTCTGAGTACAAGCATCATAAGTCAAATAATATCTAAGCAGGTGAGATGTAGAGCCACTAATCTGAGGGTATATGGCTCAGGCTTGTTGGCAGAAGTTTCTATCCCACCAGGAGCTCCCCAATAAACACACTGAGGCCTACATCAATTGTAAATGCTCAGCCAATAGCTCAGGCTAATTACTAACTAGCTCTTACATTTTAAGTTAACCCATATTCCTTATTTACACTCCACCACATGACAGTACCTTTATTAGCATGGCACATTTATCTCCTGCTTCCTCTGCATTTGGCTGGCAACTCCAGACTCCATCCTTCTTCCTCCCACCATTCTCTATTTGGCTCTTACACTTAACCTTATTCTGTTCAGCTGTTGGCTAGTCAGCTTTTTTATTAACCAGTGAGAGCAATACATATTCACACTGTACAGAAGGATTACTCCTCAGCATTTCCCCCTTTTTGTCTAATTAAAAAGGAAGGTTTTAACTTGGATATAGATTATATACAACAAAAACAGTTAAGTAAGAATTACAGTTAAAGTGTCCAGTTTATTTATACTTGGCAAAATTATAGAAAATACTCTATCTTTGTGAGTCTAAATTTGCTTTTTATCATAACTAAGCAAAACTATAAGTTTAACTACTTAGTCAAATACCCTAGAAGGATGAAATGTTACCTAATCTAATTATTCTTTATCAATAAAAAAAAGTCAGGAGTCAGATATCAGGGTAAGAATCTTGAAGATCAGAGAAGCAGGGGAGCAGCCACCAGTGACTTTCTACCTCTTACGTTCCTTTCTCCAGAAAGGCTGAGATCCTCTCCCAGCCCTGCCTCACTGCTTCGTGTCTCCTTTCTGTCTATAGTCCTCCAAATCTCGATGGTTAACTTTGGTCAGCTAGTGGCTGGCTTCTTTCTCTGACTCCAAGCAAGCTTTATTTGTCAGAACATAACCAAAAGCATTCTCAGTTTGGCTCTCTCACCTAACCTTATCCTATCCAGCTATTGGCTAGTCAACTTCTTTATTAACTAATGAAAGTAATACATATTCACTGTGTGCAGAAGGTTTATTCCACAGGACAGGCTGTTCTCAAATTCTTTATCTTCTTCTACATCCCAAGTGCTGACATAGAGTATGCCACACTTCAGCCTCATAGTTTGACCAAGTAAACATATTTCAACTTAAAACATAAAAGTAGCAACAGTAGAAGCTGGAGAGATGGTTCAGTGGTTAAGAGTGCTGGCTACTTTTTTCATAGGACTTGAGTTCAATTCTCAGGACCCGTAGGGCAATTCATAGAAGCCTTTAATTCTAGCTTCAGGGGATCTGATGCCGTTTTCTGTCCTCTGCAGACACTGTGCAAGTGATACACAGACATATGCAGCCAGAACACCCATCCACATAAAATTAATACTTGAGAGAAAAAAAGTATCAACAGTAGAATTAGACAGTTACACTTATCACTAAACTGCCATTATCATCAATTTTCTAGACCCCCCTCATCTAAATTGGTTTTCTAAGACTACTCCTTAAAGGGAACAAGGATGAATAACCACAAAAAAACAAGGGAACCACCTCAGTCTTAACTGTCCTTTTGTTGTGTTTTGAGACAGGGTCTCTCTGTAGATTAAACTGGCCTGAGACTTGTGTAGTCAGTCACTCTGCTTCTGCCTCCCAAGTGCTGGGTTATAGGTGAACCATGCCTGGCTCACTATAATTTTCTTAGTATCTATTTGTTTTATGTAGAAAAAGAGTTAAGAGTTTAGTTTTTCTCTGGAATATTAGATTGGAAAACTAACCTCTTGGAGAAATGTTAACATTGTGGTGACATACTGTCTATCCAGAGCAGTAAACTATTAAGAGCTACTTCTACAGAATAGAAAACACACTTTGACAGGGGTCAGATTTAATTTAATACAAGAATTTAATCTATGTTTCCTTTTTAAGTTTGCTAATTTTGTTTTGAAGATTTTGTATTCATTAGTTATGTGTTCAATTAAAAAATCATGTGAAGGTGTGTATCTGTGAATGTGTACCGTGTGTGAGTGCCTGTAGAGGCCAGAAGAGGCTGTCAGGACCCTTGGAGCTGCAGTTACAGGTAGTTGTTGAGTTGCTGATGGGTGCTGGGAACCAAACTATAAAAGAGTAGCAGGCCCTCTTAACTGATGAGGCATCTATCTCTCCAGCACCATCAGTGTTCCCCACCTCTAAGACTTTCATTTAATTTTTCAGTGTTGGAGATTGAACCCAGAGTCTCATGAATGCCATGCTAGCACTCTACTACTGAGCTGTGCTAAAGTCCTCCCAATTTTGTTAACTGACAGTTTACAATATAGGCACAATTTGGAGAGTTGATTTATAACTAATGTAAGTGCCTTGGAGCTGAGTCATAGCAGAATGCACCCATCTTCTGACCCCTATGTGCTTTGGGTTGTTATTTTGATCGTGTGTTTTCCCTCCTTAAACCCCCTACAAAGCCTATCTCCCTACCCAACCAACTCTATGTTTCTTTCTCTTTCAAAACAACAAAAACCAAAACATAAGAATAGTAATAACAAAACATGGAGTTCATTTTGTGTTGGCCAACTACTCCAGGGCATAGGGCTTGCCCTGGAATGTGGTCCATATACCCAGTGATGCTGCACTGGAGAAAACTGATTTTACCTTTTCCAGCAGGTAAATCAGTTGTAAATAGCTTCTTGTTTAGGGGTGGAATCCCATCTCACTTTAACCTTTACAGGTTTTGTGGGTGCTGCCGACAGTCTCTGAGTTCATATGTGCATCAGTCCTGTTGTGTATAGATGACATTCTTTCCTTGGAGTCATCCATCACCTCTGGCTCTTACAGTCTCTTCTTCTGCATAGATCTGTGGGCCTTGAGGAGAAGGTTTGATGAAGACATTCCCTTTAGGACTGAATGATCCAAAATCTCACTTTCTGTACATTGCCTAGCTATGGTTCTCTGTGTTCATCTATTACAAGAAAAAGCTTCTCTGATGTGGGTTGAGGGAGGGTAACAGCAGTATGTCATTAGGAGTAATTTTAATTGTTGTGTTCCTTTAGCAGAATACTATTATTAGTTTTCCCCTAGGCACATAACCTAGTCTCATATTCTTGCCCATTTCAGCTGTATTGGCCATGAATTCTATCTCATGGAATGGGCCTTAAATCCAATCAAAAAGTGGTTGATTACTGTCATAGCATTAGTGTCATATTACACCAGTATATATCTTGTCAGTAGGTCTCTACTGTAGGTTAGGTTAAAGGGTTTGTAACTGGGTGATATTGATGATCAATCACCTTTCTCCTCTGGTTCCATGCAGAGTTCCAAGACCAGGCATGTAGCCAGTTAGGGATGAAACTTCTAGTTAGGCACCAGCTGGACTTTTTCATGTTCAGTGATATAAGTAAGTCTTGTTTTCAGCTAGAGGCCTTACCATCAGGTTGTAGAGAAGAACCAATAGCCTTGTCAAGAGCAAGTGATAATTTGTGGTGAGGGAATGTTTCATGGGACACTTTTTGGCCAATGATTTGACAAAATGGAACCCATTCCTGACACTGGAAATTTCACTTGGAATTTTAGGGACATTTTGATGTATCTAGTTGGGGCACTGTCTCCCCTGTCATTTGGTGACTCCATTTAGATTTCTTACATATGTGTATATATTTTAGGAAGCTTCTATAGCAGTGGTTCTCAACCTTCCTAATGCTGTAACCCTTTCTTTAAACAGTTCCTGGTGTGGTGACCCCCCAACCATAAAATTATTTTCCTTGCTACTTCATAACTAATTTTGCTACTGTTACAAATTGTAAATATCTGTGTTTTCCAATGGTCTTAGGTGATCCATAGGAAAGGGTCACTTCCTAAGGGGTCATGACCCACAGGTTGAGAACAACTGTTCTACTGAAGAATGTTTCTGTATAGTTTTTCTAATAACCTGTAATATTGGTTGTTCCTCCTTGTGTTCCCTCTTTTATCTCTTTCTCCCATCCCCCTCCCTATTTAATTTTATTCTAGGTTACCCTTTATCTTCTCATAACACTACATTCTGTTTTCTCCTTCCTCTGGAGATCCTTTCCTTCCTCCCTGGTCCTTTACTAAAGTCCCTCAACTTAGTGGTTATTCAGATTGTAGCATACATATTGAAAACTTAAAAGCTAATATCCACATATAAGTAAGTGAAAACAGATTTGTCTTTTGGGGTCTGGGTTACTTCATTATTGAGGTTCCATTTATTAATTCTTATGCTAATGGTGTTCTGTTCAGAAAGTCTTTTCTGTGCCAATGAGTTTTAAACTATTTTCTACTTTCTCTTCTATCAGATTCAGTGTATCTGGCCTTATGTTAAGGTGTTTCCATTTGGAGTTTAGTTTTGTGCAGGGTGATAAGTATGGTTCTCTGGATTATTCTACATGCAGCCAGATAGTTTTACCAGTACCATTTGCTGAAGATGCTGGCTGTCCTTTTCCAGTGTGTATTTATGGCTTCCTTATCAAAAACCAGGTGTCCATAGGTGTGTGGACCTAGGTTTAGGTCTTCAAAAACATGTCGTTATGCCAGTACCATGCTGTTTTTATTGCTGTAGCTCTGTAGTACAAATTGAGGTCAAAGATGGTGATAAGCCCTCTGGCAGTTCTTTTATTATTCAAGATTGTTTTAGTGATCCTGATGTTTTGTGTTTCCATTTGAGGTTGAAAATTGCCATTCTGAGTTGTGTTGAAAGTTGTGTGGAGTTGAGTTTTGTGCAGGTGATAAGTGATAAGGGATTGCATTGGATTTGTAGACTGTTTTTGATAGGATAGCCATTTTACTATATTAATTTTACTGGCCCCTGAGCATGGGAGAGCTTTCCATTTTCTGATACTGTCTTCAATTTTCTTTAGTGTCTTAAAGTTTTTGTTATACACAGTTTTTGTTTTTTGAGACTATTGTAGAAGGTTGTTTCCCTTATTTTTTTTTTTCTCAATATGCTTGTCATTTGTATATAGGAAGGCTACTGATTTTTTTTTTTTTTTTTTTTTTGAGACAGGGTTTCTCTTGTGTTTTGGTGCTTGTCCTGGATCTCACTCTGTAGTACAGGCTGGCCTTGAACTCACAGAGATCCACCTGCCTCTGCCTCCCTAGTGCTGAGATTAAAGGCGTGTATATTCTTTAGTGTTTGGGGAGAATATTCAGAGATGTCTGCTAGGTCCATTTGACTTACATTATTATTTAACTCCAGCATTTCTCTCTGTATTTTTTGTCTGAATGACTTGTGTATTGAAGATGGTGGAGTATTGAAGTTATCCATTATCAGTGTATGAGGGTCAGTATGTGATTGTAGCTGTAGTACTGTTTCTTTTGTGAAGGTGGATGCCTTGTATAAGTTGCATAAATGTTTAAAATATTAATATCTTTTTGCTGGATTATTTTCCTTTAATGAATATGTAGTATCTCCTCCATCTCTTCTTAGTTTTGAAGTCTGTTTTATCAAATATTGTAATGGCTTGCTTCTTGGGTTCATTTACTTGGAATACCCTTTTCCTTTCTTTTACCCTGAGGTGGTGGTGTTTCTCCTTGATGGTGAAGTGAGTTTCTTGGATGCCGCAGAAGGATGGGTCCTGTTTTCTAGTCTGTTAGTCTGTGTCTTTTTAGTGGGGAATTAAAACCATTAATATAGAGAATGGTTCAAACTTGCAGGAATGAGGGTCTCAAACTACAAGTTGTCAAAGGGGAGGACAGAGGATGATAAAGACAGAAAACGGAGGTCAGGAGGATTACATATGCTGGCTCATGCCAGTAAGTTTAAGCACCACATCTTATATACTGTTTGCAGAGGGAAAAATGGTACAAAATCAGCAGAAAAGCTGTCACACAATGGGACAAAGTCAGCAGGATGCTGTTTCAAGCAATATTGCATGAAGGGAACACAGGATATCTCAAGCTGCCTTGATAATGATAACCACATCCCTTCAAAGGAGAAAACCCTGACTCCCTTGAGGCCCTGGCCCCAGACCCAGAATGGGCAAGGGCAAGGACACAGAACTAGCTAGCATTCCCTTTGTCCTTTCATCAGGACCTCTGAAAGGGACTTGGATTGGCTTGGACCCAAATGGAGAGTTATTTATTAACTCTGTTTCATCTGAGATAGGGTTCCAATCTGTAGAAGTTGGACATCTACCTCTTGAAGAGCCAATACAGATGCCATGATTTTGGTGTAATTATAGTCACATCTGCACCTGTGTCTACCAGGCCCTCCAGAATCACACCATTAATTCGAATTCTAAGCTTTGGTCTTTGTCCATTTATGGAGGTCTACCAAAATATTTGTTTTATTGTATTCTTTGGAAATTAAGATTCATCTATCAGAGCTGTTTTATCATCCATTGCAGTGAGTTTTTACATTAGACATTGGTTTATTAAATTGTCCTGGAGAGGAATTTCTTCCACAGTGGCTGGAAATGTTTGTATCACATTTGATTTGGGGGCCTGTAAGAGGCCTCCTGAGGCATTTCCTGCCAGTAAAGGATTGCCTCATTTATCTATTTTTGATCGGCACTTACTGGTCCAATGTCGGCCTTTGCCACATCTTCTACAAAATCCAGGAGGAGGTTGGGGTCTCCTGTTTAGGCTATTCCTAGAAGGAGTATTACTTCTAGGATTACCCCATGTACAGTTTTTATTTGTTGTATGACCTGGTGTACCACATTTAAAACATTTGGTACCATGGGGCCTTCTTTCACCTCTGGGATTTGTCTCTCCTATCCAAGCCTCATTACTGTAGTTAAGAGACTCAACACCAATAGTATACTGAATCCATTCTTCCAAAGGAGCTGATCTGACCTTTAATGGTGTAAGTATTCTTTTGCATTCTGCATTAGCATTGTCGAACACCAAGGACTCAGTTAATACTTTTCTTAATTCTTTATCTGACATAGCTTTTGTTGTAGCTGTGTTCAGCCTTTGTAAAAAATCAGTGAAGGGTTTGTGCCATCCCTGAAATATCTTTGTGTATATCTCATTTGGTTTTCCAGGTTCTGGAATTTTTTCCCATTTAGAACTGTTGTTCAGCATAGGGATATTGTATGCTCATCATAAGTGGCTTGTACATTCCTGTCAGCGAAACATCCCTCACCAAGTATTTGATCTTGGGAGATCACAGCACCTCTGAGTTTACCTTGTTCTTAATTTCTTGCCTCTTCTCTCAACCAGCTTTTCCACTGTAACTGCTGGCTATATTCTAGAACAGCTGAAATTAACTGATGCCAGTCATCTGGAATGAGTCTATGGGAGGTAGACCACGAATTTAGCATCTGTCTTACATACATGGAGTGTATCCCATATGTAACTACTTCTTCTTTTATATTTTTAAAGTCTCTTGTTGAAATTGCTTGTAATATATATGTCATATGTGGCTCAGGGTGTGTGTCATCTGCTGGCTTCTCATGGATGATAACAGGATAAGCCATTGTATGAGAGCCATTTGGAGATGTTACAACCTGTATGGTCTTGCCCTTCTCCTTATTAGGTCCCTTGTTATGTTTACTGAGAGTTCTTCCAGGGCTTGCAAACGAGCACCTAGGGTCTGTTCTAGGGAGTGAACCTCCTCTCTTGCAAGGGATTCCAAATTTCTCATGAAATCATGGAAGTTTATGTTCTTCTGAAATGCATGATTCCATGGACCTTAACTTATCAATTACTGATAATCTTTCTTCCTTATATAGTGTCTGAGTAGCCACAACTTCACTCTGGAGAGTTAGTGTTCTATCCATTAAATATTCATATTTATTATCAATAAAATCAATTTTGGGTACAAGCCTGTTTTGTAAATCCTGGTTAGGAGATTCCAGAGAAAGAATCTTTCTATGTAAGCCTTCATTGCTATCTTTTAAAGCCTGTATCAGTCCCAATAATGACTCATCTTTGTTCTTATTATTAAACCAGTATTTGAACAGAACACTGTGTGAATTATTACGATGAATGCCAAAATGGTACAGGCCAGATACACCTTAGGAAGGTCATATATTTCCAGGAAAATGTCATTCATCATACATGCAGAAAGGTTTTTAAATTCTTGTGAGGTAATGTCGGCCATATTATAAGAATTACTCAAAATTTGTTAGTCAGTTTTAAGGTGTAAAATTATCAAGTACTTTTACTTGAAATAAGACGCTGGTTTGCCTATCTTACCTTTCTGTGGTTTTGGGGAGGGGTGTAGCAGCTCTTTTCAGCCAGCAGGAGGCGTTGGTATAGCTCCAAAGCAGGTCTTGTTGAATGCCTTGACTGGCGGCAGATTGAGTACAGGCAGTAGGCAGTTCTTCCAGCGACTTCCTGGAGCTTCAGGGCGTGGAGAGTTCCAGGCCACCCTAAGTCCCTCTCTGCCTCTGCAGATAGGAGGTCTGCCAGCAGTCACAGCTCCAAACCCTCTCTGTGCCTAAGTAGGTGCTGCCAGGGACAGTGCCGAGTCTGTTTTAACTAGGTGAAACTGTGGAAGCCTCCGGCTATGGTGGGGAGCTGGCACTCAGGGAGGAGGGAGAACGCTTCACTCACAGCAGTTTCTCTGATCTGGGAGCTAAACTTGCCTCGGAACTGAGACTGGATTAGCTCCTTTTCAGGAATGGAACCATGTAGGTTTTTCCTGGTTTTATGGAGCTCTGCAGGCTGTACCATGCAGCTTCAAGTGCCTGCTAGCCAGGAAGGAAGCTGAGGGTGGGAGTCACCCAGGCCTTTAGAATTTGCTCCACGTGAGCGCCAGATATTGGTGAAATTATTAAGGCCACTCCACATAGTTAAAAGGGAAGTTTATTTTATGGGGTAACTTACAAGTGAAGGGATAGGCAACAGAGTCTGGGAAAGGTGTGGCGCAGTCTGGCGGTGTTCTTTGGAGAACTCTTTGGTCTACCTCTAGCGTCCAGGGTCCAGGAACCAAGAGAGCTCACACATCCAGATCTCAGATCTTCATGGTCCTCTCTCGGCCCTGCCTTAAAGGCATGACAGTTACTGAAGCCTCAGTGGGGGTTGGAACTTCCATATCAAAGCTGGAATGGCTACCCACTACAATCCCCCAAAAGGAAAAATAAAGCAAGATGACTGAATGGGTAAAGGTTCTTGTCATGTAAACCTGACAACCTGAAATCAGTCTCTAGAACGACAATGGAAGAAAAGAACCAATTACTGAAAGCTGTCCTCTGTCCTCTATACATGAGCCATGGTATGTGTTAAGTCAAGGAGAAATCCTGCAAAAGACCACCATCCACGTGTGCAATCAACAAGTGTTTATTATCCCAAGAATAAAGATACCAGCGTGCTGGGATTGCACATCGGTCGGTCATACAGGTGTAGAATCACTAGGTCCTGATGGTGTCATATAGGTCTTCATGTTGTTGCCTGTATTTTTGCTGGTGTCTACTCATCTCTTCTTCCACTCGGTGTAGGCGGTGTCTATGTCTGAAGGTGCCTCTCTTGTTCCAATTGATAGTCTTGGTCCATTGGGAGTTCTTGGTTGAATCAGTGCTTTTGAGCTCTGTTTCTCCGGGAGCAGCTTAGTTCAGTCAGTGTTAGTGGGTTCTGTCTTAGGAAGTAGCTGTTCCCAATTGGTGCAGGGTGGGCTTATGGCTCTGGTGGTTGTTGGTGTCACAGGGGATGGTTTTCTTGGTGAGGGGGCAGCAAAGAGGCAGCTGTCCGGTCCCTGGGGCTCCAGTGGCTGGGGCCTAGGGGCTAGAAACCTGGTCTGCTGGTCCAGAGATGGGGCCTTACCTGTTCCCAGTCAGTGTAGGGTGGGCTTATGATTCTGGTGGTCTGGTTCAGTGGCTGGACTTGCATTCTTGGTTCACATTTTCCTCACTCACCAACTCCTCAGCTGATCTTGTTTCCTCAGACTGCAGGCTTCTGAAACCTTTCCCAAATGGAATTCAGCTGGACAGGTTGATCAGTAGGGCAATCTCACCCACGCCTCCAAGTTGTTTTACTTCCCACAATCGGCAGCTGGGCCCCTGGTCAGCCTCGGGCAAAATGCTGGGGTCCGGTCTGGTCGTGTCCCACGGTGACAGCTCCTTCCTGGAGTGCTGGGATTAAAGGCCTTGGCATTGTACATCCAACACAAAGGCAAAATGGTAATGTCAGAAGCTCGCAGGCTCTTTTTATACATAGTTGAAAGAATGCTAACTGCCTTAGAATTCTATCTGCAATTGGCTTAAGCAACTGTCAGTTATCTTAGTACATGTCTAATTGTCTAGGGCTATCAGGGGTTGGCTGAAGCTATAGTTTCTCCATTTTGGGGCAAGCCTGGATGGGTCCCAGGCTCTGTCCTTAGTTGTTTTTACCTTGAGCTGCTTAGGGTAGGGGTGAGGAGCTGGCTCAGGCCTAGCATGCTCAGTTCTCCCCATCCTTACCATCAAGGGCACCAGTGACTGATTGTCCAGTTCTAAGAAGCAGGAACTGAGGCCTAATCCTTAACTGAGTTATTTGGAGCCTGTCATATTTGCCTGGACTCCTCAGTTTGTACATGCTTTTCCTGCCCAATAATAAAACATTTTAAGAAGTGATTCTAAATTTCAGTAAACTTGAGTAGATATGCAGTTCTTCCGTTTTGAGTCTGTTGGGCTGATGGCTTGGCTGTTCACCAGCTTTGTATAGTACAGAAACTGAACCCAGAGAAATCAGGGCTGCTCATAGTAGGTGACAGCCTGGTGTTCCTAGGAATTAAATACACAATTAGCTGACAAGAGATATGCTCTATAGAAAGCTATAACCATTGCTACCCAATTTTTTATTTTTTATTTTTTATTTTATTTTTTTTGGTTTTTGGGCTTTTGGGGACTGGGTTTCCCTGAGTAGCTGTGGCTGTCCTAGAACTGTTCTGTAGATCAGGCTGGCCTTGAACTCAGAGATCTGCCTGCCTCTGCTTCCCAAGTGCTGGGATTAAAGGCATGCACCATAACTAATTCCTGGCTGTTATCCAATTTTGTGTTTTGTAGTATCAGCTATATGGGATTAATTCATAAGCTTGTTTTTCCACCAGCCTTGGATTTCTTTCAGTCCTTGAGGCCTTATTCTGGCAATGATAAAGGTAACACTTGTCTAGGTACAGCAGCATTAGAGTGACTTAGTGGGCATCTCATAGGCACTTACAGTTTCACTGTAAGGTTAGCAGCCGTGACTAACCAAGAAAAGGGAGAAATGGGACCAAGACTTTGAAAACAAGCAAGTTTCTTTGTTTGGAAACCATGCTTTAAGTCCATTTGGTAGTTTGGGCATTAGTAAGAAACTATCATGATTAACGTGGCATTTAAAAATTGTTATTTCTTAGGGGCTTGAGAGATGACTCAGTGTATTAAAGTCATTGCTGTTCCTGCAAAGGACCCAGGTCCCTGGCACCTAAATTGGGTAGCCCACAACTGCCTGTAGCTCTGGGTCCAGGGATTCTGATGCCCTCTTTTAAGCCTATGGTGCACATACAAACAACCACACAAACACATAAAAATAGGATTTTAAGAGATCTCAAAGATTTTTATTTTAATCCTTTAAAATGCTTTTGTTTATATCATTTGTTATAGTACTATAATATAGATACATATTAAACATAGGACATACATATAAATTGTTATACCCAGTCTGTTGAACATGAGGAAGAAGAGAGACAACACTTATGGGTTCTAAAGATTTTAATAAATCACCACGTAAGTGGGTCACTGATTGATCAGGGCTTCAGGTAAAGGACTCGGGAGCCTTGTTTCTCCTGATAACCCTGAACAGGGGCAAAAATGGAGTTTATAAGCACAAAAGTCACAAACATTTGTTGCCAAGTTACAGATATAATTTTCACCCATCAGAAATAAAAAATTAGGGATGTTCCTTGTGTATTCCATCATTGTCAACCGGCACACAATACAAGCCTTTCAATCTAATCAGATTCATTTGTTCTCTCTGTTATTGGGAACAGCCATAGTGTTTCTAGAGAACTAAAGATGCATAACGACTATTTCTATGGCTTAGGGAGGAGGTTGATCAGGCATTGGAAAGTTCTCAGCTAGTCTAGGGCTTGGGAACCTGAACTTTATTTCACCTGTTCACCCTACAGGTAAAATGGAGTCTGAAGTAAAAAATGGCAGCACTTAGGCCTGCTCCCTTCAAAATACTTTTTAAAAAATGGCATACATCATAAGTAAATCACCTCACTTTTTCCTTTTTCTTTTCTTTTTTTTAAAAACATCGTTTTCAGGATTTTTTCAAATGCTTATCCTCTTGTCAATTTCCTGAGCCCTGGGGATCTTATGTTTGGTGGCAATTGCTGTATTTACTAGCTTCCCACCTATCCTCCTTTGAAATTGGAAATTTGTTTCTTAAAACACACTTACCTGATTTCTTCTTATATAACCAGAAAGAGACCATGAGATTCCTAGAGTATGCATCTCTATGTAGGTATATGTTCTTTATGTTTCTTCCTGCTGTAGACTTCATTGTCATGTGACTTATCTCCATCCCCTTTTATTGAAAATAGATTTTTTTCCTCAAATAATATAACTTGATTACCTGCTTCCTGTCCCTTTACTCCTCTCAGTTCTTCTTACCCCCAATCTGGGTCCACCCCCTTTCTGTCTCTCATTAGAAAACAAACAGGCTTCTACGGGATAATAATAAAAAACAAAAACTAACACTTCAGAATAAGACAAAACAGGGTTGGGGATTTAGCTCAGTGGTAGAGCGCTTAAGGCCCTGGGTTCGGTCCTCAGCTCTGAAAAAAAAAAAAGAATAAGCCAAAACAAACAGAAGGAAAGAGCCCAAGAAAAGGCATAAGAAACAGATACAAACTCAGAGACCCACTTGTGCACACACTTAGGAATCCCATAAAAACACTAAACTGGAGGCCATAATATTATATGCAGAGGACCTGTAGGGTAAAAAGAAAGAAGAAAAAACCCATATAAATAAAATTTAAAGGCCACACCTTTAATCCCAGCACTTGGGAGGCAGAGGCAATCAGATCTCTGAGTTCGAGGCCAGCCTGGTATACAGAGTGAGTTACAGGATAGCTAGGGGCTACACAGAGAAACCCTGTCCCCCCAAAAAAACCAGAAAAAACAAAAGCTTCTACAGGACATTGAGGCAAGGAACCTCCAAAGATGCCAGTCAGTAGTTCATTTTCTGTTGGCCATCTACTCCTGAGCAAGCAGCTTACTCATAAGAGTAGTTTGTTTCCCTAGTGAGACTCCATTTGGAGAAAACTAGATTTTCATTTGTAAGTTTATATTAATTAGAGATGGCTTAAGGGCTAGGGATTGGAGGCATGGGTCCACATTTCCTTCCCCATGAAGCCATCTAGTGCACACCAATATAGGCCCTGAGTATGGCGCATCCCTCTCTGTGAGTTCCTGTGTGTATTGATCCTGTTGATTTAGGTAGAGGGCCCTTTTCCTTGGTGTTCTCCATCCACTCTGACTGTTTCTCGCTCTTTCTGCCTCCTCTTCCACAGGGTTCCCTGAGACCTGAGGGAAGGATATGGTGGAGACATCTCATTAGGGCTGTGTTCCAAGCTCTCACTCTCGGTATAATGTCTGGCTGTGGGTCTCTATATTTGTTCCCATCTGTTTCTGGAGAAAACTGATGGCTAAGCAAGGTACCACTGATTTATGAGTATAGCAGAAGTCATTAGGAGTCATTTTGTTGCTACTTTCTTTTAAGAACAGTAGTATTTGGTTTTCCCCTAAGTCCCTGGGCTGTCTGGTATCTGGTTCTTGGTCACCCAATGTCAGTATGAGTTCTATCTCATGGAGTGGGCCTTAAGTCAGACATACTGCTTGGTTGGTTACTCTCACAAGTTTTATGCAGCCATTGCCCTAGCATATCTTACTGGAAGGACACCATTGTAGATCAAAGAGTTTGTGGCTAGCTTAGTGTTTATGTTTCTCCTCTGGTAGCATGCAGCATACCTTCCTATACCAAAGACACTTGAACATAGGAGAGAAGGCCCCGTTGTCAGCTCGACCTGCCCATGTAGTTGTATAGGTGTTGTCTTCAGTAAAAGGGCCTTGCTGTCAGTTTGTGAAAGCAGCCTATAGTCTTGGCATCAGCCTGGGTTGTTTGGGAGTTTTCATGGGACCCCTTTAGCCAACAACTCAATTAGTTGTAACCCAGTCCTGGTACTGGAAGCTTCATTTGGTAATGAGATGTCTTGTTGGGACTGTCTCCCCTGTTATTTGGCAATTTCATTTTAGTTGCCTTCCTATAAGTATATATTTTAGGAAGCTTCTAAAATATATTAGGTTTCCATACTACCTCTCAAACGTCCTTTAATTTTTAGCTGTATCTCTCTATTCCCCCTCCCGTGTTCCTCTCTTCTTCCCTTTCCCTCCCCACTTAATACTCTTGTTCCAGTCTCCACCCCCATCCATCCATAACTATACTCTATTTCCTTTTCCTAATGAGACCTATCTGTACCCCTACAACCTTACTCTAAACCTAACATCTGTGGTTCTACGGATTGTAGCTTGATTATCATTGACATAACAGGTAATATCCTTATATAATTGAATACATGTCATGTGACCTTTTTTGGTATTACATTCTCTCTACCACTTTTCTGATGATTCCTTTGAGGTCTTTTCCCTTTTTTGTTTTTGTTTATTTTGCTTTTTTCGAGACAGGGTGTCTCTGTGCAGCAGACCCTGCTGCTGTCCAACTTACAGAGATCCACTTGCCTCTGTCACCTAAGCACTAGGATCAAAGGTATGCACTACCACCATCACCCAGTGAGGTCTTTTTTCCTTCATCTTCCATTTTGGATGGTACTGTGAGAAAATTACCTAGCACCACAGTGGCTTGTACATTAGGAAGGATTTACCAAGGAGACTATGAAGAAATAGAAAAGTATGTCATAATTTAGATACCAAAGTGCAGCCTTGATATTCATGAGACACTGTCTAGAAAAACAAAAAACAAAACAAAACAAAACAAAACAAAAAGGCCATCAAGAACCTAATAATGCAAGCAAAAATAAAATTTTCTTATAGTTGTATATTTTGTAAAATAGAACACTTTACGTATTTTATGTGGAATATATGAGAAATTAATGTTCTACATTTAAAAGAAAACTATTTGCTCCAAAAGATCTAGTATTCTGCCTTGGCATTAATGCTGTGTGGAACTATAAGAAAGCAAGACACTTCACTATATTGTCAATGGGAATGTTGTGTGATGAACATATGGAAGGGGATTTAGCAAAACTGAAAACTCACTTTCTGTTGACTGCACAGCCTTCCTTCTAGAAATGAACCTCAAAGATGCAAATAAAGTGTAGAATGATGCTCCATTGTTAATAATGATTGTCATTGAACAGATAGTAAAAAAAAAAATGAAAGATCCATATAGACCAGTGGTTCTTAAACTTCCTAATGCTGGAACCCTTGAATACAGTTTCTCATGTTGTGATGACCTCCCCCACACCATGAAACTACTTTTGTTGCTACTTTATAACTATAATTTTGCTATTGTTATATATCATAATGTAAATATCTGATATGCAGGTATTTTAATTATTACAAATTGAACATAAAGCATAGTGATTAATCACAAAACAATATGTAATTATAGATTGTGAAATATTTATTTCTAATTACAAATAAATGAAATTTTGTCTTGAAGCATGATATAGCATGAGTAACAGTCTTAACATCACAAAAGTGAATTACATTGCTACATTTTGTGACAGTATGAGTAAAAACCCAACATCAGTGAGAAGGTTGAGATTGCTTCTTCTCACCAGACCAGAAATTCTCAGGGCAGTCTTTGCAAGAGAACAGTGAAGATCATCTTCCACAAAAAGTCTCCCACTGTATTTAGACTTGCTAACCAACAAACTGGAAATCCCTATTTCACAAAGATACGTTGTTGGAAATGGAAGAAGATGAAACACAGCCTCAGACGGAACAGGATATGACTGCAAACACTTGGTCCAGAATTTTGTAACTGGCATTGTAGAGATAGTAGTTCTTACTGGATAACTGTTGATAAGTTCAGTGAACTCCTTATTGTCTCAGGAACATCTTCAACCTTGACTGTGAATGGGCTTCTGGAAAATGCAGTGAAATTTCATCTGCAAGCATGTGCAAGTGTTCCTTCACAGAAATTTTATCATCATAATCCTTTCATGTGATTCAGTTCCTCAAAGAAAGTAGATAAGGTAGACAGTGTGTAAATTTTATTTTCATCCATTTTTATTTTATTTTTGCCAAAACCAAAGTGTCATTTGCAATGATATCTTTTCAGACAAATTGAGACATGTTACATTTGGTCATTACAATGATAAATTTAACTCATTCCAAAAAAAAAAAAAAAAAAAAAATAGGTAAGATCTCTTGGGAAAAGGTTTGTGGTGTTTGCACAGATGATGCTCCAGCTATGCTAGGATGTTGATCGGGACTTCAATGTTGGCACTCAATGAGTCACCAAAACTCGTCAGAACTCACTTTATGAGTCACTTGCAAATATTAGCAGTGAATCCAATGCCACAAGACTTACAGGAAGTCATGAAAAACGTCGTAAGTTCTGTCCTTTTTTTAAAGGCAAATACTTTAAAAGGTTGACTGTTATTGCAACTGTACAATGAGTTGAATGCACTGAAGAAAGCTCTGCTATTTCACATTGAAGTGAGATGGTTATTAAGGAAAAGTTTTAAAATGTGTTTTTGAGCTTCTTGATGAACTCAAAACATTTTTTAATCAGTTCAAAGAACTTTCCAGAAGTGAATTACAGCCAGATGATAAAAAATGAATTGCAGCCAGATGGTGGTGCTGTACCCTTTAATCCCAGCATTCAGTGGGCAGAGGCAGGAGGATCTCTGAGTTCGAGGCCAGCCTGGTCTACAGAGTTCCAGGACAACATAGACATACCCTGTTGTTTTGGTTTTTTTGGTGTTTTTTTTTGGTTTGTTTGTTTTGTTTTGTTTTGTTTTGTTTTTGGTGTGGGGTGGAGTAAATTGGAGAAAACAGCTCATTCAAGATGGTAAAGATGTCGACCAAGTAAGCAGATAGTGACCTTAGATAAGGAAATTGTACTCAATCGCACAACAAATTTGTCTCCAATCATAACTCAGTGTTTTTGGCTGCTGGCACAGTAAATCCTCAGCAGTGGATAAGGTTTCCTAACTGGTGATTCTGAGTGCCGCCAAAAAAACGAAGCTTCAACGTGGTTGTGGTATCTGTCGCCAGTGTCAAGTCTGACTTTCTTGAGTCCTTCAGCTTTGTTGCTAAAATAATTGGTATCCTTGCCATCAGAGCTCGGATGTTTGCTATCAAAATGGTGTTTCAGTTTGTTTGGCTTCCTAGATTTGACTGATAGAACTTCACAACAGGTACCATATTGTGATTTCTCAATTTCTGCTGTAATTGTTGAGGTAAAACCATACTGTAAAAAATCCTCACTCTGTCTTTTCTTTTTTTGGTTTTTTTCGAGACAGGGTTTCTCTGTGTAGTTTTGGTGCCTGTCCTAGATCTCACTCTGTAGACTTGGCTGGCCTAGAACTCTCAGAGATCCGCCCGGCTCTGCCTCCCACGTGCTTAAAGGGATTAAAGGCGTGCGCCACCACTGCCCGGCTGTTTTCTTTTCTTAGTGTTCTACTCTACATGGCCCATTGTGATGGGATGATTTTCTAGTGAAAATAATATATAACAATAGTTTTAATAATACAAAAGGTGATACCTGGCATAGTTCAGTCAATACAATTCATTAAAGTTTCCTATGATTTACTGTTCTCTGTTGGATTTTTTTTTTTACATACCTGCTAGTATCAAAAGGTAGTAGTATTCCTATCACATCAACCACAGCTGAATATAAATTGATTAGCATCTGCATCCAAATTAAGTTCCCATGGTGTGTGTGTGTATGTTTCAGTAGTTAATAGCTTTACATTTACCCAGTAATTACTATTTATGAAGTGTCATTTTACCTCCCAAACTGCTGCTTTCAACACAGTAGTTGCTCTCTACACATGTGTGACTGGTTTGAATAAGTATATTATGGCACCAACCCTGTCACATACACCTTTATTTGTTTGGGTATGTGTGATGGAGTTGGCTCAATGATGTCATCATGCTGGGTATTTGTATATGGGCATATCTGCATGTGGGCGGACCTCCTGGAAGTAGATAGAGGAGCAGTGTCTAGTTCCTAAGACCATCCCGAAATTGTGTATTCTGATTGTCTTAGGTCTGTGAAAGAGTCATTTGACCCCCAAAGGGTTTGCAGCCTGCAGGTTGAGAACTACTGCTGTAGACTCTTACAGAGTGAATTCTAAGCTGTGGTAATGTAGTAAGTGGAAATAGCAAGGCACAAGAAGATCTGTACTACTCAATGTCTTTTATGAAAGGTATGATGACATTGTGTGTTTGTGTGTTTCTTAGCCCTATCTGCTGGAAAGAGTTAGTAACAAAAGAAATAGAGAAAATATATCCTTGTGTTTCAAGAGGAAGCTACCAGTAGGGGTATAAGAACAGAAGGAATTAAGGATGAAATGCAGTGTGTCACAGTATTGATTCTACCAGGCAGGAGTCAGCGAGATGGCTCAGTGGGTCAAGGCACAGTCTGCAGACCTGAGTTTGATGCTTGGAATCCACATAAAGATGGAAGGAGGGAGCTAATGGCATCAAAGGTGTTCTCCAGCCTCCACATGCACACCCATGGCACAAGTCAAATTTAAAAATACAACCAATGGACATTGTTACAGATTGTTTTACCAACATGTAAAGAACTCTTTTAGAGTGATTTTAAATTACTGTTTACTGTGTTTTTCTAGTATATGGTACCTAAGCACAAAATAACATCTTGTAGTTTGTTTAGTGATTATTCAACATTACTACTAATGGTTATTTGAAACTATTTAGGCTTCATGTGTCATAAAGCATATAGAGAATTAGGTTAATGTTGCTTGGCGAGGAATTCTGAGGGTAGTGGAAGTCCCAGGGTGGAAGCTTGCAGTGAGTTGGATAAGGAATAGTGCTAGAACTTCAGATTTCAGGAAATGTGCTGACTAGAAAAGAAAAGGTCTACACCTTATAAACTGCCTGATAGTGAACCTCTTGGAAGAGATTTGTATTTCTGTTAGAAAGCTTGGCACTAACTTGGTAATTATAGAATCTATAAGCAACTTTTATCCAGTTTGGTTGCTGTTCCTCCCTAGCTTCCAGCTTCAGGCAGTCCTGCTGGGTTCGCCTCCCAGGTGCCGGGGTTACAGAGGTGCTCTGCCATGGCTGTCTTATGCAGCATGCTTTTTGGTGCTGATACAGGGGAAATCAGGGTCTCTATTTGGGATTCCTGGACTCATTAATAAATAAATTTAAGAATGGACTCAGATGGAAGTACAAGGACAGCTTTGTTAGCGTTTTTAAGAGAAAAACCACAAGGCAGGGAAACGGTAAAACCTCACCTGTTGCCTGGAGGAGGGATGAGGAAAAGGCCATGCCATTTAAACTGGCAGAGGCCAGGTGTAAGGCTGGCCATCGGACGCAATGTGAGTTGGGAAGCTTGGTAAAGAAATCCAGTATGTTTCAGGAGTGAGGGGAGCCCAAAGTGTTAAGGAAAGCATGCTTAGAAAAGAGAAGAAAAGGAAAAGCTACACTTCTCTGAGTAATTCAAGAGCAGGCAGATTTATGATCTTCACCCTCAAATGGTTGTAGTTTTGCACTAGAGGCAGGGATTCTTTGAAGGAAAATTCCAGTATCTCATTAAATTTCACGTATCTCTTTAGCATGGCTTAAGGTGATCCCATCTTCCTAGGAGTGGTTCCTTAGCCAAAGTGATTAAACCAGCCCAACTGGAATATTAGTTCTACACCCAGGCCAGAGATTCAGTAGTGTTGAGATGGAATCCAGGGTCTTTCTTGTACATGCTGAACTATGGTCCCAGCAACTTTGTGAGGGGGGGGCTGTGGGGGGCGCCAGAGGAGAGAATGGTGCTGGGAATTGAACTTAAAGCCTCATTCAAGATATAATAAGTGTGCACTGTGTTCTCAGCTCCCTAGCAAGATCTTTTCAGTGCAGATGCAGGCAGCTCTTCCAAGGGAATTAGGGTCTCCTTTTGCTGGTTCTTAGTCTCAAATCGATTTAAATATATATATATATATATATATATATATATATATATATTTTTTTTTTATCATTCTCAGAAGGGAGCTCAAAGCAGGCAAACCAGCAGCTGCTGGGAGGAGGTAGATGAATAAGAGGGGGAAGTCCGTGCTTTTTGAGGTAGGAAGGACAAGAATGGAGGACTACAAAAAAACTGTATGAGGGAAGGGTGGTGCTGATGGTGGTATGAGAATGCCAGGTGTCAGATCAACAGGCTTTGGATTTGGGTCAGTATGGGAAAAGGGAAGATAGAGAGTGGGAAAAGAAAAATATATGCTTTTCTTTAACTCAGGCAGGTTTAGGGAAATGATACATGTGAGATAGTTGTTAACAATCATGTTAATTAAGCCAGTAAGAGCCTTTTAATAATAGCCAGACCAAGAGTAGGCTGACACTTCTAAAATGTTTCTTGGTGCTCCTAAGTCCAGGGGTGTCCCATTTTTAAAGACAAAATCCACAATGACATCAGTGTTCTTAGAGGGGTTAGAATAACCTAGTAACATCTGTCTTTTTGCAGAGCTAAGCAGTATTTTCCAGACACAACACAATTTTTATTTGCACTTCCTCTAGTTATAGTTTGTTTTAGCTTGCATAAACATTAATTATTTTGGTTAATGCATCTGGATCATGCATGGTCAGGGTCATTGATAGTCCCAAAGCATTGTCAAGGGGGATGTGGCTATTAGGGTAGGGGATGTCTAGGCCAACACAGTGAAGTTAGGACAAGATGACATTACCTTAGTTAGTTCACTTATAAGTGAAGATCTATAAACAGTTGCCTCTAAAGGTTTCTGAGATCAAAGCACATTGCCTCATTAAAAAAACATTACACTTATTTTTGTGTATGGAGGTCAACACATGCATATAGAGGTCAGGGGGATAACCTGTGGGTTCTCTCCTTCCACCATGTGGATACAGGGGATCAAACTCGGGTCATTGGGCTTGGTAGCAAGTGCCTTTACTCACTGAACCAACCATCTTTCTGACCCCCTCCTATCTTTTTCATATGTATCAGCCTTCTTGAGGCTTGTTCTCCTGTGATTGATAGGCCTATTTGGATTACTCTGTTTTTCTTTGTAACAAGCTGCCAGCAGATGACCTGGTCCTCTCTCTTAGAAACTCTGTCCCCTCTTCTCAAGCTTTCCCTGAATCTTAGTTGTAGGGATTATGTAATAGATCTATCAATTGCTGTTAGGCCCATTTGGATTACTCTTAAAGGAAGAGGCAGTTGTATGTATTTGTAGTCTCTTTTGGGCAGTTTAAAGTGCCAGTTTCCATCTTACAAAGAGTTCAGATTCTAGTCTCTCTTTTCCTATCTCCTTCTCTTCTCCCACCTTCCCCCTCCCACCCCTCTCTCAACAAGGTTTCAACTATGTTACTCTGGCTGGCCTTAAACTCACCAAGATCATCTGCCTCTGACCTACAAATGAATGTTTTGAAAAGATGCTAAAGTTTAATAAATGCATCCATTAAAATCTACTATGTCAATAAAACTACTTTCTACCTTTTGAGCAGCAATCCAAAAGTTTGTCAACATGCTCTCAGACTTTGTGAAACTAGATAGCATACATTTATACTGAGGGTCTATTTGACAGTCTTTGAAATGACTGTTGGTGACCCTTTTATCTTTTGACCCATAAACCCACTTCTAGGAGTCTATTTTAAAAGCACTTCTGCCGTGAGTCTAAAGTGATATGTAGACACTCATTGTGTCATCTCTAATACAAAAAATAAAAGTAAGCCATTAGAGGAGATATATGCTGTATAACCCAGATCTAATCACCTGATGTGAGTGTGTGGGAGGGGATAACAACATCAGACAGATCTATTGTATGTTTACTGATAGGAAATGAATCACCATAATAAGTGAACAGGAGTAAGCTGCAGTGTAGATATACAGTAGGTAGCTGTTTTTTGTGTAAGAAAAATACTTCTACAAAACAAAATACTAGGTATTAGATAAACTAGAAAATGTTTAACAGAAGCTTATTCTTTCTTATGAATGCATGGCCTTAGCTTGGGTTATTTCTTGTCAACTTTTCTTAAATTAGCCCAGCTTATCTTTTGCCTCTGGGCCTTTTCTCCTTTTCTTAATTTTTTTTTAAGATTTATTTATTTATTATGTATATAGAAGAGAGGGTGCCAGATCTCATTACAGATGGTGGTGAGCCACCGTGTGGTTGCTGGGAATTGAACTCAGGACCTCTGGAAGAGCAGTCGGTGCTCTTAACCTCTGAGCCATCTCTCCAGCCCTTTTCTTACTTCTGTTTATCTTACTCTGACTCTGTGGCTGGCTGTGTGACTGTGCAGCTGACCCCTTGTGTCCTCCTCTCCTCTTGCTCCTTCTTTTCTTCCCAGATTCCTCCTCCTATTTATTCTCTCTGCCTGCCAGCCCTGCCTATCCTTTCTCCTGTCTAGATATTGGCCATTCAGCTCTTTACTAGACTATCAGGTGGTTTAGACAGGCACAGTAACACAGCTTCAGAGTTAAACAAATACAACACATTAAAAGAATGCAACACAACTTTGCATCATTAAACAGATGTTCCACAGCATAAACAAATGTAACACATCTTCATTTAATATTCCACAACAGTAAGGGGATGAAATAGTGATAAGGAAAGAAGTTAGACTTGTGACTTTAGGCAAATGTTGTACACATTCACACACATCTTTTTTAAATCAACATAAAAAGTAAAGTCTAAAAGGAAGTGATTTTAATAACCTTAAAGTTTGCTAGGTTGGTAACACATCATTGAGTTTCATTATCAAGTCTGTCATATCAAGACTGACTTATAGTAATTTTCAAGTAGTACATTTTATACAATATTTAATAATATATCTGCCTAGTTTAGGATCTCCTTTGTTTTTATATTTTTTCTTTCTTTTCTTTGTGTGTGCGTGCACTCGACAGTCTCCTATAGCCTAGGCTAGCCTTGAATTCTAGATCCTCCTTCCTCTACCTCCTGATTGCTGGGATTATAGGTATATGCTACTATGCCAGGCTGACTGGGTGTTTTTGGTTTTTGTTTGTTTGGTTTTGTGGTGCTAGTTGGGGGAAAATAGCTTTCTCTTGTCTTCTTAAAAGTTCTTATTAATAAAAACAAACCTGGAGCAAGGTATTGGGGTGAATACTGGGATCAGAGAAGCAGAACAAGCCAGTTCCTCAGCTGATCCTGTTTCCTCAGACTGGAAACCTCTGAGTCCTCATATCCGAATGGATCTCAGCTGAACTGCTGCTCAAAAGCCTAAAAGCTTAACCAGCCAAAAGCTTATAGTTTCTGGTCTTCACGCTTTATATACCTTTCTGTTTTTGCCATCACTCCCTGGGATTAAAGGCTTACTTCTTGGGATTAAAGGTGTGTGTCACTATGCCTGGCTGTTTCCAATGTGGCCTTGAACACACAGAGATCCTCCTGGCTCTGCCTCCCGAGTGTTGGGATTAAAGGTGTGTGCTACCACTGCCTAACTTCTATGTCTAATATTGTGGCTGTTCTGTCTCTGACCCCAGATACATTTATTAGGGTGCACAATATTTTGGGGAACACAATAACACCACAGACACCCTTGGTGTAGCTAAGAGTCTTGTTTCTTCCTTTCTTTCATGATAATTCATTCCTTTTCTTTAGAGTCTTTTCTCTGTCTTTGATTCCAGTTTTAGCATATTAAGTATTTTTCATTCTACTTTGGATTCACTCATCTTGGAAACTTTTCAGGATTACTTCATTTCTACAAAATTTTTGCCCATCATATTTTCTTTCTGAGATTCTGATTAAAGACTTGTTCTTATTCTGTGTGTATATGTGTAGGAGCCAATGCTTTTAACTATTGAGCCATCACATGTTTTATTGTTCAGCATATGTTACATTTTCCCTTTTGTACTTAAATTTACATTCCAGTATTGGTGAGTGCTAATTAAATGTCATTTTATTAGGTTATTTGACTATTCGAGTCTTGTTACTAATTTTTTGCTCACTACTCTTGATCATTGAGAGAAGAGAATTGAAATCTCCAACTGTAATGCAAATTTCTTTTTCTTTTCAGCTGTGTCTATTTTTTTAATGTATTATGTTCTGTTAGTTAGGTGCATTGTATATTAAGATTGTAGATTCATGAAGAATCGACTTGTTTATGATTAAGCAGTACTTTCTGGTGATAACCCTTGTTGTATAGTCAGTCTGCTTTCTCTAGGTTTTTGTTTTTGTTTTCTCCTGTGAAACCTGGTTACTGTTTTAGCTTACTACATCTTCTGCTGCAGTTTTACTACTTAGTTAAGTCCAGTGAGACAGAACATATATCCAGGTTACATGTTGGAGGTTTATTACTGACAGTAGACATCAGAGGGTCAGGAGAAGCTAAGTATTCATTACCAACCAGCCCCTCAAGGTCTAGGAAAACTGTCCAAAGCAGATGAAGTCATGTTTATATACTGCATGTGAGGAACTACAGAAAGCAAGCAGCTACACTGGGTTATAACACAGTAGCAACAATATTCATTGGGCTTAAAGCATTGAAGGATATCCTGTTTCCAAGACAACAGGAACAGGGATCTGGCTGCTCAAGTCAGCTCCTCATTTCAAGATGTTGCATCCCTAACACTTAAGAACTACAAATGAGAAAGAAAGAAATGTCCCAAGTTCACCTGAATATCCTGATGAATGTATCTCTTGTGTGTGTGTGTGTGTGTGTGTGTGTGTGTGTGTGTGTGTGTGTTTAGCTCAGTGGTAGAGCGCTTGCCTAGCAAGCACAAGGCCCTGGGTTCAATCCTCAGCTCAAAAACAACAACAACAACAACAACAACAACAAAAAGTAGGTTTCTGGGCTAATAGTATGTAGTGTAGTAGCAGAGCAGTTGGATGGCATGTGTGAGGCCCTGGATTCAGTCCCCAGCATTTTAAGAAAATAACACAGGAGCTGGAGACAGAGCTCAGCAATGAACACTTGCTGCTCTTGCAGTTCCCAGCACACATCCATAGCTCACAACCATCTGTAAGATTGTATTACAGTAATATTATAGCAATCTTAGTTCATCTGAATATACTCTTGTGTGGTTAACAGCATGGTCTAGTTGCTTGACAATACATTTCTTACCATATCCTCATTATTAATTATATTTACTGTATGATATGAAATATCTTAGCTTTTTGTTAGGTTTTGTTTTGTTTGCTTATTTTTGTACTGAAAACATATGCTTTGGAAATAAAATTGCGAAGTACAAATTCGGGATCCTCACCAAGTTGGAGAGGATAACAGATGAGGCTATGCTGGCTCAAGCTTATTAGGAGTTATAATCAACAAAGAGGGTTAATCTACGTCTATATGGTCTGTAATATATGGCTTTAAAGCCAGTGCTGGGTTTGCTTTTGTTAATTGTTGTTTTTGTCCCATTTTGTGCTGGGTATCAAACCTAGGACCTTTTTGGCATGTTCTTCCACTAAGGTATGCCCCTAGCCTTAGTATCTGTCTATTTAAATGTTTATCAGGCAGGATTCGAATCACAACTTCCCCATGTAGAGTGCGTGACCATGAATAAGTCATAGTAACATTGAATGCACTAGAACAGATATGGTAAAGGGTATAGGTTCTTGGTCTCTTCCAGAACCAAATAAGAGCTCATACAGAAGCTTGCAAGTCTTTGAGTATGATGAGGCCTCTCTTCTTGGGGCTCAGAAGCTATTTATTTATTTGCTTCAGGAAAGAACTCAACTGATTGTCTTTGGCCCAGCTTCCTCTTTCGAGACATAGCTGCAGTGTTATAGCTCTGAAGGAAGGGAAAGGAATCCTGACTTGTCGGGAAGTCAGGCTATACCTACAGCTGTGAAGGGAGGTATCCTGGATACCCACAGCTGGGAGGAGAAAGGTTTCCTGGCTTGTCAAGAAGTCAGGCTATTATCAGATGCTGGGGTGCAATGGGGAGAATCCCCGCAGGATGTAACAATACAATGTTGCTCCTCCCAGAGCCATTACAGCTAAGCTCTGCTCCACCCCTCCTCTTAAGGGAGCTTCCCAACAGAGGTATCTGTTTCTTCTGCTCTGCTCCCCTAAGGGAACATCCCAGCAGAGGTATCCCTTTCTTCTCAGCTCCGGCCAAGATGTTACTTTTTCTGTGCTAAAGGGGAAACCCCTGCAGAAATGTAGCAATCTGTTCTCCCCCTTCCCCAAGAGAGCTTCCCAGCAGAAGTGTCCCTTTCTTCTTCTGCTCTGCTCCCAGAGGAGCTTCTTAGTAGAGATGCTACAGCAAAAGATCTTCCCAAAACTATTGTAGGAAAGAGATTTATTTGGGAAGGGGAAATCCATTAGAGTGGCTGCCTCTACCAGGATGGAGAAGGACAGCTGATAACTGAACAGGCAGAGGGGCTCATATAGGGCTTCTTAGAGGCAGACTCTTTCCAGGGGGAAGATTTGCATGGAGAGAATTGGTTAGAATTCGATCTCCTTGAGCTTTGACAAGCTCAGATTGGCTAGGTTTTATTCTCTGGGATTGGTTGGTTTTCCTGCCCCAGGACTGGTTGATTTATAGTGGGTCAGGGCCAGATTTGGCTCTGGTTTTAAGGCCAAACTGTTTATTTCACTGGCTCTTTTTAGCCTTTTGGCTCTAGTTTCAGGGCCAGGGTGGGTTCTTTGGCTGGCCCTTTTACCATACAATAGCCACTATCAGAATTACTTAGGTTTTTCTTCTCATTTTATTAGTTCTGTATGCTTTCTTGAAATTTTTTCATTTTGATTCAGCTGATTTGCTTATTTCATTTGTGTTTATTTAGTTCCTGTCCAGCTATTACTATTTCAGTGTGGTGCACAGGAACTTGTTGCTACTGTATAGTCATTTAGGCTGTTATAAAGGAAGGCCTTTTATGTAAAGTATGAGTTTCTCAATGATTTTTAATTGTGGATAACAGGTATGTATTTTGCACAAAGGGAGTTGTACATTTACTCAACAAATGTTTATTGAACACCATGTGCCAGGCCCATTTGTAAGGTGCTTTGGACTATCAGTGAACTAAACAGACTAAATACCTGTCTTTTTTTTTTTTTTTTAAGCTGAGGATTGAACCCAGGGCTTTGTGCTTGGTAGGCAAGCGCTTTACCACTGAGCTAAATCCCCAACCCATACCTCTGTCTTAATAGCAATTATATTCTGCTTGGGATTGCCAGGCACTAAAACAACATAGGATCAGGTGTAGGAAGATGGTTATGGGAGCACTTCACCCCTCTGGAAGTGGTGGGACCTAGGACAATAGAGCTGACAAATGAGGTGGACTAAAGTCTCATGCAATAGCCAGCTTTATTCAGAGGATCAGACAGTTTATATTCTGAGGGTTAACAAAGGTCGTGAGTAAAGTTCTCATGAGTTCAAGCTGTATACAATCACAAGGTCAAGCTGCACCTGTCAAAAACACGTTTTTCCATAGAGGTATATAAAGGATAGTTTAAACAGTTAATTGATTAACAACAGCAAGCAATAATGAGTGATCTGAAGAGAACTCACTCCTATCTGCTACACCTGGGAGGAGCACAAAAACACATTCCAAGAACAAGTTTTTTTTTTGTTTTTTTTTTTAAGACTGTTTCATGTTGAAACAATTGTAGACTCACAGGACATCACAGTATTATGTTTTACATAATGGTTATGTCTTCCATAACCATAATACAATATTAAAGTCAGAGAATTGACATTAGTATGATATTGTGTGTAGTTGTGTTCCATTTCCTCATATGTGTATAGATTTATGTAACCACTGTCAGTGCAGAATGATCACTCTTCTTTAAAAGAATTAGGAAATTGGACATGGTGGAACATGTCTGTTACCTCAAGACATGGGAGGTGAAGGCAGGAAAGTCAGGAGCTCAAGTTCATTCTCAGCTGCTTAGTGACTTCAAAGTCAGCCTGGAGAGAACCTGAGGGGAGGGTGGCTTTAGACCTGGCGTGGTGGCACTTGCCACCTTCAATCCTAACATTCTGGGAGGCATCTCTGAGTTTGAAGCCAGCCTAGCTATGCTGTGGGATGTCTTTCTGTATGCTGTGAATATATGCTGTTCCCATTGGTTAGTAAATAAAGCTGCATTGGCCTATGGCCAGGCAGGATGGAGCCAGGAGGGAAAATCCAGGAGAGACAGTGAGAGGAGAAAGAGTGGGAGGGGACACTGAACTGCCCTCCAGGAGCAACATATAGTGGACACCACGGGACACATGGCGGCGGTACATAGATAAATAGAAATGGGTTCATTGAAGATGAAAGAGCTAGCTAGCAAGAAGCCTGCCGTTGGCCATGCAGTCGGTAATTAATATAAGCCTCTGAATGATTATTTTGTAAAGGGCTACAGGACCTCTGGGCAGGTGGGACTGGAGGAACTTCTGCTACATAGCCTACCTATCAAGTTTCAGAACATAAGGTGACCCTTTCTCAAAAACCAAAATGAAAAAAGAATTATAAAACATCTCACACCTCAGGTAGAGCATGATGGAAACAGAGAAACAGTGTACATGATAAACCAGTGAGTTTAATTGTGGTTACTTACAGGAGCATGGGCTACACATGAAGAAAATGTCTCTTTCTCAACCACTGTTAACTGCTTATAATCTAAGGGAGAGGAGGGCCCTTGTCACACACATTTGAAGCAACCATTAACTGTCCAGCATTCTGGGGGTGGGGGCAGTGGTAGGGCCTCAAGAGCTCCTTCTTAGCAACCTTTAACTATGTAAGTTTTGGCTAATATTATATTTTAATCATATGTTTAATTAAGGGCTTCTTTTCCTAGATTCAGCAGAACAATTTTTTAATTACTTATTTCTTTCTATTTCTCACTGTGCAGTACTTGCTGGTCTGGAGCTTACTATGTAAACCAGGCTGGCCTTGAACTCACAGATCTGCTTGCCAACTGCTGGAATTTAAAGGCTAACACCACTATACCTGGACACTACCTGTATTTCTGAAAACATTTTTCCTTTTGATCTTGCTTTTTGTTTGTTGCTTAAGTTTTTTTCTTACTCTGAGTTCACAAGTAATTCTCTGTTGCTATGAGAATATTTGGTTAGGTTTTCCTTTTAAAAATACACACACACACACACACACACACACACACACACACACACACACCTACCTGAGATAGTCAATTTACATAGAGATGGTGGCACTCAGGAGGCTGAGGGAGGAGAATAAGGGATATAGCCACATAGATTTGGCTCTCAGTTTTATAGATTTCAGTCCATGGTAGATTGTCCTCATTGCCTTACACCTATGGTGGTAATATAGAACATCAGGGTGGAAATATGTAGCAGAATAAAAATCACTGATCTACCTCATCAGCAAGTGGGAATCAAGAGGAAGAAGTCAGGGTCATAAAACATCCTACAAGCTGGGCAGTGGTGGCACATGGCTTTAGTCCTAGCACTTGGGAGGCAGAGCCAGGTAGATCTCAGAGTTTGCGTCCAGCCTGGTCTACAGAGTGAGATAAAGGACAGGGACCAAAACTACACAGAGAAACCCTGCCCAGAAAATAAATGAACAAACAAGTAAATAAAACTTCCTACAAGGGCACTCTTCTAATGACTGTGACTTCCCACTAGGCCTTATCATGCAGTCTCACCACTTTCGTAGTTGTACTTTTGGGCAGCCGTTAGCTATCCAGCTACGGCAGATTTTTTTTATTACACTTTCATATGTGGTTGTGGAGGGGCCTGTTCCACATTGCATATGTGGAAGTCAGAGGATAACTTGGAGAAGGCAGTTCTTTCCATCTACTGTGTTGGTCCCAAGGATAAAATTCACGCTATCAGACTTGGTGACAAACATCTCTATCCACTTAGCCATCTTACCAGCCAAATTCTACAAGTGTCTTCTTTCTTTCTTTCTTTCTTCCTTCATTCCTTTCTTTTTTTTCATTTTTAAGAATAGGCCTCACTATGTAGACTAGGTGGTCTCACAGAGACCCATCTATCTCTGTCTCTCTAGTGCTGGTATAAAAGGTTTGTACCATTATGCCTGGCCAATTTTAAAGTTTTTAATCTACTCAGATAATTATTTTTGGGGTCAGGAAGAGTAGGGATTTAATTGTGTCCTCTTTCCTGAATGGATAGTAGTTGTTTTTAACAAAATCTCAGTTCGATTTTATCAGTAAAGACTCAGGGGAGCCAGATGCTGGGGTGAAAGCCCATTAGTGCAAGAGAGGCAGGGAAATACCCAGCTGACCTTCCTCCTAGCTACATCCCAGAAGCTTCCTCCTCCTCCTCCTCTACCATCTCAAACAAGATTCTCAAACTGAATGTACCTCCCTTCTGCTTTCTGGGCATCTATCAGCCCTTCTCTCCCTCTCCCTCTCTGTGTTTTTTCTTATGTTCACTTCCTGTCAACTGGTTGACAACCTCTTGACTTATGGCTGACTTTATTTAATCCTGTGTACAATATTCAAGCAGAAAGCTCTTGGATTAAATGTGTTGAGCCACATCACAACTAGAAACAGGTTTTTCCAATAAATAACAATCTCGGGGTTCACAGTGTGATCAAATATACTGCAACATTCTCCCTTCCCCCTCTTTTTGTCCAAATATAAAGGAAAGGTTTTAACTCTAACACAGTAAAACTATTTACCATAATGAAGCTATTTCTTCCAGGGTTTCCACCATGTCCAGCTTGGTTGTATTTGGCAGTCTTAGGATTAACAATTTTTGAGTTTAAAATTCTGTAATATATTCATCAGTCTCATATGAACACAGCAGTTTTTTTTATATAAGATCTTTATTGACAGGTAATTCACATAGTATACAATTTTCCTTTTTGCAAAATTTGATAGACTTTAGTCCAGCATCCTCATAGGCCCATGACACCATCACCACTTCATTTTTTTTTTTTTAGAACATCGCTGTCTTCAATTTTTTTCTTTTCCTTTTTTTTTCTTTTGAATGCTGAATGCCATTTGTTGAAGGAAGGAGGAGGTCTTAAATACTTAAATACAGGCTTACAGCACAATGGGAGAACCCTGAAGGGCAGAAGTTTGCTTCTGATGTTTTACAATTTTGCATCTAAGCTTTTAACACCCAATATGCTGGATATACAAACAAGGAGCTAACCTTAAGCATCCAGGAGGGTGGAATCTCGCAGGGAGTTAGCATAAGGAGGATATCAAGGTCAAAGTCAGCAAGCAAGGCAACAGTTAACCAAAATGGGGGCCAGGGCCCTACAGGTCTCTCCCTTTTACTTCTGACTTAGGTTGTGTGGGACCTCAGCAGGTCACCTTACCCGTCATGGAGACACCTGTCCTGGCCACACAGGCGTTCCATCTTAGGTTGGTGAGCGCCCCCCAGGAATTACCTGTCTCTGAATACTCATTATCATACAGGCTCAATCATGTGAGAGCTGCAGAGTTAACTGTTGCCAAAGATCTCTAAGTGGCACTGGGCTTGCAATCTGTGTGTTCGACACAGAAAAGACCAACAGAAGTCTTAACCCACCCATAGCCAGTAGGCTAAAGGCAACTGAACCATTCAACAAGCCTTACTGCAAATTGGAGTCCTTGTAAGATGGTATCCCAAAAGCAAATGGAAATTGAGTTTGTCAATTTATAACTTTCAAAGCCAATCAAAATGTATATAACTATGATTTAAATTTTTCATGCCCAATAGAATGAAAGATTAATTAACTATGGTAGCAACTTTTGCTGCCAGGGTCTCCACTGTGCTAGCTGTAGTAACCAGTTATGAAATGGCAATCCCAGAAACAGTAGTAGTGGTGGTCATCACTGTTATAGCAGCAACAACGGCAGCAGCGATGTCAAATTGTCTTCTGGAGCGTGTGGGTGTCCATTGGCATGGACACAACTCCAGGAACTGCCAAGGCCCATTTTTCTTGATCCCAGCATGACTTAAGCTGGCAGCTCTGCAAAAGAACAATTAAGAACCATAAAGAAAAACAGGCAGCTCACTAATGGTCTCATAATGGCTACTACATTCAGGCTCACAAATTTTAAGGTATCTTCAAAGGGGGCTAAATGAATTTCAGGAGGCAAAAAAATGTTGCACAGAGCCACTCCTGAGAAGTAGGTACTGCCCCAGCTTGAATAGGATTATGAGAATGAAAATGCTTAGCTGGCATGCTACTGTTAGTAAATGGAGGTTAGTGATCTTCAGGGTTATCCTTAATCTCCTAGGTGTCTGGGTGACACATTCTCAAACATACTTGAAAAAGCAGTTACCATACATTACCTTCTGGAGAATCCAACTGCATGGCTGCAGTTCCTAGGCTTATGTTAATGCTTGCCAATGTTGGCCATATTGGGCTCTCAATCTCCATTGGCATCGGAAGGGGAGAGTTTTTCATGAAGGCCCAATAGGTCTCTGCCATGTTGGACTTCAGCTGCAGCCACAGGGCACACACAGTGCTCAGAAACCCAATGAGGAATTTCATTGCCCTGAGGAAAGTCATAAGCAGAACCCTGGGCCCACACCAATACCAGATAGGGTCCCCTCCAAGTGTCAGTAGAAAGATCCTTCCATCGCTCCAGAGGGTGATTTGCAGCAGGAGCCCTCTAGTGCTTATCTGTAGTGGATACTCCAGCAGAATCCACCGATAAAAAATTTTAAATATATAAAACAAGGGAAAGAATAGAATATGGAGAGGAATGATAAGACCCTAGTTTTTTCCCCTTTTTGCCTTAGCAAAATATGTTTGTTTGTTTGTTTGTTTGTTTTTAATAGTTCAAATTTTTCTTTTTTTAGATTAAGTAATTTATTATTCTATTATCAGCTAGATACATTATAAATTCTTATCTTAATAGTGTAATGTTTCATTGAGGGTTGTTCAGTAATTGAGTAAAACCAAATCTTATTATAAGTTTCAGTCATCCTAGGGTCCCCCATGCCATATATATAGCCTTATGGTTCTGTGGGTTGCAGTCTGATTGTTCTTTGCTTTATATCTAGAATCCACTTATGAGTGAGTACATACCATGTTTGACTTCTGGGTTTGGGTTACCTCACTCAGGATGATTTTTTTTCTAGTTCCATCCATTTGCCTGCAAATTTCATGCTGTCATTGTTTTTCTCTGCTGCGTAGTACTCCACTGTGTATGTGTACCACATTTTCTTAATCCATTCTTCAGTTGATGGGCATCTAGGTTGTTTCCAGGTTCTGGCTATTACAAATAGTGCTGTTATGAACATAGTTGAGCATGTATCTTTGTGGTATGGTTGAGCATTCCTTGGGTATATGCCCAAGAGTGGTATGGCTGGGTCTTGAGGTAGTTCAATTTCCAATTTTCTGAGAAACAGCCATACTGACTTCCACAGTGGTTGTACAAATTTGCATTCCCACCAGCAGTGCAGGAGTGATCCCTTTGCTCTGCATCCTCTCCAACATTGACTGTCATTAGTGTTTTTGATCATAGCCATTCTGACAGGTATAATGTGGTATCTCAGAGTCGTTTTGCTTTGTATTTCTCTGATGATTAAGGATGTTGGGCATTTCTTAAATTTCTTTCAGCCATTTGTGATTCTTGTTTTTTGAATTCTCTGTTTAGCTCTTTAGCCCATTTTTTAATTGGATTGTTCGGTATTTTGATGTCTAATTTCTTGAGTTCTTTATATACTGTGGAGATCAATCCTCTGTCAGATGTGGGGTTGGTGAAGATCTTTTCCCATGCTGTAGGCTGTCTTTTTGTCTTATTGACCATATCTTTTACACTGCAAAAGCTTCTCAGTTTCAAGAAGTCCCATTTATTAATTGTTGTGTTCAGTGTTTGTGCTGTTGGTGTTCTATTTAGAAAGTGATCTCTGGTGCCAATGCGTTCAAGAGTACTTCCTACTTTCTTTTCTATTAAGTTTAGTATAACAGGATTTATGTTGAGGTCTTTGATCCACTTAGACTTGAGTTTTGTGCATGGTGACAGATATGGATCTATTTGTAATCTTTTACATATTGACATCCAGTTATGCCAGCACCATTTGTTGAAGGTGCTTTCTTTTTTCCATTGTATAGTTTTGGCTTCTTTGTCAAAAATCAGGCGTTCATATGTGTGTGGATTAATGTCAGGGTCTTCAATTCGATTCCATTGGTCCACATGTTGGTTTTTATACCAGTACCAGGCTGTTGTTATTACTATAGCTCTATGGTGATGCCTCCAAAGGTTGCTTTATCATACAGGATTCTTTTAGCTATCCTAGGTCTTTTGTCTTTCCATATGTAGTTGAGTATTTTTCTTTCAAATCTGTGAAGAATTGTTTTGGGATTTTGATGGGGATTCCTTTAAATCTGTAGATTGCTTTTGGTAAGATTGCCATTTTTACTATGTTAATCCTACTTATCCATGAGCATGGGAGATCCTTCCATTTTCTGGTATCTTCTTCAATTTCTTTCTTTAGAGATTTAAAGTTCTTATCAAAAAGGTCCTTCACTTGTTTAGTTAGTGTTATCCCAAGGTATTTGTGGCTATTGTAAAGGGTAATGTTTCTCTGACTTCTTTTTCAGCCCTTTTATCATTTGTGTATAGGAGGGCTACTGATTTTTTTGAGTTGATCTTGTATCCTGCCACTTTACTGAAGGAGTTTATCAGCTATAGGAGTTCCCTGGTAGAATATCTGGGGTCACTTATGTATATATAGTATCATATCATCTGCAAATAGGGAAAGTTTGACTTCTTCCTTTCCAATTTGTAGGCAACAGTATTAATGTCCTGAGAAGTTTGTAGTCCGAAACTGATCTTTGGATCATGGATTTCAGGCCACTCAGCTGGAGGTAGTAGGCAATACCACTTGGCCAATTTACTCTTTTTCTTGGGACATTGTCTCTTAATGATCTGTCCTTTTTCTTCAGATGTTTCACTTGTTCAATGGTCTGTGAACTCCTTAGTTGGATGCTTTTATTCTCCTGGAAAGATAAAAGGAAAACATCCCAACTCTAACTCTGGGGTTGGGGGTTCCTTTTGGGGCTAGTTTTATCTTTCCTAGGGCACAATATTTTTTGGCAACAGAAAAAGTATTATCTTTCAACTTAAAAAATTCTTTTGAGGTTTGGGGATTTAGCTCAGTGGTAGAGCCCTGGGTTCGATCCTCAGCTCGAAAAAAAAATTCTTTTGAAAATTTGAAGCTAAATATACCTTAGTATATATGGATAAACATACCTATATTCTCCTCTTTATAAGTTCAAGGTTTAAATGTATTTATTTTTAGATCACAAAGGACATTGGCAAATATTGGTGGACTATTTTTTGCTTTATGAAATGTCCCCAGTTGCCAATTCACCAATAAATATGATATTCATAATTAGCTATTATCTTGTTCAGTATTAGAGTTGCAAGCTTACTGGCAGTCACAAAAGCTGCTCTTTGTTCCTGTCCTCATTGGAAATTAGCTGCCCTTCTACTAATGCTGTAGAGAGTTTTTATAACAATGTGTAAATGTGGTATGTGATTTCTGTAGCATGAAAACATAACCAATTAGGAGCTATATCTGAGTTTTCTCCATGGGTAGTGGGAACAACTAATTTATAGAGGTCCATCTGTCTCTACTGGAATTAGAGGCATGGACTACCACCTCACCACTCAAATATTTAGTCTTATCTTCAAATCACTCCACCTCTTAGAGCTTTAGAAAACAAGTTTGAACTGTAGTAATCCTTTGAATTTACTTAAAATATTTTTAATACCAAACAACAAAAATACTATTTTTATTTAAAAAGAAAACTCCAAAGCTGATTCCAAGATGGTATGGACCATGTGGCAATCTACCTTAACATTCTAACATGGAATTAAGACACATGGTTTAAGAACTATTTCACTCCAGTAAAGCAAGTGTGCCTTTTATTTAAAAATATTATTATAATTTTATTTTTTCCATACTTGATCAGATGAAAGGCATTTGTTTGTCTTTATAAGTTAGTCTGGGTTGAATGACCAGGTTGTCTGATGAACTATCATCTCTCATTATTCAGGAGGTCTCTCCTATTTGAATCTAATCTTTGTCAATATCAATGATATCCATAGCTTTTCTTCTCCTGTGGAAACAAAGGCAAAACCTCTTTTCCAACCTAACACATATCCCAGTTTCCATTTTGAGGTTAAAACACCTTTAAAATATACAGACTGATTTAATTCATTTTTTTTTCTGCTATCCAATGTCTCTCTTTAGCTGTTGTTCCTTTCTCTTTAGCATTTAAAAAATTCAAAATTAATAAAACACTTGAGTGTGGTGATACTTTATTTGTAAAATGTGATTTTATTTGTATATTAATAAAGTTGCCTTGAGGTCAGAGCAAGCCATAGCAGAAGCTGGGTGGTGGTAGTGCACGCCTTTAATCCCAGCACTTGGGAGGCAGAGATAGGCAGGATCTCTGTGTTCAAGGATACAGCCAGCATGGCAACACATGCCTTTAATCTCAATACCAACCATAGAAGACCTGGAGGTCTGTACAAACAGGCAGTGACGAGGTCATTTGGCTGGGTTCACAACCAATGAAAAGGCAGATCAGAAAGTCTATATAAAAGACAGGACACAGGAAGTAGGTCTCTTGCAGAGAGGAAAGACAGAGCAACAGTGAAGGGTAAGGTTTTCAGCTCTCAGCTATTGCTCTGACCTCTTGGCTTTTAACTCTGCATTTGGCTCTGTGTTTCTTATTTAACAAGACAGTTACATCTACACTTGAGGGGGAATCCAATTAGTTCTTTTTATAAACTGAAGTCTCTTGCTTTGGGGATATTTGTTGTTAATTTCTGCCCCAAAAAATTACTGCAAGCTCTTTGCCAGTATTCATTTTCTGCCCATAATAAGGCAATTTCAGCATCAATAAAAGGTACAACAGTTTCTGCTGGGTCTGTTCCTGCTAATTGACGAAGTCTCATTTTTCCTTTCAGAATCAATTTAGAAACCTTTTCTACACAGGTCTTTATTTTTTTTTTTACTCTGTGTGCTAAAAATATCTATTCTAAAATACTATTTTCTCTCCGCATAAGAATTCCTGTCGGAGGGGCTGGAGAGATGGCTCAGCCGTTAAAAGCTAGGCTCACAACCAAAAATAAGAATTCCTGTCGGAGAATGAATAGAAGGTAAAGTAACTGAAATATGATCAAGCTTTGGATCCAAGTAATCCACATGTGCATCCTATAGTTTCTTTTCTACCAGATCCAATTCTTTCTCGGCCTCAGCTGACAGTTTTCTTGTACCATTTTAGTCATTTTCACCTTGTAAGGTTTGAAATAAATTATTCAGCTCTTGAGTAGTTAATCTAATTGTGGGCTATAGCCAGTTAATATCACCCCAAAAATTTTGAAAATCATTAAATCTCTCCTAATTTGTCCCTTCTGTATTCGAATTTTCTGCAAACCTATTTTATTTCCTAGGTAATTGATGGAACCTCCTCTTCGTATTTTCTCAGGAGCAATTTGTAATCTCCATCAAGACAAAAATTCTCTTCACTTCATTAAACTTTTTTCTAAGATATCGTATCTGAATCAGCCAGTAAGATACTGTCCATATGATGATAAATTTTAGGCTGAGGAAACTGTTTGCAAATTATTTCTAACAGCTGTTGTACAAAATATTGAGACAAAATGGGGCTGTTTAACATTCCTTATGGAGGAACTTTCCACTGATAACCTTTAACAGGTTGTACATTATTATAAATAGGCACTGTGAAGGTAAATTTTTATCCTTTTCTTGTAAAGGTATAGTAAAAAAGCAGTCTTTTAAATCAATCACTATAATAGACCACCCTTTAGGTAATAAAGAAGGGAAGGGAATTCCAGGATGTAAAGAGCTCATGGCTGAATCACCTTATCCATTGCTCTTAAATCTGTTAACATTCTCCATTTTTCCAGATTTCTTTTTAAATGACAAATGTAGGAGAATTCCAGGGACTAGTCAGTTCTTCATTTTGTTGAGCATTTAGCTGCTCCTGAACCAGCTGTTCTAGTACCTTTAATTTTTCTGAAAATGGTTAACTGACAAACCTGTAGGTAAAACAAAGGCCATTGTTTTACCTACAAGCTTGTCAGTTAAACATTTTAAAGGTAGGTCTGTTGGTACCTTTGAAAGCTCAGCAGCTGTTGTGCCCTGTTTATGTACAACCTGAGCAGTCTGTGGCTATTCTTGATAATTCCTCTTAATATTTTTTTAAAATTTATTCATTGTATATACAGTGATCCACGTGCATGTATATCTGCAAGCCAGAAGAAGGCATCAGATCTCACTGCCATGTGGGTGCTGGGAATTGAACTCAGGACCTCTGGAAGAGCAGTCAGTGCTCTTAACCTCTGAGTCATCTCTCCAACCTTCCTTTTAATATTTTTTTCAGAAGCATTCTTTTAGGGTTTGTTTCTGAGATTGGAGGAATGTTAATCCGTTTTTCCATTGCTGCAAGCAAACCATGTCCTCCATAAAGTCATAGCTATATTAGCCACATATGGCTTTAATTTTCTTATTTGTCCTTCTGGTCCTATACACTTGACCCATCATATTTTCTTTTACCTGAGATAAAATTCCAATCCCTAGAAGCTAAATATTTACCTCCTGAAGAAGTCAATCTGGAATCTGAGATACTGGTGAAAGCTTTGTTACTTAGCTGTTCCCATGTCTACTAAGCCTTCAGTTTCAATGCCATTTATTTGTATTTTTAGCTTTGATCTCTGATCGTTTATAGCACTTTGGCAAAATACTTGTTTTCTGGTCTCTCCTGAATTTTTTGTTTATTTAGAAGCTGTTCTGTCCTTGATTACCTCCAGAACAGTGTTGTTTTTAACAACAGGCATAAGTCTTTTTAATTGCTCTGTGGATGAGTTTCTCGGATGCTGGGAGGGAATGATTGAACCAAATTTGATATTGGGGCTCACAGGAGGCCCCTCAGGGCATTTCCTCAAAGGGTTACTTTGCTTGTCCTTTGTTGATCTGCATTTATTAGTCCAATGCTGGCCTCTGCCATACCTTTTACATACTCCAGAAGGTCAGGTCTTCTGCTTGAATTACTTCTGGATTAAACACTGTTTCTAGGAGCACCTTGCCTGTACTCCCTTTTCAGACGACCTGGTCTACCACATTTTGATTTTTCTTGATATTTTTAGAAAGCACTGCTCATATCCAGTTATCATGAGAAGTATGGGGTCCAATATCAACTGTATTTCTGACCCATTCTTCTATGGGTGCTGATCTTGTCTTTAAAGGCCTAACACCCTTTTGCAGTCTAAATTAGCATTTTCAAAACCCAAAGATTTGATTAATATTTGTATGGCTTCTGAATCTGATACTACTCTATTTACAGTTGAATTCATTTGTAAAGAATTAGTGAAGATTCTTTTGGGCCTTGTATAATTTTAGTATATTACTCAGACTTCTTTCCTGATTCTTAACATTGTCCCAAGCATTTAAAGTTGCTAAACAACATAGCACCGAGATGTGATCATCAAATTCAATCTGTCTTTGTAACTCAGCATATTGACCTTCACTAGAAACTGATCTTGGGAAGTATTGTTACCTTTAGCACCATTTCTTTGTTCTATGGCTCTAGCTTCCTCTTTGCACCATGTTTACCAGTGTAACTGAGGACCCCCTTCCAGTATCATTATTGTCATCATTGTTTCCAGTCTTAGGGGATAATTCTATTCTGAGTTGCCCATGAATTTAATCTCTCATTCACAGATGGTAAATGCATACTATATGAAACAACTGCTTCCTTAAATTTCCTTAAGTCTAATATTTCTATAGGATTCCTTTTAACTTCATAACCTTGTGGGTGCCTACCATCTGCTAGTCTTTCTTGTATAGTACCTGGATAAGCAAAGGTTGGTTTTCTAACAAACTTGGGCCACCCCTTTCAGTTTTATCATGTGATGGCATGGTAGGTTCTTTCTAAATTCCTCTGTGTCTGAGTATTTTTCTTATTTTCATTTGTACTGCAACCAAGGGCAACAGCAATAACATGTATTATTTGGGGAGTGTCTTGGATTCCCCTTAACGACAACTCAAAAACTGGGTTCTCATGCCTGGCATTGGAGTTTTGTTAGATAACCTATGACTCTTGTGGAAGAGCATAATCAGTTTAAATGGTAAAAATGTACATACATGTGTTTAAAGTTTTTATTTGCATCTGCCTAGGGTCAGCCTTAGATTCTCATGTGTGAAATTTCAGATGGATTTTTAAGAGATTTTTAAAATTTTTAAACTTATGTGTGTGAAGGTTTTGCCTACACATGTGTCTGTACACCACTTATGTGCAATTCCCTGGAACTGGGGATCTCAGATGGTTGTGAGCTGCCATGTGGGTGCTGGGAATTGAACCTAGCTCCTCTGGAAGAGCAGTCAGCTCTTTAACTGCTGACCCATCTCTGCAACCCTAGGACTCTTGTTTTTTGTTGTCTGAATATACATAGATAAAATTGACCTTCGGATCCCTTTGTGTTTGTTTTTATGCATTTCACTGTACAAATATGTTTGTATCATTCACTTTTCTTGTTGCTGTGACAATGCCAGATGATTAAAGGGGAAAGAACATTTATTTAGGCTCATGGTTTCAGATGTTTCAGTCTTGCTCTGGTGACTCTGGACCTGTGGTGACATAGGGATCATTTAGAGGAGACTTTTCAGAAAGTAGTAGAGGGACTGGGGTCCAGATACAATCAAGACATGTATCCACTAACCTATTTCTTTTAATTTCCCAAACACCCAAAAATAGCGCTGCCAGCTAAGCCTGTAGGGGGCATTTCACATTCAAACCATGAGTATCTGAAAATCTTGGATTTTTCTTAAGTCTATATTAGATCAGTGCATTGTATGTATTATATTTATCTATGAGAAAAGACTTTCCCCCATAGAAACAGTTTGCATCTGTTCAAGGAAAACACAAAATAATGTGGAAGCTTAAACAGAGATGATTGTAATTCTTCCAGAAATTCTGATTCTGTAAGTCTGGAGAGATCCAGAGTTCCTTGTTCTGTAGAAAACATATGTGACATTAGGGTGCAGGGATGACCCATCAAATACACAAAGAACACAAACTACATTGGTTTGCAAAACAGTGATAGAGAGGTTGCTGATCAGTTTAAAAAAAAAAAAAAGCCATTGAGCATACCAGTTAAAATTAAAAGGGCTTTTGCAACATTTAGCGTATTTAGTATATATAGTATACACACACACACACACACAAATCCCTTATGAATTTAGAAAGCAAATATGAACTTTAAAATACTAGGAATAAATTCCCCATCAGTTACAGTTTAAATGAGATGTGGTGGTCCCAGTATATTAAACTTCAAATTCAATTTTGTCTTTCCCAGTTGGAGTCATTCGATGCCCTGTCTGCAGTCAAGAATGTGCTGAAAGACACATCATAGACAACTTTTTTGTGAAGGACACCACTGAGGTTCCCAGTAGTACAGTAGAAAAGTCTAATCAGGTAAGTGTAAATTCAAGCCTTCACTACCTATGATGAAGCAGCTTAAATGCTAGAGGAGTCTATAGAAAAAGCCAAACTTTAGAACACTAATAGACAAAAACTATATCTTTTTAAGTGTATGAACAATAGTGAATAGTACCAATATAGAACCCCATGATTTTTATCATATTTCTGTATGCTACAGAGAAACCTTTTGCTATATTTAGCATATTTAATTTCTTTGTACTGAGTTGTTGGGTGTTGAAATTATTACTTTAATCTTTTTTTTTCTTTTTGAAAAGATTTATTTTTCTGTGTATTGGTGTTTGCCTGCATTCCAGTAAGCATACTACATGTGTGCAGTGCCGTGTATGCATATGGTGCAGATGTCTGTGCACACTTGATGGCTATAATAAAATTAGAGGACAACTTAATGAAGTTGTTTTCTCCTTTGGTTTTTATGTGTAGTCTGGGAATCTATCTTAGGTCACCAGGCTTGCAGTGTCGGACAGGAAACAACTCTACATGCTGAGCTCTCTCTCATACCCAGAGGTTTCTATGTTTAAGAAAGTCAGTCTTGTGTTTATGGTATCGCTCGAAAGCTTTGGTCAGTAGCACTGTCCAAGGTGCTGAATTCTGATGTGCACCATCTTCTCTTTCACTCCTTTCAGCTTCAGTGTAGATCCTTATCCATAGGGAGAATCTATGGTCTTCTATCACCCTGTTAAGGTGAATTTCCTGACATGTACCAAGTATAGGAAACGTGGACATGTGAGTTTAATTTATTAGTGTCTCCTAGATGGTTTCTTTTATTTATAACAGAAGATCCAGGAAAGAACTAAATCTAATTCTAGTTCTAGTTAGGAAATAATTGTTAATTTTGTCTGTTGGGAATTCTTTTTTTATCTGTGACTAGTTTCTGTGCTCCCCCCACCCTTTCATTTTCAACTTTCTTATTTCTGAGGTATAACTACAGGGATTTAGGGTTTACTTTATTTATAAAAAACTCAATTGATAATAATTAAAATTCTGTTGTTTTAACAGTATCCACATTGCTCCCCAAAGGCCACATTGGGTTTGCTGCAGGGGATAAATAAACTATCTCCTTGTGAAACCAGCTTTACCTAATGGACTTGGCTGTGGGTTTACTTTAGGTGTAGTGTGTAGATGGCAGGAGACCCTGGGCTCATTGGCCTGCTCTAAGGATAAAAATATAGAAACTGATTTTGGAGACTATGAGTTGATTGTTTTTCTAGGCCTGTCAGTGGCACTTACTTCCTACCTTGCTGAGTGTTTTGTTTGTAATAGACTCCTGCCATGCAGTCCAGGGTGGCCTTGAACTCACAGTCCTCTTGCTTCCCTCCCAGGATTACAGGTATTACCACATCTTGCTCCTATTTGCATTTTATTTTTTGTTTCATTTACCAGAGATCTGGAGTGGTACATATTAGACATTCCTCATTCTTTTTTGTAGCATACAGTGGAAGATTAGAAATTTAAATGGTATCCTTATAGACACAATCATTGAACTCAAGAGGATATCCCTAGAGCTAGCAAAAAACCAGAGGAAGAGAAGTGGCAGATGGGATCCAGAGTGACATTGAGAAAGCAAGGAGGATTGGCAGATTGTACAAGTAATTACTAACATTGTGAAGCATTTATCAACAGTGTGAAAAAAGGTGAAGATGATAAGCCCTAAGAAAAGGCAGATTTTGGGTTCTTGCAAATAATGGATATTTGGAATTTGGCCACTATTGGGATTAACCCAAAGAGTCTATTTAATGGTCAGAGGAATTTATTTGGGGGATTAACTCACAAGACAGAATAAGGGAATTTCTCCCAGGACCCTGGAAGGGTGAGGCATGGTCCAACGCAGTTCTCCAGGGAGCTCTGTCCTGGTGTGTAGTAGCACCTCAAACCATGAGGTAGCAAAGTGAAGGGAGAGCCAGGTTCATACATCCTAGGTCTTTAGGGTCCCCAATGGCCACGTCCCAGGGCCATGTATCTCAAGGTCATAGACAGGTATAGCAGCTACCTACTACCTTACTAAGGGAGGTGGTTCAGGGCACAGCTCAAACAACCACCCACCATTGGCAACTTCTGAATTATGTGCATTTTTATTTCCAACTACAAAGATACTTAGTGTTATCACTATCTACACCATTATACCAGCTGGATACATACACTAAATACTGTATCTTCTTCACGTCCCATACCCAGTGCACTCTCTAAACTTATTTTACTTCCTAAATCTTCCATTCTGTTCTCATCTTCACTTATACTAACCCTCATTCAAATTACCTTGAGAATGCTTTGCACTTATCTATTTTGTTCTTTGCATTGCAGTAATAGTGATTTTACAAATGTAGGTCTATCCATGCCTTTCTTATTTAATCTTTCTTCAGACAAAGACCCCCTTTGTCATGTAGCCTTCCTTGACTCCAGCTCCTTCTCTTGCCTATCCCCCCCTTGATTCCTGTACTAAAATGCTGCTTGCTTGCTTTCAGTTCTTTAAGCCTGCCATGCTCTTCTTGCATTTTTGTTTGTGCTATTCTCTGACTAGAAGGCTTTTCATTTAGTAGCTTTCATAGTTTGGTGTTGATGAAGTCTTTTTTTAGGAAAAAGCTTTAACTGGGTAAATCCTGTGTCTCCATCATAAGCGCTGACAACTCTTTGTACATTTCCTTTTATTAGCACTACTTAACAGCTTGAGCAGAAGAATTCGGTAAAATCTGTATCATTACCCTCACTTTAATGATGAGTTCTGTGTCCTGCTCAGCACCATTGTTGCAGTTACAGCTTCTATTGCTTTGATAAAACACCATGACCCAGAGTAACTTGGTGAGAAAGGGTTTATTTCCACTTGAAATTCTGCAACACAGATCATTATCAAAGGAAGTAGTAGCAGAAAATTCAAGGTTGGAACCTAGAGGCAGGGACTGAAGCAGAGGCCATGGAGGAATGCTACTTCCTGGCTTGCTCCCCGTGCCATGGCTTGCTCAGCTTGCTCATATAGCACAGAACCACCCACTCAGAGATTTCACTGCCCATAGTGAGTTGGTCCCTTCCCTACATTAATCCTTAATCAATACAACACCCCCACAGAATTGTCTGCAGGCTAATCCTTTTCCTTTCCTTTCCTTTCCTTTTCCTTTTCCTTTTCCTTTTCCTTTTCCTTTTCCTTTCCCTTTCCCTTTCCTTTCCTCTTTCCTTTCCTTTCCTCTTTCCTTTCCTTTCCTTCTTTTCATGTTTCATTTTATGTGTATAGGCACCTTGCCTGCATGCATGTCCATGTACCATATGCATGTAGCACCCACTCAAGTCAGAAGAGGGCACTGGATCCCCCCAGAACAACAAACAGCCCTAAATTGTCATGTGGGTGACATGAACCGAACCCAGGTTCTCTGGAACAGCAGCAGCCAACATTTCCAACCGCTGAACCATCTTTCCAGCCCTTCTATAGCTCAATCTCATGGAGGCATTTTCTCAATTAAGATTTCTTCTTCCTAGCCTGGAGACATGACTTAGTGGTTAAGAGCACTGATTGTTCTTCCAAAGACTTGGGTTCATTTTCCAGCATCCACATGGTGGTTCACTACCATTTGTAACTCCAGTTCCAGAGGATCAAATATCCTTTTCTGGACTCTCCAGGCATTGCATGTTTGTGCTACACAGATATAGTTGCAGGTAAAATATCAATATACATAAAAATAAATAAAATAAGTGACTTAAAATAGTCTCTCTTCCCAGATATGTCTAGGTTTGTATCAAGTTAACAGAAACCGTACAGCCCAACTATTAAGTTAATTAGTGGGATAACTTGAATTTGAACTTGTTCCTCTAAGAGGATTGTGTCGTAAGGACAGAGACTCTGTTTACTTTTCCTTATTATTGTATACTCAGGACCTAGCCTTGTGCTTGGAATGACTAGTATATTGAACTATGAAGTAAAATGTACTTAGAATTACTTTGAAAAAATACCAATTTTTACTTTATTTGTAAGAGTGTTTTGCCTGCATGTATGTATGCATATGTATAGCAAGCATGCCTGGTGCCCTCAGAGGCCAGAAGAGAGCATTGGATTCACTCACTGTAACTGGGTTTACAGATGGTTGTGAGCTGCCATTTGGGTGCCAGGAACAACCAAGTGTTGTCTACAACTGCGAACTGCTGAGCTATCTCTCCAATTCTTAATTTTTTTTAAGGTTTATTTTTGTTTTGTTTATTTTTATTTTGTGTGTATGGGTGTTTGTATGTATGTATATGTATGCACCATGTGTATTCCCGGTGTTCACAGAAGCCAGAAGAGGATGTCAGATCTCCTGAAACTGGAGTTACAGATGGTTGTAAGTGATCATATGGGTGCCTAGTATATCAGTCTTAAAGGCTAAGGAAACAATGTATTTAAATAATCTTTGTCCAGTCTGGTGTTGCATACCTTTAATCCTAGACCTCAGGAGGCAGAGATGGTCAGGTGTTATGACTTGAAGGCCAGCCTGGTCTAAATAGTGAGTCTCACGCTAGCCAGGGATACATAGTGAGACCTCGTCTGAAAGACCATTCTTACTCATAATATCTTCATTTTATATACATATAGTTTAATACATACTTTCAATTTAAACTTAGACTAATATAAGAAAACTGATAGTCTATTTGGTTGGTATTTTATTCTTTTTTATGATCAGGTATGTACGAGCTGTGAAGACAATGCAGAAGCTAATGGGTTTTGTGTAGAATGTGTTGAATGGCTCTGCAAAACATGTATTAGAGCTCACCAGAGGGTGAAGTTCACAAAAGACCACACAGTCCGGCAGAAAGAAGAAGTATCTCCAGGTAATGAATTCGTTTTCTACACTTCTCTCTCTCTGAACTGATTTTTACATTTCCTATACTGTCTTGTTTTGAAATAGCTATAAATATGACATGCATTTTAAAATAGCTTTTTAATACAAAGAAGTCAACATTCTAATTGAAATTGTACTTAGAGTTGCTGATAAGCATGAATTATATATTGAATCTTACCTTAATTTATATTCCCAGGTCTCCTGCTTCTGTAAATTCAATGTGGTATAAACAAACCAGAAAATCAAAAACAAAAAAACTTTGCTCTTGTTAATCCCACTGAGAGTCAAGACCATTACACCAAATTCTTTAGTCAAATTATGTGAGCTTTATTTCCTGGCAGACAGGGCTATCTTCCTAAAGTGGAGTTTGAGAAAGTAGCCTCGAACACAGAAGAAGGATAGGGTTATATAGCCCAAAAGACTGTGAGACCAAGGGGGTTTTCAAGGGTTGGGGAACTTTCAGAGGAATTTTGGTTTTGTAGGAACTTTGCTAAACATTTCAAAATTATTTGGCAGAACATCTAACCAGGTCCACCTTTAAGATGAGAGTCAAAGTCCATAGAACGGGGAGCATGTCAGATCCAGACACAGGTTAAAGCACGGTCAGTCTGAATTTTTCAGCCAACAGAAACGAACTTGTTTTGACCTGGAACAAAAAGGCTTCCATCCTGAAGATGGAGTCATGTTGTTCATCACAACTAATGAACCAGCTCTCTTCTCCAGCCCCATTTAGCATAATTTTTTAAGAGCTCATATATATTATTGTTCTTTTGCTTAAGATTTGTTTTCCTACTGTTTGTTTTTGAGTCATCCAGTGTGTGTGCCTCCTTTATGTTCTAAATTTTGCTAAGTACTAGAAATAAAAATGACAGATGCCTCATGTACAATAAGAGTATATAATAATGTAAATAAATAAATAACCTTAGTTGGGCCCACTAAATTCTGTTAGAATACTTACGAAGAGTACCAACCTCAGATTTAAGGATTTAGGTTGGAGACCAAATAACTCTAGCTACAGAAACTGATGAGTTGCTTGAAGTGTTGACCGTGAACCTTTCTCCATCAGATCTTGGCAGTCTGGATGTTGGTATAGAAAATTGGACATGTATAGGGTTGAGTTGTTAGCTGGACAGATCTTATGGAAATGCAACAGCATAAGAGATTCGTATAGTGGTATGTTGACGTGTTCTGGGTTTTAACTGGATAAAAGAGGAACAAAGTGTTGATTTATAGGGTGACTATTAGCTATAATAGGATTCAGGATTAGTAATACAGCCAGGATAGTAAACTAAGAAGGTTAGAAAGTAGGATTGTTGAATGGATAATTAAAGAAATAGAATGAATTTGAGCAACAAAAATTTTACGATGTGGTTACGGATGAGTAGTTAAAATGAAGCAAAGGTCTCTGGCTTGTCTTACAAAGTAATTTGAATGTCCTCAGCATGAGGAGTGTTTGGTAGCATGTGCCTGTTATCCCAGCACCTGGGAGGAAGAAGCAGAGTGCATCAGCCCTGGTGTCTAGTTACAGTCTTTCATAATCCTGTCATCTCAGTGATGTGTTCAACAGCTGAGGACTTTAAAACAGGAGCTTTGGGGAGTAGAGCAGAGGTGAGGGACCATTTCACATCAAAATCATAACAACCAAATTTTTTCTATGGTTGTTTTTCTTTTTTTCATTGTGAGTTTTCTATATTTTCACCGTTTTTTTAAACTTATATGGTAGGTTTGGTTTTATTTTTATTTATAGAAATAGCTCTTTGTGTATATTTACCCAATTACGTAATGCCCTTTAGTCCACCAATCTTATGTTTCTTTTCAGTTGCCTTAATTTTGTTTTTACTTGCTTTCTATTTGGGTAGTTCTGTGAGTAAGTATGATGTATTATTAAATGTGAATTGCTGTACGGTATGATTATTATGAACCCAAGAAGGATCACTAGGAGCTTCTGATCCTCCTGCCATCCCATCTCAGGTGCTGGGATTACAGGCCTGAGCCAGCATGCATGCCCTGCTTATGAGGTGACAGGGATTGAACATGGTGATTCATTTGTGCTAGCCAGACACTCTGCCAACAGGGCTATATCTCCAGTCTCCACAAGAATTCTTTAAAAGAAGGAAAAAATTTCCCAGTTCTTTGGTTTTATTTTTATTGTCAACTTTTCATTAATTCATGGTAAGATAATATAAAACTATTAACTCAATTTTCCTTTTTGGCTGCTTCTAAGGTTTTTCTAAGAATTTAAAATTATATAAATATTTTAGATGTCTCCAATATTTAAATTCAATAAAGTTTGCCTATTGGGGGGGAGGGACTTTTTTATGGACTGTTTAAAGATTTATTTATGCATGTACTTTTTTAGAAAGGACTGTTGAAAGATTTGTTAACAGAGCTGGGAATGTAACTCAGTGGTAGAATGTTTGCCTAGCATGCACAAGGCTTTGAGTTCAATTCCTAGGATCTCAAATAATAAACAGACCTCATCCTAAATTAAAAAAAAAAAAAGAAGAAGAAGATTGTTTATTGTGAATGTGTGGGTGCATGCTTGTATGCATGCACCACACCCATGCAGGGCCTGCAGAGATCATAAGAGAATATCTGAACTGGAACTAAAGCCACACACAGCTTTGAGGCACCAGATGTGGGTGCTGGGTCCTCTGGAGGAGCAGCAAGTGCTCTTGACTGCTGAATCATCTTTCCAGCCTCTGAAAGGGACAAATTAGACCAAGAAATAATAACAAGAATTGACAAGTAGGATTCATGAAACTAAAAGGTTCCTGTTCAGCAAAGTAAACACAGAAGTAAAAAGGCTACAGCTATTAATCTGACAAAGGGTTAAGACCTAGAATACACACAAGAGCTGAGGACATAGCTTAGTAAAGTACTTGCTGTACAAGGACAAGGGCCTGAGTTCAGTCACCAACATCCACATTAAAAAGCCCAACATGGAGCCAGGTGGCGGCAAGGAACCTTTAATCCCAGGACTTGGGAGGCAGAGGCAGGTGAATCTCTGAGAGTTTGAGGCCAGCCTGGTCTACAAAATGAGTTCCAGGACAGCCTGGGCTGTTACACAGAGACACCCTGTCTCGAAAAATTTAAAAAAAAAAAAAAAAAAAAAGCCTGAGTGATGAAGCATCTGGGATGGGGGCACAGACACATGCTGATTCCTGAGGCCTGTTGGCCAGGCAGCCTAGTTTATTAGACAGCTCTAGGGCCTAATGAGAAGCTCCAGTTCCTGGAGAATGACACCTGAAGTCCATCTCTTGTCTCTATACACACATAAAAAGTTTATAGTTTATGAACTAAAAAAATTGAACATCAAAACACACCCCTCAAATAATCCAGTCACTAAAAGTAAATATGGATAATAACTATATTAAAAATGTTCAGTTGCCTAAGCCATCAGGAACATGCAAATGAAACTACATTTATATCTTATCTCATCGAAGTCAGAATAGAATGGTTATAATAATAATAAAAGATCTAACAAGGATGCAGGGAGAAAAGCCTTATAGTGTTGATGGGACTATAAATTAGTGCAGTCTCCTCACAAAACTAAAAATAGCTAGTGGGTGTAACTCGGTGGTAAAATATTTGCTTAGCTTATATAAAGCTCTAGTTTTAATTCCCAGTATTGGATTTGTGTGTGTGTGTGTGTGTGTGTGTGTGTGTGTGTGTGTGTGCGCGCGCGCGCCGGGGTGGGGGGATGATTCACACACTAAAAATACAGCTATCTTATGAAGAAGAAATATGTCTGTATCAGAGATACATATTCAACTATGGCCCTATTCATGAGAGCCAATTTATAAAACTGGCCCAGGCCAGTCCACCACAACTTTGTAAGAAAATTATTGTATTATGTGTATGGGTGTTTTGCCTGCATGTATGTCTGTGCATCACCACATTAGTGCCTGGTGCATGTGGAGACCATTAAGAGGTTATCATACTCTGGACCTGTTGTTAAAGAGGGTTGTGAGCTACCATGTGGTTGCTGGATGGAAGAGCAGCAAGTATTCTTAACTGCTGAGCCACCTTTCCAGTTCAAGTCCACACATTTTGATTCTCCTGTCTCATATTTAGGATAGAAAACACTTAGTTTATACTTATAGGGACTATCTTAAGACTTTCTAATTCTACAAACCACATTTTTTCATTTCATCCTTAAAGTAAAAGTCTTATCCGTTTTCCTTAAGAAATGCTTGAAAAGTGTTTTGTGAAGTTTTTTGGTTTTTTTAAAATTTACTCCATGTGAGTATGTGTGTGGGCACCTTATGGCAGACATCTTGTGGGAACTGATTCTCTCCTTCCCCATGTGGGTCTAGGGATTGAACTTAGTTCCTCAGGCTTGGAGGCAGATGCATTTAGCCAGGCAGTGGTGGCGCATGCCTGTAATCCCAGGACTCGGGAGGCAGAGGCAGGTGGATCTCTGTGAGTTCAAGGCCAGCCTGGTCTACAAATCGAGTTCCAGGACAGCCTCCAAAGCTACAGAGAAACCCTGTCTCAAAAAACAAAAACAAAAACAACAACAACAAAAAAGAATATTTAATATTTGGAAATCTGTATTGCAGTGGTGGTTAACTGCATCGATGAAAGAAATGTAGCTCTTGTATGTTCATGGAATTGAGCAGAAATGGACCATCTAATGATTTCTATTCAATTACATTAATTTTCTTTTTGCTGTCTGTTGTTTTTGCAGAGGCAGTTGGTGTGACCAGTCAGCGACCAGTGTTCTGTCCATTCCATAAGAAGGAGCAGTTGAAACTTTACTGTGAAACATGTGACAAGCTGACATGTCGGGACTGCCAGCTGCTAGAGCACAAAGAGCATAGGTACCAGCATCTCGTGTCATATCCAGACTGGCAGCATGCCTTTCATGTGGCTGTGGACAACTGCTGCTCCAGAGGAATGGCGTGTGTGTGTGTTGCTTGGCCATGTAGGCAAGCTGGCTTATGTAGGGTTTCAGTTTCAGTTTTCTTTATATTTTGGTCCAGACAGTACATTGAATAGTATTCATTGTATGGTGGTTAGCAGCATCCTGATCTCCATTACTTAGGGGCTAGTATTAATCCCACCAAACGAGAATAAGACCACTATCACCATTCAAAGCCAAATTTGAAATAAGCTTTAATTAAATACTGGCCAGGTCCATACAGGAACTATCTGTCCTTGGGCAAGAGGCTTGCAAATCAGAGGCATTTTTGTTTCACGGATCTTTTAGGCATAGTAATTAAGACTTAAAATGTAATTTTGGCTCTCACATTAGTTGTACCCCTGTATGCCTCTGCCCCCATGAATGAAAGCTAAAAAATAATTTTCAAATATCCCTAAGATATTGCCAAATGTCCTATAGGCCAAAGTCAGTCTGTATTGAAAGTTACTGGCTTACCATGCTGTTTATAAAATAACAAGGTATTAGTTGGCTAATGTCACAAAATGAGGAGACTTTGCTTTGGTGGGGCCTTTTTTGTTTGTTTGGTGTTTTTTGTTTTGCTGTTGTTGTTTATGTGGAATCTCACTATGTAGCCCTGTCTGGTCTGAAACTATGTAAACCAGGCTACTCTCAAACTCGGAGATCTTCCTTAGTTGTGTGCTACCATGGCTGGCTTTTTAAAAATTAAGTTTATTGTGTGTGTATGTCTGTGTATGTCTGTGTTTGTGTCTGTCAGAGTGCAGGCTCCCATGTGTGACAGTGTTTGGGCGTCAGTTTCCTCCTTTTACCTGGGTTCTGAGGCTTGTGCAGCAAGTGCTTTTATCTGCTGAATCGTCTCACTGGCCCGGACTACTTTCAGTGTCACACTCTTTCTTACCTGGCGTTCATTTGTATTTACCTTCTTCCTGAACTAGACATGAAACTTACTAGAATACAACCTTTGTCTCCTGATAGGTCCCCTTCTTTATCATATAAGGCATATATTATACATAAGCCATTACTCATACTGCCTAAGTCAATATTCATTTAACTTTGCTGCTGCCGCCTATGATTTTAATTATTCTTATTCCTTCATGGATCTCCTTCAGTACTTCATTTACTTCAGGGTACTTTGCTTAGGCTGTACCAGAGATGGAGCCCCCAGATTGTCTGAAATATTTTTCACCTTTTTTGTTTGTTTGTTTTTTTTTTGGGGGGGGGGGGCAGGGTCTTATATAGTTCTGGCTATCCTGCAACTTACAAGAGATCCTCCTGCCTGCCTCCCTAGTGCTGGATTTAAAGGAGTACACCACCACATCCAGTTCTTCACCTTCATTTACATTAAGAATGTGTTCCTTGGGCAGAATTCTAGATTTGCGGTTATTCTTTTTATACTTTAAAAAACGTTAGCGTTCTTTATTTCAGAAAGGGTCTCACTAAATGTAGCAGTGACTGTAGATCAGGATGACTTCAGACTTAACAGAGAACCTCTGGCCGCAGCCTCCAGGGCCCAGCACTTGAACTAGTTCATTGTTTACATTGAGGGCACACCTGTGAAGGTTGAAGAACAGCTTGCAGGTGTCAGCTCTTTCCTCCGCCATGTTGGACTCCGTATGGAACTTGGGGTTTCTGGCTTAGGGAAAATACTTCCTCCTACACCATCTTGCTAGCCCTAAAGATCTTCCTGTGATGTATAATCTGCCTGTCTTCTCACTTGCTTCTCTGTAATTTGCCACAGTCAGCGGTCTTGACTTCCAGGTTAATATCAACGCTAAATGCTGTGTCATGTTGTAGGTCACTGAAGACTTTATCAAGAGGTACAATATCAAATGCCTTCTCCCATTTATCCCAAAAGAACGATTTTGTAGCTTGTAAAACAAAGCTACTTACTATTATTTAGAAATTATCTTGAAAGTGGTTTTTGTTTGTTTGTTTGTTTGGTTGGTTGGTTGGTTGGTTGGTTGGTTGGTTGGTTTTTGGTTTTTTAAGACAGGGTTTCTCTGCGTAAGCGGTCCTGGCTGTCCTGGAACTTACAAAAGGCCTGCCTGCCTCTGCCTCCACCCCACCTGGTGAAAGTGTTTATTCTCAGCCAGCTTTCATGACTATGAAGTACCAAGATAGTTAACCTCTTTACGTATAAATCTTTGAGTGCTTTTTGTTACATCTGTCAGATGAGCTGTATGAACCTCTAAAACTATGAATGTTGGGTGTTCACTACACTCTTGAATAAAGATTATCTAAAGACTCCTTTCTTGAGTAATAATTTGAGCAGATGGGAAAACCTGCCTGCCTTCTTAAACTTTGTGCATGTGCACGTGCATGCATACATGCATACCACACTATGTATGTGGAGGTCAGGGGATAGTTTATGGGAACTCTCCTGTCATAGGGGTCCCAGGAATCAAAATCAGAGTTGGCAGTAAGCACCTTTACCCACTGGGGCCATCTTGCCAGCCCATATTTGGTATTTTCAAAGGTTTACTTTTTTAATCCCTTTATATTATCTCTTTAGATTCATTTGTTCATGTGTGGGTCTTTGTATGTATGTGCATGTAGATTCAGGTACCCACAGAGAGTATGGTCCTCTGGATTGTAGTTACAGGTAGTTGTGAGCTGCCTCCAGAAGTTCTCTTAACCAGAATCATCTCTCCAGGCCCGTATTCTCTCCTCATATTAGTTATTGGTCTTTTTGGTGTTGTTGTTTGTTTGTTTGTTTGTTTTTTACTTTTAGACTTTTTTGTATAGATATATGTATGAAGTTATTTGCTTATTATTTCTTCAGATATCAGTTTATAGAAGAAGCTTTTCAGAATCAAAAAGTGATCATAGATACACTAATCACCAAACTGATGGAAAAAACAAAATATATAAAGTATACAGGAAATCAGATCCAAAACAGGTAAGCTTATATTGATGAAACTATAAATAAATCATTTCTGTATAGTAAATGTATATATTCCTAGATTTTTTTTTTTTTCTTTACTCACTGTAAAGTATTGGTAAGCTTTTGGATTACAAATAGTTCATGGTTGGTAAGGCTTTTTCAGAAATTTTGGTTAGAAAGCAGTTTCTTCACTAATAAAATGAAAATGTTTAATAAATATAGCTTATTTATCTGGTATGTCTTTATAATCATCTGGTGTTTTCTAATTTTAATTTTTTTTCAAGATTGAGAAAAAGTCAGCTTTGCCAATAACATAACTATTTTAATACTTGAGTATGTACTTAATTGCTATTTTTATGTTTGCTAATATTCAAGATGCTTCCCTGGGTCTTGATCCTATAGTCACATAGGGTGGAAGTTTTAAGCACACTGAGACTGGGCATTATTAAACTTTGTTTGATGCACCCTTTTGTTGTGGCCAAGTATTTCCTGTGGGGAGACAACACACGTCTGCTCACCCCAGATAGTGTACACACACACACACACACACACACACACACACACACAATGTATATATTTGTACTCATATGATATATATCTTATATATGCATACATATATGTGTACATATATGTGTAACAATAATAAAATATCATGAATTAGGGCAGGAGTTGGAGGAAAAAGAACCATAAAAGTCCAATCTGGCAAACCTATGAATTTTATTGGGGTTACCTTTTAGGAATATGGGGAGCAAAACTGTCTCAATGGCAGCTGCATCACCAAAGCCCACATTAGTATGGGTGGCAGCTCACAAAGCTGAGAACCTGGAGCACAAAGCACAGCCCACAGTCAGTTCAGCAGCTTGGGGAGTGCCCTTGTCAGGTACCTGAGTTGGTGGTCTAAACCTCTTCTAGGCAGCTGGTCTGGTCTCAAGAGGCTTCTTTGCAACTCAGCTCCACTCTGAGAGAAGCTTTCAGCTTTTATTCGGTACTCTGGCAGGGAGAAGTTGGCCAGTTTCAGGGACTTCCTGAAGCTATTTTGAATTGTTTACCTTCCAGTTTAAAGAGCTTCCCTGTAGGATGGAATGTTTCAGTCTCTAGATACTACTTATTAAGCCTTTTCTGCTCCATGAAAGAAATCAGCTGTCCCCCAGTCTCACATCCCATTTAGGGACCTTGCTGACATTGACATTGGACCTTAGCATAACCAAGCAACATCATGTCCTCTTGTTTTATACACAAAAGTAACTTGCTATTGTCTACAGGTGAAGTGCTGAGTAGAAAGATCTTGAATAAGAGGGACTATTCTGTGCATCTCAATATTTTGTCAGCCTTTGTGGTTCATCTTGCTTAAAACCAATCATCATAATCATAAGTTATTCTTAACTTTTATGAAACAGGGATGGAGCGTTTGGGATTTTGTTTCGTTTTGTTTTGAAACAATGTTTCCTGTGATATTTTTTGTTTTGTTTTAAGACAGGGACCTGTAGAGTTCCTGGAACCCACTATGTAGACCAGGCTGGCCTTCAATTCACAGATCCGCATTGAAAGGAATGGAATCAGCAAAAGACACCCTGAAATCAAGTTCTCAGTACAAAGGAGATTTATTTGTCCCAGAGGGATAGAGGGCTGGAAATAAGAGACAGAGACAAGAGATAGAGGAAAGGGAGAGGGGGAAGGAATATCTGCCCTGGAAGAACAAAGGACTGACTTGATAGAGAGGAGACAGACGTGGCACATGGACAAATGGCAGTTTATACAGATAAAGGGTCCCCTGTGTTAGGACGAGGTGTTTGATTTTAATTGGCCTGGACTCCAATACTATGATAGCTGGACCTTGGTAGTCAGCCTCAGGGGGAGGAAGTGGCCAAGTAAGGGAAGAGACTTCAGTACTAATTTAGGAATGCAATCTAAAGGTTTTTAGCAAGGCAGAGAGAATGGAGGAAGGGCAAGGTCTTGCCATAGCCTGTTTGCCATGCTCCGGCTGCCTAGGATCCCTTCACTATGTGCGTTTTCTTCATTTTTGGGTATTTGTTTTTGAGGCAGTATCACATGTAGCTTGGGATGGCCTTGAACTTGCTGTGAAGCCAACACTTAAATCTCAAAGGTTGTCATCTTACAGATACGGGCCACTTTCTTTAAACAGAATATAGCATTGCTGTGTAGGAGACTTCATCCTGAGCTATGCTAGTAAAGAATCTTTAGGTTGGTGCGGATTGGCCTCTTGTTTGCCTTTGGTCTTTTCTTCTCCTTCTTTCTGGGGATTGAGCTCAAAATTCTCTTGTCTATGAGGCATTGTCACTGAAATATATATATGCAGAAACATGAAAATTATATTAACTTTGCTATTAATTTCTTTTAAAATATGGCAAGATTTGAGTGACGGTTGCTTTGAACCCCTACATGATTTCCTTAATTCCAAAACAATATTGTTTTCAAGCAATTACCTTCAGAATTCACAACAGAGTACAGTCTCTGCAACTGTGATCCTAAATTAAAAGTAGTTGTTTTATAAACATAGAGTAGTTCAAGCCAGCAAAGGATTCAACTAGGCACTCAAAAAGGATGGCGGGGAGTGGGGGGGACTATTATTAGCCTGTGGCTGGGCCCCTTAGCTCGTGCTTAGAGGGGCCTGGCCCTGCCTAGAGACTTTCTAATCTTCTGTGAAGTTGAGTGCGTTCACTGAGGCAAAGAAACACAGCTCCAGCTTTTTAAACAAGGCAGTTTGACAAGTTTGCCTCTTATTTAAAGAGCAAGCAGCCTTAATGAATGATTTTATAAAAGCACAACTTCAGCAAACTTACATTCTAATTGATTCAGCAGTATATTCTGTTTTCCTTATTTTCCTATAGTGTCTAGGAGAAACCAGTTAGTAAGCTATCTATCTTAACATCATTGACTCACACTAAGGCAGAGCCCCACAGCTTAATTTATTTCTATGTAATTTAATATTTTTCTTAAGGGAACCCCTGCAGGTGTCTTGGCAGGCAGGGAAGCAAACTACATCAAATTTCTAGAGTCTGGTGCCAGACAGTTTATATAGAATTTGGGGAAAAGTTTCCAAGCAACCATCATTCCAGCTTCAGGTGCACATTAAAGCTTAAGCTGTGACTACATAGAAACTCCTTTGCAAACTACATGTGGCCTTGAAGGGGGGTTCTACAGCTAAAAGGCCTAAGATCTAGTGTGGTCTTTGACTGATAGCATAGAGGTCAGCAGGCCATAAAATACATGTGACATGTCTTCTGAGGATGACTCCTGTTAACTGGGAGCTAAAGATAAAGACCTAGGGAGGGAGAGTCTGGGACAACATTCTGGGGGATTTGGGTAAAGTCTGCCTCTACAGATAGCAAAAGGTCACCAGGTAGTTAACAGTGTCCACTCCCAGCCTTCTAGGCAGAAAACAGATATTCCCTCCTTTGAGGAAACACCCCTGCGTGATTAACATTCCTGGTATCCATTATGATCTCTGGGTACAAGAACCTTTGTGCCCCCAACATTTCCTAAGTAAACTCATTAGTAAATCTGTTCTAATCATATTTTAAGTTTGTTAACATTTTTTCTCCTTTCCAGCTACTTGGCTGTTTATTTCAAGACCCTTCCCCCATTTTCATATGTATTGAGGGTGTGTATATATGTGTGTGTGTTTGCATGTGTATGGACACCTGATGTTTGCTGGTGCTCAGGTATGTGAGTCCACGCGTGTGGAGGCCTGAGGTTAATGGTCAGGGATCATCCTCCATTGCTCTTGTACTTTATTCCTGAGGCAGAGTCTCAGTTAAACCCAGAGCTGGCGATTTGTCCAGTATTGCTAGCCAGTCACTCGGGATCCTGTCTCCACTTTCCTAGGCTGGAATTACAGGTGGGTTTCCATACCTCCCTGCATTTCTGTCAGGGCTGGGGATCTGAACTCTGGTTCTCCTGCTTATGCAGCAAGTGCTTTACCCTCCAGGCCATTTAGAGCAGTACACTAATCCTTGTCTTTTGCTTCTCTATTCTGGTATGGGGAACAATTGCCAGTTCAGACACCGAGATCAGAGTAACACACTCACAGAGCAGAACTTGTTCCCAGTCACAGTTTTGTTTCATGTTGACTATAAGTTCTAGCAGTAGTCTACTCCCTGGTCCTATCCCTTTTAGGTCAGCATATTGCTTTTGCTGTGTGATATATTTCTTTTAAAAACATATTCTTTAAAATGTACTTACTCTCCAAGTTTTGTTTAACTGAATTACTGTTTCTTACGTCTTCTCATCTAGAAAATTAAATAGGACTTGGAGATAAAACTTTGATAAACATTTTGGCCTAATTTAGATATTAAAATAGCCAATTTGAATACTTGAAAAATCTGCCATTAATTTTAGATATTCTGTCCGTTTCATTTCATTTTCAGAATAATTGAAGTAAATCAAAATCAAAAGCAGGTGGAACAGGATATTAAAGTTGCCATCTTTACGTTGATGGTGGAGATAAACAAGAAAGGGAAAGCCCTGCTGCACCAGCTTGAGGTGAGTCAGGGCAGTGCCTCGGGACTACCTCTCAACATGCTTGCCTTTGCCAGATGCTGCATTGTGGCCACCTGCTTGTAGCCCTATCATACCCCAGGATGTCTTGATCCCCCAGTTACTCTACAGCACTTAACAGAAAGCCGTACTAGGGATCTCTGTGAAGGTTGATCAGTCAGTCATCTTAGACATTCACTGAAGTGACAGCCATTGTATCACCAAGGGGACAATAGAGTTGAGCAGAATTTTCTAGAAAGATGAGCTGCGAGAGATATTTAGTTTTCAAATACAGTCTTGCAATGTGTAATGATGTTCCTATCAATAGCAAGCAGTAATAGTGATCTCTTAAGATTATATAGTATGTCACCTCATGGCCATATGTCTTTGTTGATATAGGAATAGTCTGTGATGCTTGCACAATGATAAAACACCAAATGATATATTTACTACAGCCCGTTGTTAGTAGTGCATGGCATTTAATTAATCTTCTGAGAAATTAGGTAAAGCAGGTGTAGTAGTTTATGCCTCTAATTCCAGCTTCTAGAAGGCAGAGGCAGGTTGGGATTTCTGTGAGTTCCAGGCTAGCCAGGCCTCCATACTGAGACTGTTGACGCAAAGCAGCAACAAAAATAAAATAGATAGGGATAATGTTTCTCTTACCCTCAATATTGTATAATCTTCATTTTTTTTCCTGCATTTTTTCCATGTGTAGCCCAGGCTAACCTTGAACTCAAAATCCTCCTGCCACAGCCTCCTGGATGCTGGGTTCCAAGCCATTACCACCATACCCAGCTGCATTTTATAGTCTTAATTTTGAAAGCAACATTTAGGGAGTATATGCTCAAGACAGGATGGCTTATAATTACAGGTAGAACAGTTTTAAAGCAGACTATCTTGACCATTTTTCTTTTCTTGTCTAGAGAGTGCTAGTATGCAAAGAATTGAAATACAGACAACTAGGAAAACAATCTAGTTCATCTTTAATTCATAGTTGACCAGTTCTTAAGATCTCTATCAGAAAGTCCTGTCCCTGCTCGGAAAACATGGCTGTTCATAATTCTGTTATTATGGAAATAGTTAGGAAGTGCCTTGGATAGAAGGAATCAGTGCCGGTTATGGTAACTGTGTTTTCAAGGTTCTGTAGTTGTTGTTTTAAAAATGGGCACATTTAAGTAGAGTTTGATGTTTTCAGTTTTTGACACACATCACTTTAACCATACTCTAGAGTAGTGTCTTGGCTTTGTCCACTTGAAGAAGGTTAAAAAAAATCAAGGACGAGACTCTAGAATCTATAAAAATTTACTTGGCCGTCAGTGTTAGTTTTGATAAACTTCAACATGAAAATTTCATAGTACCTGTTGAATATACTTCAAGTCCTTGTGCCCATTCTTCTGGTTCAGAATTTACCTGTCAGCAGATAAATGGAGCCAGTTTTATTTGCTACCTCAAGAAATCAAGATACCAGAGTTTCTTATTTTCGATTTCCAGTCCTCTCAAAAGTCTTCAAAAAGTTCTTCTCCCATCCAAAGATGCACTGCACTTTACAGAGGTCAACTGCAGCTGCTAGGTAAATTGTCTTCAGTCTGAGTCAGACTGAAAGTAGATGTGACAAAGCCATCAGCTGTTAGCAGTGCCTCTGGTAGCTCAGCAGTGCAGCTGTGTGCATTGTCCAAACAGAACTGACATGAGCAGTGAGTGAAAGTTCAGTTCCAGTTTTCTAATTGCTCTAAGTTAATGGAAAGCCTTGTTATCTCCTTCTCTCCTAGGTATGGATGGGGTTTGTGTGTGTGTTTTTTATTTTTAATAACCCCAGTACAATGCCTTCCATTTCTGATGGCTGTCTGTTTTCTAAGTATATATTTTCTATGAAGAAAGTCTATATTCTGACCCGATTTGGGGGGGGGGGGGAAGGGGTCATTGAACCCATTATTCTGGGTTTTTTTAATGATTATTTATTATGTATACAGTATTCTGCCTACACACTAGAAGAGGGCACCAGATCAAATTACAGATGGTTGTGAACCACCATTTAGTTACTGGGAATTGAACTCAGGAACTCCTGAAGAACGGACAGTGCTCTTAACCTCTGAGCCATCTCTCTAGCCCCCCCCCCCCCATTATTCTGTTTTTATGTAGTGCCTCTGAGAATGCATAACAATACTTATCTACTAGCTCCTCTATTAACTCTCAAGACAAATAATTGATTTGTTTTTGTTTTTTTTTTAAATACCAAGTATAACGTAAGTTTCAGCTACCACCTGGTAGCTGATTCTTGGTACAAACTAAGTACAATTAGAGCTAGAATCTCTAAAAAAGTAGAACTCTGAATTGGCTAAATCATATGATGAACTAGTAAGTTGAGTAGATAGTTGGATAATATGTCCATTGTATGTTTTGAATTTAACATTTACAACATTATCCATGTCTGTTTTTTGTTTAATTTAGCAAGATTCCTACACAGAGACCAATATAAAACAAGACCTGTAGGCAAAAGGTGGAAAGAATACAAGGGCTGTACTTTGATTCCATTCAGAGTGATCCTTTGTATTATGCAGCAAAATGCTTCCAATCATTTTTGATTACTGCCAGTTGAATGAATATAGAGTGGTTCTTATTCTGAGTTGATTATCTGAAAATAACCATTAAAATGAATGGGTGGTATAGAGACTAATTCTGAAATTATTTTCTTTGCAGAGTCTTGCAAAGGACCATAGAATGAAACTTATACAACAACAGCAGGAAGTGGCTGGACTTTCCAAGCAGTTAGAGCATGTCATGCATTTTTCTAAATGGGCTGTTTCCAGTGGCAGCAGTACAGCATTGCTTTACAGCAAGCGGCTGGTAAGATGGAATAAGCACAGTGTGTGTGTGTGTGTGTGTGTGTGTGTGTGTGTGTGTGAGTGAGAGAGAGAGAGAGAGAGAGAGAGAGAGAGAGAGAGAGAGAACACCAACCAAGTGGTGATGGCATGCTCCTTTAATCCCAAAGGCAGACAGATCCCTGTGAGTTCGAGGCAAGCATGGGTTACAGAGCTTGTTCCAGGTCAGCAAGGGCTATACAAACCCTGTCTTGAGGGGAGGAGGGGTACAGAGGAGGAAGGAAGGGTCCCTGTCTTAATCCAGCTCTGGGAGAGATTGAGGTAGGCTACCCTGGTCTACTTAGTGAGAGTTCCAGACCTACCAGAGCTGTATAGTGAAACTTTGTCTACAAATACACACACACACACACACACACACACACACACACACACACACAGATAAGCTCTTCCCCCTCAAAAAAAAAAAAAAAAAAAAAACCAGCAACACATTGATAGTTGTCTTTTTACCCTTAATTGCTTTTTACGAGTTGACCAAAATATTTGATTTTATAAAATATTTTTACCTGAAATAGATTTGGTGTAATCTCAATTTTAATCTCCTGTTACCACTTCTGTTTGTTTTTTCCACCCTTTGTGGCAAATGAACCCAGTGTACTAATAAATACCAAAAGTAAACATTTCCTGTCACCAACAGCATGCCACAATCCAATTCTAAGCATTTCTCTGTTGAATATTCACACCATTCCTAGATGTGCCCAGTCATTTCAGTGGACAGATGATGAGAGGCACATAGCATGCCAACACTGTCCTGTGAGGAACTGTGACCAAGCCTTCCTCCCCATTGACTCTGTGATAACCTGTCACACTGCAGCAGGTGCTGCTGGATATTGGACAGCATCTCACAAGGGTGATTTAGGATTTGGTGAACTTACTTAAAGTATTGCCACTGTACCTGCAGCACTTACTTTGTCTGGTGAGTTTGGCAGGGCCAAGCTCCTTCTCCATTGAGCTTCCAGGGCTGCTTATATTGTTGGTCTCAACTTTGGTTTGAATAGCAAGACTGTGGCTTACAAAGTCAACAGATACTTATATTCTTAAGTATTAAGACTCTACATCCTTTGTCCTTTATTCTTTGTGGCATCAATCAAGTGGCAGAGATAGTACATATGTGTTATATAAGTTTTACTTATTTAAATTAATAATTAAGTACTTTAAATTATAAACATTTTTATAATTTAAAGGCAGGTCTCTCAAAGTGTGGCTGAATGCTATTATAATTCTAATTTATAAGCATTTCTAAATTATTCCTGATGATGAATTGTTTTGTTTTACATTTCTTTCTTTCATGATTAACAGTGATGTAGTTGTTTTTACTGTTTCTTTAAGCAAAAAATAATCTATATAGACACATTTGTAATTAATTTTTTTTGAAAATCAGTCTTTGACCTTCTTCAGCATTATCGGCCTTTTTCTACTGCTGGTACTCTGTTCTACATATTTGACTTTTTGTTGTGTTGAGAATAGATATGAGATAATAAAGCAATTCTATCTTATGCTAATTTCAATTACAATGATATTACTAAGCATAGCCTACTATTTTATTCTTGTTTCAAATGGCAGGAATTTTGTCGTTGTTATTGTTTTTTGTTTTGTTTTCTTTTTGCTAAATACCATTCCATTGTATATGAGATTGAAATATGAAGGTATGTAGATCTGTAACTATGTCTATCACTGTCCGTCAGTAGACACAGAGGTATATAGATCTGTATATACATGTACCAATCAGTGGACATACAAGTTGTTTTTTTTTCTTTATCATCATGAAAAATACAGTAGACATGGAAGGCCAAAAATTTCTGCCATGTTTTTCAGTTCTTTGGGAACATATTTAATTAGAGAGCTTGCTAGGGCATATAGTACTAGTTTTAATTGTTTGAAGACTGACCATACAATGTTCCATAATGGTTATACTAGTTTACATTCCCACTAATCTCTAACCCTCACCAGCACTTTGACCATTGTTCAGTGAACAGCCATAGTTAATAATGTGTGAATCCTTGTGGTTTTGATTTGCATTTAATTTGTTGGTTTGTGGGGTTGGGCACCTGTTCATAGACCTATTGGACAGTTTTAAAGACTTTTTTTTTTTTTTTTTAATAATTGTGTTTGAATGTAGGGATATGCACATGTGTGCAGGTACTGTGGAAGCCAGGGGCATCAGATCCCCTGGAGCTGGAATTATAGGCCATGTGAGCCACCCAACATAGGTACTACTAAATAGTCTTCTGAAAGAGCAGCAAATCTTCTCGACTGCTGAGTCATCTCTCCAACCCCATTTGGGAAAATGTCTATTCTTTTGTGGTGGGTGTGTGTCTGTCTGCCTGCCTGCCTGCCTGTCTGTCTGTCTGTCTGTCTGTGTTTTGCAAACTTTCCCTCCTAATCAGGGAAACCTTTTTGCTTTATTATGTTTTTGACTGTGCAGAAGTATTTTAGTATGGTTTAACCTTGTTTACTTTATGTCTTCTAATTTAGTTAGTTCATCTTTTCATAATCAGAGAAAGAGACAGAAACTGGCTAAGTCCCATTCAGAAGTCCAATCACGAAATACTATGTTTTGTAATATTTAAACTTCACCTTACTTTTCTTAGAATTTCTCTTGTCATCTGTTAAACTTTTAAATCTGTGTATTTAGAAAGAAGGCAGGAAAATTATGTTAGTAGAGACTATATGAAAAGAAAGCAGTCATTTGTGATGGCAGTGGGTATTTCTTTACTGCCAATGGTTAGGAAAGTGTGAAGGAGCAAGTATGACAGGTGATTGGGTCTCCTGCCCTCCTCCTCCTCCTCCTCCTCCTCCTCCTCCTCCTCCTCCTCCCCCTCCCCCCATCTCAACAATCAAGGACTCCTTTCCCTTGAATGTCTTATCTCTGGCCCCACTACCAGCTCCCTACTAAGCCTCAGTACTCAGAACATGGTGCTCTTCTGATGATTTATCATAGTGTTTATCTTTCTATCCACCTCTACTAACCACTGCCACCATGGTTGGTTCTCCTGGCTTGGGCTCTGAAGGCACACATTTTAAAAAAACTGATCCCCAAGGGGTTTTTGTTTGTTTGATGTTTGGGTTTTTGTGTGTGTTTGTTTGGTTGGTTGGGGTTTTTTTGTTTGTTTTGAGACAGCATTTCTCTGTGTAGCTTTGGAACCTGTATTGGAACTCACTCTATAGGCCAGGTTGGCCTTGAACTCATAGAAATCCACCTGTCTGCCTCCCAAGTGTTGGGATTGAAGATGTGCACCACCACCCGGCCTATCCCTGAGTTTTTAATGAATCGATACATTAAAAAGGGAAAAACTCTAGTTTTTAAAAAGCCACTCAAATAAAAAGACTTTAAGGACAGAACTTGGTGTGTCGCTCAGTGCTTAACAGTAGAGGAGCTCAATGAAAGATCAACGGTGAACGCCTGACAGAAGCTACAGATGACCAGGCTCTCTGTAGGAATGATTTTCAGAAGTACTGACATTAATTTTAAAGTCTGTTTAAACCTCAATAGAAAAGTCATAGCATATTGAATTTCTGTGTCAAAAAGCTGTTTTGGATCAGCAGGTTATGGCTGCCAAGCCTGATGTCCTGAGTTTAGTCCCCAGGACCCACATGGTAGAAGGACAGAACCAGTACAATACAAGTTGTCCTCTGACCTCCACACATGATGTATATATGCATACGAGCACATAGGTAACTCAGCATACAAATATAGTGTTTATATGTTTATAATATAGTAATTGTTAAAAGGAGCTATTTGTAGACCCAGGGCTGGCTTGATGGTAAGGTATTTGCCTGTTGGGTATAAGGCCTTAGATTTACTCCGTGGCACCTCCACCACCCACCCACCCCACCAAAAACCCAAACTTTCTGCTACTTTTTGTATTTACAAAAAACTTGTTATTCCTTATTATGTTGAATAGTTAGATTTTTTTTCAATGTCAATACAGCTTGAGTCCATTTTAAGTTCTTAGGTCTGAAGAGATGAACAGGTAGACTTAAGGAACCTTCAGTTATCCTTCATACTATCTACGCCTAGGTTATCTAAAGCACATCAGGAGCTTTGTCAAGTTTAACAGCTCACTGTTTAGATAGATAATAAAGCAGGTAAAAATCCTAAGCATTTAACACAGGACAAGGAGCCAAGTTTGACCATATCTGATAGTAAGTACTCTTAGACCTTTCTGTTATCTGTTCAGCAAATATGTAAATAGATACTTGATTTCTGAGGTATAAATAAAATCTCAATATTAAATAGAAAGGATTTACAACTTAGCTTGGAAGTAGTTATAGCCAAGGAATATGTCTTATAATTCCTTTTAATTACAGTTGCTTACCCTTAAGGAGTACTCAGAAAATTATTTTTCTTTATATGTATGTTTTTGGGTGCCCACAGAGGCCAGAAGAGAGCATCCAACCTTTGGAGCTGGAGTTACAAGTGACTGTGAGTCCTCCAACATGGGTACTGGGAAGGGAACCCAGGTCCTCTGGAAGAGCAGCAATCACTCTTAACCCCTGTAGTCATCCTTCCAGCTCCAGTACTCATATTCTGCTGGGCGGTGGTGGCGCACGCCTGTAATCCCAGCACTCGGGAGGCAGAGCCAGGTGGATCTCTGTGAGTTCGAGGCCAGCCTGGGCTACAGAGTGAGTTCCAGGATAGGCGCAAAGCTACAGAGAAACCCTGTCGGAGGGGGGAGAGCCAGTATTCATATTCTTATTTGTTTTTCTTACAAGAAATCCTTAAGTTCTCCACATTTGATATTGAAACTACTAGGTCTGTATAATGTGTCTCTGAGAGAAAAAAAATAAATTTTTTATAAATGAAAATTCCTGTGTCTGGAACTATCAGTATTATAAATAGAGACATAGTATAACAAGGACGGGGAACCACCCAGAAGAAGCATGGACCAATAGTCAGAGCTGTGACAAAGTATCCAAAAGTTTGGACAGTTTTGGTTCACAGATCCACCAAAATTTCAGGCACATTGGCAGCAACTCAGAAGCAGAACTAGAAATAGGTATGACTTCCTTCTACCAGCCAGGCTCCACAGCCTTCCAAATAGCACCATTGTTAGAGGCCTAATGTCAGCAACACCAGCCTGTGCAGGTACATTTCAGGACCAAACTATGATGGAATAACAGAAATCCTGTGAGATGAGGATGACTGTCTTGGATTTGGTTGAATTTGTCAAATAAACAAATACAACTATGGAATTAGTAAATATAAGTGTATTGAAGGTGGTAATGTTATTTGGTCTTCTGTGAACACATTTGGAAAGCTAGAAACAAGGCTAGGGAGTGTTCCAAGTTGTGTTGCATTAGAGGGAGTCATGAAGTACAGAGTTTTCTGCATACATAGTCACAGATGCACAATTCTGTATGTTTGTGTGCTGTCCATGGTTGAGCAAACCACTCTCCTGGTTTCCAAGTACTTAGGAAGAAAAAGGAAGTATGGAGTGTACGGAGTATCTTGCTGTACCAGAAACTAGACAGTACTCAGAATGGAGGGAATGTGTCAGAGGAACCAGGCCAAGTGTTTGGCCTGATGGAAGCCTAAATCAGGTGCTTTTAGTTTAGAATCTGATTATATTAGATCTTTGCCTTATTTTAGGTCACACTGGAGCACATATAGGACCTTGTGTCTACATCACATTTATTCTCAGAGAAGATCAATAATGTGTGTGGGAGGGGTTGAGTGGATGCTGGAGGAAATAATTATTAACAGTTGAAGATTCTGGGTGAAGGGAATGGAGGGGGTTCTTCTTACTGTTGTAGCAAACTTTAACAATTTTTAAATTAGCTGGACGGTGGTGGCACATGCCTTTAATCCCAGCACTGGGGAGGCAGAGGCAGGCAGATCTCTGTGAGTTCAAGGCCAGCCTGGTCTCTAAATCGAGTTCCAGGAAAGGCGCAGAGCTACACAGAGAAACTCTGTCTCGAAAAAAAATAATAATAATAATTATATCAACAGAAGTTATTAAGTGACTTTGTAGTATTGGACATGTTGGAACCCTTTTATACTGGTGGTGACTGTAAATTAGTACAGTTGTCATTAAAAAGCAGTGTACATGTTCTTCAAAAAGGGTAAAAGTAGAACTATTAATACAATCTAGTAATCTGGCTTTTGGATATATATCCAAAACAGATGAAGTTAATATATTGTAAGTTACCTGCAATCCAATGTTTATAACAAGTACTATTCATCATAGAGAACAAAAGCTTATTCAGTCCATGGTTCTGGGGTCTGGAGTGTAGTGTGCATACTAGAATGTGGTATTCAGGGGCCTGCGTGTGATGAAGGCCTTTTGTGTTGGTAGAGAGTGCAATGTTCCAAGGTAGGAAAAGGCATCCCTTAGCAACAAGGCTTCCTTCACGGTCCCACTGTCAAGTCCTACAATCAAGGGGCATTGGTTCTATTAGTCAAACCTACAGTACTTGATGACTTACTGATGAATTCAATCTCAGCATGCATTGGTGAGAGTTTTCATATGAACCATAGCAGACTGTCTGTTGTCTAGGATGAACCTGGAGAGCATTTTCTATGGGATGTGAGAGGCAGAGAGGACACCTCCTACACTACCTCACTGTATGCAGAGCATGGCTGCAGAGGTGTTCAAAGAATGAGTAAACTACGTAGCAAATCAGTGTACTGGTACAAGCTGCTGAAATTAGATTTTATCTTCCTAAGAAAATATGTAAGGTTAGCCCAGTTTAGTTCATAAAAGTACACATTGAACTACATGATACTTTTTTCAGTGGTTGTGTGTGTTTGTGGCTCAGGTTGGCCTTCAGTTTACTATGTAGTCTGAATTTCTCATCTTCCTGCCTCCACCTCTTAAATGCAGGGATGAGGTATGTATGAGCACACCCAGTTTATATGGTACTGAGGATTGAACCCACAACTTCTGTATACTAGGCAAGCTCTCTACTAATAGCCTTCATTTTTATTATTAAATAAATATTTATTACATCTTTAAAAAATGATAAAACTTGTGAGAACATCGGGCACTGCAAAGTTGGGTTAACATTTCATGAGTATGAATTATAGTCATAATTGTTAAAGAGTAAGAAAAAGTAAGAAACGGAGAAGAACATGAGAAGGTTCATTGTGTTATGTGCTCTTAACACAGTGCACAGTCTCCAAAGTACGCTCATACATCTTGTCAAAATTTATTATAGTTATTTGAGGTTTTATAGTCATGTGGAGAAAATTTACTTATTTAACAATTAGTTATTCAATATTTCCAGCTGCCAGACAACATTCTGAGTGTCAAGGGACAACAGCTAAAATCAGATTCTGCCCTTAGAGCTCCATTTTGGTTTTACAAATAGGAAGTAGCAAAACTTAGAGACTGTTGAGGGTGGTCACGAGAGCACAAGTGACTCCAGGTCTGGATGCAGGAAAGCTGCGGCCAGCTGCTTGATGGAGGGAGTGCTCAGAAGTGCAGTGCTGCACAGCAGCCAAGGAGGCCAGAGGCTGCACTCCAGAGCCCTGCAGAGGAAAGAGCTGTGCATGGTGATGAGGCAACAGGGCAGAGGGTGAGCAAATTAGAAAAGAAGAAAGAGGCTTACTCCGACAGTTAGCACAGAAATGTATGTCCAGCGTGAAAACAGCCTGATCTAGCTTGTCTGGGTTTGTGTAGCAGGCTGGTGTTGCAGAAGCACTGTCTCCCACTGTATAATTATGCTGCTTTAATTCGGAGCCATGCTAAGAAGGCACGCTTAAGCTTACTGTTTTAGAAAACAGATCGCTTTATTTTTCTTTTAACTACAAATATTGTCAGGCTACCCTGTCAGAACACACTCCCCACCCACCCCCCAAAACAATGATTCTAATGAGAGGGAAGGGGATGTGTTGCTAGCGTTTTTCTGGTCTTGCCTGGCCCACGGTCAGGACAAATCTTCTCACCCACCAGTCCCACAGCTGCTCAGACCCAACCAAGTAAACACACAGAGACTTATATTGTTTATAAACTGTATGGCCATGGCAGGCTTCTTGCTAACTATTCTTAAATGTTTTTTTAAAAGATTTATTTTTTTATCATGTACACAGAAGAGGGCACCATATCTCATTACAGATGCTTGTGAGCCACTATGTGGTGCTGGGAATTGAACTCAGGACCTCTGGAAGAGCAGTCAGTGCACTTAACTTCTGAGCCATCTCTCCAGGCCCCTGTTCTTATATCTTAAATCAACCCATTTCTATTAATCTATAAGTTGCCACATAGCTCGTGGCTTTCTGGTATCTTAACATCTTCTCATGGTGGTGGCTGGCAGGTCTCTCTCTCTGCCTCAGCCTTCCACTTCCCAGAATTCTCTTCTCTGCTTGTCCCGCCTGTCCTTCCTGCCTGGCTACTGGCCAGTCAGTGTTTTATTTATTAACCAATCAGAGCAACACATTTCACATACAGAACATCCCATAGCAGGGATGGAGCACCCTTCCAGCCATCTGAAGAGTTCAGGAAACTGAGCCCAGTGTGTGAGTGCACATAGGATGAACCTTGGGAAGCAGTAGTTACTATGGGTAGTAGACAGTGTAGAAAGAACCTTTGCTGCTTCTCCATGGGTTAGGTAAGTTGCCCTGCCCTATAAGTGGGTTTCACAAAGTGCATCCAAGAACCAGCTGTGTACCTGTGCTGAGCATCAGCCTGGCCCTGGGAACATGTCAAACTAAACTGTCTGGAATAAACTTAACTTTGCTCTCTGTTCCTCACTACTTTGTACTGGTGAGCAGGACATCTAAGAACTGTTCAACTAACTTTGGTCCTGAACCACTCACTCCCGCTGTCCTGAACCACTCCCGCTATCTCTCTATTGTTCCTCTTTTGGTAATTAAAAGATTTAAATTTTTCTACACAGATTCTGTACTTACTTTATTTCCACTCCTTTGGCTTTTACTATGCCCATCCCTCAAATTCATGGTTATTTCTTTCTTTTTTTTTTTGAGCTGAGTGTTGAACTCTACCACTGAGTTAAATCTCCAACCCCGTTATTTCTTTATTATTCACACACACACACACACACACACACACACACACACACACACACACAAAACACCTAAGTCCATTTAGCATTGCTCATATATATGTAGATATCTTTTGGGCTGGCACTTTGGATTAGATAATCTGTTGGGGAGCTCGTCCTTGATGAAAACTGGTACTCTCTTTCTCAGCAGCCATTGATTGCTTGTAACTCTTCATCTAGAGGTGAGGCTTTGTGGAATTTTCTCTATCCATATTGGCACGTCAACTGTTACTGACATTGGGCAGTCTTACTGAGGGAACCATGTCTTTGGAATGTCCTGGTGCTTCTGTCATGTCTAGAAGAGTCTGTCAGCAGGCATTTGGGTCCACAGGTAGTTGGCTGGGTTGACAGTACCAGCCATGAACTCTTTCCTGTGGAGCAGGCCTGAAGTCTAAGTAGACGAGTGACATAAGTGCCACCATTGCACCGTTGGGGACATCTTGATGGGTCAGTTGTGGTTGTAGGTTTTATAGCTGGACAGCACTATTGGTTGCTTTTCTCCCTTGGCAGTATGTATCATCCTTAGGGAGGAGCTTCCATGTTAGCTCAGACTATCCTCCCCTATGTTCAAATTGTGTGGTGCCTTCAACAATAGGGTATTACCTACAAGTGCTGGGAGGTAGTCAAGGGCAATGGCAATAGCTTGTATTATTTGGGGAGTCGCTTGGGAGGACCATTCCATTAAAAATAAATGCATTAAATGCGTGTGTGTAAAGCCATCATCTGTCTTAGAGGAGAATTCCCAGTGCTAGAAATGGGAAACCTCCCCTGAAGTTGTTGAGGGGAGGGATAGGAAAGGGAACTAACAAGTGAAATGCCATGCAGCAAGTCTGCCTGAAGTGGCCGGCACAGGTGAGGTCATTGCTTGATCAGGCCCATTAAGTTCAGACAGAAAGGTTAGGCTGGGTTGCTTTGCTGAGGAAGAGTGCAGGTAACTGTGTAAACAAAAGAGGAGTTGTGAATGTGTGTAAGGAGTGATTGTATTGATTGGCTTGCTTTAAGCTGAGTGTTGGCAGGTAAAGAATAAAATAAGATGGAAGGAGAAGAAGAGTCCTCAGAGCAAAAGTTATAGGAACTACACTTGTCATGCTGGTGTTTAGGCACCAGAGTAAGCGAGCTATAAAGCCCCAGCATCCTTTTGGGTATTGAAGTTGTCAAGAATTGTAATGTTGGAAAAGAAGAAAGTAGGTGTTGAAGCTGGACGGTGGTGGCGCATGCCTCTAATCCCAGCACTCAGGAGGCAGAGGCAGACAGATCTCTGTGAGTTCGAGGCCAGCCTGGTCTACAGAGCAAGATCCAGGAAAGGCCCAAAGCTACACAGAGAAACCCTGTCCCGGAAAAAAAAAAAAAAAAAGTAGGTGTTGGAGGCTATAACATAGAGGAAAGTATATGGTGTAAGATCGCATGGGATGTCTGTTTGTAAACAGCCATAATGAGAAGTCATGAGAACCATCATACAAGCAGATCTAATTCCATTTCCTAAACAGGTTCATTTGTATTCTCTGTAATCCTCAGTTCTTAATTCTTTAATAGAATGAGATGGGGGGTGGTGGTGGAGAGATGGCTCAGCAGTTAAGAGCACTGGCTGCTCTTACAGAGGTCCTGGGTTCAAATCTCAGCACTAATGTGACAACTCACAGCTGCCATTTTAACTCTGGTTCTGGTGTACACAGATACAGGTGGGCAAAATAGCTGTGCATATAAAAGTAGTAAATCTTGACTACCACGAAGACAACAAAAAGGGGAAAGTGAGTTGATGCTTTTGGGAAGTGTCCTTTTTGGTTTTTTGTTTTGTTTTTTGAGACAGAGTTTCTCTGTAGCTTTGGAGCCTATCCTGGAACTTGCTCTGTAGACCAGGCTGGCCTCGAACTCACAGATCCACCTGCCTTTGCCTCCCAAGTGCTGGGATTACAGGAATCCGCCACCACTGCTCGGCTGTGTTCTTATTTCTAAAAATTGGGTTTGGTTTGGTTGGTTGGTTGGTTGGTTGGTTGGTTTGCTTTGTTTACTGCTCTGGTTGGTGCCATGAACCTGGGAGAGTGGGGCCGAAATATGAGGCAGATTAAAGTCTCATGCACAGTAGCCAACATTATTCAGAGCATTAGACAATTTATACTCTGAGGGTTAAGAAGCATCACATGAGTTAAGGTGTTCAGTCACAAGGACAAGCCACACATGCCAAAAAAATGGTTTTCCACTGAGGCACATGAGTAACAGCTGCTGAAGAGAACTCACTCCTATCTGCTACACCTGAGAGGAGCATGAAAACACATTCCAAGAACAGTTCTGTGTTTCGAAGAAACAGAGGTCACAAGACTTCTTGGAGTTTTCTTATAAACCTCAGAATTCTCCCAGAACCCCATTCTTGGACCATGCTCTGACAGTTTTAAATTGCTACTTTAAGATACTTTTTAGGCCAGGTGGTAGTGGCACACACCTTTAATCCTAGCACTGGGGAGGCAGAGCCAGGGAAATAAATCACTGTGAGTTCAAGGCCAGCCTGGTCTACAGAGTGAGTTCCAGGACAGGCACCAAAACTACACAGAGAAACCCTGTCTTGAAAAAACAAACAAACAAGAAACAACAACAAAATAAAAGATACTTTTTAGTTCATAACACAAAATTGTAACATTTGAACAGAAAATTTTATATAATCATCTTTCTGTTTGTTGATTTGTTTGCTTATTTATTTAGAGACAAGGTCTCTGTATAGCCCTGACAGTCCTATAATTGTATAGACCAGACTATCCTCAGCTCAAGAGATCCTCCTGTCTTTGCCTCAGGAGTGCTGGGATTATACCACCATGCCTGGCTTATATGGCCATTTTTATAACCCATATGTGATTGTTTATATACATAGCAGAAACTGTTTCAGCTATTCACTGGGCAGGTAATGCATTATTTGCTCAAGAAATATACTAATGTCTTTCTCTGCTTCCTTCTAGATTACATATCGGTTACGGCACCTTCTTCGTGCAAGGTGTGACGCTTCTCCTGTGACCAACAACACCATCCAGTTTCACTGTGATCCTAGTTTCTGGGCCCAAAATATTATCAACTTGGGTAAGCTATTATATACATTTCCTGTTTTATTTACTTATTCATTTATTTGCTTATTTTTGTTTTTTTGTTTTGTTTTGGGTTTTTTGGGTTTTTTTTTTGTTTTGTTTTCCTTCTTCTCTTTTTGGTTTTTTCGAGACAGAGTTTCTCTGTATAGCTTTGCCCCCTTTCCTGGAACTCGCTTTGTAGCCCAGGATGGCCTCAAACTCACAAAGATCCTCCTGCCTCTACCTTCCAAGTGCTGGGATTAAAAGCGTGCGCCGCCACCCCCACCCCACACTCCCCCACCCCCGGCATATGTACATTTTCTTTGTGTGACTATTTTGGTATGGAGCTTTCATTGGTCATGACATGTTACTGAACGTAACATCCCCATCCATTATCTTGCTTTACAGCCACACTCTTTCTAGTATGTCATTAATATAGTCATATGGTAACACAGATGCATGAATGTATACATACTTGTTTTCAGATGATATGAAAGTGCATTAGCTTACAGGGTATCTAAGTTAGGGATTCAGGAGTGCCCCTCCTCCCCATAGAATCCTGTTTGTATTTCGGGTTTATCTTTTGTTGTTGTTTTGTTTTGTTTTTATGTATATGGGAGTTTTGCCTGCATGTATGTTTTTGCACCATGTGTAAGTGCCCATAGAGACTGGAAGAGGACAGACACCTGATCCCCCTGGAATTGGAATTACAGAGGGTTATGAGCAGTCATTTGAGTTCTGGGAATGTAAGAGCAGTCAGTGCTCTTAACTACTGAGCCATCTCTCCAGACCCCATAATCCAGTTTGTATTGTTAGCTCTGTATCAGAATTTATTTCCTCTTGACTGTATGTGATATGGAGGCTTTGATGTTAGGGAAGGTTTTTTCCTGTGTGGTGCTATAGATCATAGCTGTGTACGTACTGTATCATTGACCCACATTGCCCATGTCAGTTAGGTTTTTGATATTTAGAATGTTTTCTAAAGAAATAACTACTTCCCGTGCTGTTTGTTATTGAACTGCCTTTGTGCCTAGGTGTTTATATGTGCATCATTATATAGGTGCCTATGGAGTCCAGAAGAACGCATTTAGTCCCTGGAGCTGAAGTTATAGGGTGGTTGTGACCTGCCTAATGTGGGTGCTAGAAACTGAACTTGAGTCTTCTGGAAGCAGCAAGAGCTTTTAACCACTCAGCCACTTCTCTAGCCCCAAGTTACCCTTTTGGTGTTGGTGTTAGTGGTGCTGGTGGAGGTGGTGGTGGTGGTGGTGGTGGTGGTGGTGGTGGTGGTGGTGGTGGTGGTAGAGGAGGTGGTGGTGGTAGTGGAGGTGGAGGTGGTGGAGGAGGTGGTGGTGGTGGAGGAGGAGGTGGTAGAGGAGGTGGTGGAGGTGGTGGTGGTGGTGGTGGGGTGGTAGTGAGTGGGTAGGGCACAGGCATAGTTCAGGCCAGTGTAAGCTAACTGGCTGTGAGGTCTGGGTAGACTTAGAACCCAGTGCCCAGCCCACAGCCTACCCAGCACAAAATCATACTATGAGATTTTCCCCTCAAAACTCGTTTTTTGCTAACTAATTTCTGACTTTGCAAGCACAAGCTTTATAGATGGCAGCACTGTGGAGGTTGGACAGCTGTATAAGTTTAAAAGCATTATTCCAGCCTCTAGTGGCTCAGTTGCTTCATCTTATGTACAGATTATTCTTTTCCTCTTTCCCTCCCTTACCCTCCCATTGTTTTAGCTTTTAGATCTTTTGTTTACCTGGTGAGGTTATAAATTGTGCAAATGCACACAAAGGGGCTGAGGGAGAGGGAGTGTGTAAGTAGTTGACAGATAACATACAGCGAAGTACTCGATCTTAAATATTAGAGCTCACTGAGTCGGAAAAATTAGCACTTGGGTAACATTGGGAAGCAGATGATCTGTGCAAGCAGTGCAGTCAGAGGTTACCACTAGGCTCTCTTGTTGGTCTTTGACATGATTGAAGATACTCCTCTTGCTCTTCAGTTTCATCACAGGGAAATGATACAAACAAAAGCTCCAAAGTTCCTTAGACATTGTTTCTCAACAAGCAATATTTCCTTTGATGGCATCTTGAGTTCCTGGATTTGTATAGACTCATCAAACATGGTGGTTCTCTCCCCCAAGACTGTATTCTATGTGAGAAAGAGAACAACAGCTGGAGAAGTCCGTGCCCTCATCACATTGCACAAGGGGAAAAAGTAGTAGACAAAAGACATCCAACAAAGGGAGAGCCAAGAGAATCGTGAGGCTAGCTGATAGAGACCCCTGCAGGCCATTTGAGACATATACACAGCCATTTGCTCAGCAATATAGCCAGAATCTGGACTCAAACACTTTGATCCACCTTATTGAAAGAAATAGCTGTAGAAACAGAAAATGTGGACTGGGAAGATGACTGTTCTTGAAAGTCTTATTACTTTTTAATGAATGAGTATTTTTTTTCATAAAAAATTTGTATATGGTAAGTTCGTATATAATATACATAAAAACCTCATTGGGATCCTCTACTTTTAGTCATTTAGAGGGGTCCTGTGTCCAACTCAGTAGCCATATAAAATGTGGTATTTCCCCAATTAACCAAAATTATCTTGTTTTCTTTCTCTTTAATTAGGTTCTTTAGTAATCGAAGATAAAGAGAGCCAGCCACAAATCCCTAAGCAGAATCCTGTCGTGGAACAGAGTTCCCAGCCACCAGGTGGTTTACCTTCCAACCAGTTATCCAAGTTCCCAACACAGATCAGCCTAGCTCAGTTGCGACTCCAGCATCTGCAGCAACAGGTAATGGCTCAGAGGCCACAGGTGCAGCGGAGGCCGGCACCTGTGGGTTTACCACACCCTAGGATGCAAGGGCCCGTCCAGCAGCCTTCCAGCTCTCATCAGGTAAATTTGGAAGCAGGCCTGTCCTAACGTAGAGAACTGTAGTGTGATTGGGTTCAGCAGCTTACAGTCTCTAACACCCCCACACACTGCCCTTCATTTAGATATTAACAATTGACTGCATTAAAGGATCCTTGATCTAACACCTAGTTTTAGATAACTCCAAACTTATTTAATCATTTATTTGCTTGCTATATCTAGTTTCAATCTCCATGAATTGTCATCCGGTTCTGACAAGGGATAAATATTATGTTCCCAAATAACTTAGGCCTGTGATGGATGAACAGCAATTGTGTACCTCTAAGTCTTATATGGGTGCATGACTCTTTGGAGATAGTATTTAGAAACCCATACTGCATTCTAGAAACTAGGGCAATGTACAATAGGCAATATACAAATCAGGCAGTTCATTAGAATCCTGTCTTTCAGCCTTTTAAATTTTTCCTGAAATCCATATACTATTCCTATTCTTACTAGATGTGTTATATTCTGACATTTTTCAGTCCTCTTCTTTTTTGGTATGTGTATGCATTATATAACAAACAAGTGAGCTATGTCCAGGTAATCATGCACATGTCATATGTGGAGGACAGAGGTTGACATCAATATCTTCCTTTATTGCTATCCTCTTCACTTACTGAGGCGTGGTCTCTTGCTTAGCCCAGGGAACTCACTGATTTAGCTAGTCTAGTTAGCCAGCTTGCCCAGAGATCATCTGTCTCTGCCTTCTGGGTGCTGAGATTACATGCCGGCCTGCATGCCCACCCTGCTTTTTTGTGTGGGTTCTGGTGATCTGAACTAGAGCCCACACATAGGCTCAGCAAGTGCATAATTGACTGAGCCATCTCTCCAAGCCCTCCAATCCAGTTCTAGTTCTATGTGCTTTTATTAAATAGTTTAACCAGTCCTGTTCAGGTTAGCTCTGGGCATACCTAGATGAATAAAAGCCTGGTAAAGAGTTCATCCATCTCTTTCTTAGGATTTACAACTTTCAGTTAATTTTATATTCTCCCTGTTTGGACAAGGGGTTTGTAATGATTTTGGTAAATGACACAAATGAATTGGAGTTTCATAAAAGTCAGTCTCATTGGACAGAACTTTGCTAAGAATCCTCATTACGTTTAAGAACAAAGCTAGTACAAAAGCAAAAAGGAAATGGGGAAAATACAGATATGAATAATTGATCAAAGAAAACATTAGTTAATTAGGGGAGAAACTTTATTTGACTAGTAGTTTACTAACACTAGCATATATAATGTGGTTTTTTATGGAAAAAGTATCTAAATGGCATAGCCTTTTGAATAGCAGTTTAATACAACATTGAAATAGCTTTCCAAGAATTCTTCAACCCTGATTGAGAGTTATAGACATACATGCTTTTGCTGTTATTTGTTCATTTTGTGGTGCTGGGACACACCCAGGTCCCTGCACATGGTAAAGCTCATGTTCTGCCTCTAGTTTCTAACCAAGAAGGATGAATCCATCCTCTTAATTAATTGCCTTTTTATTAAGAAGTAACTGAAGCAATTACTAACCATGTGAAGGAAGTTGCCTCTGTGTGTGTGTGTGTGTGTGTGTGTGTGTGTGTGTGTGTGTGTGCAATGACAAACAGAAATAGCATCCAAGCCTTCAGCCTACTTTTCTCAGAAGTTGGCTTTTGATTTTCAGTCCATAGCATTTAGTGGTATAATTTATATAAAGTCTCTACTATAAAACTTAATTTTCTAACCTAGAAGTACTTCTTACATCTTTCCTTATGTATTATTTTTAATCTTCTATCCTTTTCCTTAAATCTGTTCTGTCAAATACCGTTTCCACTTTTTCCCCTGGCTGTTACATTTACTGTCTCCCTATATTTTTAGTTTCTTCATTTTCTACCAGCTTCTGTACATGTAACTTTGTACATGAACATGTAATTTTTTGCACTGCCTGTCTAAAAAAGGTGGTAGTTCTTATGCTTCTGGTTATGTGGAGTATGCAAATCATATTCTACATTTGCCCATGTGGACAGGTAGATTGAAAGCATTATGCTTGTAAAAAGTCAGTTACATGATAGTTCCATAATTCTTCCTCTGAAGATTAACCATGTCACTTGCATTCTTAAAGCATTGGTGACAGCAAATGTAGAATAGTTGATTATGTGACAGAATAAGCAGAACAGACTTGATGGACTGTGGATTTAGTGTTGTACAGTCTACGCTGTTACAGCCTATGGCTCTATCTGCTCATTGAGAACGCTGACGTAACACTGTACATAATGGATAGCTAGCTGTTGATCTCACTGTGCCCGTGCCTCTAATTTCACCATGCTCACTTGTCTTCTTTTCATCTTGTAATTCTTGAATGAATTATTTGAGCAAAATATCACTACTTTTGCTATTGATTTTAAGATCCTATCTGAGCTGGGTGGTGGCACACACCTTTAATCCCAGCACTCAGAAGGCAGAAGCAGGCAGATTTCTATTGAGTTTGAAGCCAGCCTGGTCTACAGAGTAAGTTCCAGAACAGCCAGGGTTCTGCAGAGGGACCATGTCTCTAAAATAACCTCCCCCCCTGAAAAAAATAGTCTTTTGGGTTTGTCAAAATGTTCTCATCAATTAACCCAACTGTAGCAGTTCAGGAAATGGGTAGAGTACTGCCCCTACACCTTGCTCATGTATAAGCTTCTTAATGGTGGCAGGGTTAGCATTTATTTAGTCCTAGTGCTCTGGCATCAAATGTCATGTTTTTGGTTGAATTCTTGTGTTGAGCAGTCACTGAGAGGATGAGAGTTAAGGTGACTGAAAAATGACTAGTCTCCCTGAAAAACCTTGGAAAAGCTCTAAGGGAACTCCTCCCTATTTTCTGCTTGTTTTCTCATAGTATAAAACCCTCATGTCCTAAGTCTCATAGGGAAATCAAAAAGAGTTGCTAGGGTTTCTGACTTGTTCTCTGTGCAGTTTTCCACTAATACTATTTCTGCTCTTCACCTGTGGAATTTCAATTGGCTCAGAAACAGTATATAAGTCTGTTTTTCACTGGTTTCGTAATATATTCTTAACTGAAGGAGAAAGGGGGAAGGAAGCAATTGATTTAGAGTAGGAGAATACATGCAAAGTCGGAAAAACTGCCAGCAAGGGCAGAGCTACACTTGAAGCTGTCTGCCTTCACAGTGTCTGAGTTGAGGTGTTGCTCCATGAGCCTTATAGGTTACTTGCTTCTCTGTGAATGTGGGAAGAAGTAGTCCCTATTCTTAAGAAGTTCTGATCATACACATTTATGATATCTTAAAGAAGAAGCAATAAATTCCCAACTGTAAAGACAATTGAGCAATCAAAAGGGATTGGCATGAGAGTTTGGGGGGGCGCTAAGACTGCTCACTTGGAGCGGTGGATGGAGGAGACAAGCTGCTTCCTCCCCTGCCTCCTCCACCAGGACAGCTCCTTTCCTTCTGCTCACTCCTTCCCTTCCCAGGCACTTCCTTTCCCCTTGAAGACTAGATTACTGCCATCCTCCATTGCCTCTGTGGTCTTAGTGAGTCCTCTGTGGCGAGCTGCTAGCCTTGGGATTTTATACAGGGAAGATCTGGGCCTCTTTAGGAGGTCATTGTTACTGCAGCACTTTCATTTCTGTTTTCTAGCATCCGCCGCCACGTTTAATAAACTTTCAGAACCACAGTCCTAAACCCAATGGGCCAGTTCTTCCTCCTTATCCTCAACAGCTGAGATATCCACCCAACCAGAATGTGCCACGACAGATAATAAAGCCCAACCCCCTGCAGATGGCGTTTTTGGCTCAACAGGCCATAAAACAGGTGAGTATTACCTTTCTGTGCAGTTGCTTCTGTAGTTCTGCTGTTGCTCTGTGCTTCAGAGCATATGAACTTACAAATGACCAATAAATGGTGAAGGCTGCTTGCTTGACTTTTTAAATGACTAGAAATTACAGAGTGTACTTAGACACAGATGTGTGGGGACAGAGTTCCAAAACACATCCCAGTGCTTTACAATCAAGGAGTCCTTGCATTCTGTTTGTTTATATAATCAAGATCTGATTTAACATCCCCAGGTTTTATTTAATAATGTTTAAAAATTCATACCTGTTCTATTTCATCATTATAAGTAAAATTTTAAATTGTTTCTTGGCATCAAATTCTATTTATTTTCCTAGTTTATGACCTTGCCACGTACATTATTGTTAGATCTCACTCCAGCTATAAAAATATGAATACTTTGCAGAGTAGTTATGCTGAGAGTTATTCTAAAGTACGTAAAAGTACCTGGCATCTTTGAAGCATTCAGCTTCTCTTCTTCTCCATTTATTAGATTTTAATGGGTAGATTATTGCATTCTGTCATTGACCAGCACCAAGGAACCGAAGCTGAATTCAAGAGTGACAGAGCCAGGGACTTAATGCTATTCTCCACTGTTTGAATGCCCCAGCATACAGACTTCAAAGCAGGAACAGAGAAACATACAGGGTATTTCTCATCACCATCACCAGCTGTGCTCATGAGACAAAAGGTCTAAAGGCCAAATCGGGGCTGTTGCTGAGCTGCATCTCTAAGGGGATAGGGAACATGTTGGTTGCCCTTGGCACTTCTTGGGCAGATAGAAGCACTCCTGCCAGGGGGTAAACGAAGCTCTATGGGAACAGGCTAGTGTTGAGAAGGCTATTTATTGTCTTAATGCTTCAGCAGATACTTTTATTTTTTTCTTGACTATTTTCTGGACAAAAATCTAAACAAATAAATAAAAGAGCAAATAAACCAGGAGAAATATGACTATTTTTTTAAACTTTGTAAAATCAGATTTACAAATGTTATGTACTTTTTTGTGTGACTGTCGAAGATGTAGGATAGGGCAATGCTCTTAGCACAATCGCTGCCTGAGGTCAGAAGACAGACTGTAGGAGTCTATTCTGCCCTCCTACCGCGTGGATTCCAGGGATCAGGTTGGCAGGCTTGGCAACAAGTACTTTTGTATACTGAACCACTGGCCCCAGAAATTAGTTGTAATGCATAAATTCACCAAATTGGAACCTGCTCATAGAATAGATACACTTTTTGGGTAGTAAGAAGCTATCATGTTACAGAATTTTTGTGGGATTCTATCTCATTTCTGTGTGTATTTTATCGTATAAGTAAGGGAAAAAATGTAGAAAGGTACCCATCAGCTGTGATTCATTATTCTTTGAAGGGGAGGAAGAAAAGGTATATAGGGGTGAGATAAAATTGTTGCATGAATAGGAACTGAAACTGACATTCACACTCAACTTCATATATTTCTGTATGCAGTTTTTGTTTTCTTCTGGTTTTTCAAGACTGTGAAACAGTTCTGGCTGTCCTGGAACTCACTCTGTAGACCAGGCAGGCCTCGAACTCACAGAGAACCATCTGCCTCTGCCTCCCAGTGCTGGGATTAAAGGCATGTGCCACCACCGCCTGGCTCTATACATAGTTTTAACAGTTATGTGTATAAGTAAAATTTTCTAAAACATGAGGTTTCAGAACATCCATATATAAATGATAATGTGTTCGGACAGTTTTTCTGCTGAATAATCTTGGGATACCATTCAGTCTGCCTCTCCCCCAATATTTTATTCTGAGAATTTTTTTTTTCATGTTGCTTTTCAAATATACCGAATTCAGTGTTTTATTCAATTCAGGGAACATTTTGTTCCCTTTGCCTTAATACATGTTAACTGTATGCCTTTTTGTCTAACCATCATCTCTATCATATTTTGTGGAGGTTTTAAAGCAACCAAACAGCATGACTCAATTTTGTGTCATTCAGCATGCTAGCATTGTCTTTGTTTGTGTTTATCTTAGCTTCTAATGTGAGTGTGAAGGCTTTCCTCAGTAAGGCTTAATTACCCGTTCATGTGTGAAAAAGAAAGAGAGGTTCATATGTAAGAAAGAGGAGTATAAAACCCTGAAAGCCCTAATTTGTGGTAATTATTTTTAGGCATTTCATGTAGGGACGAAAGAAAATATGTTTTTAATTCTCCAGATTTATTTTGAAGTTGCTTTTTGTATGCTTTTATTCCTTGTTCATTTCATATATATGTATATATATTTTACAAGGATTGTGAGGTGGATTTCTGGTATATGCTGACTATTCTCTCCCAGGGGTGAAAAAACTTATTGACATGTGTGTGTACACACATAATATGCATCTTCTCTCCCTTGTTTTTTCCATTCAAATAACATTTGAGCTAACATAGCAGACCGTGTCTTCTGTCTTCCATAGCTGAGTGCCTAGTTACATTCACAGTTTCTCTTCTCATCTTGGTGCTCCAGTGGCAGATCAGCAGTGGACAGGCTCCGCCCACAACTGCCAGCAGCTCTTCCTCCACTCCTTCCAGTCCCACAATCACAAGTGCAGCAGGATACGATGGAAAAGCTTATAACTCACCCATGATTGATCTGAGCGCACCAGTGGGAGGGTCTTACAACCTTCCGTCTCTTCCAGATGTAAGTCTATAGAAAATCTGTACTAATAACTTCCTTTGAAAAGTGTCAGTAAATCTAGATTTAATTTAAGGTTTATTGGTTTCTTGGGTATTTCTTAAAGCTTCGTTTTACTCTTTAGAAATAAAATGTAAAAATTAGAAGTTGTACCACTTGGACATAGAGAAGAATGTTTTTCTGGACTCTGACATTAAAGATGTTTGTAGATGATAGATCATAGAATCCCGGCTGGGAAAGGAGGGAAGGAGGGCTAAAGAATCGCTGGGATGTTTCCGACAAGAATGTGGAGAATGAGAGTCGAGTGAATTCTGGAAATGTAAGATCCTGGAACAGGCAGGGATTCCCTTAGTAGCAGACCAGCAGACCGTCTTCTTGAGCATATGCCAGAGAATTAGGCCTGGGTCCTTGCATATTGAAATTAAGTAATGAGTCAAACCTTAGGGCCTTTAACTTTGACAAGTTAAGAATCTTTCTAAAGGCAGAAAATACAGTGTTCTGCTACTGTTTCTCCACACCTTCATCATTTAAAATTTTACTTGTTTATGTGTATGAGTGTTTTGCCTACACGTATGTCTGTGTATCACAAGAGTGGGGGTGTAAGGTCCCTTGAAACTGAAGTTACAGACAGTTGTGACCTGCCATGTGGGTGCTGGGAATAGAACCCCGGTCCTCTAGAAATGAATGCTTTTAACTGCTGAACTATCTCTTCACCCCTGTATTCCCTTTTTTCAATGTCATGATGTACCTACAGCCAAACATGAAACATGTACATTTGTGAAGTATTTCATACATTTTTGTTGGAAGGAATAATCTGTATGATTATGAAAGAACTTTTAAATTTTCTTTGATTTTTTTTTTTATGCAAGTTGAGATCAATTATTACTTCCTAATGACTTGCATTATTAATCTCACAAGTCATTTCAGTTTGTTTGTTTTTTGTTTGTTTGTTTTTTTAAGCTGAGGATTGAACCCAGGGCCTTGCACTTGCTAGGCAAGTGCTCTACCACTAAGCTAAATTCCCAAGCCCATTTCTGTTTTTATAATGCATATATTCTAAATGGGTAGAGTGTACTTCTTTATGTATACATCAGATGTAAGAAAACTTAGTCTAAATTTTAGGTTTTATCTTGCTTTTAGAATTATTCTGCAATATAAATTATTTTCATTACATTAAGAAACCGAATCCTTAATGCACCATCTGAAAATTAGTGACTAAAGTAGTACCTAAGAATATTACAGTACAAATGACCTTGTCTGCTTCCTATCCCCCAGCACCATAAAAGAGAGAGTTTCTAGAAAGTGAAATTTTTCTTCCTTCCTTTTCTTCTGTATTATTTCATTATGGCCATAGGACACAGTTCTCTTAGAGAATCCTAATTGAGATCCTAATTGAGAAAGGGTAGAAATGCATGAAGGAATTGTATATGCTCTTAGGAAATTTGGGTGTATTTAGGCTTGACAAAGTATTTGTGTTTGAAGCATGAAATTCTAATTCTCTCTCTCTCTCTCTCTGTGTGTGTGTGTGTGTGTGTGTGTGTGTGTGTGTGTGTGTGTGTGTGTACACATGCACGATGTGGTGCATGTGTCCTCAGTATATTTGCTGTGGGTAGAATATAAAGAATAAACTTTTATTTTAACTTGTTGGGGGAAATCGTCTAGCAGAACTTCCCAGTTGTGTCTAACTTGATAGTACTTAGAACCAAAAGGAAAAAAGGAAAGAAAAGGCTAGATGTGGTGGTGCACGCCTTTGTTCTAGTATTTGGGAAGCAGAGACAAGTAGATCTATGTGAGTTCAAGGCCAGCCTGATCCACAAAGCAAGTTCCAGGACAGTCAGGGCAAGACAGAGAAACCCTGTCTCAAACAAAGATAGAATTTAAGATTGAAGTTTTCTTGTAAATTTAAAGTGGTTTTTAGTTTGCAAAGATAATTTGCTCTGAAATAATTTATCTCTTGGAAGATTGACTGTTCAAGTACTATCATGTTGGACAATATTGCAAGGAAAGATGCAAGTGCAGATCATGGCCAGCCAAGACCTCCATCAAACAGAACAGTGCAGTCACCAAATTCATCAGTGCCGTCTCCAGGCCTTGCAGGTAAAGCCACCTTTTGCATTTGTAAAAGTTTGCTAGTCTTTACTCATATTTTTACTCATAATGATTAAAAATTCTTCCCTGCCTCATTTTTGGTAGTGTGGGGGGGGTCTGCCTCATTTTTAAAATGATAATGTTAACTGTATCTTGAGGCTTCCTTTCCTATATATTTTGTGTGTGTGTGTATTTCCTCCTGTATGCCATAGTACACATGTGGAAGTCAGAGGACAACTTGGAGTTAGTTGATTTTTGCCTTCCACTAAGTGGGGCTTCAAACTCAGATGGTCAGGCTTGGTGACAAGTGGTTTGAGCTCCTGATCCCACCTCGCCATCCTGAGTTTCTATACCATGTAAAATTAGTACTCTTCACAAAGGAAAAAAAAGGTTAACCTTTTGTACTTCTTCAGTTTCAGCAAAATTCATTGGCATTATAGGAACCAATGAGCTAATATTTATCATATCCTCATTAATAAATAGAATTGCCTGTGATGTGGTCTCTTCTAGAATGTAATTTCTCTAGAGTCAAATTTTATTAATAAAATACACAAGAAGAGAGCAGTCTTTGATGGTTTGTTTGTTCATTGTTGTTTAGTTGTGTTTATGATGGCTTAATATAAGGAGGTTGAGAGATGCCTCAGTGGTTAAGAGCACTTCCTGTTCCTGCAGCATACGAGCTTTCCAAACCAGCACCCACATGGTGGCTTACAGCTGCCTTATACTGTAACTTCAGTGCTGACCTCCCCAAGCATTGCATGCATGTGGCACATTTATGTACATACAGGCAGAGCACTCAATTCACATAAAAGTAAATGTTTTAAAAGATTATATTTTATAACCCAGGTGGTGGTAGTTCACACTTTTAATCCTAGCACTTGGGAGGCAGAGGCAGGTGGATCTCTGTGAGTTCAAGGTCAGTCTTGTCAAACAGAGTGAGTTCAAGGACAGCCAAGATTACACAAAGAAACTCTGTCTCGAAAAACCTAATAATAATAATAATAACATAATATAATATAATATTTTATATACCTACTTGTTTCCTCCAAGAAACACTCTAGATATTACTCCTAGAAACTTGACATAGCAGGTATCTCATGTGTGACTTCCTGAGGAGACATGAACAGATACATCCAGATACTGTGCTGGTGGCAAGCCAAAGAAAGAATTGCGTTCAAGTCTACCCTGGAGAGCCAGTGGGCTCACCACACCCTGCCCAGGGTGGTTGATCCCTGGCAAAGCCAGGTCTGGGGGCCATCTGCACAGTTTGCGGCTCTCTTGCCTTTGTAAATCTAACTTTCTGAACCTTAACTTTGTGAGCATCCAGAATTCTGAAAAGTTTCATTAGCTTCCATTTGTCCACATCTTCCTAAGACTTAGGAGCCTCCCTTTTCCCTGGAGGAGAGACTTTCAGTTCTGAGGAGGTTCGCCGTACAACAGTATCTACATAGAATAATGGAACGGAGTGAACTTAATTTTTCTGCAATGTTAGCAAAAAATAAAGTGGTTATAAAATTTAAATGGAAATTCTTATTTTAAACATGAATTTACAATCAAATAAAGGACAAGTACACATGAATAAATTATGATGTGCTTGGTGCTGCTGAAAGACACATAAACAGGTATTTCCTACACAGGGAAGGCATCCAACCAAACAGATGAAACAAAAATGTTAATATTATTACACTTACTTACTTGTGTCTATATATATATATATATATATATATATATATATATATATATATATATATATATGTGCCACAGCATGCATATGGAAGTCAGAAGACAGCTTATAGGAATCTATTTTTTTCCACCGTGTGTGGGTCCTGGGGTCATTAGATTAGGTCATTAGACTTGGCAGCAAGTCACTCCACCTCCTGAACCATCTCAGCAGCCTGAGCATAGACCCTTTTTTATGACAGCAGTTCAGAACCTCTTTTTCAATTGCTTCACATCAGAATCTAACTTTCACTTCTCCCACTAATTGTTCTCATTTGGTTCCAGGGATTGAGCTCAGGTTGTCAGGATTGCTGACCAGTACCTTAAACCTCTAAGCCATTCTGCCATCCCCTTGACCACCTTATATATTAGTCCTTTGTCTTGTGTAGTTCTCACTGACACTGTAATCCTCTTCTCTACTGCAAGATGTTTTACTAGTACTTCAGGTTGAGAGTATGGAGATAGCCAGTGATGCTCAGACTTCTTACTGCCCAGAAGTCAATAGTACCATGACTATAAACTTTTGGTGTGGGTTGGGGATTTAGCTCAGTAGTAGAGCGCTTGCCTAGCAAGCACAAGGCCCTGGGTTCGGTCCTCAGCTCTGAAAAAAAAAAAAAAAGAAGAAGAACTTTTGGTCTGACAAATATAAAAGATGTGCTTATTGTTTCATAGAATTTTATTGGATGTTCCTGGTTTTGGTATAATTTAAGTAAACACACTCAACAAACCTGAACACATAATTGTTAATTCACTTATGTATGTCTATTTTCTCCTCCTCAGGACCTGTTACTATGACTAGTGTCCATCCCCCAATACGTTCACCTAGTGCCTCCAGCGTTGGGAGCCGAGGAAGGTAAATAGATTTAACCATATTTACTGGTATAGTCTTTACTCAGTATCCACAGAGAATCGGTTCCAGGACCCTTCTCAGGATACTAAAGCCTGCAGATGCTCAAGTCTTTTAGGTGACCTGTATGCTTTAAATCATCTCTTAGTTACTAATGGTGCCTAATACAATGTGATTGTCTTGTAAAACTTGTTATATTGCATTGTCTAGAGAACGACGACACCCATCCCATCCCCCAAATAGTCTTGTACATGTTCAGTTACAGGCCCATTCCCTCCCATAATGTGGAGGCCATGGACATGAAGAGCCAACTAACTGCATAAATAGCTTGCAGTTGTCCGTGATTTGATACTTGGTGCATATTTTTAATGTTGATTTTTAACTAATATTTTAATACAATAGAGTGGTTAAAATAGTACAACTTTAATCTTTTGTTTTGTTTGTTTTTCAAGACAGGGCTTCTCTGTAGCTTTGGAGTCTGTCCTGGACTAGCTCTGTAGCCCAGGCTGGCCTTGAATTCACAGAGATCCACCTGCCTCTGCCTCCCGAGTGCTGGGATTACAGGCGTGCGCCACCACCGCCCAGCAACTTTAATCTTTAAAGATAGGAAGTATTTGTCTAAATGCTAAAAATAAGATAGTATTTGACATGCTAGCAAAGACAGAAGTAGTTATAGTAATATGTAGATAAATTTAGGAAAAGCAGTATTTTCCTTATTGGTTTGTTGCTGCTGCTGTTTTGAGGCAGGCTATCACATGGTCAGGAGCTCCCTGACATAGATGGGGCTGGCCTCTTAACTTCTGACCATGCCCATGCCTCAGTCTCTGAGTGAAGAAGCCATCTTTCCTTTGTTGTTCTATGACTGTTAGAATGATCAAACATGGATTCTACTCCAAAAGAAGTTCTTTACAATAAATTCCTTCTTCTGCCCTCACTGTGTTTGAAAGTTACTTCTAAAGGTAAACCCCATTTTTTTGTTTGTTTATTTGTTTTGTTTTGTTTTGTTTGTTTTTTTAAATCATCTGAAAGCAGCATGCTCTAGGAGGAAGTCGGCCTGTAGTCCCATAAGAACAGACTGGCTAATGGTGCAAGGTTTCTGTCCAGCTACTCCCTTTAAAGAGCAACCACCAACAAATGATATCCTAGTGTCTTAACACAAACTGTTCATGAAGGCCTGGAGTTCTTGTTGTCCCTAGAGTTCTTGTGACTAGACAGGGAATTGGGAAAGAGTAAAATAATGTTAGTTCCAAGACCCCAGATCTAGCTGAGCAGTTAGAGAGCCTAAGAATACTTAAATTAGGTTTTACTTATCTTTTCAGATACATGATTTAACATCATTCACTGCTGATATATATAAAATGTGGTTATTCTTGTGAAGTTACATTATTCTAGAATGTTCTTCTGTTTACTACTTTTTAGGTTGTCTCATTTTGTCTCCCTCTCTTCCTTTCTCCCTCACAGCTCTGGCTCTTCTAGCAAACCAGCAGGAGCTGATTCTACACACAAAGTCCCAGTAGTCATGTTGGAGCCAATCCGAATAAAACAAGAAAACAGTGGACCACCTGAAAATTATGATTTTCCTGTTGTTATAGTAAAACAAGAATCAGATGAAGAATCTAGAACTCAAAATGTAATTACATCAGTGCTTACAGTACTCTTCCCATTTAAGAGGCAAGAAAAGGGTAGTCCTGTTACAGAAAGTAGAACAGAAGCTCCACAGGCATCTGTGGAGGGGAACCATTAGACAGTAGTCCAAGGGGTCTTACAGCCCCATGGAGACTGGCATTAGTGATGGCTACCAAGAGAATTCAGCAAACTGCCAGAGATTTACTGTAATAATGGAGATAAACTAGGCACAGTAGTGTGTGCTTACAATTCCTGCTACTCATAGGCTGAGGCAGAATTTCCACATTACATTTAGAAAAAGAAGAGGACGGAGAAAGGAAAGACAAAGACAACAGAACAAGCTCGATTTTCCAACTTTGATTGATTGATTGATTTTGTTTGTATAAATGTCTTGCCTGCCTGTATGTCCACCACATGTGTGTCTGATATCTGTACAGGTCTGTACAAGGTGTGGAACTGGAGTTACAGGTGTTTGTGAGCCACCATGTGCATAGTGGGAACTGAACCTGAGTTCTCCACTGAGCTAGCTCTCTAGACACTAAACTAAAAATATTTTAAATTACATTTTATTTTTAATGTGGGGGGGGCGGGGATGAGAGAGCATGTGGAAGTCAAGACAACTTGCTGAAGTCTCTCCTACTATGGAAGTTTCAAGGAGTAAACTCAGGTTTTCTAATAACCTTTTCCCACTAAGCCACCTTGTCCTGGAACAAATTAAATTTGGAAATAATTACCTCCAAAGAATGTCTATGTTTAATTATAGCCACATTTGTTACTTTCAAATTTCAGAAACAAAATTTAAAGGAGATAAATAAAAGCTTCTGGTTTTGATTAGGAATTTTTACCAACCTAGGGTCAAACACAGAATTTAGATTCATCCTGGCAGAATAATATTGTGTCTGTATTAGTTAAACTTTCTATCTCTATGATGAAACACCGTGACCAAAAGCACCTTGGGGAGGAAAGGATTTATTCTTCCACTTGATAGTTCATCAAAGGATGGTAGGACAGGAACTCAAAACCGGTCAGGAATCTGGAGGAAGGAGCTGGTGGTGCACAGGCCATGGAGGAGTGCTGCTTACCATAGACTTGTTGAGCCTGCTTTCTAATAGAACCTAGGACCACCAGCCCAGGGATGGCACCACCATAATGGGCTGGACCCTCCCCCATCAATTTCTATTAAGAAAATGCCCTACAGGCTAGCCTACAACCCGATCTGATGGAGGCATTTTCTCAATTGAGGCTCCCTCCTCTCAGATAACTTCAGCTTGTCAAGTTACCATAAAACTAGCCAGCACAGTGTCTGAAATGTAATTTGAATTAGTAGCTACAGTAAACCATGTTTACAGCTCATGTGATTGATTTCCACACTGCCTACTTTGTCTTTAAAAGATTAAAAGATCACTTTCAAAACATGCATGCATACATAAATAATAATGTTTTCTCTTTGGTTGCAGACTAACTATCCAAGAAGTATACTTACTTCCCTCCTCTTAAACAGTAATCAGAGCTCTGCTTCTGAAGAAGCTGTGTTACGATCTGATGCTCCTGATAGCACAGGAGATCAACCTGGACTTCATCAGGAAAACTCCTCAAATGGAAAGGCTGAGTGGCTGAATGCCTCCCAGAAATCCCCTGTGCATGTCGGGGAGACAAGGAAGGAGGATGACCCCAATGAAGACTGGTGTGCAGTTTGTCAAAATGGAGGGGAACTCCTTTGCTGTGAAAAGTGTCCTAAAGTATTCCACCTCACTTGTCACGTGCCCACATTGACAAATTTCCCGAGGTAAACCAGTACTTCTTTCTGAAGTATAAAGCGTGGGGTTAGGAGTGTGGCATAGTGCTAGAGCTTCTTGGCCAGCATACACATGGCCCAGAGTACTGCTTCCCAAGGAAACAGAAAAAGTCACAGCACTTTAGAGGGAAATGGATGTAATTGGAAACAATGACATAGGAGTGGAAGGAGAGAGGAAAGGCAGAAGAGGGTAAGGTGGGAGGTAGAGCTTTTTAAATGTAACAGATTTTCGACAATTGTTAATAACACAAAACCTTTAAAGATTCAATTCCATTTGGCACAAATGCATACTTGAAAGTCCCTAACTCTGATCTACAGTTTCCTGTTCACTGCTTCCTAGTCTTTGTGCTTCTCATACAGCTCATCTGTTGTGATAAATAATAATAGGCCCTAGCTGGCCTTGGTGGCACACACCTGTAACCAAGCATGGACAAGATAGAGAGGAGAGGATCAGAAGTGTGGTGTTTAGTCAGACTTTAATACTATTAACTTCTTAGACCTTTGCATCAGATTTCTGCCATTTCTTCTCCATACTGCTTTGTACCTAGTAGTAAGTGATGAATGGGCAGAGAATAAAACCCATGCCAAAGAAACATGTCCTAGATGGCCTGCAGGTGGTGGGAAGGGTGGGAAAGAGAGACCTGATACACTCAGAATTCAAAGGTTCATTATCCCAACAGTGGAGAATGGATTTGTACTTTCTGCCGAGACTTATCTAAGCCAGAAGTTGAATATGATTGTGATGCTCCCAGTCACAACTCAGAAAAAAGGAAATCTGAAGGCCTTACTAAATTAACGCCAATAGATAAAAGGGTAAGTTTTTTAATATTTTCACACTAGGGTATTAGTATTAGTGTTTTTGTTGCATGTGTTGATTTTTATACTGAATTCTTTCTCCTTTAAGTCTCTCTTTTTTCCCCTTCTACATACAGAAGAATACAAATTTTAAATAATCAATAGCAAGCGCTCTGTGTGTGTGTGTCTGTCTGTCTGTCTGTCTATACACTCCTGTGGGATCTAACCCATGCCCTCTACACAGGGAGGCCAGAGGTTGACCTAACATATCTTTCTTTTTTGCTTTCCACCTTTTTTTAATTTTATTTTTCGAGACAGGGTTTCCCTGTGTAGTTTTGGTGCCTGTCCTGGATCTCGCTCTGTAGACCAGGCTAGCCTTGAACTCACAGAGATCCACCTGGTGCTGCCTCCCATCTTATTTTTGAGACAAGGCCTGTCCCTGAACTGGAAGCTCTCGGGGCTAGGCTATCACTTGTCTCCTCCTCCTCTCTCACACTGGAGTTACAGCTGGATGCCACCATGCCTGTCTTTTTTACTTGGGCGCTAGGGATCCAAATCTGGGTCCTTGTGCTTACATAGAACTGTAGCTTCTTAATTAAACACAAGAAAACTTAGTTAGGTAATTCAAAATACTATACTTAAACAAAATGAACTATGTCGTTCATAGATAGAGCTGGACTTGGATTTGGGAGGGGTAGTGCTAGAAGACAGCCTCAGGTGAATTTATTTTTTAAATGTAATCTCTCATTGCTCTGGAATTTAGGGATCAGGATAGGCTGCCTGGGAGGTGAGCCCTAAGGTGCCACCATTCTCCACATCTGTACTGCTGGGATTATAAGTATGCATTAGCACATCTAGCTCTCTTACATTACATCTTGGAACTCAATCCAGGCACTCCTCACTCTACTGACTGTCCACCTAAAGCTTGACTTTTTCTTTTCTTTCTTTTTCTTTCCTTTTTTTTTTTTTTTTTTTTTTTATAACATAAGGACACACTCTGTAGCTCAGGCTAAACTAGAACTGTCTGTGTAGCATATGCTAGCCTTGAGTTCACAACTTTCCAAGTATATGTGATTACAGGTCACAACTCCAGCTTTATTTTTGACTTCTGTTTTTGTTTTTTTGTTTTTTGTTTTATTTGAGACAGGGTGTCTCTGTTAGTACAGTCTGTCATCAGATAGTGATCTTCCTGCCTCAGCTTCCCATCCCTGAGTTTATAGGAATGAGATATAATGCCTAGCTTTAGTCTAAGCTTTTAAATTTTGCCTACTTTGATTTTTGTCCTGTTTCATTTTTTTTTTTATCTCTAATTGATTTTGTTTCTCAGACTCTTGAGAATTGACAGCAAGATTGGCTTTTTGATTTAATGTTCCTGGAAATAATTCCATACTTGGACCACATGAAAATTTATTTAACATTTAACTATAATTTTTTATTAGTAAAGAATTTATCAAAATACATTTTATAAAAGAGTAAGCCATGCAGTGGTATCTCACACCTTTGATCCCAACACTCAGGAGACAGAGGCAGGTGGATCTCTGAGTTCCAGGACAGCTTGGACTACACAGAGAAACCATGTCTCAACCTCCCCATCCCCCCCCCCCAAAAAAAAAACAACCTGAGAATTGGCGTGTAAGACAGGGAACCTGCACTCTTTGCCAATACTGTAGACGTTCACTGGGAGGCGTTCACTGGCCTGAGAGGAGAAAGTGGCCAAGCTCACAACAGGCCATCTCTGTTTGCAAGAGGGGTATCTAAGTCAGGGATTATAGGGAAAAGGCTCTGCACTGTTGCTTCCTCCAGTGACTGTGGATTCACACAACTGGACTAGAATGATGGGGGGTAGGGAGCAGTTTCATCTTGAGGAACTCAAAATGTATGTTTTCTAGTGATATTGGTTTATTGACCTAATTACAGGAACTCTCCTATCCATATTTTCTAAGTTGTTAGTTAATGGAAAACAAAACCCAGAGATTGAGTGTGTTTGTCTGTCTATGTTTGTCTTCCTTCCTTCCTCCTTTCCCTCCTTTCTTTTTTGTTTAGGTTTTTGGTTTTTCTAGACAGGGTTTCTGTGTAGCCCTGACTGTCCTGGAACTGGATCTGTAAGACCAGGCTGCCCTTGATCTCAAACAGATCTGCCTGCCTCCTGAGTGCTGGGATTAAAGGTGTGCACCAGCACTGCCTGGCTAGATTCAGTGTTTCTTATGTATTCCCCGCGCTTTAATTTTTATTCTGAGGCCTGTGAATTGTTTTAGGAATAAGCCATGATTTCATTGGTTTTTGTTTTTTCTTTTTTCTTTTTTCTTTCTTTTTTTTTTTTTTTCCAGAGCTGAGGACCGAACCCAGGGCCTTGTACTTGCTAGGCAAGCGCTCTACCACTGAGCTAAATCCCAGCCCCTCATTGTTTTATTATTTGTGTTTTTCACTAGAAATGTGAACGCCTGCTTCTGTTTCTTTACTGCCATGAAATGAGCCTGGCTTTCCAAGACCCTGTTCCTCTAACTGTAAGTATTAGTGTCATTTGTACTTTTTACATGGTTGGATAATTTTTTTTAATTTGATTTATGAGAACCTGATTTCTTTATCATTTCAGTAATCTCTTGTTTCTAATACAAATTTTTTTTTGGGGGGGGTGGTCCTGTGGGGTGTGTGTGCAGGTATTGGTCAGGGCGGGACAGAGATCAACCTTGAATGTGGTTTTGTGAGACAGAGTCTCTCCATGGGATTTAGGACTCATGGATTAGTCCAGTCTGGCTCTCCAGTAATCCATAGGAATCTTCCTGTCTGTGCTTCCTCAGGGCTGGGCTTATAGTGTGTGCTGTCATGCCTGCCGTCTTACATGGGTGCCCGTGGTCAACTCACATCCTCATGGTGCATAGCAACCACTTGGCTGACCGAGTTTTCTCCCCAGACTCCGGACCCAGATATCTCTCTCTCTCTCTCTCTCTCTCTCTCTCTCTCTCTCTCTCTCTCTCTCTCTCACACACACACACACACACACACACACACACACACACACACACACAAGCAGTGCTTTCATCTTAAATACGAGCTAATTTTTTTATATTTTTAATAAATTTTTTTAGTTGTCATAATGAAACCAAGTATTATATATGCTATTTTCTTTTTTTTTTAAAGGAATGGACTTATTTAGAAGAGGAAATTTTTTAAAAGCCTAATGTTGACTACACTATATAGTCTTTAATAATTATTCTTTTTTTATTTTGATTATCTTTTTTTTAGTAGTAGTATTATTATATTTGTGTTTTAATTTTACATATCAGCCATGGGTTCCCCTGTCCTCCTCCCTCCCACCCCCACCTCCGCCTTCCCCCCATCCCTTCCCCTCCATTCCCATCTCCTCCAGGGCCAAGACTCCCCTGGTGATTCATTTAAACCTGGTGGATTCAGTACAGGCAGGTCCAGTCCCCTCCTTCCAGGCTGAGCAAAGTGTCCCTGTGTAAGCCCAAGGTTCCAAACAGCCAGCTCATGCACTAAGGACAGGTCCAGGTCCCATAGCCTGGATGCCTCCCAAACAGTTCAAGTTAATCAACTGTCTCATTTATCCCGAGGGCCTGCTCCTGCTGGGGGCTCCACAGCCTTTGGTTCATAGTTCATGTGTTTCCATTCGTTTGGCTGTTTGTCCCTGTGCTTTTTCCAATCTTGGGCTCAGACATCATTTAGTTTGCTCATTTTCTCACATTCACACATACACCCTCACTGTCCTCCTCTATTGTCTTCTCCCACTGGTTCCCTTCCTCTTCCCAAGCCTTCTGCTTCCTTGTAGTACTTGTGTGTGCACGTGTATTTATGTATGGGGGGGTGGGAGGGGTGTTAAATCTAAATTCCATATAAGACAGAGGACAAGATTTGTCTTCTGTTTTCCCACTACCCTGTCTTGTTTCCTCTCTGCCACTTTTAAGGCTCTTTCTCCCTCCACATAGTTCCCCTTACATGCCATATGTAGTATTTCTTTTTCTCTCATTTAGTTCACTTGACATGATGATATCAAGTTTTATTCATCATCCTACAAGTGATGTAATTTCACTAAATAGATGAATGTTAATAGCAATTGGCTGATACTTTCTGTTTGTTTCTTGGATACCCTTCTCATCCCACCCAGATTATTGCAAGCATGGAATAACTTTGGTACCTTTACAGTATCAGGAAAGGATCCCATACCTAAGCTATGTTCTCTTTCTGTGGTACCTAAAGCTCTCTCTGAAACTGAATGAATGGGGTTGGGGTTGGGTTGGGGTTGGGTTGGGTTGTGTTTTCTAAGACTGGATCTTCTGTTTCTCAGGGTGGCCTCAAACAGTGTAGAGGGAAAATAACCTTGAATTTACTGATCCTCCCACCTCCACCTCCCAATTACATTTCTATTTGTGGTTTTTGGGGTTTTAAAAATTAATGCAAACTAGAAAGAAGAAAACTCATAAATAATTCAACTTGGCATAGTCAACTTCATGTTAGAAAATACTGCAATTAAACCCATTATTTGTACAGTGAATATGTATCTCACTGTGTAGCTCTGGCTGGCCTGGGAGCCACTGTGTAGCCCATGCTGGCCTGGAACTTGAAGGGATCACTCTGTATCACCATGTCTATTTCTAATATTTTAGTTTTTGGAAGTAAGACTTTTCTTAGGGTACTATGGATTGAACCCAGGGCTTATATTTATTTATTCATTCATTCATTCATTCATTCATTCATTCATTCATTCATTTTCCGGGACAGGGTTTCTCTGTGTAGCTTTGCGCCTTTCCTGGATCTCACTCTGTAGACCAGGCTGGCCTCGAACTCTGCCTGGCTCTGCCTCCCAGTGCTGGGATTAAAAGCGTGTACCACCACCACCCAGGGTAATCCATCCTTTTTAAATGGGTATTTGTTTGCTTGTTTTAGAGTCTTGCTCTGTAGCCTCTGATGGCCTGGGACTCACTATCTAAACCAGGCTGGTCTGGAACTCATAGAGATTCTCCTGAATCTGCCTCCCCAGTGCTGGTAAGACATGCACCACCACAATCAGGCCTCTCCATCAGATTTACCAGATAGCTTTGCTAGATACAGCAACCATGAACCATGGGTCACAATTACTCAATTTTTTTTTCTGTCTTTCTTTTTTTTTTGAGATTGTGTCTCTGTGTCTCACTATGTACCCCTGGCTAGCCTGGAATTTGCTATATAAATCAGGCTGGCCTCAACTCATAGATCTGCCTCCCTCTGCCTCCCAGGTGCTGGGATTAAAGGTGTGCACCACTATGCACAGCTTAATAATTGCTTTGTATTTAATAATGAAGAGGGAGCATATAGGAGATTTAAAAGGAAACACATGACGACATTTTCCATTAAAAGTCATTGCTAATTAGGCCATAGGGTACTTCTGTTTTTAGTTTTCTGAGCAGCTCCATACTGATGTCCATAGAATTGATTGATATCCCACCAGCAGTGTAGAGGGGTTCACTTTTCCCATGTCCTCATCAGTATTCCCCCTAACCCCCTACCCCGTGTGTGTGTGTGTGTGTGTGTGTGTGTGTGTGTGTGTGTGTGTGTGTGTTCATTCATTCCTCAGTGGCAACCGTTCTGACTGTAGCTAAGGTTATTAAACATTTTTACTTACTGTTTATTGGCCATTTATACTTACTTCATCTCTCGTGATTTACATATTCAGAGGACACTACAACAGAGATGCTTGCACATTCACATTTATGATAGCATTGTTCACAATAACTGATAGAATAAGCCTAGCTGTCCATCAGCAAGTGAATGGGCTTAAAAAATGCTGTGTGTTTACATAACGAATTTTTTGTCAGCTATAAAGAATTAAATTATGTCATTTTCTAGAAAATAAATACAAATAGATAATCCTATGAAGTGAAATGCAGAAGATGTTGCGTATTTTCTCTCAATTAATGGGTTTCCTGGTATTCCATATGCATCTATGACATGAAAGCTGATGGGATCTGGGCATTTAGGAGGGAAGACTTTGGCGATAGGAGATAGGGGAATGTGGGCTAAAGGGAAGAAGCTCATGATACATTTATATACATATATGATGCACTGAAAGCTACCTTTGTGATACCCAACACTGTGTACAATGAATAAATGCCAATATGAAGTGTTGTTTTTAGAGAAAGTGCCACAAAACCTGTGTATGAAATACAGTAGGTACTTGAAAATGTTGATGGTTTGCTTCTTGGTTTTGTTTTTCACCAGTGACAAAATAATGTGAAGAAAAATAGTATGTGTTATAGGACCAGGTACAATTTACTTATTTATATTGTAATAATTCATTTGTTTTGTAAGGTGCCTGATTATTATAAAATAATTAAAAACCCAATGGACTTGTCAACCATCAAGAAAAGACTTCAGGAGGATTATTGCATGTATACAAAGCCTGAAGATTTTGTAGCTGATTTTAGATTGATCTTTCAGAACTGTGCTGAATTCAATGAGGTGAGATGGGGAGAGGTGACATCAGTGTGAAGAGTAATCGTACCCCAGACAGCTCCAAAATGAGTTGTCCACAGAGTCTGTGCTTCAGGTTTGCCAGGGTAGGAAGGAAGTTACTGGGAAGACTTAGACACACTTGATCTGCAGTTTTATCATGTACTAAGTGCAAATGCAAGACACCTCATACCTAGATAGTTTAGAGTGTGTATGAGTATTTACCATTCCTTCCTTTTATTTTGCAAACTGTGTACTTTTAGACTTTGATTTCTTGCTTATCTTGAAATAGTAAGAATGTACCAAAGAGTTCTCGTTTACCAGTCTTCTCGAGCCCCTTGAACTGTGTCTTTCTTGTTGGTGCTGCTTGTTCTTCGGTTGTACCACGTGTTTTCATTCTTGAGATCCTGTCCATCGAGATCTTGTCATCTGCTGATGTGATCCATCCCTATCATTACCACCTCCTTTTTGAATGATTCAATTAAGAAGTCTTACTTATTAGCTGTCCTTCTCTAGACTTTATGTAGCCCCCACTAGCTCTGTGCCAGAAAGGAACAGATTGTGAGAGGTTATTTTTATTGACTAAAATGTTGGTCTTTTGACTTTTAATTCCTATCTTTATTTTATCCCACAGCCTGATTCGGAAGTAGCCAATGCTGGTATAAAACTTGAAAGCTATTTTGAAGAACTTTTAAAGAATCTTTATCCAGAAAAAAGGTTTCTGAAACTAGAATTCAGGAATGAACCAGAAGATATTAAGTTCAGTGATGACTCGGATGATGACTTTGTACAGCCCCGGAAGAAGCGTCTCAAGAGCCTGGAGGACCGCCAGCTGCTTAAGTGAGCAGCTTCAGGCCATACACTTTCTAAGAAAATTTCCTTTCCAAAAATAAAGAACAAAAACCTTGTCAGTGATTTAACATAATCGTGACAAAGGAGGGTTTGTGACCTTTCTGATCTGTTTTTGCTGTTTACTAGACTTTGGTTTTTAATAACCCATTTCTTTAACCTCTTGTCATTGGTAATTTAAAAAAGAGGAAGGAAGGAGATGTTTAGAAGAATAAAAGGAGGAAGAAAGATAGAAAAAGAAGAAACAAACAGCAAAGAAAGAAAAGACATTCTTCCCACTTCTTGGATTTCGTACAACAGTCGGGAATAAAAGCTACAATAGAAAGAAAATAGATTTTGAAGTAAGTTGAGATTTTAGTGTGATTTGAGTGTGTGTGGTAATCCATTTTAGAATATTAATGCTACTACCCATTAATTATGGCCAACAATAAGAGTTAAGGTTTACTGTGCTTAAAAGCAGTCGTCCCTAAACACGAGTGGGAAGAAGAGTCCTTTCCCGAGTGCCTGCTGGGAAGGTGTAGACAGATGTTCTTAAGACACCTAGTAGTGTCTATGTAAGATGGCAAATGCATTAAAGGAAATCAGGAGAAACAAATGTTTGCTTATTGGTTTTGTTCTGGTCTTGTCTGTTGGAGATGTTGGGCATAGCAGGTCTTCAAGGCCATTCTTTCATGGATTCCTAGATCGACCTTTTCTTCGGCTTCCTTTAAGGAAGTAAGTGTGCATGTTAGCTGTTGCTGTTCGATTTCCCTACTGTGCAGGTGGTGCGTGTAGAGCAAGCCTCATCGTTCAGTGTGGCTTTTCTCTTGTTTGTTATTTTTTGGGGGTTTTGTTTGTTTGTTTGTTTTATCGAGGCAGGGTCTCACTATGTAGCCCTGGTTGTCCTGGAACTAACTCACTGTGTAGACCAAGCTGGCCTTGAACTCAGACCCACCTGTCTACCTCCTGAGCGCTGGGGTTCCAGGTGTGCGCCACTCTGCCCAGCTCTCAGTATGCCTTTTTAGTAGTACGGTCAGATATAAAATACAGTGGGTACACATACAATGTTTGATAGAAGATTTCTTCAACGTGTGCCCTGGTGGCCACCCAGTTTAAGTTCCCTGAAAGGGCTTTCATCTGTCTGTCTTTAGCATTTCAAGTGGAAAGTATGTTTTGAGGTTGGAAGAAGTCAATTGTGGGGGGTGGTATGAGTGGGAAAAAAATATTTTTTCTGAAGCATCTGTTTGCTGGCCTTCTGCTCACTTGTTTTTTGTTTTTTAACAGAACTTCATATTTTGTCATTGATCTGCCTTAATTTAGAATTTAATTTTCTTTTTGGGAGAGAGAAAAAAGATGTATTCCTTTTGCTTGTTTGCTTTCTCTTTTGTTGTTGTTGTTGTTGGGGGGTGGGGCTGAGAAGAACAAAGCACCAATGAGATTAAGGTAGAGTCAACTCATTGTACCTTTGTACTAGCCCAGCACTTGGCAAACACAAGGACATCTCTAGTTTGCCATAGATGAGTATTAAAGTTTCTTAATTGTTTGACTAGAGACAGTTTTTTTCTTTGGGTTGACGGAAGAAAACACAGCTGGCATGAGGATTTATTTGGTTGCATTGCCTCCCATGAATTAAAATGTAGCTGGAAGTACCAGCACTTGGAAAGTGGAGGCAGGAGAATCAAAAGTTCAAGGTCATTCTACATAGCCAGGTTGAGGCCAGACTATGCTATATGAGACCCTGTTTGGGTGGGGGGGAAAGACGATGATTCCTATCCATGTCACATTTCTAAGATTGTTAGCTGGAGAATGTTGTGTGCATACTTTATTAGCAATAGTTTCCCATTCTCTAAGTAAACAATCTATAATCCAGTTATGTATTGTAACAGTTTTAATCAGTTTTCTAAATAATGTGTTATATGGTGATATTTGTTGTGGTGGTTTGAATGTGCAGCTGACATTTGTTCTGCAAACACCGTCTGAACAAACTGACAATATATAGACCCTTGGAAGTGGGGTTCAGTTCAGTCTGGCCTTGAACTCTGGTCCTTCTACCTCTACCTCCCTGGTGCAGGGATTAAAGTAGTGTGCCACCACGCCCTCGGCTTTGGGGTTTTTTGTTTTGTTATTCAGGGGAAGTGGATAATATGCATACCTTAAAACTTCTGTGGTTAAGTCCAGCATTTAGAGTGTAACAGCAGTGGAACCTTTTTTTTTTTTTTAATATTTTAAAGATTTATTTATTTTCATTTCACATGTGTGCTCATTTGCCTCCATATATGTATGTGCACCATGTATGTGCCTGGTGCCCACCCACTAGGCTAGAAGAGGGTATTGTATACCCTGGAACTAGCATTGCAGAGGATTGTGAGCCACCATGTAGGTGCTGGGAACCAAACCTGGGTCCTCTGCAAGAGCAATAAATGCTCTTCACCACTGAGCCATCTCTCCAGCCCCAGGTGTGGGACTTTGGGCAGTATGTTTCTTTTTGCTATCTTAGAATACTGTTCTCTGATAGACAAGTCTTCCATACTTGTCACTTGAGTTAAAGCAGTACTTACATAAATTATTTTGAGAATTACCACTAAGGGGGAAGCCGGCTTCAATAAGGTAAACGTAACTCATGTATTTCAGCCAGAATGTCTACTAATACACCCCAAACAGTCACTATTATAGTCTATGCCATAGTAACCTTTCAAAATAATGTTACATTTCATCATTACAAGTTTTTGCTGAATCAAAGATAGTTCAGAACCATGTTTCATGTAATCATACATAATATATTATTAAAAGTAAATGTCTTGAGTTTTTTTTTTTTCCATAAGTAACACTATTGTCATGATCTCTAAGTCTCATGACATGATCATTGAAAGTAACAATGTGTTCAGGTGGATCCAAGCTAAATGATCATAACAGAAAAACAGTCAAACTCTACCCCACATTGGTAAGAAAATAAAACGTTCATTACAATTAAGCAGTCTTGATCTAAACTTATTGCAGCGTTTACCTCTGAGAGCCCTGGATCAGAGTTCTCCTGCCACAGACACGCTGCTCTTGCTGAATGTGACCATTACCTTTGTCAGAGGTTTACAGATATAGAGACGGCGCTGGGGGTGGGATTTACTTTACTTAACTCCAACTCAAAGCTTTTCCGTGTGCCAAGCACCTAATCTCTGACCATCGGGAAACTCCCACAGATAGCGGCTTGCATGGTCAGGGCAGAAGCCTAGATGGACTGAGTGGTAAGTAGTAAAGGCAAACGACACCTCTACATCAACGGCTGGCAGTGTAGGCCCCGCTGTACTTTGAATCCTCAGGCCTGCTGCTTTTCTCCATAGAGGAATGAGAACAGAGTAACTTCCACCACAGTAGCTTTGCCTTTCTAAGCTGAAGACTGGGTTTGGTGCTTGGCTGCCACACAGCGTCAGTGCAGAGTGTAACTTGAGGACACTGTCAGGAAGGCCCTCCAGTCAGAATGGTGACTACACTGCCGATGCCTCATTTGAAAGGTGTATTTGCAATTCTCTGCTGTTACCAGTATGTACATCTTTTATATTGTTTAACATTTATGGAAGGCTCTCCTTTTGCTGAGGCCTAAACCAAACTAATGTGAGTTGCTTCCTGAGAACCAAACGATTTTAAGTTGCAGTTGAAAGTGTCATAAAAAGAAAGTTGTATTCATTTCCTGTTTATCTGAAGTCCATATGAATGAGGGGAATAGAGTGATTGGTTGGTCATTAAAATTGTGGACGTGACCCTGAATTCAACTGTATTTTTTTCAATCAAATCACCATGCCATATTTAAGTATTTTATAGTTCCGTGTAAACTAATAATTGATAATGTTACATTTATTTTGCCTTGGGTGGGAATTCTGTCATAATTCCATGCAGGTGACTTAGGTTCCTGCCATAGTCAGGTCACAGGCTTCTCCATGGAGGTTTCACAAGATGGGAAGAACATCTGAGGCAACAGGCATTGGAGATTTGGGTTTTTGTTTCATCAGGGATTGGTGCTTTGAATTTCATAAAAATTAACTGGTAGATGTTTTTTACTATGACTATTTTGCCCACAGCAGAGGCTTTTGTAATGGGAGACTGAATGGAAAGCTATGCATCTTCGGACTGTTTTACCTAGTGTGGGCCCTGTAATCTTAACCTCGTCTGCTCGTGTAGCTGCTGCAGCACTGTTGCCTGTAGGGATGTGGTTTGGGCCATAAGTAACAGGAGAACTCTTTATTTCCAAAATGTGTTTCCTTGACCTTAAAAAGATAAACCAAGACAAAAAGTGACAAATGGGGGGGGGGGGGGGCCACACTAGTATTTTCCTGCTTGGAAGTAGATTTGGACTGGTTACCTAACCCAGTCTCTAAGGGTATACTAATGACAGTTTAAGAAAGCCACCCCAGCTGGGCAGGTGGCGCACGCCTTTGATCCCAGCACTCAGGAGGCAGAGCCAGACGGATCTCTGTGAGTTCGAGGGCAGCCTGGTCTACAGAGTAAGTTCCAGGAAAGGCGCAAAGCTACACAAAGAAACCCTGTCCCCCCCCCCAAAAAAAAAGAAGAAAAGAAAGCAAGCCACCCCAACATACAAAAAGTCCAGTTGCTTGTACAGAAGGAAGTTTTGTCATGAAAATCCACTGGGGAGAAGGCAGCATAAGGTGTGGACTTGCATCTTAAAACCTGGCTTATATTCATTTTATCTTAAAACTGTGGAAAGTATGGTACTCAGAAGTGATAACATTTAAAAATTACCACTGGGCTTCTTAAGTATTTCTTTATTTTGTGTATACTAGTGTCTTGCTTGTATCAATCCATCTCTGTTCCATAAGCATGAGGTACAGACATTGTGAACTAAACGTATGTGCTGGGAATTGAATCTGGCTCCTCTAGAAAAGCAATTGGTGTACGTAACCACTGAGCTTTACTAGATCTCCAGCCCCACTTTTGAGCTTTTAATAGATCATTCTTTGGTGAAAATGATCAATTTGATTTAAAACAGAATAAATAGATGTAATTTGAATCCTAGAAATGCCTTCCTTGGTAGTTTATAACATTAACAAAATCCTGTCTTTGCACATTCTCTAATGTGACATGAAAGAAAGGTTTCATCATCCCCCACCATTTAGCAGGAAGTGTGGGAACAAGTTCTTATGCCGTAATCCCAAAACAAGTGAGCCAGAAAATGTAATCTTTTATCAATAGTGACAGTTACCTAATCCAGTCTCTTTTAACAGTACACAAATCATGTGTATATTAAATTCCAAAATAAAGAAAATTTAGCATCATATTACAGAAAGTAATTACCTGTTACAGATTATTCTAAAGAGTCTTAGATTCTATGTGCAAAACTATTAGATCCTGACATACTATTTCTACTATAATTTTTATTCTTTAGTACTCAGTCTTTAGGGATCTGTGAAATAAGTCCAATAAGTTCATACAAGAAAATGACTTGGAATTTGTTTCTACTAATGACTAAGTGTGCTAAACAACCGTCTTCACAAACAACTTACAATTTGTGTTGTAGAAAAGCTATGTTATTGGGTTGGAGATTTATTTAGCTCAGTGGTAGAGCGCTTGCTAGGTCCTGGGTTCAGTCCTCAGCTCAAAAAAAAAAAAAAAAGAAAGAAAGAAAGAAAGAAAGAAAGAAAAGCTGTATTATCAAACTAGTTATCAAGGATTCCATTAAACTTACGTTATTAGCTTGCTAGAGGCTTGACCTGCTGTTGTCTCAAAAGCCTGAGTGCCAAACAGTGCTAGGTAGCACTGTGAAGTTCTGTAGGCCTGAGTATCCCACGGACACACAACTAGCTTTGCCCTTGGTTTGCTGCCACTGCTAGCCTTTGATTAAATACACGTCTTCAAACTCCAGCGAGTAGATTGCTTGTCTTGCTCCTGCAAATGTAGCCAACATAGTTTTCCATTGAATAGTTTGGGCCTGAAATAATAACTAGGCTTTAAGGTATTTGTTTGCCTGTTAGCCAGATTAATCACATGAGCTTTTCATATAGCTTGAAGTTAGAAATGTTGTAGGCTTGTGTATATAACTTGAAAAGCCTATATTACAGTTGGTCTTTCAAATTCATTTTTTTGTTGTTTGCTTTGCTTTGCTTTTTGAGATGGAGTCTCTCTAAGTAGCATGTACCCCTGGCTGTCCTGGAATTCTCCATGTAGACTAGGCTGGCCTTGAACACAGATCCGCCTGCCTTTGCCTGCCAAGTAGTGGGATTAAAGGTGTGCATCACCATACTTGGCTTATCCATGGGTTTCAAATCCAGGATTCAACCAGTCAGATAAATATTTGGGGGGGGGGGGGGTGTTTGCTGGGCGGTGGTGGTGCATGCCTTTAATCCCAGCACTTAGGAGGCAGAGGCAGATGGATTTCTGTGAGTTCAAGGCCAGCCTGGTCTACAGAGCGAGTTCCAGGACAGCCAGGGCTACACAGAGAAACCCTGTCTCAAGAAACCAAAAAGAAAAATGTTCATCCTAAATATACACAGACATCTTTGTCATTATTTCATACATGTCGTTGCTATAATAATAGATACAATTTGACGGACGTATAAGGAAGGGAATACACTTGCTGTACCGTTCTATATAGGATGGGCTGTTTGGTCTCTACCAGGAGTCCTGGGACCAATCCTCAAAACTGCTAAGTGTATAAGAAACTGTCTGATTTTAAGCTATCCATAGACTGTTTGAGTAGGGATTATTTGCTCCCTAAGCAGAGGTTACACCTCTTGGATGCAGTGTGCTAACATAACAACATTGCATTGTGGTTGCAGCTGTGATCTTCTCCACTGTTAATGAGGGGGGAATCCTCGGCCAGCCTGGTGATCTGAAACTATAGTGGGCTTCCACAATAAGCCTGAAAAGCAATAAGAGATGTTTCTTAATGAAGCATGCCTTTCCCACTAGAACTTGGTGTGCACAATGCCCACAAACAGTATGTAAGTAGTTATGTGTTACAGGAAAACTGCACATCATGAGAATCAGTGGTTCCCTCCTTAAGATTGAAAAAGAATAATGATGTATGGAAAAAATTAACTTTATTCCCAGCTTCTTGGTAGTTACATACAGAATAAAGTAGTAGTTTGTTTTTTTGTTTGTTTGTTTGTTTTTTAAAGATACTAAGGCCATGCATGACCTGTCCTGCAGGCCAGGTTATTAGGTCAGACCCAAGGAGGCACCTCCTGAAAGACCAATAAGGGCAAGAGAGGAAGGAGACCAAGCGCATAAAGAAAGACAGAAGAGTCAGTCTGAGTCATGTCAAAGTCTCATTTATTGCAAAGGGAAGCAAGCTTATATACTGGTGGATATGAGGGGAAGGGAGGGAGATGAAAAAATTGTTAGAAAAGGGTCAGGGTGAGGTCTCTTTGGTCCAATGCTTGAGCAACTGATCAATCAAACATATTCCAGGAAGTTAATCTAAAAGTACATTTTGTGGTTTTTCTGGGGATGGTAATTCAAGTTCAGTCATACCAGTCTAGTTTCTTGCCTTAAGTATAGAATCTCTGTCCTTCAGCCATAGACCATATGGAGCAATACCAAGTGTTTTGTCTAAGGTTGCCAAGTAAGAAAAGCTATATTCTCCACCAAACACATTTATTCCCCATTCAATTTCAGGGTTTATTGGCTTGTTTGAGTAGTGGGGGTTAAGTGATTTGGTGGTAGGTTGTTGAGTTTTTTGTTTTGTTTTAGATAACCAGGCTGGCCTTAAACTTGCTTTTATAGCTAAGGATGACCTTGAACTCCCATATGCTGGGACTTGAGGCATGCACTACCATCTGGCAAAAATATATCCTATAAGAGGCTTGCATATGTTGATTCCTAAATAAGAGACCCCCACACTACATTTTTTGTGTGTGCCTTAAGTGTCTTAAAATAATTGTTACATAAAGCTATTTAAAAAAATACTCAGTAACAGTGAAGATCAAATATTTTTCCTTTGGTAGCCATATTTTGTAGGTCCTCATTTAATTTGCTATGGGAGAAAAAAGAAAGAAAAAATTAGTTTATAAGTCTTTGTTCTTAATACAATTTATATGGAATTAAGATCCATCATTTACCCTTGTTCATGAAATGACAGTGCTACCTTTAGATCATGTCTGTATAACACCAACTTTACATTATAAAGAAATTCACACCATAAACATTCTGTTTATTTTCTTGGTTTTTGTTTGTTATTGAGGCAGGATCTCTCGATGTTGTCTTGGCTGGCTTTGAATTCACATCACCTGCCTCTGCGTCCTGAGTGATGGGATTAAACGCATGCATCACCATGTCTGGCACTACAAACATATTCTTTAATGATTGAATTTTTTAAGTTTATTGACTCATCACTACCCTTCAGCTAGTGAGCAAGTTGGTTTATCCAGTCAGATGACTGCTATGCTGTTTTCTTGTTTTTGAAAAGATGTGCATATGATCATACCCAGCAGTGAGGTGGGTATGTATATATGTGTATGTGTTTAATTATCCTGAAGACATACCACCGCTCAGTGGCCAGGGTGTGTTCATATTACATGTATTGCACCAACATGTTAACATTCTATAGTGTCCCAATGCTGAGTTCTTCAGTCACGCCCCAGCAACAGGAAAAGGACTTGCTTTGTAGATAGTTGGACATCCATAGGGAACATCAAATGATCTTTAGATTTCTTCAGTCTTATATAATATAAAACTCCTTTTTAAATTGTGAGCCCCTTGTGGTAGCTCATAACTAACAACCCCAGCACTTGGAAGGCTGAGGCAGGAAAGTCACCACAAATGGAAAATTAGCATTAAACGTGTTTTTTACATTTGTGTAAAAATGTGCCCAACTTGTGCCCTAGTAAAAAGGATGTGGTGATGCTTTGTAATACTGAAAGGAAACACATGAGTTATCTTCTCTGACTTAAGCATCCAGTGATGGGGCAACTGCAGATGATTTCTATTAACATTTTACTGTAAGGTAGAAAAGCCCCCAGATCCTCCTTTCATGTACCTGACTCCTTTCTCAGTGATAGCCAAATCTCGATCGGTCTCTGCTCCCCACTGGAAGCCACTGTAGTTGGTTTTGCTCTTTTGAGGGGCCCACCACCCAGCTCCCAAATAAATCACACACGGGTGTGGTGGTATTGTGTTCCCCAAAATATTGTGCACCCTAATAAATTTATCTGGGGTCAGAGAACAGCCAGCCACTGATACAAAGCCAAAAATGGTGGCTAGAAAATGGGTCAGAGCAAGCCATAGCAGAAGCTGGGTGGTGGTGGTGGTGCATGCCTTTAATCTCAGCACTTGGGAGGCAGAGCCAGATGGATCTCTGTGAGTTCAAGGATTCAGCCAGCATGGAAACATGCCTTTAATCCCAGGGAGTGACGGCAGGAAGAGAAAGATATATAAGCCGTGAAGACCAGCATTTGGCTGGTTAAGCTTATAGGCTTTGGAGCAGCACAGTTCAGCTGAGACCCATTCTGGAGGAGGACTCAGAGGCTTCCAGCCTGAGGAAACAGGATCACCTGAGGAACTAGTAAGTTGAGATAGCTGTGGCTGTTTTGCTTCTCTGATCTTCCAGCATTTACCCCAATAACTGGCCTCAAGTTTGATTTTATTAATAAGAACTTTTTTAAGATTCATGCTACACACAGGAGCTTATTCTTAATTATAAATGCCCTTGGCTTGTTGCTAGCCAGCTTTTCTTTCAATTATCCCATCTACCTTTTTTGCCTCAGGGTTTTCCCCTTTCTCTTACTTCTATATATCTTACTTTGACTCTTGCTGGGTGGCTGGCCCCTGACGACCTCTTCTCCTTGTTCTCTTGCTCTTTCTTTCCTTCCTCCCAGATTTCGCCTTCTATTTATTCTCTCTGTTCGCCAGCCCCACCTGTCCTTTCCCCTGCCTCGTTATTGGCCATTCAGCTCTTCATTAGACCATCAGGTGTTTTAGACAGGCTCAGTAACACAGCTTCACAGAGTTCAACAAATGCAAAATAAAAGAATGCAACACATCTTTTCATCATTAAACAGTTGTTCCACAGCATAAACAATGTAACACATCTGAAAATAATATTCTTCAGCCACAGTCCCAAGTTCTCAGGGACTTGAGCAGAGAGGTATGTTAAGGAGCCTGTGCCCTGACTTCATCCACAGCCTCCAGAGAAATAAGGAGCCTAAACACAGAGCTCAGGACTATTTCGTTTCATAGGCCAAAATACTGCCTGCCTTAATAATCTTTAATGTTAAGTAGACCAATCATGGAAGATGAGAAAGGAAATTTTAAAGGGAAAAAAAGCCAGTCCTTTGCAGCAAAACTCGTTAGTTTGAGGTGGTGAAGCCATTAGGGGCCATTAGGCGCTATGAATGGGTCCCTTCACTAGTGAATGCCATCCATGGTGGTCTGGTAAGGTGTTTGCTCAGGCAGGCTTCATTTTAGATAGATGGGCTTAATGCTGCTCTGGAGCTTTCCAGATGCAGTAGAACTGAGGTCAGTTTCCTTGTGGCAGATGGAGATCACAGGCTGTAGGTATCCAAAGCTTCACCCTCCACAGCTGGACCAAGGAGGCTGCACTGAAGCTTTAACCACTCACTGGGTGTTGAGAAGAAGCTAGTCTGTTGCATCCAAGCCATGTGATCCTAAAGGCTCTGCAGTGATGTTTGAACCCAGCCCCATTTGTTAAACAGTAGCTTTTCTATGAAAATATATGGAGTGAATTCTTAGCTAACTTCACCTTTATTGCTGCTCAAAACTATGTGTGAGAGATTGGAAACCCAATCAGGACCCTCTAGTGAGATTTCATTGCCTGCTTAAGTAAAGGCTATCTATATCCCAAACTTCTCTTGGGTCAAAAAGTGGTGGCTGAGGAGCTAAGAAGTGGTTCAGGAGATATGTTACTATTCTGACTTCAGTTCTCAGCTAGCATCCATGTGGGACATCTCCCAAACTCCTGTAACTTACCCCTCTGCACTCATTCACATACATATCCACACATGTGCATACATGTATTAAAAATAGTTTTTAAGTGGTTAATTGTAAGAAAATCTAAGAGCTTCCTGAGTCCCTTACCTGCAAGGCACGTCCTTTGGTCTCAATGGGGAGAGTAAATGCTGAAATAGCACACACAACACAGACAGATGAGAAAAGACATAGGGCTCCCAGGAAGGAGGCACTCATTAGGACCTGCAGGTCAAAACAGAATCACTTAATTCACCATGCCCCAGTCACTTCACTATTACTTTATATCAAAGGATTTGCATTACCCAATACATAAATAAATGGTCATTTGTAGCCTGTTCTGTACATTATGCTTTTGGAACATTGGTTTGATAAGACCAAGCTGGTAGAGGCATCTTGAGTGGCTGGCATTAATGTTCATTGGACAGCTTCGATCTCATTGCACCTACCTACATCTGGCCAAAAAGGAGAGCTTCCTGTTCTTCTGGCCGCTCTGATACTAATTCGGCCTACTTAACTCCTAACCTCCTCCACTTCTGTCGGGGCAAAACAGTAGAACTTTTCTTAACACAGTCTGAAAAGATCGCTAATTTGTCTTATCTCTATTCTGTTTTGTGTGACTGTCAGAACTTACTTTTGTTGTTTGAGACAGGGTTTCTCTGTAGCCCTGGCTGTCGTGGAACTCACTCTGTAGACCAGGCTGGCCTCAAACGCAGAGCTCTGCTTGCCTCTGCCTCTCAAATGCCACCAACATCCAGCTGACTGTCAGAACTTTGGTGTCTTTTTTTCCATATAAGAAAGGCTTTCTGTCAGTCTACATACATCTTTAGGCTGGATCTTTTCACTTTGCTGCTGAATAACTAAAGACTCCATGCACCTGTTTCTCCAGGATAGTGCCCAAAGTTGGCAGATAGTCAAGGACTTGATAGTTATCAGCTAATTTTAACAGGATAGTTGCCTATACAGTGAAAAGGGAACAAGGAGGCCTGTTAGAATCAGACTCTATACAATTTAGGAAGATCTGGAAATACCTGGTCTAGTTCAACCAAGTCATTTTACAGATAAGCTTTCCCTGACTCATCACAATAACTATAGCCTCAAAGTCTCAGGCCTCTGGGAATCAGAGCCTAGTGATAATACTGCCACCATGTATATTCCTTTAAGACACCAAATTCAGAAACCCAACTCCAGTATATAAAGTCTACTGCCAAACTGGAAAGTAATTCCACATGTAAACAGAACCCAGCATATTAACATCTCTAATTACTCAGAGTTGACCTAGCAAATGATAGCTAATACTCTGATTTGGGAAGCTTCTGGGTTTGGGGTGGTGCTTTCTAGGGCTTGGGAGTGGCAAGGTCTCATGTAGCGCAGGCTGGCCTTGAACTCAGTTTGCCTCTGCCTCCAAATACTAGTTACCTAGCTCTCAGTTCTTTGATTTTTCATCACCAAAGTAAGATTTTCTGAAGCAGGAGGCTGGAGGAATGGAAACCAAGAGACTAGGTAGCCTGCACAGTGCGTGATGAGATCAATAACAGTACATGTCTAGAATTTACCACTTTGGTTACTAAATATCAGAATTCTTACCACCGCCAGAACGGATTCTAATTATCCCTCCTTTATTTTTATTTTTATTTTTTGCACCTGTTTCAGAGTACTGAGTTCAATAAGACCCTAAAGATTTGAGTTTAAATTACATAACTATTCTAGCCAGGGCCAGAGAGTAACTGTCTAGTCTTTGCTTCCCTAGAGAGATGCAGGGCTCTTTTTCATAGTAATCTAGAGTATAGCTGCCACTACACATTCTTACACAACCTTAGCTAACCTAAGTAATTTTCTGTTATTTGTAAGTAAGAAGTCTATGCAGTATTATAGAAGTCATCTGGGGACCTGGGGATGTAGCTCAGTGTTGGAGTCCATGCTTAGCATGTATGAGCCCTGAGTACAGTCAGCATCATTTAAAAAATAAGTTAAGAGTGGGGAGGTGGTGGCGCACGCCTTTAATCCCAGCACTCAGGAGGCAGAGCCAGGTGGATCTCTGTGAGTTCAAGGCCAGCCTGGTCTACAGCGTGAGATCCAGGACAGGCACCAAAACTACACAGAGAAACCCTGTCTCAAAAAAAAAAAAAAAAAAAAAATGAATGAATGAATGAGATGGAAAAAAGTTAAAATGCATAGTTCGAGTTCAGTCCACCCTGACTAAGCCAAAAGGAGAGAGATCTCCACTTCTAAAAGAATTGCAAAAACTAAGGACATAGCTTGTCTAGCTTGTGGGAGGCCCTAGGTATATAATCAGCACAAAAAAAAACACCTAAAAACTAAAAGGCAGGGCTGGGATTGTAGCTCAGTGGGAGAGCATTTACCTAGTATGAACATGGACCAGGGTTTAACCCTCATCAGGGAGGAGAAACACTAAGAAGCAGAACCTAGAGCAAAGACAAGAAGGAGCTTTATGTGAAAAAGGGTCTGTCTGTCAAGACAAGTCATAGGCTAATAGACAAGATAGAAGAGTTCAGCACCCAGCTTAGCGGAGGAATAACACATGACTGGAGAGTTTCATGTACCCATTTCTCATTCTAAGATTTATTTTCCACTTGCATGCATGCATGTGCATGAGATGCTCATTAAGGCCAGAGGGGGTATCTGATCCCTTGGAGCTGAAGTAAGAGGCAGTTCTGAGAGGCCTGATGTGGATGGTAAGGACTGAACTCATCCTCTGGAAGACCAACAGGAGCCCCTAACTGCTGAGTCCACTATCCTTTTCTTAATAGAATGACTAAAGGAAATGCAACTTGAAGACACTATTAAATCAACAGAAAGCCTATCCTCTTTCAAGCATTCATCAAATGCCAACTTGGATTAACCCGATATCCTTGGCCATAATAAAGTAAATTTCAATAGGTTTCAAACAGCTGAAATAATTGTTTTCTAACTAAAATGGCATCAAGTTATAAATAAAGACAATAGCAAAAATTTCCATTCTAAGTTATCAAAAGAAATCTCAAAATAATCTAAACTGAATATAATGGAAATACAGCATAAATTTGTAAGACACAGCTAACAGTGTAAAAAAAAAATATTTAAGAATAAATAAAACATGAAGGGGCTGGGCTAGAGTTCATTAGACTGCAGCCCACTCTGCACCAAGCATTGGATAACTAGTTCATGGTGGTCTGCACTTGTAATCTTAGCACTAGGCAGGTCATCCATCCTTAGATACATAACGTGGAGGAGAACATGAACTACATAAATCCTAGGCTCAAAATTAAACAAGCATAAAAAAAATAGAAAAATGCATACTCAGACATTAATTAAACAAATAGCACATGAATGAATTTTAGTTCTTAAAGTCTTACATAATTCTCACCAAGGTAATTTGTAATTCTAATGGAAATAAAAATTCCCAGTAGGAACATGCAATCAAATTGGAAAAGAAAATGCTTTTTAAAATGAATTTGAAAGAATTAACATGTAAGAAACAGGAAACCTGAAAATTGTTAGGGAGCCCAAGGGAAGTTATTAGCCTCGGGTATTAAACATGAGGTTACAGAGCAATAAAGTGGTGAATCACAAAATACCATTAGTGAGTACCTGTGGAGAATTATTATAGCAGGGACTTAGTAAGTCCTTGAAGAGTATGCTCATGGTTAGTAGCCATTAGTCTTTGTGTCTGCTAGTCAGGCTCTCTACTGTTGAGCTACATCCCCAATCTTTGTGGCTTTTGAAAGCTAGATTCTTACCTCAGTCCTTAAGCATAAAGTAGAAATCAAAGCATAAGAAGCAGATGAATGTAACTGGGCATTGTGGTGTATACTTTTAATCCAGCACTTGGAAGGCAGAGATATGGAACTCTCTGATAGTTTGAGGCCAGTCTAGTCTACATAAGAGTTTCAGGATAGCCAGGACTACATAAGAGAGAGACCTTGTCATTTAAGAAAAAAAAATGTATCATGGAAAGATATTTAAACATGACAAAACCATCATTTAACCATAGGTTAAAATAATTGTTTCATTGACTACATAAACATGTAAAAGTTCATATGCCCAAAAATTTTGATGGCAAAATTAAAAGGCAAACTGCAAAATTACCTGTATTGTAGGGGCTGAAGAGATGGTTAGAACAATAATTTACCACTTTGTTTTGTTTTGTTTTTCAAGATAGGATTTCTCTGTGTAGTTTTGGTGCCTGTCCTGGATCTCACGCTGTAGACCAGGCTGGCCTTGAACTCACAGAGATCTGCCTGGTCTGCCTCCCAAGTGCTGGGATTAAAGGAGTGCGCCACCACCGCCCAGCCTAGTTTACCACACTTGCAAAGAACCTAGCCGGCCAGTGGTGGTGCATGCTTTTATTTACAACACTCAGGAGGCAGAAGCCGTTCAAGCCAGCCTGGTCTACAAAGTTCCAGGACAGCCAGGGCTCTTATACAGAGAAACTCTGTCTTGCGGTTGGTGGTTGGGGGATATAGCAGAGAACCTGAGTTCAATTCCCAGCACCCATGTCAGGCAGTTCACAGTTGCCCATAGCTCCAGCTCCAGAGATATACAACATGCACCCATGTGCACATACCCCAATACAGATATATGTGCAGTCATGTAGTTTAGAATATAATAAAATACATCATTTGTTTTGCAATAACACCAAAAACAAAGTTCCACCATGACAAGATCAATGCCCTTCCAGAAAGAGGAGTGAGACATCAGACGTCCCATGAAGGGAGACACCTACAAGCCAGGAAGAGAGCTCTGACTAGAACCTAAAATAATGTCTGTTTATGCCCACACAGCCCGTGTCTTGTTTACACCAGTTGAATAGTGAAGCAACTGATAAAAACTGTAGGGAAGGATTTTGTGGGGGAAAAATGTCTGAAGTTTAATTAGAAATGTTGGAATTAAGATTCTTTTGAAATAGTCTAATGGAAATGCTGAGAAGGTAATTAGATGAATCTGGAGCTCAGAAGATGCAGAGATGAAATTTTAGGAGTCATGAATTTAAGCATGGCAGCACAGCTGTAATCCTAGCATTTAGGATTAGAAGGAGAGTTGGGATTTCAAGGTCATCCTCTGCTACACAGGGCGTTTGAGGCCAATCTGGACTACATGCAACCCTGAGTAGGGCAGGGTGGAGAGTAGCAAAACCTGATACCACCAAACCTAAATTCACTCCCTATGATGGATCCACATGATGGAAAGACTGACATTCTTATACATCATGGCATATTCATGCACATATACACATACAAATCTAAAGCTGAAGAGAGATGGCTCAGAGCTTGAGAGCACTGGCTGCTCTTCCAGAAGACCTGGGTTCAGTTCTGAGCACACACATGGTGACTTCCAACCATCCATAACTCCAGTTCCAGGGGAGCCAATGCCTTTCTGTACCCAAACACTGCATACACGGTGCACAAACCTAGACATAGACAGGCAAAACACCCATACACTTAAGGGTTTTTCTAATTAAAAAATAAAAATTTAAAGCAAAATTGACACCTCCCCCTTTAAAAAAAAAGGGGTCATGGGCATATAGTTGGTAATTTAAACCATATAGGTGATGATATGTAAGCACAGAATGAGGAGGAAAGATGAGTGTCTAATACAAGTCAAGGAAGAAGAATAAAGATAAATATTAAAGCAACTGAGATGAACCCACCAGGGCCTTAGGAAGAACAAGAAGGTACCAGAAGGGAGCAAACTCCTTAATATGGCTGGGAGCTTAAGTAACCTTTGAATTTAGAGCTCTGAGCAGCGGTAGAGGAGGGGGTTGCTGGTGAGTCAATGGAGGGAGGATGGAAGGAAGAAACTCATCTTACAAGTTTACTGGAGGCCGGCGGTGGTGGCACATGCCTTTAATCCCAGCACTCGAGAGGCAGAGGCAGGCAGATCTCTGTGAGTTCGAGGCCATCCTGGTCTCCAAAGCAAGTTCCAGGAAAGGCGCAAAGCTACACAGAGAAACCCTGTCTTGAAAAAAAAAAAAAACAGTTTACTAGAGAGTCCAGAGGACTGTTTACAGTCTGTGGCTGGAATCCAAAACCTCCAAATGCCGACGAAGTGTTCGGCATGGATGGGATGCAGCAGTCACAGAAGGAATGAGATTATAAACATGAAAACCACTTCAGAACAAGGTCAGTCAGCTGGCTTCTTGAAAACAGCAGGATACATACAAGAGCCAGGGGTTGGGGAGGTGGCTTGGGGGTACTTCAGCTTCCCAGTACCCGTGTTAATGCCCAGCAGATTCAACAAGAGACCCCCCTGCTTCAGAGAATACGGGTAATAAAGGCACTTGATGTCCATCTCTGGCCTACATGTTTACCACATGTATGTGCCTGTGCTTACACATATGCATACACATGAACATGTATTCAAACAAGTTAAAATGGAAGTTAAATTTAAGTCTCAGGAAAAACGCATGAAGTGTCTATGTGTGAACTTAACGTGGGTCTGTCAGGAGCTGTGGAAGAAAAGCCCTAATAAAGGAGCACAAATGGACAAGGAACAAGTAGACACACAAACTCAATTCTTAGGAAGATACAAATGGACAAGGAACAAGTAGACACACAAACTCAATTCTTAGGAAGATACAGTTTTTAAAAAGGTGACTCTAAACTAACCAATACCATTAACAAACCATCAAATCTTTGTGGTAAGCTATATTTGCCTGGCATATATGAGATCCTGGGTTCAACCCCCAGTACCAAGTCAAAAAGATAAAAAAAAAAAAAAAAAAAAAAAAAAACTTAGGATTTGGGCAAACACAGGAGGCAGAATGTAAATAAATAATTCTTGTGTCTATCTAAGAATGAAGGAGAGGTGTTTTCATCACAGTAACGAAAATGTAGTTGGCAACCAAACAAGCTAGCTCAGGACTGAAATAGTGAGTTAGCAATGCACCAAGTAGCTGGAGACATGAGCAGACAGGCATCTCTAATCCTCAGCAAAAGACAGACTGTTCGGTAGTGTGGGGACAACCAGCCTGCCATTTGAAAAAATCACAGCTCTTCATTGCTTGAGACCTCAGTGAGGAAATTCCAGTAGACTTGAAAAGGGCAGGCATATCAGGGCTTTCTAGTCAGAATCTAGGCTGCACTTTTATAAAAGTTTAGGTTGGAGAGATAGCTTAGTGGTGTCTTAAGAGCACTATGAGGACCTGAGTTTGGACCCCCCAGAACCCACGTAAAAAGCTGGGAATGGTAAGCACACCTGTATCCTCAGTGCTGGAAGAGCTGGAGATTGGAGTATCACTGGGCTTCTTGGTTGCAAGCCTAGCCAACAGCTGGTGGTAAATCCAAGTTACCAGTGGGACTACATCAAAGGAATAAGACAAAGAATAGAGGACACCTGACATCTTTCTCTACCTACAGTGTGCACACACAACAAAAGTTAGTTAAACTGGACATGATTTGGACATTTGGACATTACAACTAATAGCAGTTTTATATCCACCTACACCAAAATAAGGCCATAGAGAGCCTAGAGCAACAGAGGAGCATGGATTTCACCATTTTAGTCCCAGAGTCTAGCAAATGAAGCCCTTCCTGTGCTGGGCAGACACATTCTGCCATATTCTGTCACTGTGGCAATTTTCTATCTCTATCCCACCTCATGATCCTGTAGCAATTGTTAGCCTACTTAAAATCCTCTCTCTCTCTCTCTCTCTCTCTCTCTCTCTCTCTCTCTCTCTCTCTCTCTTTTCCGAGCTGATGATCGAACTCAGGGCCTTGCAAGCACTCTACCACTGAGCTAAATCCCCAACCTGAATCCTCTTTCTCTCTACACAAATGTCAGCTTATACTTTAGATCTCAATTTCAATGTCACTTGCCAGAGAAAATTTGTTTTACAAAACTTGTCACCTCTTTACTCATATTGTTTCTAAAGCACTCAAAAATTATATTACTTGCATATTTACAAAGTACTCAATTTCAATGTAAATTTCTTGGGGGAGGAACTTTACAGTGGTGTGCTGCCAAATATTTAACAGCAGGTTCTCAAGAAACCAAAAGCCCTAAACCATTGGGGTTGTAAACACTCCCCATAGCTAACTTTGAATGACAGCATATTAAGCAGCTGTAGGATTTCCTGAAATATAAGAGCCAGCTTTCCCTAGTCAGCACAAGTTGGCTCTAGCCCACTACTAGAACCTTGTCCAGTTTATTTGCTGCTACAACAAATGGGAATAGGGCTGCCATCATTTCATTGTCTCCCCCAAGAGCTTATTCACTGGGAGCTTGGTCCTTGTCCAGGTGAGGTTGACAAGTGGGGTCTAGTGGAAGGACCTAAGGTCAGTTGGAGATGTGAGCTCAAGAGGGACTGTGGGACTCCAGCTTCTTGGCCTTCTGCACTTCCCATTTGCAAATGTAATCTCCCCACTCTGCTGCTCCCCACTCTGCACATGCTGACCATGAAGCTCTTATCAGAGGCTGAACTAATGGAAACTTTTGATCTTGGACTTTCAACTTCCAAAGCTGAGCTAAACAACCCTTTCTTTATCAGTACCCATTAAGTGTTAGGAGAGAGAGTAGAGAGATAGTAACATAGCAATCTAATATGTTTGCTGTCCTTTCAGAATACCATAGGCCAGTTCCTAGCAGCCATGTCAACTGGCTTATAACTACCTGTAACTCCAACTCCAAGGGATCCAATGCTCTCTTATGACCTCTGTGGACAACTGCACTCATATGCACATGTCCACACATATAATTGAACTTGTCCACCAGCTTATCCTGGAGCATCCTCCCACACTATCTTGTGCCATACCCACACCTCACCTAGGCCTAACTTTAGGTGAGTTCTCCAAGCTAGCCCATACTATCCTCTACACGCTCAGACCTACCTGTGGGTATACAGCTTATGCACCAACTTTCCCTAGTAAGTCTGCCCAGAATCAAGCCTGTCCACATTCCCAAGCCTAACTCTGGTCACACAGGTCCTGCCCAAGCCCAGTCTGAGGCAGGCTGGAATCACATTTCAGATATACAACAAAGGAAGGAAGACCACATGCCCAAGTCAAATCCCCAAAGCACGAACAATAGGAATGGCCAAGAAGGTATTCCCCACACCCAAACTCTTCAATGAGAACTACCTAGATGAATTGCAGGATGCAAAATTTAAAAGAGCAATTGCCAACTTCATCAAAAACTTGAGAAGTTTAAAGAAGAAATGAACAAATAATTCCGTGAATTTAAGAGAGGCATCAATAAATGCCCGAGTAATGCTCAAGAAAAGATGCATGGCACAATGAAATGAAAATTATAATTCAAGATTTGGAAACTGAATTCAGTAAAGAGAACTATTGAAAACTCAAGCTGGAATAAAGATAGAGCTGAAAAACTCAGGAAGCAAACTACAAAACTTAAGGGAAGCCTAAAAACAATGGACCACGTAGAAGATAGAATACCAGAATGTGAAGATAAATTGAAGGCGTAGAACCACACAAGCAAAAACTATGGGGGGAAAGTTTAAAACACATGAAAGAAACGTGCAGGAATCATGGGACACCATTCATTCATTAATTAATCCAAAATTCAAATCTTTGGATTGTAGGCATAGATGAAGAAGAGTTGCAGGTCAATGGCATAGACAGGATCTCCAACAAGACCATAGAAGAAATTCCCAACTCAAGGAATGGCACATGCATAGGAGATCCAAAATCACACTGGACATCAAACAGGACTAGAAAAACTCCCCATGGTGTATTATAATTAAAACAGTAGATATACAGAACAAAGAGGGTGTTGAAAGCCGTAAGAGAAAAATCCTAAGTGACATATAAGGCAACCCCATAAGAATAGTAGCTGACTCCTCAGTGGAAAAATTAAAAGCCAGAGGAGCCTAGATTTCTAAAAGATCATGAATGCTACCCTAGATAACTATAACTATCAAAACGATCTACTATAGCTGAAGAAAGAAAACCTTTCATGATACAAACAAACTAAAAGAATTATGTCTACGTAACCAGCCCTGCACAGAATATGGACACAATACTTCAGACTGGAAAGAGGAATAAGCATAATCAAGAGACTATTAAAAGAAAACAAGTGAGGCTATAATTATTGAAACAAAATAGGACCAAGAACACAAACAGGAAAAAATATAATAAACGACAGCAATCAACATACGCTTTTCAATAATCTTTAAGTATTAATGCCCTCAATTTACCAATCAAAAGACACAAAGTAGTTGAATGGATTAAGAAATCCATCTTCGGGCTGGAGAGAAGGCTCAGTGGTTAAGAGCGCTGACTGCTCTTCCAGAGGTCCTGAGTTCAATTCCCAGCAACCACATGGTAGCTCACAACCACCCATAATGAAATCTGGTGCCCTCTTCTGGCCTGCAAGGATACATGTAGGCAGAACACTATATACATAATAATTAAATCTAAAAGAAAGAAAGAGAAGGGAGGGAGGGAGGGAGAGAGAGAGAGGAAGAGAAGAAGAAGAAAGAAAGGAAGGAAGGAAGGAAGGAAGGAAGGAAGGAAGGAAGAAAGAAAGAAAGAAAGAAAGAAAGAAAGAAAGAAAGAAAGAAAGAAAGAAAGAAAAATGTTTTTCAGAAAAGAAAGAAATCCATCTTCAGCAGGGCAGTGGTGACACACGCCTTTGATCCCAGCATTTGGGAGGTAGAGGCAGGCAGATCAGAATTCAAGTCTAGCCTGGTCTACAAAACCAGTTCCAGGGCAGTTACACAGAGAAACCCTATCTGGAAAAAATAAAATAAAATAAAAACTTTCCATCTTCCTGTTATCTACAAGAAACTCACCACCTTACCTTCAATGACAGTCACAACCTTAAAGTGAAAGGATGAAAGAAAGTGTCCCAAGCAGATGGGACCAGGAGACAAGCAGATGCCGGCATACTATTCAACAGGACGGACTTGTAGAGAGCCGCGTGTAGCCGCACCCTAAAGATGGCTCTGGCTTCTACCCTCTGCCTTCCCGATGGCAAACATTCTTTATGGTAAACAGCTCCTTATTTGGCTGTGGCTGGATTCGTGTGTTGCTGGCATATGCGTGAACCTGTGGACAGTGCCCACGTGGCTGCTTGGGGTTGACAGCCCAGCCCTACTTAGGTGCTGGGAGAGGCTTGCCCCAGAGAGAGAGACACAATGCAACTAATCAAAGGTCTGAATAAACTGTGATGAGAAGGATCCCGGTGTCGCGTCTTCCTTGCTGGTCGAGGCGGGCACGACAAGTGGTGGCCCATACGGGGAAAACGGAGAAACGAACGTACGGGGACAATTACCACGGCTCTCTCCGGATTCAGAACTCATTTACAGTCAGGCGGTATACCGGAAAGTCCTCAGAAAAAACTGGGGATCCGCGACAAAAGCGGGTAACGCTCACCTGTAGAAGGGAGAGCGGGAGAGCAGAGCCGCGACTAGAGAGGACGGATAATTCAATTGGGCCGCGACTAGAGCGGACGGGTAATTAAAATAACAAAGTCAACAGGTGGAACCTGTTCTGCGACTACAGCAGACAGGTAATTTGCATAACAAAACCCGCAGGTAAAACAAACCAGCAGGTAAAACAAAACAAGCAGGAGCCCGGAGGGCTGGAGCAGTTCTGCAAAGGCTCTGAGAAACCTCCGAGAAACTTTTCAAATTGAGGAAAGAAAAAAAAAAAAAAAAAAGTATACTAACATGGGCGCCTCCTCCTCGCACCCAATTTTTTTGGCTCTTAACGAGCTGCTTCTCTCTAAGAAACTGAAAATAAAAAAAACGCACCTTAGAACGATTTTTACAACAGTGTGATGTAATTGCTCCTTGGTTTGCAATTTCAGGAAGCCTCATAGTGCCTTCCTGGGAGAAATTGGGAAGAGACCTAGATTTGGATACTGGAGCAGATTGCAGGTGCAGATTGCAGTATCATAGCTAGCAAAGATTGGCCTTGAGGTTGGCCTATACAGGCTTCCTCACAAACATTGCAGGGACTGGGTTATGCCAGTGTTCCAAATGTTAGTGCAAATTTGTTAAATTGGCAAGATTCCGAAGGTCACTCTGGCGTTATGCAACCCTATGTCCTTGAGCTTCCAGTGTCCCTCTGGGGGAGGGATCTTATGAAATCCATGGGCTTTCAGTTAAGTAATGAATACTCCAAAGAATCTAAAAATATTATGAAAAACATGGGGTGTCATCCTGATTTTGGCCTGGGAAAATTTTTACAAGGCAAAAAGGAGCCAATACAAACAGTACCTAGGAAACCCAAACAAGGGTTGGGTTTTTCCTAGGGGCCGCTGAGGAGGGCATTCCCATAACCTGGGTGACAGAGGAGCCAGTTTGGGTTCCTCAGTGGCCACTCTCCTCTGAGAAATTACATGCTGCATATCAATTAGTGAAAGAGCAATTAGAGAAAGGGCATATTAAACCCTCTCTTTCTCCCTGGAATACACCCACATTTGTCATCAAGAAGAAATCAGGAAAATGGAGATTGTTACATGATCTTAGAGCTATAAATGAGCAAATGAGAATTATGGGACCTGTACAGCGTGGTCTTCCATTGCTGTCAGCCTTGCCTGAAAATTGGCCTATTATTGTGGTAGATATTAAGGACTGCTTCTTTTCCATTCCACTGAATAGCAAGGCCAGTGAGAGATTCGCTTTCACTTTACCGTCCACTAATCATGAGGAAACTGATAAAAGATATCAGTGGGTTGTATTGCCACAAGGCATGGCCAACAGTCCTACAATGTGTCAATTATTTGTAGCAACTGCTTTAGAACCTTTGGATGATATACTGTTAGCAGCTAAAGAAGAGAGCATTCTTCAAGAAGCATATAGCTCACTTGTAGAACTGCTAAAGCAAAAGGGACTCTGTATTGCCCCTGAGAAGGTGCAACAGAGCAAAGTTGTCAATTATCTTGGCTCTAAAATAACTAAACATCATATCATGCCACAAAAGGTAGAGTTAAGGAAGGATCATCTTTGCACACTGAATGATTTTCAAAAATTATTAGGAGATATAAATTGGATAAGAGGAAGTTTAGGAATGGCCAATTATGAGTTAAAACCATTATATGATATTTTAATTGGAGATGCAGCCTTGGATTCACCGAGGCAATTAACCAATGCAGCCCAAGAAGCCTTAACAAAATTAGAAGATAGACTACAAAGAGCTTTCCTTCAAAGAGTGCAAAATAATGATGATATTACCCTGTGCATTCTGCCTACCCAGTTACAACCTACGGGAATTTTATGGCAAAAAGGACCCTTGTTATGGATTTATACTAAAATCTCACCTGCAAAATCAATTGAGTATTATCCTACTGCTGTGGCATTACTTGCGCAACAGGATATTCAACAATGTTTACAATATTTTGGGACATCACCACAAATGCTAGTTGTTCCTTATGATTCTCTACTCAAGTCAAGGTATTATGTGCTGCCATAGATGATTGGGCAATTCTGCGTTGTACCTATCCAGGACACATAGATTGCCATTATCCTAAACATCCACTATTAACTTTCTTTAAAGAACATCCTGTAGTTTTCCCTAAATTAACTGCTTCAAAGCCCATTCCAGGAGCAAGTGTTATATTTACAGATGGGTCTAAGACAGGCTGTGGTGCTTATATGGTGGATTCTAATGAACCTGTAAAGCATCAATTCTTGCCAGGTGCACCTCAACAGGTGGAGCTTTCAATAGTTCTTGAAGTTTTCAAGGCTTGTCCATTTGCTTTTAATTTAGTGTCAGATTCTAGTTATGTTGTTAATGCTTTAAAAAGCCTTGAATGTGCAGGGCCCATCAAATCTTCTAGCCCGGTTAGCTCATTGTTTGGCCAATTACAGAAACTGATCTGGCAACGTAAAGATCCCTTTTTTGTGCAATACATCTGTGCACATACCAGTCTGCCAGGTCCATTGGCTGAAGGCAATGATATAGTGGATCAGTGCACTAGACAGGAATGGATGTTTGTGGCTTCTGCCATACAACGAGCATATGCTTTCCACAAAGAATTTCATGTTAATGCAAGGACATTACAACAAAAGTTTTCTATCTCATGTGCAGAGGCACGAAAGGTGGTACTAGATTATTCCCAATGTGTCATTTTTCATCATCCTTCTAGATTAGGAGTTAACCCTCGTGGTTTGCTCCCCCTAAAAATATGGCAAATGGATGTTACACATATCTCTGAATTTGGACGTGTCAAATATGTACATGTATCTGTTGATACCTGTTCTGGAATCATTCATGCCACCCCAATGGCAAGAGAAAAAGCCTCTCATGTCATTGCTCATTGCTTAGAAGCTTGGGCAGCATGGGGTAAGCCTCAACAGTTAAAGACAGACAATGGTCCTACATATACCGGACAGAAGTTAGCTTCCTTCTGTCAACAGATGAATGTGCAACTTGTACATGGCCTACCATATAATCCACAAGGTCAAGGCATTGTAGAGCGTGCTCATCGCTCCTTGAAGGAGTTGCTTCAAAAACAAAAAGGGGAAATAGGCTATGGCCATACCCCTAAGGACAGACTTTCTCTTGCATTATTTACTCTGAATTTTTTGAATTTGGATGCTTCCAATTGTCATGCTGCAGATTTATCTAAAAAGTTGTCTAGTTATCTTTTAGGTAATTGGACCGGAGAGTTTGATAACCTGATGGACCAGCTGAGAGTGGCTATTGTCACGGTGAATTCGACTCGAGTGGATACCGGACTGGTGGAGGGATTGTCTTCCTGGATTGCTACAGCCATGGGCCACATGAAGGAGTGGGCGGGAATAGGAGCCCTAGTAGGTTTACTGGTGCTCACCTCCCTAGTATGATTGTGGTGCATTTGTCGCATTAGGATCTCACAGCGTCGCCATGCAGCCATGATTGTCCAAGCCTTTATGGCCATTGATGCAGGACAGTCTCCCCAAGCCTGGTTGGCTACTTTAAAAGATATTTAGGCACAGGATGCGAGGCCTGCGCACTGCACTTGAGGTTATGATACGCTGACCTCAAGAAGAGCAAGTCTGATTGCATGTGGGTTGGTACCCTAACTCCCACCTCTGTGAAAAGGGTATCGGACGGGTCTAGTGTTCTCTGGGTGGACGACGCCTGGACAAACATTAGTACATGTTCCATTTTAGCAGAGATCAGACCTCTACTCTTGCCTGTTGCTTTGTAAAACAAAAAGGGGGAAACTGTAGAGAGCCGCGTGTAGCGGCACCCTAAAGATGGCTCTGGCTTCTACCCTCTGCCTTCCCGATGGCAAACACTCTTTATGGTAAACAGCTCCTTATTTGGCTGTGGCTGGATTCGTGTGTTGCTGGCATATGCGTGAACCTGTGGACAGTGCCCATGTGGCTGCTTGGGGTTGGCAGCCCAGCCCTACTTAGGTGCTGGGAGAGGCTTGCCCCAGCGAGAGAGACACAATGCAATTAATCAAAGGTCTGAATAAACTGTGATGAGAAGGATCCCGGTGTCGCGTCTTCCTTGCTGGTCAAGGCAGGCGCGACACGGACTCCCATTAAAACTAATCACAAAGATAAAGAAGGATATAGTGATATTTTATTTGTATTGAAATGTGATTTTATTTGTATGTCAATAAAGTTGCCTTGAGGTCAGAGCAAGCCAGAGCAGAAGCCGAGCAGTAGTGGGGCACGCCTTTAATCCCAGCACTTGGGAGGCAGAGCTAGGCGGATCTCTGTGTGTTCAAGGACACAGCCAGCATGGCAGACACACGCCTTTAATCTCAATACCAACCATAGACGACCTGGAGGTCTGTACAAACAGGCAGTGACAAGAAGGTCATGTGGCTGGGTTTACAACCAATGAGAAAACAGAACAGAAAGTCTTTAAATAGACAGGACGCACAGAAGTAGGTCTCTTGCGGAGAGGAGGAACCGCAGGAGCAGTGAAGGGTAAGGTTTTCCGCTTTTGCTCTGACCTCGTGGTTTTTAACTCTGCAATCGATTCTGTGTTTCTTATTTAACAAGCCGGATACATCTACAGAAGGATGCATCCTTCTATTCAAGAGAACAATTAGCCAAGAAAACATTACAATCTTAAGCATATTGGACTTAAAGACACAGATAAATTTCAACTCAATAATATTGGGTGATTTCTATAAATCATTTTTTCAATACAAAAGATAAATATACATCAAAATTTTAAAAAATACATCAAATGAACCTAAAATATATACAGAATGTTCTACCTAAATACCAAAGAATATACATTCTATTTAGCAGCCCATGAAAGCGACTCTAAAATAGAACACATCCTGGGAACACACACACAAAAAAAATCTTAATTTTAGAAGAATTGAAATAATTATATGCATACTGTCAGACCACAATGCAATAAAGCTTAAAATCAGCAGAAAACCAATCCCCAGTAATTATATAAACTCATGAAGATTAAATCACACATTACTGAACAATGGGCAGGCCAGAAAGGAGATTAAGACTGAAATTTAAAATTTCCAGGAATTAAATAAAAATACAAACACGGGATTGGGGTTTTAGCTCAGTGGTAGAGTGCTTGCCTAGCAAGCACAAGGCCCTGGGTTCGGTCCTCAGCTCCAGGGGGGAAAAAAGGAAAAAAAAATACAAACACAATACAACAAACCCTCTGGGATATATTAAAAGCAGTCCCAAGGGAAACACCTAGCTCTAAGCACCTACATTAAAAAAACAAGGGCACAAATAACTAAATGATGTAACTCAAGCATTTGGAAAAGCAATAGATCCAGTAGATAGCAATGAGTAATAAAAATCAGGACAGAACTGGAAATGAAGAAAACAATACAAAGAATCAGCAAACCTAAGAGCAAAAAAAAAAAAAAAGACACTACCCAAATTAGCATTATCAGTAATGAACAGGGAAACGTTACAAAAGACACACATAAAACCAGAATGTGGCCAGGCGGTGGTGGCATACACCTATAATCCCAGGACTCGGGAGGCAGAGGCAGGTGGATCTCTGTGAGTTCGAAGCCAGCCTGGGCTACAGAGCTAGTCCAAGACAGGCTCCAAAGCTACAGAGAAACCCTGTCTCAAAAAACAAAAAACAAAAAACAAAAAAAAAAATACAAAACAAAAAAACAAAAAAAATGTGACAAGGGAATACTTCAAAACCTATGGTCCATTAAGTTATAAAATCTAAAAGAAATGGATAAATTTGTAAGTTCATCTAAACTCCCAAAGTTAAACAAGAGACCAAAAAAAAAAAAAAAAAAACAAAAACACTGATCCATAACAAATGATATTGGAACAATAATAAAAAGCCTTCCAGTTTAAAAAAAAATCTAGGGTCGCATGAATTTACAGCAGAATTCTACTAGACTTTCAAAGATCGATAGCCCATTTTTCTTAAACTATTCAAGAGAGAGAGGGGAAGGGCGGAGGGAGGGAAGGCTCACTCCTAAACTCTGTAAATCCAATATTACTCTATTACCAAAAGCAGGTAAAGACACACACAAAAAGGAAAACCACAGGCCAATAATCCTCAATGAATACCCATGTTAAAATCCTCAGTCAAATACTTGCAAACCAAACACAGGCATATATCAAAAAGATCAAGCACCATGATCAAGTTGGCTTTGCTGCAGAGATGCAGGATGGCTCAACATAAGTCAGTAAGTGCAGTAAGTCATATCACTGGACTTAAAGACAAAAATCACATGATCATCTCAACAGGTGCAGAAAAGGTATTTGACCAACTCCAACATGCGTTCATGATAAAAGTCCTAGAGGGAGTGGGACTGGAGGGAACATAGCTCAGCATGATAGGTCTGTAGACGACGATGACCCACGGCCAGCATCATCCTTGTAAATGGAGAAAAGCTCAAAGCAATCCCATTCAAATCAGGAAAGAGACGAGACTGTCCATTATCCTTTGCCTTTTTGATACGTGCTTGAAGCACTAGCTGGGGCAGTAAGAGGAAGGAAATTAAAGAGATACAAGCAGGAAAAGTCAAATTGTACCTTTTTGCAGATGATTTGATATTACACTTAACAGAACCCAATAATTACACCAGAAAACTATTAGTGGTCAATAATTCTAGCATGGTTGCAGGACACAAAATCAATAGCTTTCTATATATCATCAACAAGCAGGCTGAGAAAGAGGTCACAGACACATTCTCACGATGCAGGATATTTGATCGTTCAGATCTGTAGCCTATTTTTAAATTGGGTTATTTCTTTCAAAAATTACTTATTCTTATTGTCTTTTTATTTGAGCCGAGGACCAAACCCAGGGCCTTGCACTTGCTAGACAAGTGCTCTAGCACTGAGCTAAATCCCCAACCAGGGCTACATAGAGAGACCCTGTTTCAAGACAATATTATAGTAAACCAGACCCAGAAAAACAAACACTGTGAGTTTCCAGATCTGAGTATCTAACCAGGAAAGGGACCATGGGGGATGGGAGGGAGGGAGGGAGCTCTAGAACTGGGGTTAACAGGACACTATGAGGGAGAAATGGTGGTGTGGGGATTTGGCTGGGAAGGGACGAGGAGGCCAGCAAGACAAGAAGGGAGGAAAGAGGGAAAAATAACACTGTTTGAAAAGTCATAGGGAAATATATCGGTTTATGTTTCCTTTAAACACACACACACACACACACACACACACACACAAATAGATATAGAGAAGGGGGTGTTATGACACTTGGGGTGATACCCCACCCCAAGAGCCATAGACTGTCTAACAAAAGCCCTGATACCAAGTATGGCAAACCTTTTAAGTTGCTGGCCAGGGAAATCAAAGAGACTTGTAAAACAATATATAGGTTATTGTTGGTGCCCTTGGCTACCTCTCCAAACTTGAAGGTAACACTGTTTGCTGAAGACACCACACACTTTGGACATGGGACTTGGAGGAACTGAGGCAGAACTGACCTGGAAGTGTGGTGGTATTGTGTTCCCCAAAATATTAAACCATTAATCTGGTTAACACCATGGAAAGATCAACTTTGGACTACAAACTTCTCAGGACAATTTGAGATGGCTAGCTGAGATGATCCAGCCTGACAGACTACTTGAACAAGGACTTGAAACAAGCCCTACACTTTCTCATTATGCAGCGACTGGACAAATGATACAGGTCTTGACAATTAACCCAAAAATTTTCTTTTCAGGATCCCCTAAAGATGTCTTCACCCTCAGAAAGCAGGAAGTAATTTTAAGAAAATGACACCCACATTCCCAAGAGTTGGGATGGGAGGGTTTTGGTCGTTTAATGAGTTATGGATATTGTTATTGTTTATGATGGTTGGTTACAAGTTGTTAATTGTTAATGGTCAGGAAAAAAGTTGAACAAGGAGATTAGATTCAGAGTTTTTGTTTGGAGAAAAAGAAAAAAAGAATATAGATATGAGGTAAATAATTGAATCTACTCTGAGAAAAAAGTTGAAGAAATAATAGAATAAATGGGTAGATAATTGAATCTACTCTAAAAAGAAAAAGGGGAAGATATAAAAATGACAAAAGGGCCTGACGGTGGTGGCACACGCCTTTAATCCCAGCACTGGGAGGCAAAGCCAGGCAGATCTCTGTGAATTCGAGGTCAGCCTGGGCTACTGAGTGAGTTCCAGGAAAGGCACAAAGCTACACAGAGAAACCCTGTCTTGAAAAACCAATAAATAAATAAAAGACAAAAGGTAGATTATTGAATCTATTAAGAAAAGAAAAAAGAGAATATGGATATGATAAGATAAAAAGGCCAATTATTGAATCTACTTTTAAAAAGGAACTACTTATTTTAAATAGGATAAGTAATGAAAATTTTTTTGTCTGAGTTTATCAAATGTTCCTGGACTGGATATTGTTTAAATATAAATATATATATTATATATATTTATATATATATATATAATATAATGAAGTTTTTATCTGAATCTGTCAAATGTTAATGGACTAGACATCATTAATGTAATTCTTGACTGTATATATTGTATATACTTATTGGATAGTTTTTCTTGTATTGGTTATAAGCTTTTTTTAATTTTAGACAAAAAAGGGGGAAATGTGGTGGTATTGTGTTCCCCAAAATATTGTGCACCCTAATAAATTTATCTGGGGTCAGAGACAGAACAGCCACAATATTGAACATGAGGATAGGCAGTGGTAGCACACGCCTTTAATCCTAGCATTCCAGAGGCAGAAATCCATCTGTTCAAGGATATAGCCAAGCATGGTGACTCATGCCTTTAATCCCAGGGAGTGATGGTAGAAAGCAGAAAGGTATATAAGGTGTGAGGACCAGAAACTAGGGGTTGGGGATTTAGCTCAGTGGTAGAGCGCTTGCCTAGCAAGTGCAAGGCCCTGGGTTCGGTTCTCAGCTCTGGAAAAAAAAAATAGAAACTAGAAACATTTAGCGCCTTTTAGGCTTTGAGCAGCAGTTCAGCTGAGATCCATATGGATGAGGACTCAGAGGCTTCCAGTCTGAGGAAACAGGATCAGCTGAGGAACTGGCAAGGTGAGGTAGCTGTGGCTTGTTCTGCTTCTCTGATCTTCCAGCATTCACCCCAATAACTGACCTCAGGTTTGATTTTATTAATAAGTACCTTTAAGATTCCTGCTACATGGAAGCCTCTTCCTAGAGGACTAGCCCTCAGTATCTAATGATGCTAGGCAAGCTGCCAAGTGAGAAAAGCAATCCATAGTCCTACCTACTTACAAAACCTAAGGACCACAGCAATCCCCAGCATGGCAAGATATTCCCAGTGGTGCAGTAGTAGCACCTCTATCTTAGGGATACCCACCGACTGTCTAAAAGGCCTAAGGCTTGTTCAATAAGAGAGAACTTAAGCTATCAACTATAATCGTTTACAGTTTCTGCTATAAACCTAGTCAACTACCTGTAGCTAGTGAAGTCTCCCCTAAAGAACCTACTACTATCTTTTTCCTAAACCAATATGTTTTCTGCTTTCTAAATATTTACTCTTATAGCCTCAAATAAGTGTAGCTCTCGCCCCTCATCAAAGAAGCTTCATTTTGCATCAGAAGGAAACCACCACAGAAATTCATAATTGATCAAAAAGCAAAGAGCAGCTGACAACGGGGTGCCCAGCAGCAATTGATGCGATACAACCCTACAGCTGTGCCTCAGGGAACAGTGCAGAAAATGATGCAGAAAGACTAAGATCCAGGGGACCGGGATGTCTGCTGTAAGATAGTGTCTTCTTATGACAGGGAGCTGTGCCTAAGAAATTGCAGCAATACAAACATGCCAGTGTAGATGGGGAACATCCCACAAGGCCTCATCCCTAGATGAAAAGCTATGGGCAACTAAGAGCAGATGCGAGGGAGAAATGGTCTTACCTGGGTACAAGCCTGCTGATAGGTTATTCAATCCTAAGCAGTCAGCCCCAAACACATGCACATATGAGCAATATTAGATGAACTCAGTGAGCGGTGTGTGTGTGTGTGTGTGTGTGTGTGTGTGTGTGTGTGTGTGTGTATGTGTGTGTGTATGTGTGTGTGTGTGTGTGTGTGTGTGTGTGTGTGTGTGTGTACACAAGCGATCACAAATATTTTCCAGGCAGTGGAGGCACACTGTTAATCCTAGCACTCAGGAGGCAGAGGCAGGGGAATCTCTGAGTTCAAGGCCACAGAGTTCTGGTCTACAGCACAAGTTCCAGGACAGCCAGAGCTACACAGAGAAACCCTGTCTCAAAAAATTAAAGAGAGAGAGAGATCACAGATGTGAGAGGGAATGAGGGGTGGACATGGGAGAAGTTGGAACAAAAGAAAGAGGGAAATGATGTAAATACAGCACACATGTATAATTCTCAAAATTAAAAAAATATTTAAAAGATATGATCTTTTTTAAGCTAGAAGATATCTCCAACGTGATACAATTTCTTATCTAAATAATGAGTTCCAGGCCAACCAGGGGTACCTAGGAAGACTCTGCCAGAAAATAAAGAAAACCCAAAACAACAAGAAAACTGTATAATATCAATATTTTAATCTAAAAAGTAAAACTAAAACAAAGTTAGCTGAACATTTAATTGGGATAACATAATTCTACATATACTAACTTGATAATCGATAACAATTTTATTTCATAAAGACTGTAGCTATTAGAGTTCTTTTAAAGAGTTCTAACTGGTGAGCTACAAAAAAATCCCTATAATGGAGGGACGAAAGCTAAATGAAGAGACGTCCTGTCTCCTAGCAAAGGCTCCGTCTGTCTGTCCTGCCCCTCCCCATTCTCTGATTCCTGACTGGCTGTAGCTGCTCAAGAAAGACATTTCAGAAGGCTACCTGAGAGCCGTGCTAGCTTTGAGGAGGTGATGGAGTTAGAGCGGCTGGGAGTCACAACTCTGCCGCTCATGACAGCAGGGTGGAGCAAAGACAAAATATTTGTGTTTTGCTGGGGTTATGAGTGACCTTTCCCATGGACATTTCTTTGTGAAGTGCTGTGTGTGAGACAGAGAGAGAGAAAGAGAGAGAGAGAGACAGAGACAGAGACAGAGAGATGCACACATGCCTTCATATACTTGATGAGCTGCTATGTTTAGGTCCATCCACAAGGGGGCAGTCTTTATTGCTTTAGCACATCTTTCTACTTGGCCCACCTCAGGCTGTGCCACCAACTCGGGTGAAGGTCATTTATTCACCAGAGGGACTTAACCGCCCATCCATAGACGGTATCAATATGTTATGCATTGCTGAACCAAAGAACTTCTAGTATCATATGCCCCTCCAAAATTCCTGTGTTGAAATCCTAATCTCAGATGTATGCCTGCTCTATTTGGAAGTAGGTCCTTTGGGAGGTAATCAGTTGTAAGAGTGGAGGCCTTTCATTGGAATTTGCACCCTTATAAAATAGGTCACACAGGGCTCTTTCACAAATGAAGACACAATGAGAAGGGGGCTACCTGCCAGCTAGGCAGAGGACTCTCACCAGAACCCAACCATACAGGTACCTGATCTTGAACTTCCAGTACATAGAGCTGTAAGAAAATGTGTTACTTACAAGCTACTCAGTCTATGTTTTTTGTTGTTGTTGTTGTTGTTTTTGCTTTTGAAACAGGGTCTCATGTAGCACACACTGGTTCTAAACTTACTAGTTAGATGAGGATGACCTTGAACTTCTGATCCTCCTGCCTCCACCTCCCAAGGTGCTGGGATTGCAGGGGCTGGAACACAGGGCTTCTTGCATGCTAGACAGACTCTCTTCCAACTGAGCTACACCCCTAACTCCTCAGCCCATGGTGCAGTGTTATAAGAGCATGAACTAGGACACCTGAATCCTAATGCTTCCCAGAATAAAGGAGTATAGTCCCTGATCTAGCTCCATAGAAAGAAGCCTTGTACTGATCTCTTCTGAACTGTGATGAGCCTTTAATAATTCTATAGCAAAATTCTTCGTTTTTTTGTTTGCTTGGACTACATACACCCAGATTTTATTTTTATTTAATTTAATTTCTTAACAACTAGATACTTCAAAACATTTGATTTATTGATTTATTTAGTTAGTTAGTTTTTCAAGACAGGGTTTCTCTGTGTAGTTTTATGCCTTTCCTGGATTTCGCTCTATAGACCAGGCTGGCCTCGAACTCACAAAGATCCGCCTGCCTCTGCCTCCCGAGTGCTGGGATTAAAAGTGTGTGCCACCAACGCCTGGCTCAAAACATTTGCTTTAAATGATGCATTTTTTTTTTAAAGGCTGGGCAGTGGTGGTGGCCTTTAATCCCAGCACTTGCGAGGCAGTAGCTGGTGAATCTCTGAGTTCAAGGTCAGCCTGATCTACAGAATGAGTTCCAGGACAGTCAGAGCTATTCTACAGAGGAACCTTGTCTTGAAAAAGAAAGATACATTTGAATTAAATTTTATGCATTTAGTCTAAAGATTATGTAAACATATTACTGACTAATGTATATGGTTTTTACTTTTAAAATACCTTTATTTTATGTGTGTTTGTACACACACATGTGTGGGGCAAGGGGTACTATATGTGTGCAGTACCTGAGGAGTCCAGAAGAGGGCATCAGATATCATGGAGCTGTGGTTCCAGACAGCTGTCAGCCACCTGGCATGGGTGTTGGGTGTTGGAACTAAACTCCAGTCCTCTGGAAGAGCAGCAAGCATTCTAAGCACTAAGCTATCTCTCCGGGCCTGTAAAGTTTTCGCTTTAACTTATTTACTAGGCTGTTTTAGGAAATATGAAGAGAAAGAACTGAGTGAAAGGGAAAGCAGCTCCTAATCACCGCCCTCCCAGTGGACGGTACAGCCTCTCTCAGGAAGGCTCGAGTGTGGGTCTCCATCTCTACCATGTGCATCTCTGGGTAGAGCCTAGGAATGTTTACATCATAATGCTACCCTAGGAATCTTGATAAGCTATCACCAAGGAAAGCCTTGAAACCGCTCACTCGGTGAGAAACCTAGGCAATACCTTAGGAGTGGACATGAAGCTTCCCAGACCTGAATCCTCCTGATCCAAACTGGTTAAGGAAGCAGGGTACGTGCACTGACTAGTGGTGATGGCACTGGACTGGATTTAAAGTGTTTTTGTGTCTCTATTTTCATGTTCCCCTCACTTCCTCCCCCATCACAGTTCCTTAAAGACAAAACAATAATGAACACAAGGTAGTCGAAGCTAGTTCCAACCAGCAGCAGGCATGTTGTTGGTGCTTGATAGCGTGACGTGAATTAAACCGTTTCCAGGAATATCACCCCATACAAAGACAGCAAAGGACGCAGCTATAGATCAAAACAAAAGTGAACTTTCTACAAGCACGCAGGAAGAGAACCCCGAGAGAAGAGCAGCCTTCACGCTTCTCTGACAAGTGATCTGTCTTGGAAAGCTGATACCCCGTGTGGTCCTTAAAGATGGTGTCTCAGCAGTAACAGTACCGTCTCCTTGACTTTTATACCTCAGCTCTCATCTTCTCTAGACTGTCAAACATTTGCAGCCATTATTTGCTTTAACAGTAAAAGAGTCACCTATCTGTGGTCACAAAAGTATTTTCCTAATAAGAGATATGTGAGTAGCACTTGGCCTCAATTATTATCATTACTGTATAATGTCTCTCAGATGCTGTGTCATATATGTGTCTAAGTGCCTCATCCTCAGAACAAACCTATGCAAATGTGCTATTATTCATCTCTATTTTAGAATATGGGAGGCACAGGAAAAATGAGCTACTGCCACCCAGAGTTAGGAGCCACTTTGTGCCCAGGATGCCAAGCAGAGGAGAACCCTATGGCCTCAGAACTCAGCCCAAAATGTGATCTTTTCTGATCATCGCCAAAGCTCCTAGAAGCAATGTGGCCTGTCACATAAATGGCCCCATGTCCCTAGGGAGAATGCTACCCGGGACCAGGAATCTAGAGACAGACTGCATCCCCACAATGCTGGGGAGAGACACCCAGCCTCCGTCTGCTTACAAGGGACAGGGTGGACATTTCACTCCCCTTTCTCTGTAAGCTCTTCTCTGAGACAGATGAAACAGGTAGAAAGGAATTTTAAAAAACAACAATGCAAGACAAAAACAGTACTCATTTTTAAGACAGGAAACACTTTCAGGAGAATTTTTTTTTTAAAAAAAAAAAACTACTTTGTAGTGCCGGTCAGTGATGGCGCACGCCTTTACTCCCAGCACTCAGGAGGCAGAAGCAGATGAATCTCTGCGAGTTTGAGGCCAGCCTGGTCTACAAAGTGAGTTCCAGGACAGCCAGGGTTGTTACACAGAGAAACCCTGTCTTGACAACAAAAACAAACAAACAACGAAAACCCACTGTAGCCACAAAAATCCTGTTAAAAGATAGGGCACATCTACTTCACCCATAGGTCTGTCTTCCACGGGAAATGTCCCCTTCCCATACTCTCGGATGCAATTGTCTGGAGCTCTGGATCTTGATAATGTGGTTCAGACATAGACCAGCAAGCTCTAGGCCAGTGACAAAGTCATGTTTGAGACTTGTGAGAATGCACCATACACAGGGAGCAAATAGAGCCTGCATGGTGAGGGAATGGTGATTCCAGGCCCTAGAAAGACAAGACCAGACCTGGTTTCCTGCTGGGCCCCCACAGCTGATGAGGCACTCCAGGACCCAAGGTCTATTTCCTATTTCTGTAGCAGGAAGAGAAAAGGGGCCACTGAATCAGCCTGTGTTCTCTGTTTTTTCTCCCATGGTGCCAGGTCCCCTTGAATTTTATCTAGCCTGCACCAGACTTGGGCCCGGCCCCACCTTCCCGTGTCTATGTTCTATGCCCCACTCCCCACTCCACCCCCACCCCAATACTCTTGTGGTTCTCAATAGCCCATCCTGGCTGGCAAGGCCCCCCGAGAGGTATAACACTGAATTACAGCCTATAAGCAGTTAAACATTCACTCATGCCCCCAAAGAAAGCAGAAACCTTTGTTAAATCCTTACTCTGATTGAGTCCCTGTTTCCCACCCCACTCAGATTCAGTCTCCCTGCACACCCTTTTTGGGTACCTGGGATATAAATGGTGCAACCATCGCCCCGATGCGGCACAGGGAACCACTGGTTCCCATCCCCAGAGCGCGCATTGGAGTAGGGTAGACCTGCAGAGGAGAGAGGCGTAGAGAACATAGACTATAGGAATACAGGATGGGTTCAGGGCAGAAGATGCTCATTGTCTTTGATGTACAGTTTTGAATTTTAAAAAAGTTACATTTATTCATTTCTCAGGTGCGTGGATACACACACATGTCGTGGTGCCTGTGTGGAGGTCAGAGGACAACTTTCTGTCCCTCCATGTGACTCTCAGAGAGTCAACTCATAATTGTCATGTTTGGCAGACAGTGCCTCTCCTCCATGAGCCATCTCACCAGTCCTGTGGTGGTGAATTTTGATGTCAACATATTTGGATTGAGAGCTGCTTAAATTGGTAAAGGGCAGAAGCATGAGACCTGCCCTCAGCAATTGTTAATCCATGAATGGACTCAAAATTTACATAGACTATTGGAAGGCAGAACTTCGGAAGCCTCGTTAGAGGAGGTGGTCACTGGGCATGGGCTCTGGAGGTTGTACCTTAGCCTGGGTCCCTTCCTGTTACTCTTCTTTGTTTCCTGGCTGCTATGTGGTGGCCAGATTTTCTCTCCCAAACCCTTCGACCATGGTGCCTCTGCTACAGACCAAAGGGTAAGGCATGGACCAGGACAACTGAGACTGAACTAAAGAAGATCTTCATGTCCCTAAATTGTCTCAGGCTTTTGTCATAGCGACAAGTTAGACTAACAAGCGGATCTCCCTTGAAAGGAAGATCTCTTTCCGAGACTGAATTTCAGTAGACTAAATGGGAAAGGGAAAAGCCACATCAAGCTCTCTAGTGTCGTTTGCATAGAATTCCACAGTTTAAGAAACTTGGCAAAGGTTAACAGAAGTCAGGGATGCATTACCCACAGAGTGGAGGCTCACCTGGCATGCCCTGGTGTAGCCATGCCATCCCCCAGTGCTCACCTCAGCGGTGTAGATGTAGATGGTGTTGAAGTTTGCCGCCACCAGGGCCCTCAGCATGAAGAGGAAGCCAATGAGGCCGGCACTGAAGAGGAAGCAGAGGAAGTTGTAGCAGGAGACACAGAAGGCCTCATGGAGCTCAGCGCCTCAGCAAGGTGCTTCATCTCAGCTGGTCTAACTGTGACATCCTAAAGCCAATTTCCTCACAATCCATTCACCTAAAGGGAGGCGCTCAGACCTGATGCTCCCAGATGAGCACATACCTTGGAAAAGGCATTTTATGTAGTATGATTGCTTCGCCTGCATGTTTGTGTATGTACCATGTGTGTTCCTGGGAGGTCAGAATAGGCATCAGATTCCCCGGAACTAGAATTCAGGTGGTTGTGAAATACCCTGTAGGTACCGGCAGCCCAATCTGGGTCCTCTACGAGAGCAGCAAATGTTCTTATCTGCTGCGCCATCTCTCTGGCCCCTCTGATATCTTCTCTAAATCACTAGACTGCCTACAATCCCTAGGAACATGTAAAAGTTGTGTGTAAAGAGTTATTTGGTATTGTGCAGAGAACAAGAGATCCTGTGGTACCCAGACCCAACCGACATGCCAGCACACAACTATGCCTAAGGCTCGTGGAAGAGAGCTCAGAAAGATTGCAGGGACTTGGCTGTGAGAGTATGTCTCCTAGAAATGTCAGGGATGCTACATCCAGGAGGTCTCGTCATCATGGCTGCCTGAACAATGACACCAATGGACATGTTAGCATGGAAGAAAGCTCACGTGACCTCAGTCTAGCCGACGAACTGCAGGCAATGGGAATCCTGAGAGCAGGGGACAAAGTCTTCCCCGAGGAAAAGCTGCACCCCCCCCCCACTCCTTAGTCAGTATCCAATACCAAATGGTCAACCCTGAGATCATAAACATACAGGTACTGTTATACCAACTAAGCAGGCTGTATTTATGTATTTAGGAAAGAGCATGAGCGTGCATGTGTGTGTGTGTGTGTGTGTGTGTGTGTGTGTGTGTGTGTAGTGTGTAACAACAATGAAAGAAAAAAAAGGCCACAAAATTAAAAGAGAGCAAGGGGGCACATGGGAAAGATTTGAGGAAGGAAAGTGAAAGGGGAAATGATCTAATTATATTATAATTTCAAAAAATTCACAGATCTAAAAGAGAGAACAATGACAGGCTGTCTTAGGGTGTCTATTGCTGTGATGAGTCACCATGACCAAAAGCAACATGGGGAAGAATTATCAGTTTATTTGGCTTATACTTCCACATAATAGTCCATCACTGAAGGAAATCAGGACAGGAGCTCAAACTGGGGAAGAACCAAGAGGCAGGAATTGATGTGGAGGCTGTGGAGGGGTGCTGCTTACTGGCTTGCTCCCCTGGCTTGCTCAGCCTGCTTTCCTATAGAACTCAAGACCACGCATAATGGGCTGGGTCTCACCCATCAATCACTAAGATCTTATGGAGGCATGTTCTCAACTGAGGTTCTCTCCTTTCAGATGATTCTAGCTTGTGTCCAGTTGACATAAAACTAGCCAGCACACATGCTCTATACAGATGTGGTTTGTTTTCACTGTCTGGATGAAACTTTTTTAGAATTCCAATCTATGGTCAGTTGGCCTGTAGGTGTAGAACTCACACAGATCAAGAGGCAACCATATTACTGCTCAGAGTTATAGGACTGTGAATGTGGGATGACACTTGTTCTCTGAAGCAAGTACTCTACCACTGAACTACTTTTCCAGCTTTCAGATACACATCATCTGTGTCTCTGCATTAGCCCATGTTGGTCCAGATAATTTGGTTTAAAGGGGGCAGGGCAGTGCTGCAGAGATGGCTCAGAGGTTAAGAGCACTGGCTGCTCTTCCAGAGGTCCTGAGTTCAATTCCCCGAAACCAGATGGTGGCTCACAACCATCTGTAATGAGATCTGGTGCCCTCTTCTGGCCTACAGGCACAACACTGCACACACATAATAAATAAATAAGTAAATCCTCTTTAAAAAAAAAAAAAAAGTGGGGGGGAGCTGGAGAGATGACTCAGAGGTTAAGAGCACCAGCTGCTCTTTCAGAGGTCCTGAGTTCAAGTCCCAGCACCCACATGGTGGCTCACAACCATCTGGTGCCCTCTTCTGGCCTGCAGTCAAACATACAAGCAGAATACTGTATACATAATATATAAATAAATCTAAATAAAAAAGAAAAGAAAGAAAACTAGGGCTGTTCCAAGAAGCTTTGCATAAAGTGAATATCCCGGTACTGGCTCCGCATCCCATGACAGCTGAAGGAGGCAGGGCAGAGGAGAGGGCCTTGTACTCTAACAGACAGCTTGTTCTCTCCTCTCCCCTGTGGATGACATCCCCAGGAGTCAGGAAGTCCGGTGTGATAACCAGTGCACACCGCTTGTGTAGAAGCAATCTCGGAGTACAGAGTACGTACCTTGAAGTGCAGATATTGAGGAGAAGGAAGAACAAGGCCGTGCATCCCATGGTGATGGACAGGCTCAGGCGTCTGCCCAGGAAATTGATGCCCAGGATGTTCAAAGGGTTCACTAGGAAGCAAACAACAGGCACATGTGGTGACACCTTGGAGCAAAAGTGGCGTCCATGACACCAAGGAAGCAGCTTGTCCTGAACCCAGGCACACTGTCATGGAATCAGTGACTTCTTCAATGTACTTCTTCCTCATGAGCCCGTGAGTGACTAATACTGGTTATACAGAAAGGCCTTTTTACTGTTTTTAGTTTTTGGTACAGGGTCTCTCTACATACTCCTGACTGTCCTAGAACTCACTCTGTAGCCCAGGCTGGCCTCAAACTCACAGAGATCTGCTTGCCTCTGCCTCCCAAGTGCTGGGATTAAAGGCATGCACCGCCACACCTAGCTTTATTTTATTGCTTACTCTACTGTTTTGTAAACCACCAGTTTGCTAGCACTAAATACCATACACCATTGTCCAGTGAATTCAAGGCTCCACTGATTTTTTTTTTTTTTTTTTGAGAGAGAGAGTCTCATTATGTAGGCTTGTGCCACTCTTGGCCCTGGGCCTCTGACTCTTTATTTACTTAATTCTTTGAGACAGGGTCTCATATATCCCTGGCCTCAAATTCAGCTAAGGATAACCTTGAATTTCTGATCCTTTTGCATCCACTTCCCAAGCACTGGGATTACAGGCACATGCCACACCACTACACCCAGTTCACACCGTCCTGGGGATTTTGTGCACACACTCTAATAACTCCGATATATCCCCAGTTACACTGTCTTGTTTTTTTCTAATGGGTCATCATTTTTGTTGGGAACAAAACAAAACAAAACAAAACACTGCTACCAGCTGAAATCTAACAAGTCATTGTAAAATGTTGCCATGTTAGTTATTATGTATCTTGACATCCCGCTCCAGGGTTTATCCAGGTCACTAGATGGAACTAGAAAGATCACACTGAGTGAGGCAACCCAGATCCAGAAAAGCAAACATTGCATGTTCTCTCTCATCTGAGGTTCCTAGCTCTAAATCATCAGATGTGAGCATATAAACCAAAGGAACCCCAAAAACCAGGAAAGTAAAAAGGAACTATTGTGGGGGGTGGGGGGGGACAGTAGAGGGAAGTACACGTGATCTAAGGGGGGAAGTGAGAAAAGGGGGAAGGTCTTAGGGAGGCAGGCTAGAGAGATGCTCAGCAGTTAAGAGCACTTGTTGCTCTTGTAGAGGATGGCCTGGACTCTCTCCCCAGCACCCACCCACATGGTGGCGCACAACCATTGTAACTCCAGCTGCAGAGGATCAGACAGACACCCTCTTCTGACCTATGAGGCCACCAGGCATGCACATGATGCACATAGACACAGGCAGGCAAAATATTCATAAACGCAAACGAAATGTCTAAAAAACACATTACAAATGCAATAATTAGGGAAGGGGAGGGATATTCAGTACAAAATGATGGAATAAAGTAAAATAACAGTAAGAATACCTGAAAAAAGTCATAAAAACCTACTATTACCTGCCTACCTAAAAATACCCATAATACATGTAAGTTGTTGTATAAATATACATATATAGTTTAAATGAAATTTCCCCAACTGGGCTGATGACGCTCACCCAAGAGTCACAGACTATCTAACCAAAACCCTAACACCAGGCATGAGAAGCCCTCTTTTGAGTTGTTGGTCAGGATCATACAAGAGACTATCAAAACAGATCAGATCATACAAAAAAATGGATCAAACAAAACATTATAGACTATATTGTTGTCCTTGGTTACCTCCCAGAGGCTAAATGTAAGTCTCTGTTGCTGAAGACATCGTACACCTCAGACACAGGCCCCAGAGGACCTGAGCTGGATCTGGCCTGAATGCATCCGTCCTGAGGACCTAGCTTTCATGGTACCAGAAGGCACCAGGTGAGCTTCCAAAGGAGGAGAGCAGCCAATGGTCCTAAGCAGCTACAACGCTACAATGACCAGAACGGCATGATAACCTCAGTGGTGCAGTAGGGTGTGTGTACCTTGGCACTAACCAAAAACTCTCTTATTGGACTGAAGGCCTATTCAATAAGAGGGAAACTGTGCTTGGCACTGGAAACGTAGCCAACTATCCAAGGCTGATGAAGTCATGGATCTTGGAAAAGAACCTGCAAACACCACTTCACTAAGCCAACATAATCCCTAACCATACTATAAATATTTATCCTTATGCCCGCAGATAAATTTAATCTTCACCCCTCATCAAGGAAACTTCTCTGCAAGAGATGGAGCCAACTCCTGAAAACCACATGCGATTAAAATGCAGAGTTGTGGAGCCAGGTCCAAACAGTTAGATCTACAAAACCAACTCCTGCCCCTAAGGCTCAGAAATCAATGTGGGAGGGGGCAGAAAGGTTGTAAGAGCTGGGGGAAAAGGAAAGTTTGCTGTTAAAGAAATAAAAATAAAAAAGAAGGCCATGAATTTGAGTGTGGAAGTTCGGGATAGGGAAGGGAGTTATATTATAATCTCAAAAATAAATGTATCTTTTCATTTGAGACAAGGTCTCACTGTGGATGTATCCCTGGCTGGCCTAGAACTCATTATATAGATCAGGCTGTCCTGGAATTCACAGAGGTCCACCTGCTTCTGCTTCCCGAGCATTGAGATTAAAGGTGTGCGCCACCACTCCAGACTAAAAATGTATTTGGAATTGATGAAATGAAACAGTTCAAAGCTTTACTCTTCCAGGCCCTCCACCCCCCAACAACCAAACTGGGAGGTGTAGCAGTGTGATCTGAAGACCCATGGAGTTCTACTAGACAGGAGCCTCACCACAGGGTCAGACTTCTCTTTGACCTGAACTGCAAGAACCCTGCCTGAAACAGAGAAGGTCCACGGGCAGTCTTACAAGCAATTTCCCCGAGTGTGCTGATGATCATGGTCCTGTAGTCAGAGGGTGCGAAGAGGTGGCAATAGCAGCGGCTTAGACTCTCCTCTGAGTCCCCCGTGGTCACCACCACCTCTGGTTCTGACTCCGACTTGGAACCACAGACCAGATCCCGCTCCAGTAACTCAGCACTGGCCAGGATAACCCCATAGTAGGCAAAAGAAATTCCCAACCTGGAAGTGAGAGGAGAATATCATCAGTACTCAGAAGGCAGAGGCAGGCAGATCTCTGAGTTCAAGGCCAGCCTGGTCTACAGAGTGAGTTCCAGGACAGCCAAAGATACAGTGAAATACTGTCTTGAAAAACCAAAAATTAAAAATAAAAAAAGAATATTATTAGCAAAAGCTTTCAACAGGCTTTGGGGACAGAAAGAACCATGGCAGGCAAGGATAAGAAGAAAAATGATCTATGTGGAAGGCACAGAGCAAGAGCAACAGGAAACAGTCCACACAGCATCCAGGCATCTAAAGACAACTCTAGAGAAACATATTATATAAAAATATATATTATATATATATATATACAAACATAATATATACATATATAAATATATGCATATATACATGTATGTATTTCTCTTGGATATAAACTTTAGAATAGAATAACTGATTCCTAAGATATGTTGGGGAATATTATTTTAAGGTATGTTACTTTTGTTTATGTTGCATTTGTTTTTTAACTCTGTGAAGCTATGTTACTATGCCTGTGTAAAATATCTGATGGTCTAATGAAAAGCTGAATGGCCAATAGTGAGGCAGGAGAAAAGATAGGCAGGGCTGGCAGGCAGAGAGAATATATAAGAGAAATCTGGGAGAGAGGAGAAAAAGAAGTAGCCAGAGAAGGAGGAGGACTCCAGGGGCCAGCCACACAGCTACACAGTAAGACACAGAGTAAGAGTAAGAGTTACAGAAGTAAGAGAACAGGAAAAGCCCAGAGGCAAAAGGTAGAAAGCCAAGCTAAGGCCAGACATTTATAAGTAAGAATAAGCATCCATGTGTGATTTAAATTGGGAGTTGGGTGACAGGCCCCCCAAAAGAGTAAAGAACCCCAACAACAAAGATATATATTTTTTTAACACTAATAGGTATTCCTAGACAGGCAGCTATGTGGGGAAAAGTTCAAGTTCCAGTTACTTTGTATCCTTGCAAATACTTAGTACAGGCAGTCTTTTTTTTTTTTTTTTTTTTTTTTTTGGTTTTTAGGGTTTCTCTGTAGCTTTGGAGCCTTTCCTGGAACTCGCTTTGTAGCCCAGACTGGCCTTGAACTCACAGAGATCCACCTGCCTCTGCCTCTCGAGTGCTGGGCTTACAGGCGTTGCGCCACCACCGTCCGGCTAGTCATTTGTATTTTAGTTGTGTTTTGCCCACACGTGTATATGTGCACCATGTGTATGCAGTGCCCTTGGAGGCAAGGAGAGGGTTTGGATCCCCTGGAGTTGGAGTTAAATGGTTGTGAGCTACCATGCGGGGTGCTAGGAACTGAACTGGGGTCCTCTGAAAGAGCAGCCAGTGCACTTACCTGGTGAGTCCTCTCCCTGCCCTGGGACCCTTTTCATCATAGCCGTTCTTACGCATTGTTGGGTTTATAAGAACTTGTAGGCTTTTAATTGGCATTTCCTTGGTGACTTTATGGTTGAGCATGTTTTGACATGTGCTACAGATTGACAGTTTGGGTGACATACCTATTCAAGCCTTTTGTCTATGTCTAAACTCAGTTGTCATGGCTGGAGAGATGGCTCAATTTGTTAACAAGATTTGCTGCTCTTCCAAAGGTCCCAGACTTGAGTTCCCAGAACCCATGTTGGAGGGCTCACAGCCACCTATAACCCTAATTCCAGGGGATCCGATACCTTCTTCGGCCAATCATTCACTTCTCATACACACAAATTAAAAAAATGAAAATAAGTCTTAAACTGGATTATCTATCATAACTGTTGAAAGGCATATACATTACATATTTAGGATATGTGTTTTATAGACATATATGTATATTATATACTGTAATATATATATCAAATTTCATCTCTTTGTTGATTAGCAGGAGATGACCTTGAACTCATGGTCCACTACCTCACCTTGCAAGTGCTAACATTACAGGAACATGCCAGGAAGCCCAGCTCCAGAGAAGCTAGTTCAATGCAGTACAAGTCATCGACCTTCCTTGCATATCAAGCACTTGCTTTTGAGTCCTACTTTGCAATCCTTTGCTCACTCAAAGCTACAAAGAAATGAAGCACAGAGAGGCCCTCACAAGGCTGTGCCACTGAGCCTATCGCTAGAGAGTTCAAAGGATCAGTCCCTGTTGTGGGGTAAGCCCAAAGCCCAGACTACAGGAGGCTGGGCAGTTGTATAGTCTTGTCAATGGAAAAGAGCTGGAAAACCATGTAGACTACTAAGGTTTCCTTTCTCTTTTTACAGTTTTATCATTGGGGGGTAGGGGGGGTATTAGAAAGACAAGACTTGCCAGGAGGAACTATTTGGTGACTCCCTTGTATATTTTTCTCTAATACCCCCAAAAGCAGATTTGCAATGGTCCCTCTTTATCCATAGAAGATGCATCTGAGACACCCACACACCAGTGGACACCACAGATCATATCACGCCTTACATGTCAGTTCCTATACAGACTTAACAAAACAATTTACAAGATGCCATAAAAGTTACATGTATGGGCTGGAGAGATGACTCAGAGGTTAAGAGCACCAACTGCTCTTCCAGAGGACCTGAGTTCAATTCCCAGCAACCACATGGTGGCTCACAACCATCTGTAATGAGATCTGGCGCCCTCTTCTGTGTACGTAATAAATAAATAATTTTTTTTTTAAGTTACACATAAATGTGGTCTTTCTGTTGAAGAAGTCAAGACGAATATGATTTCGGACTTTGGTTGACAATGGATAACGGAAGTCATGGGAGGCAAAGCAGAAACTATGGTGTATTTGAAGGACCACTCTACTCGAGTGGGTTTCCTTCAAATACCTGTTTATTTCACACTGGCCTTGCAGTAACCGTGGACTTACCATATGATCCAGATCTGTAATGTGGTCCGGAGATATTTTGAATCCAGTAGATCTGCAAATCTTCCTCTTTTCTCCTAGGAGAATGAAGGCAGGGGGCAGAATATAGAAGAACATATTTCTATGATATTTTTGATGATACAAATCAAGAGTTACAGAAGGAATATGGTGTGGTGAGATCATCCTGTGTGGCTCAGTTATAAAGCAACCCCCGCCCCCCCGCCCCCCCCCATCCAAAAGGCTGATGTGTTCAAAACCAGGACCTAGGAGCTGAACAAAAACTCCTTGGCTAAGAGCATTAGCTGCTCTTGCAGAAGACCAGTTGGATCCTGGCACCCACACGGCAACCCTGAACTATTTCAAACTCCAGTTTCAGGGGATCCAACACCTTCTTCTGGCCTCTGGGGGCACTGCACACATATGAGGCATAGACATATGAAAGCAAAACACCCAAACACACACAATTTTTTCTTAAAAAAAAAACAAAAAAAAAAAACTGGCTAGTGGATCCAGTCACTGAGAATTGACTTGCTCATGAGTACTCTGCTTAGCCAAAATTAATCCACAGACGTATTCATAATTAGAAGGCATCTGGGCACTGATGAAAACTTTCAGAGGCGGGGCCCACCATCTGTTCCTGACCCCTTTTATCCCTCTTTGCTTCTCAGCTGCCACGAAGTGGACAGTTCTGCTCCAGTATGCCCTTCTGCCATGATGCTCTGCCGTCACGGGCCCTAAACAATGAAGCCACTGGCTACTGACGGTATCCTCTGAGACTGAGTTAAATAAAACTTTCTCCTTCCTAAGTTATGCCAATGTCTACATTCCTGTTCTACAGATGTAACAGCACACCAGGTGATTTACAGAAGGAAGGCTTTAATCGGGCCTATGGTTTCAGAGGGTTAGAATTCAATCCAAATTCCTGGACGCACTCCAGCATGGCCCTCCTTAGTGTGGTCCCTCTGTACCTTCAGGAGGAAGCTGCTGAGCTGTGCCACCCACGGCACCAAGGGCAGCCTCTTGAGTCAGCCTGCTTTGTGCTGGCCCCTGTACACACCTCCCTCCCTCCATCTCAGCTCCATCTCTCATCTGCAGGGCTCTTTCCTCTACTGAGACTTCCTCTCCTTTCTGTGTGATTTCCTGTCTTCTCATGCCCCATGATGACGGCTCAGATAGCAGTGGTTCGGCTACCCCTGCTCCTACACGCACTGCGGGCACAGGTACCAATTTGCAACCAACTCTTCCATGTGTGACCAGCTTACTTTGATTTAAATAAACCTTCTTTCTACTCTGGTCTAAAGAGTGAATTCTTTGGCCAAACCACTAATTCCCTATCCCCCAAATTGCCTGTAAGGGGATCAGGATTTTAATTTCTAAAAACATAAAAGAGGGGAGCTGGAATATGACTCAGACATTATTGTTCTTTCAGAGGGCTGGAGCTTGGTTCTCAGCACCACGTCAGATGGTTCACAACAGCCTATAACTCCAGCTCCAAGGGATTCAACATCTTTTTGAGACACACACACACACATACACACACACACACACACACACACACACACACACACACACACACCTTTAAAAACAAAAGAGGAGCTGTTAAGATGTTTCAGCAGGTAAAGACACTTGCTGTCAAGTCTGATGTTGTTATAAGTTCAATTTCCAGAACCCACAAAGTAGAAGAGAACTGATACCCACAAATTGTTCTCTGACCCCCACATTCGTGCTGTGGCATGTACATCCATACCCATACCCACAAACGTACACATACATAAATGTTATAAAAATACTTCAAGCAATAAAACTAATCCACTAACAAAATATGTGAACCATATACTAAAATGTAACAGTATATCCCCAAATAGACAGTGGTGGCACATACCTTATCCCAAGAGGCAGAGGCCAACCTGGTCTACAGAATGAGTTCCAGGATAGCCAGGGCTACACAGAGAAACCCTGTCTTAAAAACAAAACAAAAAGATAACCCCAAAAACCAAAACAGACTTTATTGAAATAATCTTTTTTTCCCCCAGGATAGCCAGGGCTACACAGAGAAAACCTGTCTTAAAAACAAAACAAAAAGATAACCCCAAAAACCAAAACAGACTTTATTGAAATAATCTTTTTTTTCTGAGATAGAGTTTCTCTGTGTAGTTTTGGTGCCTGTCCTAGATCTCCCTCTGTAGACCAGGCTGGCCTTGAACAGAGATCCACCTGGCTCTGCCTCCTGAGTGCTGGGATTAAAGGCATGTGCCACCACTGCCCAGCCTATTGAAATAATCTTATCAAAATAAGACAAAGCCAATACAAAAAACAAATAAAATGATTATTTAAAAAAACACATATTATAAGCCATGAAGGCAAATGGTGTGATTAGTTCTGCAAGGTAAGAAGCATTGTTTATGTTTTCTAGATGACAAAAATGAAGTCAGGTAATTTACCAGTATTATAGGGCATCATTATGGCAGAGAGGAGCTAAATTAAGCCCCATCTCTGCTCTTTCTAGGACATCCAGACCAGAGAGCTTCTGGACTATTGGTGGGGGATCACAGGGTGTGGACTCACGAGGATGGGCTCCACCAGCTGTCCCTCTGGCATGACTGAGCGGTTCATCTTGGCAATGCTCTCTAGGGTGTCCAGCGCAGCCTGTGTGTTTCCAGTGGAGACGTTGAAGCGAGCAGATTCAGGGATAAACTGGGCACAGATTACAAAGACTGTCAGAGCTGCAGGTACCGTAGACTGCCAAAGGTGCCAATGTTACTACTCCACGCCTTACTCAGTCCTGGCTGCCTCCACACCCAGGAGGGGTGGCAAGCTTAAAGGCATTCTGATAAATTCAATGCTGACTTGGAAATTTGCCTCTAGGGAGAGAAATCTAGGGAACAGGAGTCTCTGGACTAAGACCACAAGGACCGACTTTAGATATTTGAGTTGAATGTAGTTTTGTTTTGTTTTGTTTTGTTTTATTTTTTAACAAATATATCAGTTATACAAGGGGCTTGAGAGCAATTCATATACAACCAGTTCCAGGCTGCACTTAAACCTAGGCCTTCAGAACATCCAATGGTGGGCTGCAGTTAGCTGAGAAAGAAATGAAGTCTTAGTCTACATCCACAGAGACAGGGAGAGGTCTTCCCACAGGAAGCAACAGGCCTGGAAGCCACTGGTCCCAGAGCCCCTGAGGAGTCTGGGTGTGACTCTTGGGGTATGTGTTGTGGGGGGTGCATACTGGGGATTGAACCCAAGGCCTGTGCAAGTGAGGTAAGCATTACACCACTGAGCCACATCCCCAAGCCCTCAAGGGCCAGGGATGAGGGAGGGTGATTCTGAGCAACAGACTAAAACCAACCATCCTCTGAACTTGTACAGAGGAGAGATGGGGGCCTGGCTGTGGGACCAGCCATGGGAAAGATGTGGAGGTCATGATTTTGCTTAGTGTGGAAGAGGAAAGGCTTGGGAGATTATGTATTCTTAAAAAATGATTTAAAGCTGGGCAGTAGTGGCTCATGCCTTAAATCCCAACCAGCACTCAGGAGGCAGAGGCAGGAGGATCTCTGAATTCGAGGCCAACCTGTCTACAGAATGAGAGTTCCAGGACAGCCAGAGCTATACAGAGAAATCCTGTCTCAAAAAAACAAAACAAACAAACAAACAAAAACTTTAAAAGATGCCAGATGAGAAAACAGACCTCTATGACCTGGTCACAGGCTTCTAAATCTGGGTATGTTCCTGTGGAGACCCAAATTAGGTTGAGATTTGGAATAAATGACCACTCAAGAGCCTTCTCTTCCTCCATTCTCTACCTCTCTGCTCCCTTCTCTCTCTCCTTTCCTCTCTTCTTCTTACTCCCCTGCCCTCCTTTTTCCTTCTTTTCCTCAGATGTCCCAGGATGGCTTCAAATCAGCTATGTAGCTGAGGGTGGCCTTGATCTTTCTGCCTCTGTCTCCTGAGTACTAGGATTACAAGAAGCATGTGTTACCTCACCCAATTTATGCTGTGTTAATGACCAAACCCAGGACAGCTTCAAGGATGTTAGCCAACTGAGCTTCATACACCCCACAACTGAATGTTACTACAGTTCCGGGGGATCAGGCACACTAACATGCACATACAGATACACACACACACTCATTACATAATTAAAAACAAAAGGATGCCAGGCGGTGGTGACACATACCTGTAATCCCAGCACTCGGGAGGCAGAGGCAGGTGGATCTCTGTGAATTCAAGGACAGCCTGCTCTACAAAGTGAGTTCCAGGACAGCCTCCAAAGCTACAAAGAAACCCTGTCTGGGAAAAAAAATTTATGGGGTTGGGGATTTAGCTCAGTGGTAGAGCGCTTGCCTAGCAAGCACAAGGCCCTGGGTTCGATCCTCAGCTTTAAAAAAAAAGAAAAAGAAAAAGAAAAAAAAAGGAAATCTTTTTTTTAAAGAGGCTAACATAAATACATTTGTGGGGAAGAGGTCAGTGGTCCAGCAGAAAGGGAGCATAAAGGCAGTTTCAAAAGCATCACCTTGAAGGCCATGATGAGGATGATGCCAGGGATGGAGGCAATGCGGATGAGCCAACGCCATCCAATGGTGGGGATGACCACAGAAGCCATGCTGATGATGAGCAGGGAGCCAGCAAGCCAGAAGACCTGGGGAGAGAGACCTGAAACATGACAGTTCCTCCTGGCCCGTCTCCTTGCCATTTCTCTCTTCTCTGGAGCCTTGGAACCGTCCTTTGTGTTATGTGTGGGCAAGGTGGGAGTTCTGAGGAGTGACTGCTGGGTTCTACTCCCAGGATATCTCCTCTGATCTGAGGAGCTGATGGATCACTCTACTTCATGGTTTAGTTTCTGTCTGTAAACTCTTTGCTCTACCTTAGTACAGAGAAGCCATCAGCAATATCACTAGAGTTTAAAACAAAAACCAAAAAGTCGAATGCCCTAGAGGTCTTCCACACGGGTCTGTTTTCTTACAGATAATACAATGCTCCGGCCATAAGAGGCACAAGAGAAACAGGGACTGCTCTCCTCTCCCAGTGCTCGGCCATCAGCTTCTCTTCTCAGAGGAACTGACAATTTACTGTCCGCCTCCAAAGCTCCTGTAGACACACTGTTTTCAGAAACAGCCCATGGTATAAGTGAGGCTTCACACCTTTGCTCTTTATGCTTATGGACTTGATATCAAGTAACATGGGCCCTGATGGTCAATAATTATTGCACATGCCTTTAATCCCAGCACTCAGGAGGGAGAGGCAGGTGGATCTCTTTGAGTTCAAGGACAACCTGGTCTACAGAGAGAGTTCCAAGACAGCCAGGACTGTTACACAGAGAAACCCTGTCTCAAAAACCAAAAAAGAATAGAATAATTAATAGACCCATCCACGATTAGCCTGAACACTCATACTCATCTAAGATGAGGTTCTCTCCATCTCAGAGAAGGAAAGAAGGCAGCTCCTTTGCAGAGCTAATTAAGGGATGGTTGTTGTTTTAATTTGTTCTTTTATGTGTATGAGTGTTTCACCTGCATATATGTTTGTGTACCATATCTGGTACCCAAGGAGGCCAGTAGATGTCAGCTCCCCTGGAACTGGAGTGACAGATGGTTGTGAGCTGCCATGGGGGAGCTAAGAATGGAACCCATAGATTGGTTCCTCTTAAGCACCTCGCCATCTCTCCAGCCCCAAGGGATGACTATCTTATCAAAGATAATTACACCAGAAATAGACTATTTAAGTGATAGGGCGATAAAGAAAATAGAATAATGTATGGAGATTGGCTTGAGTGACAAGGTACAACTTTTCTAAACAGTCAATAGATACAGATGCTGTGTAACAGTGACAGTTGATGTGGCATTGGGATGGATCTCAGTAGTAAGAGGGCAAAGGGTTTTTTTTTTTAATGCACTTGTCACACATTTTTGAAGATAAAGGTGACAAAGTTTATTGACGGACACTTGCACTGTGGGTCCATGAACTGGGGATGAGCCAGCACAGCCCGGCGATTAAGTAGGGTGAGGGGAAGGGTGGACTCCACTGAGATTCCTGCATTCAAGCAGAAGGTGAGCTGTTTGCTATGACCTGAGATAGAAACATGGAGATCAGAGGTCCCGGGGGAAGGCGGAGAGGTGAGTTCTAAAATGGTGGCATTTGAGGACCCTCTAAGATATTCTAGTGACTGTCAGGAAAATGGTCACCTGGCTCTCGGTTTGGAAGGTGTTCTTGGTTTTTTATACATATTTTTGGAGATGGAAAGAACACATAGGTAGAGCTGCCCATCTGCAGGATTCACACCCGTGAATTCACATCCATAGTTTCAGCCAGCTGGGGATGGGTATTCAAAATCAAAAGGAGTCTGTGCTGGACAACTGTATATATACAAAACACTGATAGGCAACTCATCTCTTGGTGAGTTAAAGTACGTAGTATCCAGAGGGTGTATCTGTGTACCATATCTGGTGCCCAGAGGCCAGTAGGTGTTGGATTCCCTGGAACTGGAATGACCGATGGCTGTATACACAAACTTGAAATAACAGTACCATTTTCTATAAAGGACTTGAGCCTCCAGATTGTTGTATCTTCTAGGATCTAAGAGCCAATCTCCCATGGATACAAAGGGATGACTGTGTGTGTGTGTGTGTGTGTGTGTGTGTGTGTGTGTGTAGCCACTGGAGTTGATGATATAACCCAAGGAAACATAGACAAGGAGGTAGCATGTGAGGAATCCTGCCAACATACTGGACAGGTGGAAGAGTAGCACCTGGATCCCTTAGTATTAACGTGTAAAGTCCAGATGCTGTGAATTAAGATGCATTCCTGGTCATGAAATGCTGAAGACAAAACTTGGAGAGTGGAGTCACCAATGGGTACTTCTGGTTCTTTTTGGGTATTGTTGCCTAAGTTACATATAAAAATAAAACTGTAAAACAATCTCCTATAGGGATGAGAGAGATCTGTGGTTGGTATGTAAAGTGAATAAAAATTTTTTTTAATTAAAAAATAATCTCCTATGTTGTTTATTGCCAAAAACATGAAGACTTAGTGGAAAGGGTCATCTTTTTCCTGGACATTCCCTGGAGTTGGGACTCTAGGATCTGGGGCCTCAAAAACAGTCCAGGGGAGCAAGATTGACAAAGATTCTGGATGTGAAACCTCTAGTCAAGAGCCAGCAGGGCTGAGGAGGACCCTGGAGGAAGAGCAGCTGTTAAGACACATCATGGCGCCTTCCTCCAGGTGGGGCCAGTGTGGACTGGGAGACACCAGCACCCTCAAAGAGAGATGGGGCACCCCAAAAGAGTCTCCCTTCTCTGCAGTCTCAGTGAGGTGAGAAAGGCCATCTGAGATACTTTCCTGGTGTCTGTCATCCTAGTGAATCCAGCCCCTGGACTATCCCCTGCTTCTGAGAAAGGTGGTCTAGTTCTTAAGCATCACTGCTGGTTGCACAAATCCCCAGCTCAGAGAACCTTCACACTGGACCTATGGCACCAGACATATTTCATGTTCACTAGTTGGTACCAAAAATATAGGCAGTGTACTAGCCCCAAGCCAATCAGCTGGCTGGAAGGAACCCACGTGTCCTGTCCTTCAGATGCACTAGCTCAGAAGAGTTCCCACTTCACCTTACCTGAGACAAGGGCAGCATGTAGCCTCGGTATTTTGTGGGCAAAAATTCAGTCTTTATAATTAACCTGCACAGGGAAAAGGAAACACAGTAATTTTGTTTTTAGAAAAACCAAATGACTTGCCTTTAAACAATCATACATTTTCACCTCAATAAAGACATTGTAAGCATAAAGGCAGGCTTGAGTGATAGCTCAGCAGTGAAGGACACTTAAGGCTCTTGCATGGGAACCCACATAGTACTCACAATCATCCATAATTCCAGTCCCAGGGGATGTGACACCCTTTTCTAAGTCTGTGGACACCAGGCATTCTCAGGGCACACATACACACATACATGCAGCAAAGCACTCATACACATAAAGTAAATCTAAAACTTATTTATGTATTTATTTACTACATACATCTTGTTATTTGATTTTTTTAATTAGAAGAGTTCATCATATATCAAGCTATAATTGTTACAGTGACTGTTCACATCAGCAAGCATCGAGACATGAGTTTGCAACCGCTCCTCTCTGGTCACTTGCCCTGACAGTCATTTAAAACTCTCACACAGGAACATTGGCCTTATCAACTGGGCCAGGAGAAGCTTTGGAAAATGGTTTCATCAAATCTAATCCCCTTTTGAGAAATCAAAATACACCCAAGGGAAGGCAAAGAAGTTTGCTGATGACAACCACAGCGATGTTCCCAATCAAGCACATAGTGGTTTTTAAATAGAGGAATAAACCGAGTGAAATTCCATCAGTTTTAGCGTGTTAGCCAGGGCTGGGTTTTCTTCTTATTTCTTTAACGTATTTATTGGAATGTTTCTTGTAGGAGATCTTAAAGATCTCTCGGCTTCTACCCTATTGGGCTCTCAGCGCAGAGAGACGCTTAGCTAACGCCCCAGGGAAGAGCGAGTCTGTCTCCTGCACATTAAGGCAATGCCAGGTGCTTTGACATCTCCTACCGTGATTGAAGGAGAGCGTGCCTCAAGGCACCCAGGAGGGAATAACCTGAGGGGTTCTGTGAATTTCCAGTTGGCCCCAAACTGGGACATTAACACAGCAACTCTCCACCCAAACATTGAGACCCTGTGCATTTACCTAGAGGCAGGAGACAGGCAGACACATTAATTCTATTTCACGATTTCTCACTCGGCTGTGCAAATTCATTCTTGTATGGGTTTTGTTGTTGTTGTTTTAATCCAAGTATTTTTTCTATTTTATTTTTAATTGTGTGTGTGTGTGTGTGAGAGAGAGAGTGTGTATGTGTGTGTGTGTGAGTGTGTGTGTGTGTGTGTGTGTGTGTGTGTGTGTGTGTGTGTGTGTGTGTACCTGGGACATCCACATTTCTCTCCCACAGACTCTCTGGAGCAAGTCTTACCCTTGCGCATGGCCAGACACTCCGCAGCCTACCATGGTCCTCAGAAAGACAAACCAGACGTAGGATGGGGAGAAAGAGGTCAGTAAGGAGAAGTAGGCTCCCCACAGGAACGAGAGCAGCAAAATCTGGAGCAAGGAAAGAGAGCTTGTTACCAGGACCTTCCTGGGGAGTAAGGGAGTCTCTGGTCCCTTCTGAGGTGACTGTTTCCTCTGTCCGACCTCGGCTTCCCTGGAAGCTGAGCCGTAGCACCCAGGGCTCTCTCTGTTCTCCCTGGAAAGCTGAGCCGTAGCACCCAGGGCTCTCCCACAGTCTTCCCTGGAAAGCTGAGCCACAGAACCCACGGCTCTGTCTTCACTGGCGTGGTCCAGGCCATTCTCCTGTCTGAAAATGTCTAGTGTGTCCACCCTCCGAGGTAACAAAAAGCAAAGCCCTGCCCTCCCTCCTCACCAGGCTGTTGGGAGCACAGGGCGGCCTTGTGTTAGAAAGAGCAGAAGAAGCAAACTTAATGCATCGCCTTTTCTTATTTACAAGAGAACCAGAGGTTTATAGTGCGGACTAAAGTTCCCGGGAAACACCACAGCTACACTGACGACGATTCAAAACCAGAGGCAGACGAGAATGACGACTTCAGAAAGCCGGACTAGAGCAGATCCAGAGCCAAGTTATCTTAGGGTCATCCTTAGCTCTCTGAACAGCATCTTCATCCATCCCTGTGCCTGATCCAGCGTCCCAGTGATTATAAGGTAAAACCTTAGGATTACATTAACTTAACGCAAGACTAGCTTTCACTGTCCCCAAGCTAAAAACGTCGTCAGATAGCGTCTGGGCCCTATAGCAGAGATTCCCCTGCTTTGCTGGAAGCCACCAAACCTAATGTCTCCAACCCATGTATTTGATAGTAAATAGCAAGACTAAGTTGGAACATTGTCTTAGTTAGGGCTACTATTGCTGTGATGAAACACCATGACCAAAAGCAGTGGTGGTGGTGGTGGGGGGTGGTTTAACACTTCCACAGCACTGTTCACCACTGAAGGAAGTCAGGACAGGAACTAAACAGGGCAGGATCCTGGAGGCAGGGGCTGATGCAGAGGCCAGGGAGCAGTGCTGTTTATCAGCTTGCTCTCCTGCTCTCTTAAAGAACTCAGGATCACCAACCCCAGCAATTTCACCACCCACAACGGTCATCAGTCACTAATTTTAAAAAAAGGCCTCACAGGCTCGCTTACAGCCTGATCTTATGGAGGCATTTCTCAACCGAGGCTCCCTCCTCTGAGATGACTCCGGCTTGTGTCAAGTTGACATAAAACTAGCCAGCGTAAATGTGGTCATTGTGGCACCCTGAATCCGTGTTTCCATGGGCCACAGTCACTTGTGTCTGACTCCTGAATAAGCTCTCTCTATCCCCTTTGAGGTGAGAGGGGTTGACATGGGACAAGTCCTTGGGGGGGAGGGACTGCAGAATGCCCAAAGGAGGGCCGGTTGGCAGGGGGTGAGTGAATGCTACATGGCCTGACCTACCTTCCAGCGGCCATATCTGTCAGCCAGGAGACCAAAGAGGATGCTGGACACCATGTAGCCAAAGAACACCATCTAGAGTCGGGATGAAGATAAACAGTACTCTAAGCAGAACACGCCATTTAAGATGTGCACTGACTATGTTAAGTATATAGCTAAAATCAGGCTGGAGATTGGCTTCCCAAAGCACCCTGGGGCTCAGGGAGCACAGGCAGGTTCCAGAGGTTGGTGTCTGTCTATACTTCTTGTACAAACATACCTTCCCAACACAGCCTAGGTAGAGATGGGCCCGAAGAGCAGGGAACTACTTTCCTCCCCATTCACTGGCCTCCGTGCTGTGCTCAGACTGAAGCTGTGACTTTCTGTTGTAATTGAAGATCTAGTCATACCTGCTATGCCCCATTCCTACACTAAAGCAGTCTCTCTTCATATCATCACAAGCAAACACAAACTTTAAATGAACAGCTGAACCAGCCATCCACCTAAAAACTTCTCAAGACCTGGGGCCTAGGCTCAGGTGGTAGGATGTTTGTTTAGTATGCGCAAAGCCCTGGGTTCCATCCCCAGCTCCACATAAAAGCAGGCATGGTGGTTCTAAGAGGGCCAAGATTGTAGCCATCTTAGAGAAGGGTCAGACAGGGGCAGTAGGCCTTTGGACAAACTGGTTTTGTTTTGTTTTTAAATCCACCAGAGAATGTGCTACCCCTTTGCCCCTAGATCCACACAATTAGGAGCTGCACATCAGACATGTCCTGCCATAACCTATAGGATATGATACAACATAACTGGCATACTAAACCAAGCACCAGATATGTCCTGTGGGGTGTTTTCTGCTGTTATAGACTGTCTACCATAGCTGTCAGAGGGAATGAGTTTCCTGTAGACAAAAATGGGAGGTCTGAGTATGAGAGGAAATGGGTCTGCTGGTGATGTAGAGGTGAGGACACAAACCACTAGAGCAGATGGCAATGTCCTTGCAGCTGTAACTCTCCAATCAGTTCAAACCAAGCGTCTCTAACCTGAAGCAAGCACCAGTCCTGAGCTTGTAACTATACAGAGCTGGACTTCCCCCAGGCCCCCTCCCCTAACCACTATAAAAACCCTGCTTGATTGCTACTCAGGGTCTCTCCTGCTCTGCTGCTGTGTCAGACAGACAGAGGCCTGAGTTAACTCACAACTATAAAAAGACTCTGTTTTTACATCGGATTTCATCTCTTGGTGGTCTTTGGGGGACTCTGGGTACACTCCAGAGGTGGGAAAAAGAGGGTCAGAAATCTAAGATCATCTTTGAGTGCACAGCATACTGGAGGCCAGCTTGGGCTACATGGATGCAGGAAATCACGGAGTTGGCCTGGTCTAGCTGCCTAGAGAGGCATGAGTCATAGGTTCTTCAGGGTAGAGTTCATGGCTTCTGGGCACTGTGTGCCTTTCAGCTCCTGAAAAACCAAGGAACCCCCTCAAGCAGGGGAGCACTGGGGCCACTGTGTGTCTCTGCACTCCCCAGAAGTCAGAGAAGCATGTAGAAGCATGACTGAACATTAACCTTGAGTACCCTGTACAGCTTGCAACCGTCATTGTATCCTGACAGCTACAATTGTATTCTCTTTCTTCTCCCACCTCCAGATGTTTTTTTCTGTGTAGCCCCAGTTGTCCTGGAACTCACTCGGTAGCCCAGGCTGGCCTCCAACTCACAGAGACCCACCTGCTCTGCCTCCCAAGCGCTGGGATTAAAGGTGTACACCACCACCGCCTGTTTCTGAGAGTGTATTAGTGCAAGTCTGATTGCTTGCAATAAGCTTGTCTCTGCCTCATTCTTGCTGAGACCTCCTGGACCCTGGCCTGGTTTTCATTCCCACCACCCCTATCAGGAGACCCTGGTTTGGTAAATAAGTGCTGGCACTTACACATGGAGACCCTGTCTCAGGAAACAAATACTGAAATCTCTGAACTATGAACTGTAAGGTGGAGCTGCCTTGTTTTCCCCTCCTGTCCAGAACTTCACTCAGCCCTGGCTCTGTGTACCTGTGCAGCTAGCACCTACTCTTCTGCCTTCCAGACAATTGCTCCTTCCCTTTGGAGTCCTCCTGGCCAGCGCCCCCAGGAAATCAGAGGCACAAAGCCAACTTCGCTCCCTCATCTCAGGGAAAATGCTTTCTCTCTGCTGATTTATCTTCTTTCCTACCCCTCCTAAGACAGACTCACAAGGAACTCTTCGAAAGCCATTGTCCATGCACATTGGCCCACCCCAGTTCTGTACTGTAGATCCAACCCGGGATCTTAGGGTCCCATATATTCTCCTTTATAGATTAATTAACTAGCATACAAGGTGTATGCAATGGGCTTTGTTATAGCATTTTCTCTTTTTTTTTGTTTTGGTTTTTTGTTTTCTTGTTTTTCGAGACAGGGTTTCTCCGGGTAGCTTTGGAGCCTGTCCTGGAACTCACTCTGTAGACCAGGGTGGCCTCAAACCACAGAGATCCGCCTGCCTCTGCCTCCCTAGTGCTGGGATTAAAGGCGTGTGCCGCCACCCGGCTGTTAGAGCATTTTCGTGCACTTTAAAAAACATGTGTATGTGTGTTGTGCATGTGGCTGTCCAGGGATCCCAGAAGAGAAGATCAGATCCCTGGAGCTGGAGGTTGTGAGCTGCCCAGTGGGTGCTGGGGCCCAAACTTCTGTCTTCTGCGAGAGCAGCACGGGGAGGGGGGGTGTTAACAGCTGAGCCATCTCTCTGTCCCCAAACATTTATGATTCCTCCTTCCCTGATCCTTTCCCTCCTCCCCCTGCTTCCTGCTGGTGCCTTTGGTCCCCCTCTCCTGCTGTCTCGTCACATGTATTCTATTACCTTCATCTTTATCTTCCCCAACACTCCCAAGACCTCTCACGGTCCTCAGCACAGCTTCATGGAATATATATCTACCCTAAACACCTATTTAAAAATTAGATCTAAGACCCACAGATGAGAGAAAATACACTGTGTTTGTTTTTCTGAGTCTGGATACTTGGCTCAACTTAATGATTTCCACTTCTATACATGTCCACACAATACCATGATTCTTTTCTCCTTGTTGCTAAATACAATTTTGTTTTGTACATGCATCACATTTTCCTATACGTTCATCTGTTGATGGACATCTAGGATGGCTCCATCTCTAGCCATTGTGCATAGTATAATCATGGACATGCAAGTGTCTCTGCTGTTGGATCAGGGGTGCTTTGAGTCTATACCTTGGAGTGCTACAGCTGCGTTATATAATAGTTCTGGTTTTAGGTTGTTGTTTTGTTTTGTTTTGTTTTGAGACACCTCCATACTGGTTTCCACTGTGGCTACATACTGAACGAGGCCTTCCTTTTTCCCACATCTTTGCCACCATTTGCTGTCGTTTGTTTTCCTGATGATAGTCACTGTGACTGGTGTAAGATGAGATCTCAAAGTTGTTTTAATTTTCATTTCTCTGATGGCTAAGGATGACAAATAATTTAAATGTTTATTAGCTGTTCGGTTTCTTCTTTTGAGAACTGTCTATTCAGCACACTAGACCACGTATTGGATGGGAGATTTAGGATCTTGGTGTTTAATTTTATTTCTGTTATTTACATGTTTTTGGACATTGGCCTCCAGTCTGGGCCGGCAGGGATTTTCTCCCTTTCTGCCGGCTGCCTCTCCACTCTGCCAGCTGCTTCCTCTGCTGCATAGAAGCTTTTTAATTTCATCCCACATGTCAGCTGGGTTATATCCCATGTTATTGGAGTCTTTCTGGAAGTCTTTGCCTATTCCTATGTCTTGAAGTATTCGTCCTGTTTCCCTCAAGCGATGTCAGTGTTTCAGGTTTTATATTAAGGTCTCTGATCCATTTTGAATTGATTTTTGTGCCAAGTGAGATGTGGTTCTAATTTCCTTCTCTGTGTGCATGCGCAGTTTCCCCAGCACCATCTGAAGAAAGGCTGTCCGCTTCCCAATGGGTGTTTATGACATCTTTCTCAAAAACCGTGTGGCCATTGCTGTGGGGTTATGTCTGGATCCCCTGCTGAACACTCTTGGTCTACATGTTGATTTTGTGGCAACACCACGTTGTGTTTGTCATTATGGCTCTGTACTATAATTTAAAGTCAGATATTATATCTATATTGATCTTTCTGCTTAGAGTTGCTTTGACCACGAGGAGTCTTTTGTGTTTATACGTCAGTTTTAGGATTGTTTTTTCCTAGTTCTTCAATGAGCATCACAGAAATGTTGATGGGGATCGTAATGAATCTGCAGACTGCCCTCACCAATGCAGCCATTTCCACAGTATCAATTCTACCAGTCCACGAGCATGGAGTCTTCCCATTTGGGGACATTCTGTAATTTTTTAAACCAGTGTCTTAGTTTTTACCCCATAGACCCTTGAGTTCTGAGAGCCACGACTTTGCCCTGGGCTTTCTGCTTTCTGGGACAGAAACCTTGACTCAAAGCCTGTGTGAGCCCTGAAGCCTGCCTTTCTGGAGCCAATGGGACTTGACTTCAGCCCCACCCTCCTCCCTTCCCTTCCTCCTTCCCTCCCTGTGGCGCTCTGCTCTTTTATTTAATATAAAACATGATTCAGCCAAGTGCAGCGGCACACATCTGCAACCCCAGCTCTCAGGAGCTGAACTGGGGTGGGTGGGAGTGAAAGATGGAGGGCAGCCTGAGCTCTAGTCTCAAGAACAAACACCTTCTGGTTTAAGCACTGCGGACACCTCTGCTTCTTCAGAACAGGACAGGTGTGCTGCTGTGACCAGACACAAATCTCAGCTCCAAGTCTTCCATCCCCCAAGGCACAGAAAGAAGCAGGCTTTGGACTTACTACACAGTAAGAGAATACAGAACAGTTCTGAGGGAGAGACTGGGGGTCCAGCACAGATCAAAATCACAGGCAAAATTCAGAAAAAGCTGTGAATGAAAAGGCAACTATCTCAGGCGGTGATGGCGCACGCCTTTAATCCCTGCACGCAGGAGGCAGAGGCAGGTGGATCTCTGTGAGTTCGAGGCCAGCCTGGGCTACCAAGTGAGTTCCAGGAAAGGTGCAAAGCTACACAGGGAAACCCTGTCTCGGGGGGGAAAAAAAAGAAAGAAAGAAAGAAAAGAAAAGAAAAGAGAAGAGAAGAGAAGAGAAAAGAAAAGAAAAGAAAAGAAAAAAGAAAAGAAAAAGAAAAGAAAAGAAAAAAGAAAAGAAAAGAAAAGAAAAGAAAAGAAAAGAAAAGAAAAGAAAAGAAAGGAAAGGCAACCATCTGTCCCTACCAATCCTTGTAAGCTCAGAAGGATATAAGCCAGGGGAGGGGGAAGGAGGCCGTCAAAGAGAACACTTCCAGAAGTTTCCGGCACCACTTTCAGACCCCAGCGTTAACTCTGTCTTACGGAATGGTGCCCTCACAGCCTCTTCTGTCTGGCTGATACAGGTCACCACTTTCTTGTCTCCCAGACGGTTCTCTGAGTCTGGCCACACCCTGGAATGTCTTTCTACTATGTGTTAGCTCCATTAAAACCAGTTTTAATGACAAGTACATCAACCCTTTTCTCATTTCCCTGTGCTTCTCTGGACCGCCAAGGCTAATATTGCCTCAGTAATTCCTGAACACACAGCCTCACCTCCAGCCACTGCCATTCACCACTAGACACTGTATCCCTGGTATCTGGCCCTTCAGCCATATTTCCCAGAGTTCTTGGAACACCCTATCATCACCCTCTCTCTTTAAAGCCCTTCAGTGGCTGCTCGCATCTGCAACATGGCCCCCACATTTTTAATATGTCCTCTTTGCATATTAGCCAAAACCATGTGGCAGATAGGAAGCATACTTTATCCATTTCATAAGAAAGATCATGACTATGAAGTCATGAATTCTGTATGTAAGGTTGCTTTCTGTGACATGGAATCAAATCTGAAAACTGTAACACATCCTGAGTCAATGTGTTTTTCAGGGAGGACATAGTGTTTTGGCAGATGTCGAGGACCACTGGAGATCAGCTGGAGGACCAGATGCAGAGAGGTGCGGCTGGGGCTGGCAGTGCATGGAGGTGAGACTGTCCTAGAATTCCTGGGGAGGCAAGATTGGCTAGGGATGCTTGGCTACTCAAGGTTATTCACTAGAGGGAGGGAGAGAGACAGAGACAGAGACAGAGACAGAGACACAGAGAGACTGAAAGAGACAGACAGAGAGAGAGACAGAGAGAGAGACAGAGAGAGAGGCAGGCATTGAATGCTAACTAGGTTGGTGTCTAGAAACCCATGAGCTCTGGAGGCCAGCACTCATCATTTGGGGTGGGCTAGGGCTGGCTCTCGGCTCTAGGTTCACTGGAAGGGAAGCCAGGTCTTGGGTTGTTCACTTACACAGCGCAGGCCGCAGGTACTCACCGTGGTGACAAACGCCACCTGCCAGTTCTCCAGCTGCCATTCACAGCGGATGACAGGAGACACCACCGCTATGAGCATGATCTCCATGGCCTCCACAACCTTGAAGAGAAAGCGGGAGACAACGCCACGTCTGTGAACCAGCTCATGCCACCCCCACACAAGCCTGTCACCCAGTGTCCCAATGTCCTCTTTCCCCTCCCCCTAGATAAATAAATAAATAAATAAATAAATAAATAAATAAATAAATAAATAGAAAACTACGGTAGAGCCAGGCACAGTAGCATACACCTGTGATCCCACTACTCTGGAGACTGAGGCAGGAGCATTGTGGGTTTGGGACCAGCTCTGGCTTCCTATCAAGACTGTAACTGGAGAAACCCCAAAATGAATAAAACAGAATGAAGAGAAAGTAGATTCCTATAACAAATCCTCAGCTTTCATAGATGTAACAGTTTGTGCAACTTGGGAGTATCCCCAAAGACCGAAGGTGCATATTCCCTGGGCTTGCTGACCCGTGCGTGTGCTCAGTGACACTGACCGAGGGGCCAGTCACTTAGCTAGCGGATGAGCCTGGCCGGCCACGGCATGTTATGAGGAGGGTAGGACACAGCTTTGCAAGTGAGGGTTTGAAACAGCTCCTTACATCAGGAAGCTGGGGTCTCAAGGAGATGGGAAGGTTTCTGAAGGCTGGAAAAGAAAGCAACGGGCGCGCGCTAGGAGTACGTCATCAGGGAAGAATGTCTACACAAAGGATGGTGTCGGATGCACTGCTGAGTACTTTGAGAAGAGACTGGATAACCAGTGTTGTAGTTTGCTCTACGTTGCTGTGATAAACATCAGGGCCAAAAGCAGCGAGGGGAAGAAAGGGTTTCTTTAACTACAGGCTGTAGTCCATCATGGACGGAAGGCAGGGCAGGAGCTCAAGGCAGGAGCCTGGGGCCGGGGACTGAAGCAGAGACATGGAGAAGTGCTGCTTCAAGCCTTGCTTAACTTCCTTCCTTAAACAGCCCAGGCTCACTTGGCCAAGGTGAGGACCACCCACCCACCCTTGCATCCATCAGCAATCAAGAAAATGCCCCCCAAACATGCCCTTAGGCCAATCTGATGGGATCAGTTCTTCAGGTGAGGTCCCCTCCTCCCAGGAGTCTAGGCTTGAGTCTCGTTAGCAAAAACGAACCAGCACAATGAACTTTTGTCCATATCCTACACTCCGTTTCAGGGTGGGTTTATCTCCCAGGGAAAGGGAGTGGATAGCAGGAATGAATGAGTAGGACCAGGTGAACTATGTAAAAGAAACAGAGATTGGGGATTGGTTTCTCAAGGGAGAGTTGCAGAAAGAGACACACCCAAGTGTGGGTATGACTCCTCCAAAGAGAGTCACCGCTACCTTATTTACCTTTTAATAATTAGTAGTGTGTGTGTGTGTGTGTGTGTGTGTGTGTGTGTGTTTCCCTGAGTGTATGCCTGTGTACCACATACATTTTTCATAAGTCACGGCAGCCAGAAGGTGGTATTGGATCCCCCGGAACCTGAGCTACAGATGGTTGTGAGCTGCCGTGTGAGTGCTGGATTCAAACCCACGTCTTTTGCAAGAGCAGCAAGTGCCAGCCCTCTAGCCCAACCTTATTTTTTCAGACAGAGTCTCTTACTGAACCTGCAGCTCGGCAGTTCGGCTTGACTGGACGGCCAGCATCACCAGAGACCCTCCTATCTCTTCCCCTCCTCACAGCAAGGATTACAGGTGCGGTCACCACCGAATACAGCTTTTTCATGGCTGCTGGGATCTGACTCAGCTACTTGCGGCCTAAGGTTTGTTTTTGAGATAGGGCCGGCTTTGAACTCTTAATCTCAGGTGATCCTCCCACCTCAGTCTCCTGAGTCGCTGGGATTACAGCACCTACCACTGTGCCCAGCCAAATCTGAGGGTGTGCACCTGCTGGATGAACACAAACATCACAGACGAGGACAAGGACGTCAGGAAGAGACAGGAGAATTAAAGGAAGAGAACCCATTTGTCTGGGCTTAATCCTGTTGACGGCACTGCTGGGACAGTCAGAGGGGACAGTCAGAGGGGACAGTCAGAGGCTTGTTTATTGTAATAACGCAGAGGTCTGGCAGGAAATGGAGGAGCAGTGGTCCCCAAGCTGTGGGGTTTTCTTGATAGTGTGTGGCTTGTCTTCTCTAGAGGACTGCAGCTGTGCTGAGTGCAGACATTGGGATGTTTCAGCACAGGACTGAGACAGCATGGCCACCTCAGAAAGATGTTCTGATTACTAAACTCATCCTCCCTAGTACTACAGAACAGCTGGGCAATGTCCATCAGGACTGAATACCTAAAGAGTCCCAACAGAAATACACTGGTTGGGAGTAACACTGTCCCTCTCCGAAAACAGAAGATATTAAATCCTGACACATCACACCTACGTGGCTCTCAAACGCGGAACTGTGGAAACGTGGACTGAAAGACTCTTCCCTTTACAGATAAGGGAGGGTCCTGCAGTGCATGGCATGTTATCATGAAAGGCGGGCACATGATACTTCTGACATGCCCCTTTCCATCCCAACTTCTCTCTTTAGAGAGCACATAGCTCTGGAAGATGCAGCAGAACCTGTGGGCTGCCTCTGTGTTGTATGACTCTTTTTCTGATTTTTGGTCTTTGTTTTGTTTGTGTTTTAGAGAAAATTTCACTCTGCAGCCTAGGCTAGCCTCACAGTAATCCCCCTGCCTCAGCCTTCTAAGTGTTTCAATTGCAGTCATAAGTCACAACACCCAGGTTTTGTCTGTCATTTATTTATTTATTTGTTCTTGAGACTGTCTCAAGTAGCCCAGGTTGGCATTGAACTTGCCATGTAGCTGAGGCTAGCCTTGAACCCCTAATCTTTCTGCTTCTTCCTCTCAAATGGCAGAAGTACATCCGAATATTATTTGCTGCTTTTGGTTAGTGAATATTTGGTGAAAGTTATTATAGAATTAAATATTTAGGACTGGAATCACCTAAGCCCACCATACGAAGGACAGCATAATAAGACCCCATTTCCCAAAAAAGAACAGATTTTACCTGACTTATTCTTTGTACTGGGGTGGAGCTGGGGAGAGTGGGGACCTATCCCAGGGTCTTGCTGGTACTTCACATGCTAGGCAAGCTCTCTTTCACTGAGATTCATCACTAGCACTTTCTAAAACTTAAAAGAGAAAAATACTGCTGGGCAGTGGTGGTGCACGCCTGTAATCCCAGCACTCAGGAGGCAGAGGCAGGTGGATCTCTGTGAGTTTGAGGCCAGCCTGGTCTATAGAGCGAGTTCCAGGACAGCCTCCAAAGCTACAGAGAAACCCTGTCTCAAAAAACTAAGAGAGAGAGAGAGAGAGAGAGAAAACCTAAATGGTTGGTGTGTGTGTGTATGTGTGTGTGTGTGTGTGTGTGTGTGTGTGTGTGTGTGTGTGTGTGTTGTGCATGCACCCATAAGTGTCCATGTGGAGGAAGCAGTTCTCTCCTCATACCTTTACATGCATTCCAGGAATTAAAGTCAGATCTCAGGTATCCCTAGCTGGCCTCAAACTCAATGCACAGCAGAAAATGACCCTGAACTCCTGATCTTCTCATAGCTACCTCCCTGGGATTACAGGTACCTCCACCATGCCAAGAATTGAGGAGAAACACGGGCCACTGGTAGAAGGAACTGACTGAGCCCCTTAGGGGATCTAGACTCTCCCTCACAGCAGGTGTTCCAGGTGACCCCAATGCTCACATGCTCAAGAGCCATGTGTCTACTCCACATGAAGTAACTCCATGGTCCTCTCCCTTCTCCCAACAGCTCAAGGTGAACCGTTAAGATAAGTCTTGAGTCACCAGAACAGACACATGCATTCGAGTGTTCCCAGACAGTCCATGCCAAAGGCTAATGAAATGATTTCTAAAGGACTCTTATGTAGAGAGCTGCGTGTAGCCGCACCCTAAAGATGGCTCTGGCTTCTACCCTCTGCCTTCCCGATGGTAAACAGCTCATTTGGCTGGATTCGTGTGCTGCTGGCATATGTGTGAACCTGTGGACAGTGCCCACGTGGCTGCTTGGGGTTGGCAGCCCAGCCCTACTTAGGTGCTGGGAGAGGCTTGCACCAGGAGAGAGAGAGACACAATGCAATTAATCAAAGGTCTGATTAAACTGTGATAAGAAGGATCCCGGTGTCGCGTCTTCCTTGCTGGTCGAGGCGGGCGTGACAAGTGGTGGCCTCCTACGGAGACAATCACCACGTCTCTCTCCGGATTCAGAACTTATTACAGTCAGGCGGTATACCGGTAAGTCCTCAGAAAAAAAAAAAAAACTGGGGATCCGCGACAAAAGCGGGTAACGCTCACCTGTAGAAGGGAGAGCAGGATAGTAGAGCTGCGATAAAAGCAGACGGGTAATTCTAGAGCCGCGATAAAATCGGACGGGTAATTAGACAAAACAAACAGGGAAACCGGAGGGCTGGAGCAATTCTGCAGAGGCTCTGAGAAACCTCCAAGAAACTTCTCAAATTGAGAAAAGGAGAAAAAAAAAAAAACTAACATGGGCGCTTCCTCCTCACACCCAATTTTTTTGGCTCTTAACGAGCTGCTTCTCTCTAAGAAATTGAAAATAAAAAAACACACCTTAGAGCGATTTTTGCAACAGTGTGATGTAATTGCTCCTTGGCTTGCAATTTCAGGGAGCCTTACAGTGCCTTCCTGGGAGAAATTGGGAAGAGACCTAGATTTGGATACTGGAGCAGATTGAGGTGCAGATCGCAGTATCATAGCTAGCAAAGATTGGCCTTGAGGTTGGCCTATACAGGCTTCCTCACAAACATTGCAGGGACTGGGTTATGCCAGCGTTCCAAATGTTAGTGCAAATTTGTTAAATTGGCAAGATTCCGAAGGTCACTCTGGCGTTATGCAACCCTATGTCCTTGAGCTTCCAGTGTCCCTCCGGGGGAGGGATCTTATGAAATCCATGGGCTTTCAGTTAAGTAATGAATACTCCAAAGAATCTAAAAATATTATGAAAAACATGGGGTGTCATCCTGATTTTGGCCTGGGAAAATTTTTACAAGGCAAAAAGGAGCCAATACAAACAGTACCTAGGAAACCCAAACAAGGGTTGGGTTTTTCCTAGGGGCCGCTGAGGAGGGCATTCCCATAACCTGGGTAACGGAGGAGCCAGTTTGGGTTCCTCAGTGGCCACTCTCCTCTGAGAAATTACATGCTGCATATCAATTAGTGAAAGAGCAATTGGAGAAAGGGCACATTAAACCCTCCCTTTCTCCCTGGAATACACCCATATTTGTCATCAAGAAGAAATCAGGAAAATGGAGATTGTTACATGATCTTAGAGCTATAAATGAACAAATGAGAATTATGGGACCTGTACAGCGTGGTCTTCCATTGCTGTCAGCCTTGCCTGAAAATTGGCCTATTATTGTGGTAGATATTAAAGACTGCTTCTTTTCCATTCCACTGAATAGCAAAGACAGTGAGAGATTCGCTTTCACTTTACCGTCCACTAATCATGAGGAACCTGATAAAAGATATCAGTGGGTTGTATTGCCACAAGGCATGGCCAACAGTCCTACAATGTGTCAATTATTTGTAGCAACTGCTTTAGAACCTTTGAGAGCACGTTTTCCAGGCTTAAAATGCCTCCATTATATGGATGATATACTGTTAGCAGCTAAAGAAGAGAGCATTCTTCAAGAAGCATATAGCTCACTTGTAGAACTGCTAAAGCAAAAGGGACTCTGTATTGCCCCTGAGAAGGTGCAACAGAGCAGAGTTATCTATTATCTTGGCTCTAAAATAACTAATCATTATATTATGCCACAAAAGGTAGAGTTAAGGAAGGATCATCTTTGCACACTGAATGATTTTCAAAAATTATTAGGAGATATAAATTGGATAAGAGGAAGTTTAGGAATGGCCAATTATGAGTTAAAACCATTATATGATATTTTAATTGGAGATGCAGCCTTGGATTCACCGAGGCAATTAACCAATGCAGCCCAAGAAGCCTTAACAAAATTAGAAGATAGACTACAAAGAGCTTTCCTTCAAAGAGTGCAAAATAATGATGATATTACCCTGTGCATTCTGCCTACCCAATTACAACCTACGGGAATTTTATGGCAAAAAGGACCCTTGTTATGGATTTATACTAAAATCTCACCTGCAAAATCAATTGAGTATTATCCTACTGCTGTGGCATTACTTGCGCAACAGGATATTCAACAATGTTTACAATATTTTGGGACATCACCACAAACGCTAGTTGTTCCTTATGATTCTCTACTCAAGTCAAGGTATTATGTGCTGCCATAGATGATTGGGCAATTCTGCGTTGTACCTATCCAGGACACATAGATTGCCATTATCCTAAACATCCACTATTAACTTTCTTTAAAGAACATCCTGTAGTTTTCCCTAAAGTAACTGCTTCAAAGCCCATTCCAGGAGCAAGTGTTATATTTACAGATGGGTCTAAGACAGGCTGTGGTGCTTATATTGTGGATTCTAATGAACCTGTAAAGCATCAATTCTTGCCAGGTGCACCTCAACAGGTGGAGCTTTCAATAGTTCTTGAAGTTTTCAAGGCTTGTCCATTTGCATTTAATTTAGTGTCAGATTCTAGTTATGTTGTTAATGCTTTGAAAAGCCTTGAATGTGCAGGGCCCATCAAATCTTCTAGCCCGGTTAGCTCATTGTTTGGCCAATTACAGAAACTGATCTGGCAACGTAAAGATCCCTTTTTTGTCCAACACATCCGTGCACATACCAGTCTGCCAGGTCCATTGGCTGAAGGCAATGATATAGTGGATCAGTGTACTAGACAGGAATGGATGTTTGTGGCTTCTGCCATACAACGAGCACATGCTTTCCACAAAGAATTTCATGTTAATGCAAGGACATTACAACAAAAGTTTTCTATCTCACGTGCAGAGGCACGAAAGGTGGTACTAGATTGTCCCCAATGTGTCATTTTTCATCATCCTTCTAGATTAGGAGTTAACCCTCGTGGTTTGCTCCCCCTAAAAATATGGCAAATGGATGTTACACACATCTCTGAATTTGGACGTGTCAAATATGTACATGTATCTGTTGATACCTGTTCTGGAATCATTCATGCCACCTCAATGGCAGGAGAAAAGCCTCTCATGTCATTGCTCATTGCTTAGAAGCTTGGGCAGCATGGGGTAAGCCTCAACAGTTAAAGACAGACAATGGTCCTGCATATACTGGACAGAAGTTCGCTTCCTTCTGTCAACAGATGAATGTGCAACTTGTACATGGCCTACCATATAATCCACAAGGTCAAGGCATTGTAGAGCGTGCTCATCGCTCCTTAAAGGAGTTGCTTCAAAAACAAAAAGGGGGAATAGGCTATGGCCGTACCCCTAAGGACAGACTTTCTCTTGCATTATTTACTCTGAATTTTTTGAATTTGGATGCTTCCAATTGTTCTGCTGCAGATTTATCTAAAAAGTTGTCTAGTTATCTTTTAGGCAATTGGACCGGAGAGTTTGATAACCTGATGGGCCAGCTGAGAGTGGCTATTGTCACGGTGAATTCGACTCGAGTGGTTACCGGACTGGTGGAGGGATTGTCTTCCTGGATTGCTACAGGCATGGATCACATGAAGGAGTGGGCGGGAATAGGAGCCCTAGTAGGCTTACAGGTGCTCACCTCCCTAGTATGCTTGTGGTGCATTTGTCGCATTAGGATCTCACAGCGTCACCATGCGGCCATGATTGTCCAAGCCTTTATGGCCATTGATGCAGGACAGTCTCCCCAAGCCTGGTTGGCTACTTTAAAAGATATTTAGGCACAGGATGCGAGGCCTGCGCACTGCACTTGAGGTTATGATACGCTGACCTCAAGAAGAGCAAGTCTGATTGCATGTGGCTTGGTACCCTAACTCCCACCTCTGTGAAAAGGGTATCGGACGGGTCTAGTGTTCTCTGGGTGGACGACGCCTGGACAAACATTAGTACATGTTCCATTTTAGCAGAGATCAGACCTCTACTCTTGCCTGTTGCTTTGTAAAACAAAAAGGGGGAAACTGTAGAGAGCTGCGTGTAGCCGCACCCTAAAGATGGCTCTGGCTTCTACCCTCTGCCTTCCCGATGGTAAACAGCTCCTTATTTGGCTATGGCTGGATTCGTGTGCTGCTGGCATATGCGTGGACCTGTGGACAGTGCCCACATGGCTGCCTGGGGTTGGCAGCCCAGCCCTACTTAGGTGCTGGGAGAGGCTTGCACCAGGAGAGAGAGAGACACAATGCAATTAATCAAAGGTCTGATTAAACTGTGATAAGAAGGATCCCGGTGTCGCGTCTTCCTTGCTGGTCGAGGCGGGCGTGACACTCTTACTCCCTGGAAAATGGACAGTCCAATGGTGGAGGCCAGCAGAAAAGTTGGTGTCCAACAGAGAGGTCAGTGCCACAGGTGCAAAGGCTCTCCATCAGTACTCACCCCGGTACTGCCCATGATGAGAAAGAGCGCAATGTGGAAGCGTCCGAACCCGATGGTCTCCACGGCATCCTCCACAGTGAATGTCTTTGTCTCTGACAAGGAAGGTGCAATATAAGACCACTGGGGTGGGAAGGGAACCCCTGGGGATTGTGGCTCACCTTTGGGGGGGGTGCAACATTATTATTATTATTTACTAGGGTCTTGTGTCACCTAGACTGACCTCAGACTCCCATGTAGCAGAGGGTGACCTTTGACTCCTGACCTCCCTGCCTCTACCTCTCCAGTGTTGGGATTACAGACATGCACCACCACACCCAGTTTATGTGGTACTGAGAATCAACCTAGGATTTCATGCAGGATAGGCAAACATGCTACAACTGACCTACAACATTGGCCCCTAATCCATGTTAACAATGTTCAGCATTCGTTTGAATCTGGGCCTTTTACAGTGGTCTTACCCTTCGGCTGCGGTTCTGAGGTTGCCTGGCTCAGCTTCCGAAGGCTGATGATTGTCACGGGTTCTGTCTGCTTGGCTGCCATCTAGGTCACCCCAGCTCCTCACACAGCTTCCCTGGTGAAGCCAAGGCGAGTAGCAGAGAGGGAAAAAATGGCTGGAAAGTACACAGATGGCAAGTCCACTCTGTGTACAATGGCCTTGAGCCCCCGAAAGTCCTAGGAGGTAAGCTGGGAGGTAGCTCAGTCAGGAAAGCGTCTGCTGTGCACACGTGAGGAGCTTTTCCTATACACAGAACCCAGGTTACAAAAAATAAAAAATAAAAAGCTGGTATGGAGACAGGAAGACTCCTGGGACTCTCTGGCCAGCCAGCCCAGCCCAACTCTGAGTTCCATGCCAGTGAGAAACCCTGCCTCAGAAGAAGGTGGACAGCATTTCTGAGGGACCCCACCCAAGCTTGACCCCTAGCATATGCATACATATGCACATTCATGCATAGACACCTAAGGTTGACCTCTGACCTCTACACACACACACACACACACACACACACACACACACACACACACATGCACACACAGTCTTGGGAGATATTTTTTCCTCTGCAAACAGATTGCTCTTGTGCTTAGATTCTCTTCTTCTATTACTAGGCACCTGGCTTGAGGAAGTTATCTTCTGAACCTCCTTGTCCTCACTCCTAAAATGAGGATTCTACAGTAATTGCACCTAACTCTCCGGCTGGTATGAGGGGCAAACAGGTTGGCTCACAGAAAGTGTTTATCCTGCATCCCCACTGTGAGCTCTGCTTATAAAGGACACATTTGGTGCCACAAAAAAAGAATGATAACGGTCCTGGCGGTGGTGGCGCACACATTCAATCCCAGCACTCAGGATGCTGAGGCAGGCAGATCACTGAGTTCAGAGTTCAAGGCCAGCCTGGTCCACAGAGAAACAACCAGGACTATATGGATAAACCCTGTCTAGATAAAGCAAACAGCAGCTCAGGGGCACACGTGGACTGACATGGAAGCCTGAGGACAATTTGTTAGAGTTGAAGAAGAAGTCCAGGCAGCTGTAAATCTCACATCTGCCAGGAGGAGAACAGAAAAAATAAGCAGGCACGGAGGACAGCTGCCCGCTGGCAGGTGGGGTGGGGTGGTGTGGGGTGGGCAGGGGCAGTGAGCTTTAGGAAAGGAACAGGAGGGCTGGGGAGATGCTCAGTGGTTAAGAGCACTTACTGTTCTTGCAGAGGACCTGGTTCAAATCCCAGCACCCACACAGTGGTCCACAAACATCTCTAACTCCAGTTCCATAGGATCTGACACTCTCTTCTAACCTCCAAGGGTAACACACACACACACACACACACACACACACACACACACAGAGAGAGAGAGAGAGAGAGAGAGAGAGAGAGACTCATTCACACATTTTTTAAAAAATAAAAAAAGAAAGAAAAGAGCAAGGAAGGCCAAAACATCGGTTAGAGTGTAAAAGCATGCTGAGGCTCTGGCCAGCACTTACAGGGATGGTTATGGCTTTCTGAGTTAGGACTTAAGACGGATAAACACACAGAAGCTAAGCCCCATGGTGGCTCATAGGGACTGCACTAAGGGGCAAATTCTAGGATGGAAAAGTACATTATCTTAAAGCAAACCCCACTTCCTAGGTGTGGGCCCCTTGCCAGGTCACTTGACCTTCCCCACTGGAGTAACCCGTAAGGGAGGAGACAAGGGCCTGTCTGCATCTGGAGGTAGGTTCTGTCTGTACAGCAGTTGGTCTCAGCCTCTTCAGCAGCCCACCATGAGGGCAGTCATTTCTAAAATGACTGTCCTTTTTCCTAACACTGTTGAGATACTTCTTGGATAGGTGTTCTTATTTGGTAATGGTGTGTTAAAGTACACACACACACACACACACACACACACACACACACACACACACTGTGTTCTGTCTTTTTTTTCCTATGCATTTGTGTGCAAGTGGGGTACAGAGGACAACCTCAGGTGTTATGAGGAATGTCATCCACCACCCTTGAGATAAGGTCTTTGCTCAGCCTGGAGCTCACAGATTAGGCTAGGCTGGCCAGTCAGTGAGCCCCCGAGTTCCTTCTGTTTCTGCCTACACAGCAAAGGAATTACAAGTGCATGCTACCACACCTGGCTTTTTATATACGTGCCGGGGATCTGAACTCAGGTCCTGTGCTTACAGGGCCAGTCCTTTACTGACAGCCATCTCTCCAGTCCCTAGTTGATAATTTTGAATGAAGTAGTGGCAATCGATTATAAAATGGACTTCGTAGCGCACTAAATAGCCCCTCTCCCCCAGCAGCCACCAACTGCTCCTCCGCTAGGTGGGCTCTCACGAGCAGGACAAAGCTGAACCACACTAACCCGGGGAGACAAGGAGAACGGGGTCTTTCTACTCAGCATCTCCAGTCAGCCCTTCCTCAGACACCAAAGTGGAAATGTGATACATGACCCACCTTCAAATGACCTGCAAATGTCTGTGGATGGATGTGGATAGGTTAAGGATTGACGCTGCCTCTCAAAGGCTGGGCGCGCGGGGGTGGGGGGGTGAGTGGGGGGGGGGGGGTGGGGTTGAGTAATCAGACTTCCAACAGATAGACTGATGCTTTTTTCAACTGTATTTTGATGTATGGAATTTTTTTTTTTTTTTTTGCCAGAGTTTGTGGGAGCCCGTTTTTGGGTTCCTTGTAGCTTTTCCCAGCAGGTCCACATAGAGGATGATTAGGACCATGGGCCTGAGTGCAGGTGTCTGAAATGGTCTTCACTTGGCTGTGCTGGGGGAGGAGGTCTTCTGCTCCACCCCTTCGCGTCTCTATAAATACCCTGGGGCAGAGACAGTCGGGCTCATTGGAATAGGTTCCAGGCCCTCTCGAGGCTATCCTGTATTTTCTATCTGTTTATCTCCACACTATAAATCCTTCTATCTAATATTCCTGCTGCTCACACTCAGAAAACTCTGGGGAGCTGTGGGCTTGGTGGGTAAACGCCCCACAAGTGTTGAAGACCGAACCCAGGGCCTTGCGCTTGCTAGGCAAGTGCTCTACCACTGAGCTAAATCCCCAACCCCGGAATTTTTTTTTTTTAGCCAGAAATAATTGGGCCCCTGCAGATCTTTTTCATGTTGACTTGTGTGTGTGTGTGTGTGTGTGTGTGTGATGTGATTTTTTTTTTATAATGTCATCAATAAGGGGCTGGGAGAATACTTGAACCTCAATTCCAAGCTCCTAGAACCCATATGAAAAGCCAGTGTGGCTGTGGGTCTCCTTAATCAGTGCCAGGGCTGGGTGCAAGGGCAGGAGAGTCATTGGGTTTTGCTGGCTGCCAGCCTCGCTCCAGGTTCAGTGAGAGACTGTCTCAAGGGAACAGGTGGAGAGTGAGAGCATGATACTCCATGACCTAACTCTGGCTTCTGGGAATGTGCAGAGGGCACAAACCTGCGCACATACGTGCATACACCACACACATATACAAACATACTAACATATATAATGCACAGTGTTGGGGATTTAGCTTAGTAGTAGAGCGCTTGCCTAGCAAGCGCAAGGCCCTGGGTTCAATCCTCAGCTCAAAATAATAATAATAATAATAATAATAATAATAATAATAATAATACACACAAGTTTTCAAAACAATGAAAGTTTCACACTCCCTTTGTCTCCAGCAACACACAAACAGGTGGCTCCCCTCCCTACCCTGAACAGCAGCCATAAAAGCTGATACACACCTGTTGCCCAAAAGTCTCTCACCTGTGTATCCCTTGGAAAAGGTTACGGTTTCGGGCTCCTGTGCACTGTCTCACCACAGCCCGTCTGGCAGCTCTGGAGGCCTCTCAGCCTCTAGACTTACCTTCCAGAGAGGCCCCGGGCCGGCCCCACCTCCTTCCACCTCAGCTCTCCAAACAGGACTCATTAAGGAGCCACCTGGTGTTCTGGGTGAGTGACATGGAGGGCACACCCCCTTCGAAACAACCCTCACCTGATCCCTTGTCAAAGAGAAAATAGCAGTGCTCCCAGAGACAGGAAGCAGCTGCCAAACCTTGGGAGATGTCAGCGGGTCACTCTCAGGCTGCAGGGGCATTTCTGAGAGAGCTGGGGTGGGTGGTGCCACTGGGCCATCTCTGCAGGGTGCATTCTTCAGATGGATGCCCAACAGGACACCAGCAAGCTGAGAACCCAACTCCCCAATGATCATGGCAGCAGAGTCGTGGGTTTCTCATAGGACTTTGGGTCAGTTCTTTCCGTCAGCTGTCATTGGCTGAGCCTCGCCTCCACTGCCGGGTCTTACAATCTCTTTTCTACAGTCCACAGCCTCCTATGCACTTGGCAGGGGGAAGAACTCCACTTCTTGTCCAGTGATGCACATGAAGTCTCACAGCTGGAATGCAAACATCATCCTTTGAGCCAACCTTGATACGTGAACACCTTAAAAGACAGGCCTCACATTGCCACGCCCACTTCCTTTAATGAGTATTGTTTCTATCAACACTAGTCAATCTGGGCATAGGGCAGCAAGTGGGATCTAAAAGATAAGAGTCGCAAGCCCGGAAGACGGCATGTGAATAAAATGCTTGCCAAGCAAGCGTCAGGACCTGAGTTCAAATCCCCAGAAGCTATGTAAAAGCCAGGCACAGTTGAGCGAGTCTATAATCCCATTGCTCCTGCAGCAAGATGGGAGTCAGAGAGAGGAGCATCCCTGGAAGCCCACAGGCCAGCTAGCCTGGCACACACAATGGCATGGAAAGTTGTCCTCTGATCTCCATGTGCATCATAGCATACATGTGTCCGCATGTATACATGCAACCACATTAGAATCTGATCCGCTCTTCAGGTAGAAAGGACAGTCGATTGTGAAGCATACACAAGTGTGGCTTATTCTTAGCCCCGCTCCTGTAGTCACATTAGAGACAGCAGTTCACCTGGATGCTGGTCATTCGGACAAAACAGCCCACTGGACGAATCTCCTCGGGAGCTTGGGGGAGCACCAGTCCAGGCACCCTACGAAATTGGTTCTGGGGAGGGTGAAGAACTGGACTATGAGGTAGTCTCCTTCCCGTGCACTGGGTCCCAGAACCTGGCTAAGCCTCTGCATCTCCTTCCGAAGTCACTCCAGCTCAGTGTGTGGTGACAAGCAGTGTCCCAGGAATGATGTCACGTGGTCACATTTCATTTCTCAGAACTCAGTGATGCCTGCCGAGAGTCAGGCCCGGCTGAGCCTCCCACTCACTACACAGAGGGCATTAGCTGTGCTTCTGGTGGTGGTGGGGGGGGGGGGGCAATGTTTGAGAAAGCCCCTAAGCTTGTAACACTAAGCCCCTGACAAGGGGGAAATGCAGAGAAAAACATAAACCTGATCCTTCCCCGGGATTAGGTTGTGTAACACTATTGTCCAGTGTTGGCCTCTAACTGTAGATAGTAAATGTCATGGATTGATTTTGAATAAAGGCATCTTAAGGAAACAGTGAATAGAGCAGACTTTTATTTTCATGATTATAATACTTGAAATACTGGGGGAGATCCAGGTATGGTGGCTCGTGCCCGTAGGTCTCAACAAAGCGGAGGCAGGAGGAGCCGGAGTTCAACGTCTTCCTTGGCTATACAGCTATTTCCAGGACAGTTAAAGCTCAGGAGACGTTGTCTCAAGACAGATACACAGTAAAACAAAAACAGACTACTACAAGACAGTGGTCTAGGGCCCCCTCCCGTTCCCCAGTCATTTGGGTATTTGATCATTTGACTGCCCATGAAGTCCAAACAAAAAGCGGCCCCTCGGTTGCGTGGTCAAATCCCACCAAATCCCACGCCTCACACAGCTTCACACCCCAGGCAGCCAACAGGCTGCTTCTGGGACACCTGGTCTGGCCAGACATCAGAGACAAGCGTGAACTCCTTCAGCTGACACCAGCCTACTCCTCAGCCCCTTCCAGGACGTGCTTGAAGGAGAATGGGGAGAACTTGGAGCCAGTCCCCTCATAGAACTTGTTCTGGAACTCCACCCTGTGGTGATGGGGAAGGGGGAAAAGGCAGATTGAAATGTCAGAGGCTGGCAGAGAACACCATGGGAACCAGGCGACCTTTTAAGCCTCCCTCTCACCACGCCCCCTCCTCCCACCTCTTCCTCAGGCTTCCTGGGCCCCAGCACACACCTCCCCCACCTTAAGAGCTTCCGCAGCCTCCACCCAAGCGAGGATGCCTAACCCTCCATGCACGATCTGATAATCAGTGCATGAGGCAACGGCTCTTCGTGAGGTTGCGCATGCCTTCCCATGTGCACCCTGACTCCCAGTTTGTGGAGTCCTGGTTAGTACAGAAGGAAAAGCAGCTTGGCCTTTGGCCTGTCTTTTCAAAAATCATCTTACAACCAATCTCACCCATGGTCATTTCTGTTCTGTGATGTTACAGAGGCACATACTTCATGCAGTGGAGGGAAATGTTAGCATGGAGACAGGGGATGCTCCAGTTTTCTCCACTCAATATGTAAACATAAAAAAACGTTCCCTAAGGCTGGAGAGATGGCTCAGCATTTAAGAGCACTGACTGCTCTTCCGGAGGACCTGGGTTCAATTCCCAGCACCCACATGTCAGCTCACCAGTATGTATAACCCCAATCCCAGATTTGATGCCCTCTTCTGACCTAACAGACACTGCACACATAAGGAGTATGAACACATGCAGGCAAAACACTCATACACATAAAATGGAAAAAAAATCAAGAGTTTCCTAAGAGCGGCACCCCCTCCACCCCCATGTGTGCTGAGGATATGAAAGGCTTGCTGTGGCCCTCCCCTGTTTCCTCTGTAGAGTTCAGTGGCTTCTGCTGATGCCACTCCTGCCCCCAGCAACCACACAGCCAAGCACGCCTGTTCACTAACATGCTCTCCAAAAGCCTGTTCCAGATCTGTCCCCGCACTTCTTTTGAGGCCAACTGTAATAACAAGTCAGCACAGAGCAAATGAAAGCTACCTGACAGGGCAGCCGGCATGGCTGCATACATGAATATATGTTATAGCATGCACATCACATCAACAGACGACTAAACTGAGGTTCCAAAAACAGAGCTAAGTTGTGGCTCTGGTCAGTCAGCCAGCCCTTCCCCAAGCTCCTAAGGGACAAGCAGGCTTACCAATGAAGCCGGAGGGCATGCAGAAAGGCTGAGAGCCCCTCCATGATGAGGAGGATGGCGACCGTCAGGACGGCGAAGACGGCAAAAATGATGAAGACCCCAATGAGCCCTCCCCAGCCCCGAAGGCGAAGGCCGATGTTCATCACCATGGTCCACAGCACCTCGGACAGTTCTGTGGGAGCAAGTGGGACATCCTCAGTCACCAGGTATGTACCCATCATTTTCCTCCATCACCTCAAATCCAAAAGCCCCTCTGAGGGCCATGCAGGAGCTGGGCTATCATAGCTTTGATCAGAGTGGTGGGCCTTCCAACAAGAGGACGCAGACAGGTACTCCATGGCACACTGATCACCAGGGAAAGTACCCAACCAGAGCTAGCAGCAGCAGCAAAAGGAGCAAATCTGAATAACATGAGATAGGAACAAAAATGTGAAACCTAAAAGAATGCGTGAAGCCTGGTTTGTTTGTAGCCCTCCCTGGGGCCTTAGAGGGGTGATTAGAAATATGAGAGAGTCCCTTTGCATGGGATTAGGGAATTTAAGGGCTTATCCACTCTCAAGTTCCAACTCTCCCTCCCTCACCCTTCTGAGTGGGGATGTTGGAAAGCGACCTTCCACCCAAGCCTCACACACCGGCACTCTCAAACTTCCAGCCTCTGGAACTATGAGGAAAAAAATCTGTTTATGGCTGGAGCTACCCAGTCTGTGGCATTTTGTCATGCCAGGCTCATGTTAAGATTCTGTTCATGTGCCCGGCGGTGGTGGCGCACGCCTTTAATCCCAGCACTCGGGAGGCAGAGCCAGGCGGATCTCTGTGAGTTCGAGGCCAGCCTGGGCTACCAAGTGAGTTCCAGGAAAAAGGTGCAAAGCTACACAGAGAAACCCTGTCTTGAAAAACAAAAACAAAAAAAAAACCCAAACAAACAAAAAAAGATTCTGTTCATGTAAATTCAGAAGCATGGAAAATTATTGTCAGTTGCTTAAGGATCTTTAGAAAGATACCCAAGAAAAACATTAAATAGTCATTATCTGGCAAACCTACTACAAATGACCCCAAGAAAGCACTTTTGCTCATGAATAGAATAAGCCTGTTCTCTGGGTGATGGTTGCTAGCCTTGACTCTCCTGGGTTGCGCACTCACCTGCATGAGCTAAGCTGAGAGCCCAGAGCCGAAGGTATGAGGCTGTGTTGGAGATACAGCCTAGGCAGTACTCAATGGTATGGATGGCCTGGTGGACAAAGATGTCTCCAAAGTTGAACTGTAACAGAGCATTTTCTGTCTTATTTCATTAAGTTCTTTTTCTCCCTTCTCTCTCTCTCTCTTTTAGAGTGAGAACATTAATTTCCTTTTTCATTACAGTAATAACTACATATTTATGGGGCACAATATATCTCAATGCACATATGTAATAAATACTCATCATATCAGGGTAATTGGAGGCTTTGAGCATCTGTCTTCCAAGTTAGTTACAAACTATATCATAGATTACCATTAGCCATAGTTTCCGTGGGGCGGGATAGAAAGGGGAAGTTATGGAGACATGGGAAGAGAAAGGGGTCCCTCACCCAGGAATCTAGTTGAAGGCTGATGGCTCTTGTCAGCAAGAGTCAAGAATTCTGAATGCTGGGATTAAAGGCTTGCACCACCGATGCCTGCCCTGGGTGATCTTGAACCTGCTGATTCAGGAGCCACAAGACAGAGAGCAGCAGACCCTCCAGCCCATGCCTGAGTTCATCCCATACCCTCGTGACTGGAAAGCCTAGATCCCAATTCTAGACTCTGCTCAAACTGAGAAGTCAGCCTTTGGTGCGCTTGTCTCAGATACCTCCTCCTCATGGCCATCCTTAGTCCCGTGGGCACCTGTGGTCTTCTTCTGAGCAGCCGTGCTCGAGTGGCCACCTTCAATGTCATCCTCATGGATCGTGAAAGACTGCAGCTGTTGGCAAGCGAGGAGACCAAGACCATGTTCCACTTGGCCTCTGGGTTATTACAGTATTAACAAGATAAAGGCCCCCTTCAAGGCTAGTTATGGACCCATCTATCATGTTGTAATGGTTTTGGCTTTTTTTTTTTATGTCATTCTCTTTCTCCAGACCCCATAGGAATGCCGGTTGAGGTTAATAACCACCTTACATTTTAGAAAAATGGAGTTTGATGCCTACAGCCATTTAAAGAATTTGCCATCTCAATGCAATCTGCCGTATCTTCTAAACTAACAGAAGAAAACGGGGCCATCTCAGTACAGCTGGACCCAATGTTCCCTGGGAGGGGTTCATCTCCCTAAGCCCTGTTTGCTTGAGGTTACTATGTTCCCTGTGTAAATGAGGCTCAAGGCAATTTAGAAAGAAAAAAAAAAAAGAAAGGAAGGAAGGAAAGAAGGAAAAAAGAAAGAAAGAAAAGAAAAAACTGATATTTGGCAATAGGAGGAAGTTATTAATAAATTAAAACTGGATTTTTGAATGTGCATATCTTATGATAGCCTATAGCAACATTCTAAAGGAGTAAAATCACAACTTTAGAAAATTCACTAAGAATAACTTTAATATTCATTTTAAAAATAGAATTATCTGGGGGGCATGGCAGTGTATGCCTGTAATCCTAGCACTAGCATTGGGAGACAGAGGCAAGAGGACTGTTTTGAGTTAGGCTAGCCTGGGCTACATAACCAATGCAAGACCAGCCAAAAAACAAAATATAAATGTAAACCCCCCCCCCCCCAATTCCCGTGTCTAACCAATAAAACAACCAAGTCCAGATGCTAATAATGCATCTAAATCTTCAGTGCCAACCAGGTGGGACATACACACACACACACACACACACACACACACACACACACACACACATACACACACACACACACCCCGAGCAGAGTGTGAGGAACTTCAGACTTACTGTGTTTGGGAAAATGGAGGATCACTGTGCAGGAAGTAGGGGTCCCACTGAAGGACACACACTTGAGTCCAGCCTTGCCCTCCAGACCCCCCCCCCAGGCCTTGCAGGGGAGCCCACTGCTCTCCCCCCACCCTAGACTTCCCTTTCTAGGAAAGTGTGATGTGACCCACAGTGGGCAAACTAAAAGGCAACGCTTACCTGAGATTTCTGGTGTTGGGCTCTGAGAATAAATGGCTTAATCAGAAGCATCCACGGCACAGAGACCAACGCTATAATGACAAAGAAAGTTTGGACTTCTTGCTGCAAAATCAAAATTGGTACCAGTCACTAAGATGGCCATCAAGTATTCTTCCCATGCATAATGGGGCTTTCCATGCTCGGGGGTCGAAGGCAGGCACTTCAGCAACCCTCTGAGTAATGCAAAGCAGTCACCCTCACTTCCACTACACTCCCAGTGTGGACAGAGAAATGGCTATCCTGTGGTGCTCTGTGCCCAAGAGAGGACAGACACCACTTCTGTGTTGCATATGTGCTATGTAATCCTCTGTGACACTCGCACACCACATGGAGTCTTCAAAACAAGAAGTCCTGAGACTCTACCATGCTTCCCTCGCCCCTTAAAGCTGCTCAAGGGACACAGCTACTCTAGTTCCTGAAGAAAATGGGCAGGTCACATGATCCCAACCATCTCTCTACTGAAACCAACCTTTGGGTCATTTTATATTAAATCAGTAATTACCTATTTCCAGTGTGAACTAACTGTTGGAGCTCTCTCTCATCCTCCCTCCCTCCTGCTACCCCTCCCCCCTTCCAGAAAGAAACCAGCAGTTCCCACACCCTCTACCTGACTTCCTGCCTCAAGTCCCCTCATGGGTTGGGATATCCACTATGTACTCTGGACCAGTTTCTCAGGGTTCCCCATTTGACCACTGCTGAGACCCAAGAGGAACCCCCAGCTTCGTGTTTCCTTCCGGGTCCCTCCTCACTTCTTATCTGACATACTCCTCACCCACATTTCCCAGCTCTGGGGGGGGACTCAGCTACATTGTGGAAAGCTGCTATGGGAGGTAGGGGGAAATGGGGGGAGACAGGAAACTGCTCCCAGGCTGAGGAAATACAGCGTGTGAGCCTTCCTGTTTCCTCCCTGGCTCTTGCCAGCTCAAGATCCGTGTCAGGAGATGGTCTGTGAGTGGTAAGACATTTTATCCAGCAGGAACATTTTACCTGCTCAGCTCTTACTCTGTGTTACAAGCTCAAAAGAGGGAAGGGCATGTGCCCCCACCCTGTACTGACCAAATGGAGCCCCTGCACAGGAAGGTGCTCACTGCCACGTGTCCGTTTTTTACAACCAGACCTCCCGCCCCTGGATGACAGACAAAGCACCTGTATGTGCTTCTAACCAAAGACAGCCAGAGCAAAGCCAGGGAGACTTTAGTGATGGCCATTTCCTCTAACCACGTGACCCCAGACTAAGGTTATGGAAGTCCCAAACCATGTCAACATAATTCATCTTCATAGTAAGCTGTAGGGAAAGCAGCCAGTTCTCTGTAGTGTTTGTTAATACAAGAAGAAGCTGGAAAGCCACTCACCCATGGCAATGCCCGGTGCCTCTTCCAGAGGCAGCGAAGCCCGGGCCTCTCTACAGGCAGTTAGTTACAAAGCAATTACTAGGTTACTCTAGGGCTGATGCCTACAAGAAAGTGTTTGTTTGGGAAATCCAAATAAACATTCACTCTGATGCCAGCATGGAGTAAATGAACCTTTAAAACACACTCACTTTGTGCCAGCATTCTGGGGCCAGCCCAAAGGTTGTCCTGTGTGTTTAACAAGTCAGACACAAAAGGGCCCTCTGAGGTATGCTTCCTCTCTGATTATTATCTAAAACTGTCTCTTACAAAAGCCTTGTCGGGCAGCATGTTTCCTTCTTGTTTGATGCCTCTGGAAGGAAGGGAACGGAGCTAGGAGTCAGGAAAAGAAGTCAGCTAGGAATCCAGTGTGTGCAGTCCCTGGCAGAGGACGTTTCCATGGAAGAGGCACTGTGTGATCCTAGCCACAGAACTCTGTCCAGCCAATTATGACAGAAGTGGATCTTCCATTCATAAAACACCTACTGGGTGGGCTAGGGTAAAGAATAGTTTGTGTTGTACAAGAACGATTCACTGAGTTCATTTACATCCAGTTCCAAGGGGGCATTTCTATTGTTTCCAGATTAAATACACTGTATGGGGAGCAGGAAGGGACAGGCTGGAGGGGGCAGTGAGGGAGGAGGGCAAATGAGAACCCAGTACAAGGACATATGTATGATGATGTCGTGACAAAACCCATGACTTTGTATGTTCACCTAAACACCTTCTAATATTTAAACACACTGAAAGTGGTAAGATATATTGGACCATCTCTGCAAGTTCCACATCTGCATACCCAGCCCATCAAAAATACTAAAAGAACCTGTACTGAACACATCAGATCCTTTTCCTAGTCATTATTTCCCTGGAACTTGTACGACAGCAGTTTACACAGCATTTGCATGGTGCTGGGTGCCTAGGCAATCCAGAGAGTAGCTAAAGAACGTGGCACAAGGGGGCTAGGGGGTGGCCATTAGATAGTCTCTACACAAATACTGTACCACTTTGTACAAGAGATCTGACCATCTGTGGGTTTGGGGATCTCCAGGGGTTTTGTGTGTCCTGGAACCATCCCCTGCAGGGACTCAGGGACAGTCCTGAAGGAACTGGGAAAGACCAGAATGGGGCCAAAGTCCAGCTGTTGGGACATACCAGCCACGGACGAACAGAAAGTGGGGTAAGTTCTGGCTGACTTTGAGAACCACGGGCTAGCATGAGCCTGGTCCAGTTTCCACAAACCCCACCGTTCCTGGAAACAGTGGAACTTTGGATCTTGGTTTTATTTGTATTTTCTTTCATGTGGAGCCTTAGCTAGAATTTGGTTTTGGTTTTGGTTTTGGTTTTTTGGTTTTTTTGTTTATTTGTTTGTTTGTTTGTTTTTTGCTTTTTGCTTTTTTTTTTTTTATGTTTTTTGTTTCTCAAGATTTCTCTGTGTGACAGCCCTAGCTGTCCTGGATCTCGCTCTGTAGCCCAGGCTGGCCTCAAACTCACAGACATCCGCCTGCCTCTGCCTCCCGAGTGCTGGGATTAAAGGCATGCACCACCACCGCCCAGCTTAGAATTTACTTTTTTAACAAAAGATTTTTGTTTGTTTGTTTGTTTATATTTAGACAGAGTTTCACTGTGTAGCCCTGGCTGTTCTGGAACTCTGTGTAAGACCAGGCTAGCCTCGAACGCACAGAGATTTATTTACCTGTCTCTGCCTCCCATGTGAGATTGTTAGGTTGTTTGGGTTGTTGGTTTTTTTTACATTTACTTACATATTTATTTTGCACGCATGTGCAGGTCAGAGGACAACTTGTAGAAGTTGGTTCGTTCCTCCCACTGTGTGGGCCCCAGAACCTCAACTCCATCATCAAGATGGCAGCAAACACGTACCTGCTGCTGAACTACCTTGCCAGTCCAAGGTTTTTCAGTCTTTAACATGTAAAGCTTAAACTGGAGCATTTTCCCGCTCAAGCCAATCCATCTGCAGGTAATTTTTCCCTCTTTTCCTAGCCAATTTTCAACTAAACAATAACGTCCCTTGTGCATTACCCCAGCAGGAAGAGTAACGCTGTCTGTGCCTGTCCCTTTACTTAATAAAAATGTAATGTTCTTCCCTGAGTGCTAAGATGGTCTCACAAAGAACTGCTCTCTTCAATACTCAAAGAGCATGAGAGAGAGCTTACAAAACCGAGTGGATCAGAGGAGGTTTTCAAAGCAGAGCTACCTGATGGCTGTACAGGGGTGCGTTGGAATCATCGTAGTCAAACAAAAACATGCTGATGAAGTGGATGAGGATGCTGGGAGCCTTCTGAGATGTGTGGGCATCATACCGGCACCACTTGAAAATGATCATGAAAACTAGGTATCCAAACAGGCTCAGCATAAAAATCATCTCGGGGATGAACTGCAGAATGATGTTGAGGGTTCTTCTGAAGTAACTAGGGGCAGGACACACACATATAAGACAGAACGTTAACAGACTGTTAGTGCTCAAGCACTCCCCAGGCACACAGTGTCTGTTCCCTTCTGGAGCATTCCTGGCAAAGGCTTTACTCCCCTGGTAAACACAAACATGTATGGAGAGGAAAGAAAATACCTGGAGAGTGGTTTTGCTTGCACAGATTCAGGGAACCTAGGTCTAGGAGGTACTGTCTGGTGATATGGCCACAGCTTCTCATGAAGATTTCACTCCCAAGACACATTTGAAGGCGAAATGAAGCAATAACAGACAATTGGAAGTTTTTATACCACTCATGTACTAAGATGGGTATTGCCAATCTACAGCCTGTGGACCAGATGGAGCCTGGAGATTAAGAGTGATTCTAATCTTGGCCTGGAGAGGTGTCTCGGTGATTAAAAATACTTTCTGCTCTTCCAGGGGACCCCAGTTCGATTCCCAGCAGCCACATCAGGTGGTTCACAGTCATTTTTAACTTCAGTTCCAGGAGTCCAACACCATTTTCTGACACCCACATATGTAACACACACACACACACACACACACACACACACTCTCTCTCTCTCTCTCTCTCTCTCTCTCTCTCAGTGGTTCTCACTTTTTCATGGTTGGTGTAAAACAATAAACACTGCATCTGGTAGCACAGATCTGTAATCACAGACACTCAAAAAGCTGAGGCAGGAGAATCACAAGTTCTTGTGCTACCTGGGGTACACAGTGAGTCACAAGGCAACCTACATAACTTCATGAGACCCTGTCTCAACACTAAAAAGTGAAGAAAAAAAAAAAAACAGGCATGGTGGTTCATGCCTATCATCCCAGAACCTGGGAAGTGGAACCAGGAAATCAAGCCATCTTTGTATATACCGAGTTCAAGGTCAGCCTGGGCTGTGGCTCAGTAACAGAATGCTTGCCTGGTGTGGCGGTTTGGGTGAGAGAGGCTCCCACAGGCTCATATATTTGCACACTTAGTCTTGAGCTGATGGACTGTTTGAGAAGGATTAGAAAGATTAGGAGGTATTGCCATGTGGGGAATGGGTGTGGCCTTGTAGGAGGAAGTGTGTCATTAGGTGGCTTTGAGGTTTCAAAAGCCCACACCAGACCTCTGTCTGTCTGTCTCTCTGTCTCTCTCTGCCTGCAGATCAGGATGTAAAGCTCTCAGATACTACTCCAGCGCCATGTCTGCCTGCCTGCTGCCATGCTCCACACCATGATGATAATGGACTAACCCTCTAAAACTGTAAGCAAGCCCCCGATTAAATGCTTTCTTTTATAAGAGTTGCCTTGCTCATAGTGTCTCTTCATAGTAATAGAACAGTACTCAAGATACCTAGCCTGTGTGAGGCTCTATGTTCAATTCCTAGTACCTCAAGAAAAGAAAAAAAGGGGACTGCTTTATGATCCTGAAATTCTATAAAATCAAAAATTCTCTCAAGACATGGTGCCAAGATAGAGTAATAGAAAGTTCACAGCCTTTTGCTCTAAGACAGAGCCCTACCAGGCTAAGAGAGAGCTCTAGAGATGGACTGTCAGAAAAAGCCCTGGTGCATAAGGAGGCCAGTGACCATCAGCTGGGAAGCCCTTCCCACACAACTCTGGCTTCTCTCTCACAACACTTCCCATGGCGCACAACATCCTTGGTTTTCCAAGTAGAACTACTTCTATGGCCTCTCAAGTTTAAGGTCACCCTACAACTGGTTCTTGCCAACAAAATGGGACCAGAAATAGTCCCCTGCCACTCTGGTCAGAAGCTTTAGGACTCACCAAGTAATCTCTACCTTTTCTCTGCCATGACACCTGCAGGGGTCCAGCAGTGTCCACCCATCCTCTAAGTCCGCTGGGTGGAAGGATGACAGACATGGGACCCCTATGGCCCTGCTGCTACGATTCATGGCCTTAAGCCATTGAGGTTGGAGTTGTTCATTTTCCTGTACCCTAACCCATTCTGGCTGTGTATTCCCATTCTCTTCATCTACCTTTCTTTCTTTACTTGCCCCTTTCTTTTTTAGACAGGCTCTCCCAAAGCCCAAGCTGGCCTTGGACTTGCTATGTAGCTAGACCTTGAACTTCTGGTTTTTCTGCCTCCATCCAAGTGCAGGGATCACAGGTGTGCACCACCACCACCACCACACCCACTGTATGCAGTATAGGAGACTGAACCCAGGGCTTTGTGCATTCCAGGCAGGCACTCTAACAACTGAGCCACATTCCCAGCCCCCATTCTATTTTGTTTCTCATAATAATAATCTCAGCAATGTCAGGCTATGATCACCTTCACTAGGAGCTGAAGTTGAGACTTAAACTGACTGATCACAAGCTCTACATCATTTCTGTGGACCCCAATGTTCCACTTATTCCTAACCTAAGTAGCAAGTGGGATTTCTGGGCACTTGAAATCAGCTGCCATGTTCAAAAGGCACACTGAGTAAACATGTGATGCTATGTCCAAACACACTTTTAGTATCAATAAGTTTAAGAAGCTTTCCAGTGATGGATGCTGACAGAAACAAGGAACAGAGTGACAACATGAACAGGCAAGAGGGAGAGAGGCTGCTACCAGGCTGGAGAAAGGACACCCAGGATGATCCAGGATTGGGAGCACCTTGGCCAACATTCAAACGGATCCTCCCTGGCCCATTGGGTGGAGATGAGCTGGCTACTATACCAACCTTTCCTTCCAGGCAGGAGGAACCCACACTGCTGAAAGTGAGCTTCCCAGCACCCTCATGAAGCCTAAGATATTTCCCAGGCAGAAAACACACATTTACGTCAACAGACTCTGCATGGCAGAAACAGAGGTGCTCCTGATTCTGGCCAACCAGTCTGTCTCAGCTCAAACCAAGACCCACGGGGAAGCTCCCTGGCACACAAAGGCTCGCTGGTGGCTCTGCCTCTTCCTCATCAGTGTCTTCAGTTTGCAAACAAAGGGTGAATGAATCAAGACACTCACATGTAGGGTGGAAGATGGTTCATCAGCTAAGAGCCCTTGTGTTCTTGCAGGGGACCCAAATTTGGTTCCTAGAACCCATGTTAGGCAACTCACAATCACCAGTAACTTCAGCTCAGAGACCTCTGAGTCTGCACTCACATGCACACACCCACAATCAAACACACATACACATGTACACACAATTAAAAACAAATCTTTTTTTTTCCTTTTAAGAAGAAACTCACATGTGATTGAAGAGGCCGAGAATAACACCAAAAGTCATCTGAATGATTCCCAGGATGACTGACATCTTCATCTTATAGGAGTTTAAAAATGTGAGTTTGTTTGAAGCCAGGTTCCAAATCTGGATAAGAAACATGACAAGAAAGATGTGAGGCAGAACCAGGACGGTCTTTAGGAGTTCGGCTACAACGCAGTCCCCCAAGGATGCTGCTCGGGAGATGACAACACGCACGTTAGGCTCAGGAAAGGGGAAGGACGGTGGTTATAACCACAACTGTGGTGACAAAGTGTGAGAGTCACTGATGCCATTGATCAGATACCCAAGTGCTGGAAGGAACCGGAGATAAGGACTGCCAAGATGGCCCAGTGATAAGGGTGCTTGTGGTCAAGCCTGGCTACCTGTGCTGGTTAGTGTTTATCAACTTGACAAACTAGAGTCACCTGTCACCTCCGTCAGATTGGCCTGTGGGCCATTTTCATCATTAGTTATTGATGTATGAGGCCCAGGCCACTGTGGGTGGTTCCATCCCTAGGCAGGTGTTCCTGGGTTGTATATGGAAACCAACTAAGCAAGCTGTGAGGAGCAAGCCAGCAAACAGCTCCCCTCCCTAGCCTCTGCTTCAGTTCCTGCCTCTGCTTCCCCAATAATGAACTGTAATCTGTGAGGCTCAATAGCCCTTTCCTCTCCAAGTTGTTTGTGGTCACGGTATTTATTATAATAATAGAGAGCAAACCGAAACATGACCTGAATTCTATCCCTGGAACCCAGGTAACTCAGGAAGGAGAAAACCAACAAAGTTGTCTTCTAACCTCCACATGCATTCTATGGCATGCATGCTTCCCCTCATAAATCACACACACACACACACACACACACACACACACCACACCTCACACAACACATAAGGAATACCTCACACAACACACACACACATACCTCATACAACACACACCTCACACAACACATAACAAACACCTCACAGCTGGGCGTTGGTGGCCTACGCCTTTAATCCCAGCACTTGGGAGGCAGAGCCAGGCGGATCTCTGTGAGTTCGAGGCCAGCCTGGGCTACCAACTGAGTTCCAGGAAAGGCGCAAAGCTACACAGAGAAACCCTGTCTTGAAAAAACAACAACACACACCTAACACACACACACACACACACACACACACACACACACACATACACACACACACACGAAAACCAAAAGATGTATTGTTTGTCTTGTGCCAAATGGAAAGACATTCTGAATTACTATGGAGAGTCTCAAACTTGCCTCAGTTCCTTTATGAATGGCCTGCAGAGTGCTGACCAAAGAATGGACCCCAACTCCTTCTTTATAGTAGCCTGTTTTGCTCTGAGTTCCTGGAATACTTCACAGGGCAAAGCATTTCCCAGAACCTTCTTTTTTTTATTAATTTAATTATTTTTTAATTTTTTTAATATTTATTTATTACATATACAGTATTCTGCCTGCATGTATCCCTGCAGGCCAGAAGAGGGCACCAGATCTCATTACAGATGGTTGTGAGCCACCATGTGGGTGCTGAGAATTGAACTCAGGTCCTCTGGAAGAGCAGTCAGTGCTCTTAACCTCTGAGCCATCTCTCCAGCCCTTCCTAACAACATCTTCATCAATATTCCCTTGCCCACTTTCTCTCCATTTCCTTAAATTCCATTCAATGTGTGTTCTAATTATCCTTCACCTTTCCTTCCATGTCTCCCTCTCCCTCATCACTTGTGAGTCTGAATACAAAGGGAAGCCTGCTGGACTCTTAGGTGGGGATCTGTAGGCTGGCTTCTCTATTGGGCTCTCATTGTGAGCAAGAAACCCCATAGCAGAGCGGCCTGAGCAGAGGCGCCTACCACCCTCCCCTGATGTCCACCTCTGGGGCCTTTTAAAGACCCCTAGCCAGTGCTCCGAACCTGTGAGCCATCTCTCTCCAGCCCATCCCAGAACCTTGTTAAGCCATCTCTACAATCAACTGTCAGAACCACTATGGATAAGATAGGACGCCTGCCTTCCATACATGGCATTGACTAATAGTGACACACGTTCCTATCCAGCCCTAAACAGAGATACAGAGCAGCTGGAGGACTAGTCAGGGTCTCACTCGGGCTGATGGTCCTCCTTGTCAGAGAAAGCTCATTAACCCTGTGGTCTCCATTCCCATCCCAAGTCCTTGCTCCGACCCTTGACCTCACATGAAATTCAAGCACATCCCATAATGTCTGCGAGATGTGCCCTCTTAAAGATAACAAATCCACACAGCCTTCTCACCTTCCATCACAAACAACCTCCTACTCCAAAAGGATTTCCTTCTCAGGGGCTGTATCAGTTACTTGTCTGTTGCTATGATGAAACACCATGACCAAGGTAACTCATGGAAGAAAGAGTTTGACTCATGGTTCCAGAGGGATAAGAGTCCATCATGGCAGAGAAGCATCGTGGCATGAAATCCAGAGCAGGAAGCTGAAAACTCACATCCTCAACCACAAGTATGAAACAGAGAGACCTTTCCATCTCAAAGCCCATGCCTAGGAATGTACTTCTCCAGCAAGGCTGCACCACCTTCACCTCCACAACAGGACCACCAAGGACCAAGTACTGAAATGCCTGAGATTATAGGGGATATTCTCATTCAAACTACAACACAGGCCAATATCCAGTTAGGCACAGCCTTAGTACACACTCATCCTGTTCATCCCCACTGTGTGCGCACATACTCATATATAGGACACAAATAAACATGCTGTTAGGAGCTACATACAGCTCAGGGTCTCTCTGCAGTATTCTGAGCAGCTGTCAGCCGGCCACCGTAGGATGGGAGACCAGTAGGATGGAAGGACTATTGAGGTCCAGCCCTTTGATGGCCTTTTCCCAGGGTCCGTGGAAGAATCTAACAACCAGCTAAGGAATCTAATCGGAACGATATCAAATGAATCTATGTGCACAAAACCCTTTAGTCCGTTCACTTTATTCTCTCTCTGCACAGCTTCTATTCAGCTCTCTTAGCTCCTTTCTTGCCTGATTTCTCTACATCTGTATGCTGTTCCCTCCATGTGCCATTACAATTCCTTCATCTAGTTCTGCCCCATCTGGGTTCACGTCCATCTAGTTCTTTCCCATCTTAGCTCCTCTCTTTATTTTTCTAAGTTCTCCCTCTCCTTAGTTCTTCATCTCCTTCTTCCCCATCTTCCATCTCATTCCTCTAGTCCTCTCTTCTAATCTTCCCGTCATCTTTTCCCCAGTCCAGTTTAAACATACATCACACCCACAGATCTCTGACTCTCCTGCTTTCTGGTTGGGCAGGGCAACCTGCATCCCAGCTAGATGTACCTGATAAGTGAAAGCCCTTTACTTCTGGGTTAATGGTTAGAGGGAGATCTAGAACTAAGATGGCACTTGGAAGGAAGAAGGTTAAGCTTAATCAGCACGTCCGCCAAGCCTGGGCAGTTGTCTGATGGTAGATTTTTATCTTCCCTCAGGAACTGACAGTCTGGATGCTGCAGTCTGTTCTTAGAAAGTCTGGGAAGAATCTCAGATAACATACTTTCGTCCAGAAAAGCTCCTGGCTGAATGTTGCTAATGACAGCCTGAAAATAAGGGTCTGGCTGTGTGACTGCTGTTAGCACAGCTGGGGGGTGTTATCCAAATACTTTAATTGTATAGGGGAAATTATACCCAATGAGTGATCAAACACACTGTTCTAGGAATGTAAGAGCTAAAATAGCATGCAAGAAATTCTTTGCAGGAGACAGCTAATATTCAAAAGCTTCCTTGAGTCTTGGCTCTATCCTCTGGAAAGGCCCTTGGCTTCTTCCAGGTGTAGCTTTGTCATAGTCAGCTGAATTCCTACTTCATATTTCTGCGGCTCCCAGCAGACTGCAGCTACTGGTATCCCAACACTAGAGGCACCTCCTCTACTCTTGGCACAGCTACCCTGGTATCTAAACTGTCCTAGACTTGCCCTCTGACCCTGCCTTTCTTTGGCCATCAGGGCGACCCATGTCTACAGCATCACTCAGTGTAGTGAGGGTAGAGTCTGTAACACACTATAGATGCAGCCAATCAGATAAACTAGAAATGCTAAAGGTTAAGTACCAGGCACATTCCAGTCCCTTCAGATGTACTTATCTCATTTAAGTCCAAAAGACTCTGAGCTAGATATAAATATTCTGGTTATATAGATAAACTTACAGAGAATTAACCATAACCTTAGAAAGAATAAGTGACCGATTGTGGTAGTTTGAATAGGAATGGCCCCCATAGACTCATGTGTTTGAATGCTTGACCTATAGGGAGTGGCACTATTAGGAGGTATGGCCATGTTGCAATAGGTGTGGCCTTGTTGGACGAAGTGTGTCTTGTGGGAGCAGGCTTTGAGATCTCCTATGCTCAAGTTATGCCCAGTGTGGCACACAGTTCATTTCCTGTTGCCTGTGGATCAGGGTGTAGAATTTTCAGCTCCTCCAGCACCATGTCTGCCCACATGCTGCCATGCTTCCCACCATGACAATAATGGACTCAATCTCTGAAACTGCAAACCAGCCCCAATTAAATGTTTTCCTTTGTAAGAGTTGCCATGGTCATAGTGTCTATTTACAGCAATAGAAACCCTATCTAAGACACCAATGTACCTTGAAACAAACACATATCATGTGCATGCACTAGACTGATCTACCTGCTAAGCAATCTCAGGGCTAAGGCTGTTACACCCAGTCTCCAGGTGACAAAATAGACACAGAGCTGTTCAATTGTTCAAAGTCACAAAGCAACAAATGGAAAACCCAAGATTTAGACACAGGCAGCCGAATTCCAGAACACCGGTTCTTAACCACTGTGTCTCCTCTGAGTGTGGCTCAGGGCAGAGCACTTGCCTGCCATGCACAAGACATTGGGTTCAGTTCTCTTAGTGAAAAAGGAAACTAAAAACACTGTAAAGTGGGTTGGGGATTTAGCTCAGTGGTAGAGCGCTTGCCTAGCAAGCGCAAGGCCCTGGGTTCAATCCTCAAATCCTCAGCTCAAAAAAATTAAAAATTAAAAATTAAAAAAAATAAAATAAAATAATAAAAAAAAACAAAACACTGTAAGGCTGCTGTGCTATGATGAAGGCCAGATATTTTGTGACCCAAGTCACAGGAAAATGCTCAACACAGTGAATGGATGCACAGAGGAAAACTTATGATATGCAATGATTAAACCCCTCATCGGTCTCTGAGCCAAACACTGAGAGGCACAAACATGTAAGGAGCACAGCTGCCAGGCCTGCTGCTCTCTACAATGTTTTATAGTTTGTGGATTTTCAATCACATGTGTGTGATTTTAAGACAAGAAATTGTGTGTGTGTGTGTGTGTGTGTGTGTGTGTGTGTGTGTGTGTAGTGTGGGGGATAGACCCCAAGGTTTCCCGTATGCAAGTTCTAAATGTTTCCAGTTTCCTCCTTACTTAGGCATCCCACTTCATTCTATTTTCTCCCCTTTCAAAGTTGTGGTCAGGTGGCAAAGTTGCACACAGGGCAGAAACTCTGGACCACTTGGCTGTCTTTATTTTGTTACTCTTTTTAATATTACTTTTCTATTAATCAAGACGCTGGAGAGATGGCTCAGTGGTTAAGGGCACTGACTGCTCTTCCAGATGACTGGGCTTCCCAGTACCCACAGGGCAGCCCACAGCCATGTGTTAGCTCTTCAGCCCCAGGGGATCTGACACCATCTGCCAGCCCCTGTGGGCAAGTTAACAGTCAAAGGAATTGGTTTCATTATGGCATTCTTCACATGAATGTGCCACCATACTTTGCTCCACTTCATTCTCCTCAGGCTTCGTTCTCCCAAGGCCACACTGCTTCCCCCTCTGCCTGGTTCCCTTCCTGGCCCCCAGACAACCATCACTTTCTGCTTTATGTCGGTCAGATTCCATTGCTGTCTGTCCTTGTGTTTTGTCAACTTGACACAAACTAGAGTCATTTGAGAAGAGATCATCAGTTGCCACCACCAGATTGGCCAGTTGGAATTTTCCTGATGGATGGATGATGTTTGAGGATCCAGCCCACGATGGACATACCAGCGAGGGCGGGTGGTCCTGGGTGGTGGAAGAGAGCAAGCCTGGGGGAGCAAGCCAGTATGCAGCATGACTCCACTGCTTCTGCTTCAGTTCCTGCCTCCAGGTTCCTGCCCTGGCTTCTTTCGATGGTGGACTGTGATGTGAAAGTGTGAGCCAAATAAACCCTTCTTCTCCAAGCTGCTTTTGTTCATGGTGTCTTATCACAACAATGGAAAGCCAACTAAGACACCGTCTCCTTTTCTCCCCTTCCCTTAAGACAGCATGTCTTTTCATGATGGCCCTTCTCATCCCTCCTCCATCCCCCTGCACACACTTTAAATCTAGGCTTTGTACAAGGGAAAACAAGCAGCCTCGGTCTTTCTGCAATAGGCTAATTTAGTCCAACATAGTAATTTCCAGTTTCATCCATTGCCCTGCAAATGCCGTAATTTCATTTTTTCTTTATGGCTGAATAAAATCTCATTGTGTACATGTACTATGTTTTCCTTAGCCATTCATGTGTTGATGGACAGCTAGGCAGGTTCCATTTCCTGGCTGCATGGATGTGCAGGTGTGTCTGTGGTATAGGGCTGGGGGGACGACACTAGCTGGGTCATATAGTTCTATTTTCAGGTTTTTGAGGGATGGCCATACTGACTTCTGTGATGGCCGCATGTGTTTCATCCCCCCAACCCAGGGTGTGCAAAGGTTCCCCGACATTCTCGGTTTATAAGTGTGAAGTTCTCCATCCCTGCTGAGTCCGAGGCGCAGAACTGGACAGGTGGGGTTTGCTGATGGGTGGGTGTGGGCTGTGCAGGAAGAGAAGGTAGGAAGAATGGGCTTCAAAGCAAAGGAAGTCACCAGACCCTGACATCTCCTCCAAACTCCCCACTGCCTGCTTCCTGGTCATGCCGCCTGACCAGTGAGAACACCTTCCACTCTGCAAAGAGGGCAACACACGGCATGGAGCTGGAGAGACGGCTCACAGTCAAGAGCCCAGACTGCTCTTTCAGAGCTTGCTTCCAGCACCCACATCTGGCTCACAACCACCTGCAACTCCAGCTCCAGGCAGGGGATCTGATGCTTCTGGCTTGCTAGTGCACCTACACTCGTGTGCACATGCCCACACAGAGACACACACATACACAGAATGTAAAACAAAATCTTTAAAAATATCGGCGACTCATTTGTCTTTTACACTTTGCAGTTTACAAATTGGCTTTCAAGGATTCTACTTGTTTTGATAAAACTTAGACTATAACTGGAACTGGGCTGTAGGTCAGAAAATTCCCAGGCAATGCTTTCTGCTTTTATTGGGGAGAACCCAGGGAAACTGGAGGAGATGACCATGAGGGACTGACAGGGAGGCCGCTGGAGAGCCACTGTCAGACCCACACTGCTCCCTCCCTCCTCCCCCCAGACAGGGCTTCCCTGTGTAACAGTCCTGGCTATCCTGGAACTCAAGAGATTCACCTGCCTCTGCCTCCCAAGTGCTGGGATTAAAGGTGTGTGCCACCACCGCCCTGTCGGACCCACACTGTTTACTCCCAGCTGCTGAAACTCAAACTGGCTACTCAGGCTCTGTCCCAGTCAGAGCTGAGAAAAATATTCATTACGTTCAAGCCTACAGGAGGCATGGTTGATTGGGAGCACAACACCGCCACCTGGTGGTTGTATGCTCTGGCTTTATATGAATGAACGTGTGTATCCATTCACAACTCAGGCATTTTTTTTTTTTTTTCCCCTCTACTCAGAGATCACACAGTATAAGGCTTTGGGAGATGCCACATCTTAGTTGATTGCAACAAACCAATAAATAAAATGAAACATTTTAAATCCACAGGAGCCTTGGGAGACAACTCAGTCTATGAAGTGTGTGGTGGTATTGTGTTTTGCCACACAAGTGTGAGAACCCAGGTTTGATCCCAGAACTCATGTAAAAATGTGTGGTGGTGTGTGCTTTTAGTCCCAGAACTGGGGAGGCAAAGACCATGAGCCCTGGGGCTCACTTCACCGGCCAGCCAGTCTAGCTTATTGGCAAAGCTCAGGTCTCAGTGAGAAACCTTGTCTCAAAACACAAGGTATGCTGAAGATGACAATGTTGACCTCTGGCCTACGAAAAAATCATACTATACAGTGCAAAAGTAAGATGTTACCCAGGGGGGGGGGGGCAAAGTAGGGGACTTTGTTAGGATATTAAGTAACTTATTTAATATACATACTTTCTAGGCAACCAAAGTAAGAGCACATGCAGGAACTGTCCACCAGCTCTTCTTTTTCCTTTTTTGAGGCAGGATCTCTCACTGGCCAAGCAGGCTAGGGTGCATAGCTAGTGAGTTAGCCCCAGGGATCTGCCTGTCTCTACCTCCTGATGTTGGGATTCCAAGTGCATACCTCCACATCTAGATTATTGTTGCTTATTCTTTGAGACAGGGTCTCACTGTGGAGACCAGGCTGGCCTCAAACTCATAGAAATCCTCCTGCTTTGGTCTCTGAGCATTGGCATTACAGGTATGCACCACCATGGCCAGCCCACATCTGGCTTTTGACTGGTCCTCCTGCTTGTAACACCAGGCACCTTGCCCACTGAGCTTCCTCTCCAGGCTGCAAGAGCCTTTTTGAAGTTATCATTAACCAGCAGAGAGATAGCTGCCAGAGAAGCAGCAGCCAGGAGGCTATACAGAGTCCCGGGCACAGTGGCGGTCATCTACTGATCCTAGCTCTGCCTGCCACACAAGCCTGAGTTACCCCATCTCACCCTCGGTTTGTTGTTCCATCTCTAGTCAGAGATCTCGACCACATGTTGACCATAACTGACGTCTCACCCTGGAAGACATTCTTACCGGATCAATCCCAAATGGGTAGGGATTTCCAGAATACACTCCTGGGATGGCCGGGTCCAGCTGCAAATACTGACTCTTTTCCATGACATGAGCACTACAAAGACAAAGTGGGGGTACAGAAGTCATAGAATGATAATCTGTCAAGGGCAGAAATACTATAGTGTCATCAGCCATGAGCGTCCAAGCCAACCAGAGCCCAGATGCTGGCATGGCGGCAGTTTGGTTCACTCAGTGGCTCCATGTTTGGTCACAGAATAGCTAACCATGTGTCAGGTACTGTCCTGAGCCCTGAAGCTTCTGAAGTTACCCTCTTCAGAAGTACGGACTGGGCCGAGGGGAACAGACAGCAAAGGAGCAGAGGTTAGAGCAGGTCCCAGCCATGCGACACCTGGGCCAGTCCTGATGGGCAGATGGACTTTTTACACACAGACCTTTATCTCTGTGAAATTCAAGCCCTCCCCCAAAAACAAAGGGGAAAAAAATGAGGAACTGGGTCTGGCTACCTCTGTTCCCTAGTGGCTAGGTTACTAATCTGTGCTGCCATGCCCAGCATGCCCACCCTTTGAAGTGGATACTGGGGCTCTGGATTTGCGTCTGCATGTTGGAACAGCAAGCCAGGTAAGAAATGTTCCCAGCCCCATTTTTTTTTATGAGTCTCTATAGGAAACCCAAGGAGTATGTGTTTGAAATAAAGAAACTGACCACTGTGACAAGATGCCCAGAAAAGCACTCTCCTGCTGCTGCATCACTGTGCCATGGTCTCAGACAGTGGCTTGGGACACCAGGAAGCCTATTTGGGCAGCACTAGCATGCTGCCTTCCTTATTGGGCTATACACCCAAACCCAGTGACCACAGGAAGTCTCCAGAAAGACACCATGCCACGTGTCAGAGGAAGCGGGCCCAGGGCCCAAGCTCAGCATGAAAGCACGTCATCTCTGGTGACAGAGGACTGCAACTTTCTCCACCTCACCAAGAACACGGTTCTGCTTTATGCTATCTCAACACTGGGGCGTGTGCTGAGCACTGTCCACCCTGACTCTAGGGTGTCTGAAGAGCCTGGAGCTGGAAGGGCCATTTGCAGGTACATTAAAGACATACACTCATACCCACGTCTGCAGAGCAGCAAGCCCACTCCACAGGGGAACAAAATTTCATGTAGTTTTGGGAAACCATACAGATTTAATATATTTTGAAACAGTTCTTCAAGACATCTCTTCAGATGCCTATTCACTATAAGGGCAGACCACAAATACAGACATGATGTAGCTTCAGTCCTAGATTTCATTTTTCTTCATTACTTTATCATTGCCATCCTCTACCCCCCAGAACTCGGGCCTTCCAGAAAAACCAAATGAGATCTGCCAGAACCTCCACATCTCAAACTAAAAATTGTCACCATCTGGGCTGGGGATGCGGTCAGTAGTGGTCCACTTGCTTGTACCAGGACCTGATCTCAGTCCTCTTACTAAAAAATCAAACACCTTCCATTTTCTACAGAAAGCTTATTTAAGCCTTCTGACAATGGTTAGCAAATAAAATGCCCTGAAGAAAGTTCCCTCGAGCTAATCTCCTCACATGAGACTGCTTGTTTTCTCTCTCCCTTCTTAGATGTCCTCTACAGGCTTGAGTGGAAAAATAAAACCCTTGGATTTCCTTAAATAGAAATGCCATAGGCTGGGCATGGTGAGGCAGAGGCAGGCAGATCTCTAAAAGTTCAAGGCCAGCGCTATGTAGTGAGACCTTGTCTCAAAAATCGGAAGGAAGGAAGGAAGGAAGGAAGGAAGGAAGGAAGGAAGGAAGGAAGGAAGGAAGAAAGGAAACAATATTCCCATGATAGGAGAGGGAAGAGGCAGGACCAAAAACGAGGCTGTAACTGCACCATTTCTGTCTCTCTCCAACTCGGAACCTCCCTCTCCCCAGACCCCCATCCTCGAAATCTTGTGCTTCCAGTCTGATTAGCTGCTAAAACAGTTGTGGAAAGTACGTGAGAGATGTAGTCTGTGCAGTTACAGTTAGAGAGCTTCTGGTTGCCTGCTTCCATCCGGCTAGCTCCGCCCACCCTCCTGACTGTCAGCCACAAGCAAATTCAGGAAGCTGCCAATGCAAACTCTCAATCTCCTCCCTGCTCTTAATATTGAACTCTGGCTTTTCTGGACAGCCTAAGGAAATGTCCCGCTGCAGGGGGTGGGGCCTGAACACTGGAAGTGAGGGTCTGCGTACTTTGTCATCTGTGCCCGCCTCGTGTAAGGCAAAGGCTTCACTAAACTCCCAGTTGGTGGTTGGAGATTTCACTCTCCCTCCATCTCCACACAAGAACAAAGGACTCTGCTGACCTGGCCCTCTTCTCCGTGAAGCTATCTCTCTGCAATACGATAGCCAGTTCAGTGGCTGGGAAGTGGTACTGGTCTTGCACACAAGATAAAACTGGAATCCTCGGACTGAAGAGCAGGCTTGGCAGTTAAGAGCACTGGCTGCTCTTGCAGAGGACCCAAGTTCAATTCCCAGCTAAAAACCATCTAACTGCAGTTCCATGGGATCCAATGCCCTCTTCTGACCTCTGCTGCACACACATTGTACACATACATACATGTAGGTAAAACATTCATACATATAAAGTGCTAATAAATAAATCTTTTTTAAAAAACTGCATCATTAGGTGAAACTTCAGGGGCATCTGTGATCAGAGCCATGTGGAAACTCTCCCAGCTGTAGAGATAGTCACTGAGGTCTTTGGATGGCCATCAGGCATGCCCTGGCAGGCTGTAAACTTACTTCCACGTGCCATTTCTGAACATAGGCTGGACACTCCAAGAGGATCCAAAGATGTTAAAAGATTTGGAGAAGCAGTCATTGTAGATCAAGCCGGTGTAGATGGAGAACACGCCCATGAGCAGGATCAGGTAACGCCCATTGAAGAAGGTGTTCCAGATCTGGCCCAGGGATACAGAAAGGGCAAGTTGTCAGTGGGGTCTGAAGAGATGCAGGAGATGGGATGTCGCCAGCACCAGTAGTGTGGACCAAGGCATCATATTCCCACATGCCAAGGTGACCTGAGCTTATACGGGTTAATCAGAGACTCCCTGGCCTGTATTTACTGTGCAAACAAAAATGTGTAAGCCTCGTGTTCTTTCTTTCAGCAGAATGGACGCTGAGGCCTCATCTGCTAAGGAAGGGACTGTGGTCTCCAGCACCTCCAGGAGGGAAGCCTGAGCTGACCTCTGCTCCTCTGTCCCAGGTCAGATCTGTATTCATTGGGGACTTTGTCTTCAGAGCTGGGCTTCTGTCTGCCACATCTGCCAGGGAACGCAGTTTCTTGGGGCACTGGATATAGGTTATCCTTCATTCTAAGGTTGCTAGCTAGATACAGATATCCTTCATTCTAAGGATGCTGGGTATCACTCATTCTACGAACTGTTGACATGTTGTTTTCCAACTTTAAATGTTTCTATAGGAAATGACATCTGTTAAAAGCTTACCATGGAAGGCTGAATTGGTCACAAGACTGACCTTGCTTATGATTAACTCACAATAATAGCATGGTATTTGCTCTACCAATCCAGCCTGTGCCAAAGGACTGCAGCCATCTTACAGTCTGGAACATAGCTAAGGGCATGTTTCCACTCTGTTAAGTGTATTACCATGAGCACATCTGCCATTAACTGACTGGCAGACAAATTCCAACCCTCACAGGCACCCACGGACTTCTACCTCCAAAACAAAGTGGAAGGGCACCATGCCACAGGCAGAGAGACTTCAAGTCAAGTGTGAGGTCCCAATGTCCAGGAACCCTTGGGGTTTCTTAAAAAAAGATTCTGCCATGAACAAACATTCATGGTATTTTAAGATATGTTTTAAAGGAAGCTACAAATAATGTGTAGTTCTTGATGGCAACTTTTGAAAATTACATATCTGCAGATAAGCACAAACACACAAAATGGAAATATATTCAAAAGTATTCATCACTATCTTTCTGAAGGTGGTTGGACTGTAGTCTAAACTAAGTTCTACAATAAATGTTTTGTTTTTATAGTCAGAGTAAAGAAAGTTTTTTAAAAATTCAGAGAAGGCTAGTTTTAATTCCAGCACTCCAGAGGCAGAAGTAAACAGATCTCTATGAGTTTGAGACCAGGTTGGTTTATATAATGAGATCTTGTCTCAAAATAATAATGATGATGGTGATGATAGTGGTGGTGGCAGTGGCTGGATGTATGACTGTGCTAGAATCCTTGCTGAATACACACAAGTTCCTGAGTTTATTTCTCAATACCCCCAAAGAGCAACAAAAATCAGTGCTTTGAGGTTGCCTAGTATTGAGACTGTGGGAGTCCAGCTCCCACCTTTTCCCACCTATTCTGGGGTTCTTAGGAGGAGGAAAGGGAGATAAGAAAATATTAGATAGAAAAAGAGACCTAGCTGACAAGAAGAAAAAAAGCACAGGATAGCTTTGGGAGGGCCTGAATCAATACCCAACAGCCTTGTCCTTTATTGAAAAGGGCTTTTTATAATAATGCCAAGGGGTGGGGTAAAAGACATCCCCCTCACAAGATCAAAGCACACCGAACAGCCAAGTGTAGATTCTTCCAAACACCTGCTAAACACACCCATGAACAAATCATCCCATTATGCAGCCCTGATGAGTAATGCAAACTCAGATTCTCTGACCCTGAGAAAGTTCTAAGAAACCTCTGTGGGCTCCCACAGCCTAGCATGCATAATCTAGTGTCCAACATAGACCTGGCATAGCATTTCATGCCTGCAATCCAAGCTTCCAGAGGTAGAGACAGGAGGCTCACAAGCAAAAGGTCAACCTTGGCTGCACAATGAGTTGGAAGCCAGGCTGAAATACATGAGACTCTGTCTATGGTTGGGGATTTAGCTCAGTGGTAGAGTACTTGCCTAGCAAGCACAAGGCCCTGGGTTCGATCCTCAACTCCACAAAAAAAAAAAAAAAGTAAGCCAAAGCCCAATGCCTTGTTATACCACAGACAAAATCCCAAAAGAGCTGATGAACTTACTACAGCAAGCCACCCAAAGGAACCACCTTGCTCAAAGGCTCAAAAGCTTTATGTTGAATTGGGTTATTGGTTTTTTGAGACAGGATTTCTCTGTGTAGCCCTGGCTGTCCTGGAACTCTCTCTCTGCAGATAAGGCTGGCCTTGAACACAGAGATCCACCTGCCTCTGCCTCCTGAGTGCTGGGATTAAAGACAAGCACATGAGCCACCACCACTTGGCTGAATTGGGCTATTTTTAAACTTTGTATTTTTTTTTCTTGTTTTTCACAAATCTTGTTATTCCTTATAGTGACAATCACATACACATTTTTTTAAAAAGATTGATTCTTATGTGTATTTTTTATGTGTGAGTATATGCCACATGTGTTCAGGTGCCCAAGGAGGCCAGAAGAGGGGGCTGGATGCCCTGGAGCTGGAGTTACTGGTGGTTGTGAGCTGCCCAACAAAGGTGCTGGGAACCAAACCCAGGTCCTCTACAAGAGCACTGAGCCCTCTTAACTGCTGAGCCATCTCTCGAGCCCTTCACATATACATTTTGTTTTTGTTTTTTTGTTTGTTTGTTTGTTCAAGATAAGGTCTCACTGTCTCTTGGTTTGGCTGTCCTGGAACCCACTACATAACCTAGGGTGGTGGCCTCGAACTCAGAGATCTTCCTGTCTCTGCCTCCCAAGTGCTGGAGCTAAAGGCGTGTGCTACCAGGACCAACCTCTCGCATGCGCATTGTAATGTGCTCCCTCCGGGAACACTGGCTGACCACCTACCTCATTGGTACTCTTCTGAGCCAGCAAGCGTCTCTCATTTAGGACCATCCACAGGGCTGCCATCAGCATCACCATCCCGTGACCACAGTCTCCAAACATCACAGCGAACAGGAAGGGGAAGGTGATGATCGTGTAGGGAGCTGTAGGGGTGACGTCCACAACAGCTGAGGCCCCTGGATGGGCCCTCACCCCTGAACCAAGATTTCTCTAGAGAGGCCCCTCCTGCTGCTGGCGGGTTCCCACAAGCCTTCCTGATTGTCTCTCCCCCACCCACCATCTCCACACAGTCCCGGCGTGGTTCCCATGTGTGCGGTTCCCATGTGCCCGAGCTACCCCACGAGCACAGGTTCTCCTTTCTCGGTTTGTGGCAGCACTGGGTCTCACACAGGTGACTCAGGCTTCAAGCCTCCCACGGTCACAAAGCTAGATGGCATTTGTAGTGGTTGATCGTGACTGCTTGCTGGAAAGAATGAGATCCTGAGGGCTCTGACCTAACCCCTGGATTAATCCCTTGATAGATTCATAGGATGGTGGCATTGGGAGGGGGTGAAAGGTACAGCATGTGGTCTAAGGCCTCATCTGCTAAATAAGGAAACTGGCAGGCTGTGGTCTGGGGCATCTCCTCAGGACAGTCCCTGAGCTGGCCTTCAATGCCTGCTCTTCCCTCATAGATTAGATCTGTATTCATTGGAGGAAACAGGTCTCTGGTTGGGACTTGTGCTGGCTAGTTTTTGTTTTGTTTTGTTTTGTTTTGTATCAACTTGGCACAAGCTAGAGTCATTCTAGGAAAAAGCCTCCCTCAGACTGGCTGGTAGGCAAGTCTGTGGGGCATTTTCTTATTAATGACAAGGCCCAGCCCACTGGGAGCAGTGCCACCCTGGTGTTTAAGAAAGTAAGCTGATGGGCCGAGGTGGCGCAAGCCTTTAATCCCAGCACTCGGGAGGCAGAGGCAAGTGGATCTCTGTGAGTTCGAGGCCAGCCTGGTCTATAGAGATCAGTACAGGCACAGGCACAGGCACAGGCACAGGCACCAAAACTACACAGAGAAACCCTGTCTCAAAAAACCAAAAAAAAAAAAAAAGTAAGCTGAACAAGCCGTGAAGAGCAAGGCAGTAAGCAGCCTTCCTCCATGGTCTCTGCTCCAGTTCGTGATGAACTACAACTATAAGCTGAACTAAACCCTCTCCTCCCCAGGTTGCTTTGGTCATAGTGTTTATCACGGCAACGGAAAGCCAACTAGAGTAAGACCCTACCTTGCCTTGGCCCCTTCCCACATCCCCCTTTTCTCAGTTCTTGTTTTTCCTCCCTGGCTTCTACAACCATGATGCTCTGCCCAAGGGACCAAGCATCCTTGTACTGAACCCTCTAAAGCTGTGAGCTAAAATAAATCCTCCCTCCCTGTGGTGGTCTGAAGGACTAATGTCCCCCACAGGCTCACATGGTTGAGCACTGGCTCTCCAGTTGGTGGGACTATTTGGGAAGATTATGGAACCTTTAGGAGGTGGAGCCTTGATGGAAGAAGTATGTCACTTCTGCCATGGACTTTAGATTTTAGAGCCTTGCCCCACTTCCTGTTCTCTTTCTCTGCTTCCTGTGTGTAGATGAAAATGTGGTCTCCCATCTTCCTCCTTCTGCTCTGCCTGCTCTGTCTGTTGCCATGATATACTGTCCCTCTGGAACCATGAACTAAAATAAACATTTGTTTTCCCTAATGTTTCTTTTTGTTGGGGCATTTTATTACAGCAACAGAAAGGTACGGATATAACCCCATCTCCCATAAGCTGTCTAGGGAGGTATTCGGCAGTGTCGTGAAAATGGTTAACAGGACCGAAAGCCTGCCTGTGACTTCTGCAATACCATCTTTGGTCTGTCTCCACCACAGATACAGCCCCAGCAGTTACTCACCAGCACTGTGACCCCTTGAAGGCCCAAATTATTGGTCACAAGTTAGAGAAGCCTCAGGCTGGAGAACCGTACCATTCTCTGTGCGGCTATGGAGCATCTGGTCTACCCCTCTATTTTACTAACCAGGTGCCCGTGGTCACACAGAGCAAGGCAGGGGACTAAGGATCTATTTCTCCTGATCCCAAGTCCTTTCCTAGACAATGACTTCAGGACTGTCAAGATGCTGCAGGGCCTTGGCTGACTTGGGGAAGAAAATGAAAACTAGGGCTGGCTGCCATTTAAAACAGCCAGGCGTGGTATCACACAGTTGTACGCTCAGTGTTCAGGAGATGGAAACACAGGGGATCATGAGTTCAAGGCCACCCTGGGCTACATACAGGAACCTGACTCTAAACAAAAACATACTCAAGGAGGGGTGAAGACAATAAATAAATAAATAAATCATTCATGAGTTAGCATCTACAAAAGACAATACAGGGCATCGGGAAACCAAATGAGGTTGTAGAATGTCATGGTGTGATTGGATTCACCTCTTGCATTTACTGAGAGGCACACCTTAGTAATTTTCAATTTCGTGCTACCTCATTGTGCAAGGCGTCAGACCCTTACCTGGGTTGATCTCTCTGTAACTGCCTACACCATATGCATCGACAATGTTCTGGAAGCCAGCTGTAAACTTATTGGTCCTGTTGAAGGTGGGAGGGTCTGTTTTAGTCTCCACTTCTGTCATGATGGGGACCATGGAAGAGCCACTGAGTTCCTACAGAAAGAACAGGTGACCCATGTGTATATATGAGAGCTAAGTGCTGGTCCCCAGATCTGGACATGAACTTGGGACATTTCTTGACCTCCCTGAGAACCACGACCCCACCTATGAAAGGTGAATGTGTCTCAATACTTACCTAATATCTCTTACAGGAGTGTATCAAAAGGGCAGAGCCTGTCCTGGTTCTCTGGCCATCCTCCATCCCCCAACACACACACACACACACACACACACACACACACACACACACACACACACACACATTCTTCCCTCTCTTCACCTAAGCTCAACCATTTTGGTAATTCATCTATGTCTTTCAAGTGGCACCAACCTTCTCTCTTTTCTAACTGCCCGATAGGTTTTCCTGACTCAGCAGCTCTAGAAAATCCACACTCCTTCAGCCGAATCACCAACTTGCCCTGGCTAGGTCCTCCCTGTCCCCTGCCTCTTCCCAGAGCCTCTATTTTCTCAGATTCTTAAAGTTCTGTAGCCACCATTTCGGTCCCATCTCCTGACTTAGTGGCCACCATTCCAGCTCAATACTTCTCCCTCCCAAATCCTGGCTCTGTTCTCTAAGTTGCCACCCTAGCCAGGCCTCACCATCTCCAGCCTAGGTGTCTTCTGTTGATTCACTCACTCCCCCGCCCAGCCCCGTCTAGAATAAAGCAAACTGAAGGCATTGTTCTTCACAGGCTCCCTACAGTGGAAGAGTGAAGTCCAAACACCTTAGGCTCACAATAAAGGCTTCTTTAGGAGGTTGATGTCTTCACAACCTGCTCCTCGTGGAAGCCAAGTCTGTGAAAGGCACCACCTCCATTTGCCCAAGCCTTTCCAACTCTCCACACGCTCCGTCCACCACCCCACACCCCCACAGCGATGGGCAGAGGTGCTCTCGGTTGGACTCCACCAAGTGAAGGGCAGAGTTTAGTCTCCGGTTACCCGATTCCCAGAGGCAGACCTCAAGACAAATCCCAGTTCAGAAATAAGGAAACTCAGGCACAGCAGGGTTAAGAAACTGCTCCAGGACATAGGGCAGGTGGCAGTGTTTCCCACCGTACTGTTAAAGATAACTGGGAACCTCCTCCTTAGCAGCAAGCCCCGAAGCCACCTCTCCTTCCTGTTCACACCCCAGGGCGGCTGACACAGGCTGGCAGAGGCCACAAGGGAAGGGATTGTTGATGATGACGACAGTCCGGCACCTGGTCTCTCTTCACACTTCCTTCTGCCTCCCACTCCCACAGCGCCTCCCAAGCCTGTCTGGGGAAGCACCTGTGATCTCAGGGGTTGAAGAAACTGCTGTAGCCAGCCTTGCCAGAAGCCCAGCCTTAGGATGACATAGGGTGGCATTGAGACAGGGTCTCCTGTATCCCGAGGCTGGCCTTGAACTGGCCTAGCTATTATTTGAGGATGACCTTGAACTTGGGAGCCTTCTGGGTCTGACTCCTGAGTACTGGGATTACAGGCATGCTCCACCATTCGGCTGTGTTCTGAGTTTAATTCTCACGCCATTGGTGTGGCACCACCTCCCCGGTGGTCCAGCTCTCCCCATTCTGCAGTGAAAATGTTTCTAAAATACAGACAGGACCAGGCCACTCAGGCATGGAATAAAATTGTGCCCCTAAGCCACTAAACTGGCTCAGTAAGGATGCTTGCCACCAAACCGATGATCTGAGTTCAAATCCTGGTGGAGGGAGAAAATCAACTCAGACAAGTTGTCCTCTGACCTCCACATGTGCACACCACACACACACACATGCACGCACGCACGCACGCATGCACCCACCCACACAGACACACAAGTTAAATGTAATAAAAGGTTCTATTCCCCTCCTTACACTCTTCTGAGGGCCTCTTAGGATCTTTCACACCTCCATCCTACACCAGCCCTGCCCCCTCCCTGCTCCTACCCCACCCCCACCCTGCCCCCACCCTGCCCCCTCCCTGCTCCTACCCCACCCCCACCCTGCCCCCACCCTGCCCCCTCCCTGCTCCTACCCCACCCCCACCCTGCCCCCTCCCTGCTCACTGAGCACACTGCTTCATGATTCCTCCAGAAAGCACCCCTGCTCGGTCCCATTGGAGGAAAATGCACCATTTTGAACTGCTCCTTCCGTGTGGTTTGGGACCGACACTTGAAGGTGACAAAAACACCCTGAAGTCCCGCTTCCCTGACCCTGACCTGCGAGGGCTCTCTGTGCCTCCATTCCCTTCAGCAGGAGCCTGGACAGCTCCCACCTCCTTGGCCATGTCCACCACAAGCTCTACCTTCAGACCCCTCAGCCTGAAAGCGTTACCTCCCAGTATTCCCAGGGTTCTCAGCAACATCTGCTCTGATCGACATCTGCTCAGGGGCTTCTCTGGCAACAGCTCCCATGAGTCATGCCCCCCCTCAACCTTACCAGATGTACCACCTGCCTAGCAGGAAGTCTTCCCGCCTTCCCAGTGAGATCTCTATCAGTCAGACCAGCTTCAACCACCCGGCCTTCAACCCGATAGGGTTACTACCCTGATACTCCATGCAGTGATTCCAGCAAGGGCATCACATTCTCCAGCAGGAACCCACCAGTCCACCCTGCTGTCACGGCACAGCCCATTCCCACTTGTGGTTCACACTGGCCCTATGTGGCTCTGCATGGCACGAGGCATCCTCCTGCCTGCCTGGGCTTGGATGGCATGGCTACTATTCTCACCTATCCAGAACCAAGCATCAGCCCTCAGGCACTCTTTGGGCTGGGGCTTGCTCTTTCTTCGATGAGGTCAAAGGTGAACCAGATTCTCTCCCATGACATCCCTCATTTCCCTCACTCACTGTTCACAGCTGCCTGAGAGCACATACTCAGGACATGCGCAGTGCTCATCTCTAGTTTATAAAGTCCACTGGGGGCGCTGGAGAGATGGCCCAGTGGTTAAGAGCACTGCCTACTCTTCCAGAGGTCCTGAGTTCAACTCCCAGCAACCAGATGGTGGCTCACACCTATCTCTAGTGGAATCTGATGCCCCCTTCTGGCATAAAGTTGCACATGCAGATAGAGCCCTCATTTACATAAATAAATAATAAAATCTACTGGGGCGAGGTCCTGTCTACCCAGGGAGCTCTGGATCCACTGTGCCCAGTGAAAGTGTAGCAGATAAAGGAGGAGTTAGTAACTAAACACCATGCATGTGCTCGGTGCTGAACCGTGTGTGCCTTTGAGCCCTTACAACAAGGGCTTGGCTGTTGTCTCTCCAGCTAGCCTATACTGTCTCTAAGGTGACAGGCGGCACCCACGTCATTCTATGAACACTCAAAATGTGCTCCCTAAAGATGAGCGAGTGTCTCAAAGAAACGGTGACAGTTTTTCAGTCGCTGGGGAAAAGGAGTTTCTCTTCTATGCCTTAGCACTGAGTTAAGAATCAAAGGTAAAGGGATTGGGGATGTAGCTCAGTCAGTGCCTGCCTCGCATCTCAAAGCCCTGGGCTCAGTCCCCAGCACTGAATAAATCAGGTGTAGTGACATGCCTGGAGTCACAAATTCAAGGTTAGCCAACAGTGGTGGCACATGCCTTCAATCCCAGCTCTCCAGAGACAAAGGCAGGTGAAGCCAGCCTGGTCTACAGAGTGAGTTCCAGGACAGCCAGGCCCACACAGAGAAACTGTGTCTCAAAAAGCAAAAAGTTTAAGTTCATCCTCAGTTACATAGAGTTTGAGGCTCTTTTTTTTTTTTTTTTTTTTTTTTTTTTTTATGTACTGGAGGTACAAGATAGAGACAATTCTACAAAGTCACTTGTTAAATTCACAACAGGCGTTGGGGAGGTCGGATGTAATTTGCCTCCTATCCCCAGCTGCCCCTGCCACTCACCATGCCTTGTTCCAGGGCCTTCTTGATGTGCCTGGTGTCTGCTACTGGGAACCAGATCTCGGCGATGATGCACTGCTGGGTGACGTCGATGTTGCACATGTTCAGGACGTGGTAGACAGCCTTCATCTTCTGCACCTTGATGACCCAGGAGTGCCAGTTGGCAGCTGCTTCCTGCAGTAGGCGCTGTCGGTGAGAGTCTGTTTGAGTAATGACCTGGGCAAAAGCAAAAACAGAACAACAATGAACACTCGTGGGGGTATTTGACACAATGGCAAAAAGGGAGGTTCATTGTCTCTCCTAGCCAAGGTTAGACCCTATGAGCAAAGACCTCTTCTCCTTTTTCTTCCTTTTCTTTAAGCTATTTTCTTCCTCTTCCTGTTCTAGGTTGAACTGGATTAGCGTGACCCTGGATCTACAGATCAAGGCACACAAGAAGTCCACCATGGGAACTCGGCAGTGATGGATACGATGCGTCCACTAGCCAAGGGCATCAAGTCACCAGTGGCCACCAGACACTGGGTAAGACAGGAAGGCTCCTCCCTCAGCCTTCTCAGCAAGAGCCCAGCCCGGGTGACACCTTGATTTTGGACCTCTGGCTTCCAGAAAGAACTGTGTGTGAGAGAAGCAATGTCTATTACTTGAACCTACCCATGTTACAATGTCTCCAGGACAGAGCAATCATTCTCCCTAGTAAATCCTTCGATAAATGCCAAGTGAGGCCATGAATGGGCAACTTGGTGCTCATAAAAATTCATTTGATGAAGCCAGGTGGTGGTGGCGCACACCTTTAATTCCAGCACTTGGGAGGCAGAGCCAGGCGGATCTCTGTGAGTTCAAGGCCAGCCTGGTCTACAGAGTGAGATCCAGGACAGGCACCAAAACTACATAGAAAAACCCTGTCTCAAAAGACCAAAAAAGAAAGAAAAAAATTCATTTGATGGAATTACATTTCCTGCTTTGACAATAAAATAGGGTCATCTTTTCAGTCACCTTACCTATATTATAAAAGACAGACCAGGAACATAAGACCTGTAATACACAGGTCTGCACATGTGTCTTGAAGGGTCACTTGAGGGTATAATGCAACCCGGCCTGAGGATTACCAGGAGACAAGACCACCTTGGCACAGATAAATGTTCACTAACTTTATAACAAAGCTCACCCTAACAAGAACACTGTGCACACTCCACGTTCCATGAAAGGCACACTTACAGGTAAGAAATGGCTCAGTGTGTAAAGGTGCTCACTGTAAGCCTGACTTCCTGAGTTTGATTCCCAGAACCTACATGGAGAAAGGAACCCATTTTTATAAGTTGTCCTCTGACCTCCACATACCATAATACATGTGCTTACACATACACACACACACACACACACACACACACACACACACACAATGTAATTTTAAAAAAACCCTGCTCACAGGCAGGACTGAATCCTAGAATCCTAGGATATAGAAGCTCTGAGAATGAACTCCTTTAGTCAATCATGTGAGCCCATGCCTACACATGTCTGTTTTCACAATTTGTCTTACAAGATCACTGTCAGGAGCTGCCCAACACAGGGCAGAATCTCAGATCAATCCTTGGCTATGACCGAACAGAAGGGAAAAAACTGTTCAATCAGAACTTCCCCAGATCCCTGAACACAACCACCCAAGTCCACTACACATAAATGTTGTGGGATAATGCTTTTGTACACCAGTTTAATAAAACACTGATTGGCCAATAGCCAGGCAGGAAGTATAGACGGGATAAGCAGACAAGGAGAATTCTGGGAAAAGGAAGGCTGAGTCAGGAGACGCCAGCCTGCATTCCAGATAGCAGCATTTAATGGCACACAGGTAAAGCCACAGAACACATGGTGACATACAGATTAACAGAAAATGGGCTGGTTTAATTGTAAGAGCTAGTCAGTAGTGAGCCTGAGCAAATGGCCAAGCAGTTTTAATTAATATAAGCCTGTGTGTGTTTATTTGGGTCCGAGCAGCTGCGGAGCCAGCAGATGAGAGAGATTTGTCCTGACTGAGGGCCAGGTGGGACACAGGAAAACTTCAGCTACACATAAACACAGTCAGCCTCATTCCTTCCCCATTCTCCTCATGATGCATCCCTGAGGTCTCTCACAGAGTGTTTTCATAAGAGGAGTCACCTGACAGAAAGAGTTGCTGGGACAGTGGCTAAAGAAGAATGGAGACAATTAAATAAACTAACTACAGATATTCTGGACAGTCAAAATCTGCTGGCCAAAGGCTTTTAAAACACACATGCCAAGTGCTGTGACATACCTGTAATTCCAGCATTTAGGAGACTGAAGCAGGAGGATTGACATGAGTTCAAAACGAGCCCGGATTATGTGACAAATAGCAGCCCACCTAGGGCCTACACAGCAAGACCCAGTCTCAAAGACGAATAAAACCTCATCTCTAAACCCACACACTGAAGATTTAAATTGTGCTAGCCTATCCAGTAGCCATGTGCAACTTTGGGAATCTAAATTTAATAAAAATTAAACAGTAGTCTGGCACAAAGGCTCAGTTGGTAAAGCACTTGCCTTGCAAACATGAAAACATGAATTCAATTCCCCAGAATTCACTTCAAAGTGCCAGGCACCGTGGTATATGCTAGTAATCCAAAGCTGAGGGAGGGGATAGGGACTGGATCCCTGGAGCTTTCTGGCCTGTCTGCCTACCTAACTGGGAGCACTGGTAAAACCAAGGACCCTGTCTCAAAGAAGGTAGATGGCATCCCTGAAGATAATATCTGAAATTGAAATTGTCCTCTGGCTTCTGCACATATGCACACATACACATGCTCCTGTGCACACACATAAACACACTGGTGCATGCACAAAATTTAAATAGCAATCAAAATTCAGTCCCTTGGTGTCACTAGCCATGTTTCAAGAGCTCATCAGCCACCTGTGGCCCATAATGCCAGAATTGGCTAGAGTGGGCTGCTGAGCAATTCTGTGCCATGGAAAGTTACAATGGACAGCCCTGGTACAGAATACGCCATCATCAGATGGAGGGCCAGAGGACTTTAACAACCAGTTTCCACGCTGCTGCTGTTCAAGAGTGTTCTAATCGCAGACATGCATGGTGTCACTGGGGATGATGACAGACCTTTCCATGGAAATGTACCTGGGATGCCTCAAGCGCTCACAAGGACAATCAGACTCAGTTTTCACAGTCCTTAATCGGTACAACAATTCAGTACGGGCAAACTGGTTGCTCCGCTCCATGGGCTGATTAGCTGATTAGCTGGGTTGCAGACTCATCAGGCAAAGGCTGGCCATAAAGAACTCCTTTCATCAGATTAGGGCAGCTGCCTGAAGGTAAAGTAGGGCTGTGGTCCATTCTAAGCTGAGCAGCGTGTGACAGGCATGCAGAATTGGCAGCCCCAGCTCACTGAACAGTGCTTTCTAATTGTGCAATCAGCTGCAGTTCCAACCAGAATTGCAAAGCAAACATTCCAGGCAGGGCCCCGGGACAGGACTCAGAAGGAAAGGCCCCCATCAGCTCATGGCCTGAAGCCCTCACTCACAGTGATTAAGTCTTCCAGCCTCACATTGACACTGGCCAGCATCTCTTTGCGCTCGGCTGCAGGCTCCGGGCAGGGGTAGATGGTGGCACGAAACCTGTGTTTAACACATTGAAAGGATACACACGAGTTACTACAGAAAGGCTTCTACAATCCCTTTCCCACGAGGCCACCACAGACTGACACCGCTCAAATGGCCAAGCCTCTGCTAAAACGGCCTCCTGTGCGGTCGTTAGAGAATGAGTCACCACAGCTGGGCACAGTGCCTCACGTCTATTATCCCAGCGTTTAGAAGGCTGGTGAGGCAGGAGGATTGCAAGCTCAAAGCTTCCATAGAGGGAAGTCAAGGCCCGCCTGGGGTATACATTAATGGGAGAGTGCTTTCCTAGCAGAGTTGAGGTCCTGGGCTCAATCCCCAGGAACACCTCCCCACCTCGCCCCCGCCCCCGCCCCCACACATGTAAAGTTAAGACTGTTCCACGGAAACAGCTGAGCCACGGTGATCAATCACTCTCTTCTGTTCATTCTTTTTCAGGGCCTCTAGTGTGTCAGGCAAGTGCCCTCCCACCACGCTCCAGCTCCAGCCGTCTGCCACTCCACAGCAGCCGGAGCAGAACAAGCTCTAGCCTGAAAAGGTTGTATCTGCTTTGCATACCTTTGTTAGTTCCCCCGTCCCTGTTCGAATTCTCACAACTATAGACAGTCGGTTACACTTCCTGTGTCATCTTAAATGGCCTTCGGAAAGTTATTCTAAAACCCTAGCCGTCCAGGCCCGTCCTTCTTTCTGCACGGCAGGGCTCTTCACCCCATCCCAACCCCGATCGTCATGACAGAGCACGGCAGTCTCTCTCACCCGTCACAGATCTTCTTGATTTTCAGCCTGAGCTGTTCTCCTTGATAAAATATGATGAATATATTCTTTTTAATTTCTTCTTTCTGGAATATCAGGGAAAAAATTATTTCTTTTTCCTTCCTTCCTTTCCCAGTGCTGGGGATGGAACCGTGGTGTGAACACTCTCCCACTGAGCTATACCCTGGCAGAACATAAACTATAAAAACAGAAGGCCTCAAAGTAACAGCTGCACTGCTTGCTAGGTGATGGAGGCCACAGCTGGGCTTTGAATTCTCACCCCCATAGTGAAGAGCGTGCTCACACCTAAGGAAACACCTCTGAGAGTGGCTAGGATATTCCAAGGTTCAGAGCAGCAGCAGCCAGCCTGGGCATCAGAAGCAGCTGTAAACATCTGCATGTCACAAATAAGTCTACATTTGATACTTAACAAAGGGAAAGCCGTGACTAAGTTTTGACTCACACAGCTACTGACTAGGTGTCCTTAAGAGCACTGCTTAGGCTGGGTGTGGAGGCACACGCCTTTAATCCCAGCACTCTGGGGAACTCAGAGGCAGGTGAATGTCATAAATTTCAAGCCAGTCAGGACTAAAGTGGAGAGACCTTGTCTCTTAAAGGAACAAGCCAGGCGGTGGTGGAGAGCATGCCTTTAATCCCAGCACTCGGGAGGCAGAGGCAGGCGGATCTCTGTGAGTTCAAGGCCAGCCTAGGCTACAGAACGAGTTCCAGGAGAGGTGCAAAGCTGCACAGAGAAACCCTGTCTCGAAAAACCAAAAGAAAGAAAGAAAGAAAGGAAGGAAGGAAGGAAGGAAGGAAGGAAGGAAGGAAGGAAGGAGGAAAGAAAGAAAGAAAGAAAGAAAAGAAAAGAAAAGAAAAAAGAAATGATATACATGATCACTCTAGCAGTTGCTCAGAGGAACAGGTTAGGGGTGTTTCAGGATTTCTGGAAACACCTGCTTTACACAATTGCCAAATATCCTCTACCCATGGAAGCTGTCTGGTCCTCTTCGGAATCTTTATTTCATCTAGACTCTGGATCCACTGGAATCAGGGATCCATTCTGACTTCTGGCACCTGCTGGGTGACTCTTCGTGTCAGCCATCATCTTTCTCCAGACATGGCCTTTATAAACACTCTCCCACCAAGATGACTACATGTCAAAACTTGATTACAAAGTGACAATTCAGTGTCACACTTTAAAATAACCATAGAAACCGGGCATGGCTGGAGCATGCCTGGGAGCTCGGCACTTGGGCACTACAGGAAAGGAAGAGCAGGGCTTCAGGCCTGCCTCTGCTACACGGACAGTTTGAGACTTCATCAAAAACAACAACCACACATACAAAGAATAAGACTAAAGGATGCACGGGATCATGGGTATAAATTCTCTTATTAGGGGCTGGAGATGGCTCAGGGGTTAAAAGCACTGCCTGCTTTTCCAGAGGTCATGAGTTCAATTCCCAGCACCCACACAGCGGCTCACAGCCACCTGTAATGATGCCCTCTTCTGGCCTGCAGGTGCCCCTGCAGGCAGAACACTGTATACCTATAAATAAATAAGAAAAAATTTAATTAAAAAAAAAAAAGAAGGAAATTTTCTTATTATTTTAAACGAAAAAGTAGAAAAGTCATTTCTATATAAAATTGTAACTGCCTATGGTTAGAGAGAAGCAATACAAGAAGATGTTAGAATGTACTGGTGTGCTTTGTACATTTTAAAGTTATTCACAGGAAAGAACACCAACACTGTCCCCCACTATCACAAATTATGGGGTAGAGTTTCTCACATTGGGGTCAGCACATCCCAGATGCAATGGGAAAACCCTGGCAACTCCTCCCCAGATATATATATGTGTGTGTGTGTGTGTGTTTTAACTTATTTTCTATTTTATTTCAACTATGACTTTGTTTAATCAAATGAAATTTGATATTAATGGTTTTAGCATCTAATCTGGAAGATTAGAGACTTTTGCCTTCTGGGGGAGAAAGGACAAGTGGGTTTAAACATTAATGGAGAGGGTGGAGGAAAGCAATTAGCTTGTGGAATTAACAGCAACATACATGTAGCTTTCAGGGAAGAGCCTTCTCACTGGAAGGGCTGGCTGTAGGCAGCCAGCAACCATCTATTTTATCAGCATCATCTGGGAGGCCGTAAAAACTGCAGCCCCTCAGGCTCCACCCCAGCCCAGCTAGATCCCCATGACTCTGCAGTCTGTGTGCACATGGAAGCCTGAGAAACAGACTCCAATCAGCTCTGGGTGCATTTGTGATGAAAACAGCTTTGGCCTCTCGTGGTTCTTGTACAGTAAGTTTCTAGAAACAAGATACCCACACACTTTGCAGAATGAACCAATTATGAGGTGTTAAGAATTGGTCCTTAGATGGACCCTTCAAATGCATTGTTTAAAAGTTGGGGGGGTGGGGTGAAATAAAGCGAAAAGAAAGGGGAAAGGGAACAAGAGAGAAGAGAGGAGGTGCAGGAGGAAACAGACACTAGCTGGTTGTGAGAGGGTGTCTTTAAGACTCCAGGAAGCTCACAGAGCTCTCTGGAGGCCTGGGCCGCCCACCGTCACGGGATCCTCCAGAAGTGTGTCCATCTCGCTGAACTTCAAGTACACGTTTCCCCGGCAAACCCTCCACAGCAGCCTCTCAAAGGAAGCCATCCTCTCCCTGTGTATCACGCCAGCTGTGAACCTAGATGGTAGCAAGAGACACCACTGAGGCACAGGGCCTGTAGGAGGGATGATGACAGCTGCTCACAAACCACATAGCCCACATCATGTTGGATTGTCTGTTTTCAATACTCTGTATCCTTAATCATTGTAATTCTATCTATACTATAATAGCATTATGTACTTTATAATACTATATATATTTATATACATAAATATATATACATATACTATATATATTTATATACATAAATATATATACATATATAATAGACCATTCTTATGGTATTGTAGCCAATGTCAGTAAATGTTCAATGGTCTCTACACACCTTTATTTTTAAAAAGCGGTGTATTAAGAAACACTCACTGGGGTTGGGGATTTAGCTCAGTGGTAGAGCTCTAGGTTCGGTCCTCAGCTCCGAAAAAGAAAAGAAAAGAAAAAGAAACACTCACTGATGTCAAAGTATCTCTGTTTTATAGCATCCTGGTATTTGGATAACTGCTGGCTTAAATGTCTAGCATGGTCTTCAAAATGTAATTTTCAATGGTTTATTACTATTATATTGATCTTTTATTACCTCCAGGTAAAATATTTATATAAATATTATCTTCTTTCCATTTCAAATTTGTTTTTGAGAAAGGGTTTCTCTATGTATTCCTGACCTGGAGCTCACTATGTAGAGCCTGGAACTCAGAGATCCACCTGCCTCTGCCTCCAGCGTGCTGGGATTAAAGGCATGTTCCACCACAGCCAGCTCCACTTCAAATTTCAATAGGCTCACAAATATCCACTGAATAAAAAAAATTAGGGACCTCTAGCCACAATATTCATAAATGTTTTAAACTTCATCATTCCCACATAAACACTGAATGCAATCCTATTTTGAATTACCACATATTTTCATGAGTATCACATGTCATATTTCTACTATTTAGGGTTGATTTGCCTGCTCAACTCTGTCATTTTTAATGACATTTGAAAACTCCAAATGTATTTTATCAAACATATGTGGGGTAAAAACATACCTACCTCCTAGCTTTGGAACAAAGCTAGGAAAGAGTCACAAACAAATAATGAACCCACATCTGCCCCACATGGGAGCCCTGTACATAGGCACTCTTCAAGCTGAAGCCAGAATGTAATCATGAAAAAGGGGCACTCCCTGATCACCCCATCAGCCTTGTAGATTACCCCTGGCTCTATCCCTGTGTATTCATTCACAGGCAATAGCTCCACACCCAGGAGTTCTTCACTCACTGATTCATCAGTCAGGGAGATTTATCAAATACCAGCACAAAGGACCAGGAACCTACCCACACCCAACTCTTAGGACATGGAGTTATACTCACCCCAACTTCCCAGTCATGAACGCAGGTATGGCTCTTAACTCCAAGAGACCTGAAGTGTCTTCAACAAAGAAATCATCAGCTAAGTTGGTTTCTGTCTGAAAGACAAAACACCAGCCCTGTCATTAAACACAGGACACCTTAGAAGCACCCAGACCTCAGGCTTGCTTATTTCCAAGGAAGCTTTAATCTTCCACAGACATTAACAGAAGTCAACAAGCAAAGAGCTCTTTGTCAGGACAAAACCCCCCAAAGCTTCCCACCCCAACCCTGAGTCAGCTCAAACCCCATCCTCCCTTGTTTGGACTCCCCTTCTCTTGGGGCATACTTTTGTTTCCTATTGAGACAGGGTCTCACTATGTCACCCTGACTGGCCTAGAACTTGGTCTATAGACCAGGCCTGCCTCTGCCTCCAAGTGCTGGGATTGAAGGCGTGCACCACCATGCCTGGCCTCAGCGCCATCTTTTTTTTACTTCACTTGAACCAGAGTGGCTGCTCGAATACTCCCCCGCTTCACTGATAACCTGGCCATGGACCAAGAAACAAAGTATTTCATCCACAGTCCAGATCAGCCAGTCTTCAAAATAGAAACTTGGGGCTCTGAGGAAAGGACCCTTTATCAACCCCACCCCCCAAAAAGACACCTCAAAAAAGTCCTGGGTTTTCTTTAGGAGGTATTTGAGTTCTGTCAGTTCCAGAAAGCTCTTCTTCAAAGCCTGCTGGTTCTGGTTGGCTTCCTGTAGCTCTCCTTCCAATTTCTCTAGAGTGCTCTGTGCCAGGGACAAAAAACAAGCTGGGTTAAATGTGCCCTGACATTTATTCTACACATTAACCATAACTGATAACTAGACATCAAAAGAGGCGGTTCCCATGTCAAAATACAGTTGAAGCCAAATGCTCCGGTCAGCTATAAATTAGGTATTCCTGTAGAATGTAGCAAAAGCCAGGTGAACACTGTCCAGAGTGTCATATCTGACAGGATAATTCAAAGGCACTCTGAGGGATGGAAGACAGCTCATGAGGAAGCCATGGTGTCCTGTCCCCTTCAGAACCCAAAAGGTAAAATAAAGTAATTTTACATGTTGGGAATTCATTCTGCCCCAGACACTCTGTAACGGTGGTTAAATGGAAAAAAAAAAAAAAGAGAGAGAGAGAGAGAGAATTCTCTCCTCCCCCAACCTCCTCCCACCCCCAGTTCTACATAGATCTGAAGAGACAAATGGGAACAAGAGAAAAGAGAAAAGTGAGGGGAAAAGGCAGGAAGGCAGAAATGAGCCCCCCAAAAAATCCACAATTTATTCTCCCCAATGAGCACACACACAAAAGAATAAAGCTTGTGATGAAACCTGATGGGAAAAATCACCAGCAAATCAGGACACACACACACACACACACACACACACACACACACACACACAAAATCACATGATGTTAAATCACCTTCCATAGAACAGTCTGGGAAAAACAAATTTTCAGGTTTTTTTTTTTTTTTTTTTTAAAGAATGTTCAAAGAGGCAAGAGAGTGCTACCTTCACAAATAAGAAAAATAATAAATGGTTAAACAGCAGTTGGGGATTTAGCTCAGTGGTAGAGAGCTTGCCTAGCAAGTACAAGAATAAATGGTTAAACAACAATAAAGCAGGTAGGGGACCAGCAAGATGGCTCAGCAGGTAAAGGCACTTGCTGCCAAGCCTGACAGCCCAAGTTCCATCCCTAGGTCCCATGTAGTGAAGGGAAGAACCAGCTCCTGCACGTGGTCCTCTGACTTCTACATGCACATCACGGCATGTGCACATGTGTACACATGCACACTCACTGAGAGACGTAAATAAATGTAATAATTTGAAAATCAGGTAGACATAAAAAGATAACTATTAGAAATCATCTGGCAGGGCAGTGGTGGCGCACGCCTTTAATCCTAGCACTTGGGAGGCAGAGCCAGGCGGATCTCTGTGAGTTCGAGGCCAGCCTGGTCTCCAAGGTGAATTCCAGGAAAGGCACAAAGCTATACAAAGAAACCTCGTCCCGAAAAACCAAAAAAAAAAGAAAAAAAAAAGAAAGAAAGAAAGAAAGAAAGAAAGAAAGAAAGAAAAAGAAAAAGAAATCATCCTGAGTGAGGCAACCCAAACCCAGAAGGACAAACATGGTATGTACTCACTCATAAATGGATACTAGATATAAAGCAAAGAAAATCAGACTGCAACCCACAGAACCAGAGAGGCTATATAGCAGGGGGGACCCTAGGATGACTGTGGCTTATAGTAAGTTTTGGTTTTACTCAATTACTGGGCAAGCTTCAATGAAACATTTCACTATTAGGATAAGAATTTGGAATGTATCAAGCTAATAGAAGAAAGAAAAAAAAAAGAATAGAGAAAGGTAAAGCCCAGAGGCAAAAGATAGACAGGTTAATGTAAGTTAAGGAAAGCTGGCTAGAAATAAGCCAAGCTAAGGCCAAGCAAGCATTTATAATTAAGGGAAAAAAATCTGGAAAGTAAAAAAAAAAAAAAAAAAAAAGCTATTCAAATTCAAAGCCCAATAGATGAGATCTAACACATTCTAGGCACATTTTGTAAATTTAGTATTGAAATTTAACAGCCAGGCATGGTGTTTCACACCTTGAATTCTAGCACTCAAGAAGCAGAGGTAGGTGGATCTCTGGGAGTTCAAGACCAGCCTGATCTACATAGTGAGTTCCAAGACAGCCAGAGCTATATAATGGAGAGACTCTGTCTAGGAAGAAAGGAAGGAAAAAAGAAAAGAAGGGAGGGAGGGAGGGAGGGAGGGAGGGAGGGAGGGAGGGACGGAGGGAGGGAAGGGAGGAAGGAAGGGAAATTTTACAACTAATTTAAAAACCTGGAAGGTCACTTATCTAAAAAGACCTTTAAAATACAATGGAGAGCCAGGCAGTGGTGGCACACACCTTTAATCCCAGCACTCAGGAGACAGAGGTAGGTGGATCTCTGTGAGTTCGAGGCCAGCCTGGTCTACAAACTGAGTTTCAAAACAACCAAGGCTACACAAAGAAACCCTGTCTTGGGAGGGAAAAAAAATACAACAGAGAGGACCAGATGCTCAGTGGTTAAGAGCATTTTCTGCTCTTGCAGGGGACCAGAGCACAATTCCAAGCACCCACATGAAGGCTCATAACCATCGGTAACTCCATCCCAAAAGATGTGATGCCCTCTTCTGACCTCCATAGGCACCAGACACTCACATAGTACAGACATATATGCAGGCAAGACAATCATACACATAAAATAAAAAATTTTAATTCAATAGAGAAAGCATATTAGCAAAAAAATCTGCAAGTACAGAAATGAATTGACTTCAGAAGCAATACAGAATCTTAAAAGTTAAAACAAGGGGTCGGGGATTTAGCTCAGTGGTAGAGTGCTTGCCTAGCAAGCACAAAGGCCCTGGGTTCAATCCTCAGCTCTGAAAAAAAAAAAAAGTTAAAACAAGAAGCGGGGGCTGGTGAGACGGCTCAACGGTAAAGAGCAATGACTCACTTTGTGTGTGTGTGTGTGTGTGTGTGTGTGTGTGTGTGTATTATGGGGACTAAAACTCAGGTCCCTGTGTTTTTGCAGCAAACACCTTAACAACTGAGCCATCTCCCCAGTCTCCAGTCACGTGATAGGTGGTAAACTAAAGAGCAGAGTCAGGAACCATGACTAGTGAGAACAGATTAAGATCACCTATCTCCAAAGTGTGGTGTCTTGGCCACGCTAGATCTGGAGGTGGAGGCAGGGGGCGCTGCAACTCCAGGTCATCTGTTGTGTGGTCAACTTTGAGATCAGCCTATCAGACTCCAAAAAATGACAAACCATAAAAAAATTAAAATAAAAGGATCGTCATTCTCAATGTTTAAACCTATGCAAGAGACACACTTACCAAAAAGAGATTTAAAAGTAAACCATCAGAAAGGCTATCCAGGGGCTGGAGAGAGGGCTCACTGGTTAACAGCATTCATTGCTCTTGCGGAGGACCCGGGTTCAGTTCCCAGCAACCACAAGGTGACTTACAATCGACTGTAATTCCAGTTCTAAGTGATCCAAAGGCTTCTGTCATCCATAGGCACCCAGCACACACATGGTGCACATACCCACATGCAGGCAAACACTCATACATATAAAATAAATACATCTTTCTTTAAAAAGAAAGGGTATCCCTAACAATGTTACCTTGCCCTCTGCCCCCTGAAAACAAATGTATAATGTCAGACAAAACTGAGTATTTTAAATTTGAAGTGGTGAGACTTGGAATTTGCCTGTCCTGGCACAGCTGAAGATTTTTACAGAACAGTCAATTAAACCAATCATCTCACACTGAGTCCAGCTGGATGAACTTTTTTTAAGCTGAAAAGAGCCAGTTCACAAACCTTTTTGTGCCAGGCACATAACTGGAACACATCCCATTCCACCTGTCCTATGGTACTACATAGGTAAGACTTCACTGTGAGAAATTGCCATGCACAAAAGAAATCTTTCTTCAGAATGGGGTGAGCTTGCTCAGAGCGCTGTGTTGAGAGAGGAAAATGGCTCCCCTGCCATCAGCATAAGGGGCCCTAAAGTTGTACCCTGATATTTTCCTAGGATAGAGTCTTAGTTAGGGTTTCTTTTGCCGTGATGAAACACCATGACCAAAAGCAATCCCAGGAGGGAAGGGTTCATTTCAGCCTACGGTTCCACATCATAGTCCATCACTGAGGGACTCAAGTCAAGTCAAGAACTCAAACAGGGCTGGAGACAGGAGCTGATGCAGAGGCCGCGGAGGGGTTCTGCTCACTGGCTTGTTCCCATGGCTTGCTCAACTTGCTTTCTTATAAAACCCAGGACCACCAGCCCAGGGATGGCTCCACTCACAATGGGCTGGACCCTCCCACACCCATCACTAATTAAGAAGATGCTCTAAAGTCCCAATCTTATGGAGGCATTTTCTCAACTGAGGCTCCCTCCTCTCAGATGGCTCTAGCTTGTGTCAAGTTGGCATATATCCCGTGCAGACACGAAGTAACCAGAAAAAGGAACTATCAACTACTTGCTCACATGTAAAGAATCTGGAAGCCACTTGACCATCCTCAGCTGGGGAGATGGTAACGTGAGGCTCTTACCTCCAGGGTGATCATTTCTCGGGGAAGAGGAGTCTCTGGATCCTTCTCAGGCATCTGCATTATAATCTCATTTTGCATCTCATCTTCCAGAAAACCTGAAGGACAGCACAGGTGATCATGACTTGCCGGACACGGAAGTGGGGGTCCAGCAGAACCAGTGCCTCTGGCCAGCTGAGCTCTCTGGGTTGCTCTAGCTCCTGCCCCACAGCTGGGTCCATCCTCCAACCTCCCATCCCCTCTGCCTTGGGGATCACCTCAGAAAGCATTACAATACATGGCAGAGCGCTGTGCCAAGCAAGCATGGTAATTAAGTTCTACAAACTAGTTCCCTCCCTTTAATCCCAGCACTCGAGAGGGAGAGGCAGGCAGATCTTTGTGAGTTCGAGGCCAGCCTAGTCTACAAAGCGAGTTCCAGAAAAGGCGCAAAGCTACACAAAGAAACCCTGTCACAAAAAGAAAAAAAAAACAAAAAAAAAAAACCAACCTAGTTCCCTCTTTTGGTTCACATTTAGGCAGTAAGGGAAAGGGGCTTACGGAGGATGCGCTCCAGTGACTCGCACCTTCTGACTTCATTCACAAACTTCCTCTGGAAGCTGTTCACATTTGCATTTAGCTGAGGAAAGGGGAACCACAGGCTTACATTAGGGATCCAATGTCTTCTCTTCATCACTGCAGTACCTTCTGGAGGAGGGGATTGTTGCTAGGAATGTGTTATGAATAAATATGGCTGTGCAGGAGACATGTGGGTTACAGGCAAGTTGCACCCTCCATTCCTATACTCCTCAGTGGGGTCAGGAATCTGAGGGGACTTTGAGACTGTACAGGTCTACAGAGTGCATCCCGTTCATCAATGAGAACTCAACCTTTGCTGTGGGGAACGCTCAGCTTAGCCTAATAAATGTTAGGCCTAGAGAGAGGGGCTCAGTGGTTAAGGGCACTTGCTGTTCTTCCAGTTAGGTTTCCAGCAGCCAAGTCAGGCAGCTCACAGCCTTGAGGAACTCCAGCTCCAGAGGATCCAATGCCTCAGGTGCTATGCTAACTAGCAATGTGAAGGACAAGATCCAGGCCTCCCACCAGAGAGCAGAGGTTTGACTTTGACCTTGGTGAGGAAATAACGAAGGACTAATTTTCTAAATAGGACTCAGTAAAAGCTTGGCAAAGTATAAATGGCCCAAGAGAAGCGACATTCCAGACAGCCCACCCCTAGAGTATCTGTATGGTAACTCATGTCAGCAGCAACTGCCAATTCCAGGATGCGTTGCCTCTAGTCAGAGAAAATAGATTCTGTATCATTTTGAAAACTGGTAATGCTGTGTTCACTGCCTAGATCTGGCTTGTGGAGATGCTATGCAAAAATTGAAAAACCCAGCCATTGAACTACAGCTTCCAAACATTCCCAGAGAAGGCATGGGGAAGGAGCTGAGGGTCAGGAGACATCTTAGCCAGAAGGTCAGAACCATGAAATTCCACCTATCCTAGCTCGGGGCCCCTCTTCCAGTATAATGTGTTTTGTTGATTACCTAGAAGCGTTGTGCAAGGGCTATCTATTGCCACCCCCACCTTCCTCTTATCTCCAAAGAATGCAGCACCTACATCTTTGAACTGAACCAAGCCAAGCTCTCCCAGTTCAGCCACACAGCAATACGCAGCCTCCACCTGGAGAAACACTTGGGATAAACGCATCTCCTCGCTTCGAAACACAGACGCCATGCTGGCCCAGCCTTAGTCTGGAGGGGAAAAAAGAGAGAGAGAGAGGAGATTGAAGGTAATAAATATATAAAAATCTCAACATGACCCAAGTTAGAATTTTTAAAAAATCAGAGCTGGGTTATAACTCAGTGACAAGAGTACGGGCATAGTTCACTATGTTCAGTGGACACAGTCTAGTTCAATCCCCGTGCTCATGACACCACTCACACATACGCAGACACACAAAGATAAGGAAATAAACCAACATTAACAAACCCAAATCACCCCAAACTGAAACCTGGAAGCACCAATCTGATGCCATGGCTGGAAAAAGCACCCTGCCCCCTACCTCCAACCTTACCTGCTAGGTCACAGCTACAACACACGTGCTCTGGAAAACAAAAAAAGTGCAAATTTCCCTCCATCTATGTGTATTATAATGTATAAGTGAAACATGGATGAGTTTTGCATGTAGACTTGGATCCCACATCCAAGATAGTGTAGTGTGTGTGTGTGTGTGTGTGTGTGTGTGTGTGTGTGTGTGTGTGTTGTAAATATGGAAATCTAAAAGTTCTGGTGCCAAGCATTTCAGATGACAGATGCTCAGGCTAGGTGATGAGACATCATCCAAGCCTGGTCAGGTGTGAAGCAGAGAAAAGGAACCAAGGCCCTGGCTCTCACAGCTGCTTCCCAACCACTCAGTATACACCGTAAGGAGCCTTCCCGATGCTCAGGGACAATGCATTCCAAAGTGTGGCGTGTGATGTTTGTGACTCAACATTCCCCCACCTCCAATCATTCATCATGGGTCCGGGAGATTGCTCAGTGGAGAAAGGCACTTGCCATCTGGCCTGATTTAGTTCAATTCCAGACACTATAAAGTAGAGGGAGGGGGGGGTAGCACTTTAATCCCAGCACTAGGGAGACAGGCAGGTGGATCTCTGAGTTCAAGGCCAGCCTGGTCTACAGAGCCAGGGCCAAATAGAGAAACCTTATCTTGAAAAACAAAAACAAACAACAACAATAAAAGACATACATACACAGAGAGAAAACAGACTTGCAAAGGGGTTCAATGAGCCCCAAAGTTTTCACTAAATAACACATCAGATCCAGGAAGGTCCTTGAAACACACACACACACACACACACACACACACACACACACACACACACACACGCAGAAACTGCCGTTCCTGTCACCTTTCTGTCTCATCACTACCTCATCTTACCCCATAACCCAAGCCACAAAACTCCTCTGGTTTGTAGGTCCAGGACTCCAGCCCCAAGGACCTCAGCCTCCTTTTCTTATGTCTGGCATACAGTCCTCTATTCTTGTTTCCACGTGACCCCCAGGGCCTGGGGCCCCAGATCCCTTCCTGACTTCACTGAACAGCTCTAGGCTCAACTCCAGATCCTGGGGGATCAGGATCCCTCTACTCCATGGCTTGCCAAGCCTTGACCCTTCCCCCGGTTCCATCCGTGAGAGACCCCCCCCAACTCTCGTCCTCCTGGACTCCATGTCCAGGCTTCCCAGGCTGACACCTTGGGGCCTGGAGAATCTAGAGGGCTATACCTGTTCTAAACATGGCCCCTCCACACACAATCTGTTTCCCTAGACCACCACCAAGTCACCTTCTTTTCTGATTATGTGAGGGCGGGGGGTGGGGGGGGGAGCACTTTCCTGCGTGAAGAAAAAAGGCCAAGATGCTGAAGTCCATGTGAGCATAGGCAGGGGATGGGGGCCTGCCCACTACAAACTGGTCTCCCACGGGAGCCCCCAAAGGGTCCCCATTGCTTTTCTCCATCATTTTCCTTCAAGTTGACCTAGAAAACCAGCTGTCCTCAGCCCAGATTTCACATCAGAACACTTGGCAGAACCACACGCCGCCAGCCCCTGGGCCTGTCACCCCAGCAGGATCAAGTCTAAAGCCCGTGAGCAGGCTCAGAGAAGGCCTCCAATGTGGCCTCGGTCTTCTCTGCCTCATTGGTCTTCACTCCCCTCTCACACACCTGTACTTACTTTCTCCGTGATCTTGCACCTACCTCAGGGCCTTTGTTCATGCTCCCCAGCTGAGTCTGGGGTCTCAATCTTTCCTCTCCACCATCCATCCAACACCCCACCATCCCTCCATTCTGCCAGCAAACCTTCCAGACTATCCTGCCTCCCGTCTGCTGCCAGATTATCAGTCAGTGACTTGCTTAACAAGTGCCCTGTATCTCCACGAGCCAGCAAAATCCTGAGGCTGGGACTATCCCATCAGTTTAGCATAGAGTGAGCTCAACATTAATCACGAAGTCATTGTCAAAAATGATGTCTTGAATTACTTCTTTTCCTTACCCTGTGCCCCAGAAGTCCACCAACTGGAGCTACACTTTGCCTTTGGGCACCAAAATGAATCAGAAAGTTTTCTGGTTTTTACTATTCTCTCTGATAACCAAGGCAACGTGTCCACAGAACCATAAGACATTAGCTTCACACAGACCAAAAAGCACGATGCAAAGACCTTTCTCACCGGAGTTTCCTTGGAGCTGGTTCTGAGTGCAGCAGCAGGCAACCACAGTCAGTTGTGGCTTTCAAGTGGCCCAGAGCCCGGTGGCAGAGAGGCTGCCTAGCCTCTCCCCTTCCACACACTGTCCCAGCTCCCTCTTCAGAGGCCACTCTGTTGTATCAACACATCCTGCAGTAGGTGAGCTCAAACCTGCCACACCGGCCAGCCCTGCTCCACCCCAGCCCCACCTGGGCCCCGCCCTCAGCGGCAACCTTGAGTCCCCACTGCCAAGCAAGAACGGAGTTCTCTGAGGGGGTAACTTGCCTCTCGGGGAACTGAGGCTGAGGACAAGGGTTCCGGGACCTTAGAAGGGCAAGAAAGACAGCAGGCTAGTTCAGCTCCTACACAAATCAAAACACTCCTTCAGTCTCAAGAATGAGGCTGGGGTGTGGCTTACTGGTGGAGGACATGCCTAGCACGTAGGAGGCCCTGGGTTTGATCCCAACACTACACAAAACAGAAAGAATGAAATAACATTAAGAAGTAGTTTTGGAAGAGAACAAAGTATCTCATTCAGCATCTTCTTAAGTACTTTCCCAGACACTGTATTTCTAAAGGCGAAGAAACAGGTGAAGCCATAGAAAAACCCAGCATGTGAAGTCCAGCTTCCCCAGCAGCCAAGTTAGGAGTGCTGACATTTATTTTACAGTGATGAGAAGAACAGAGAGAGTCAGAGAGCTTTCTGGGCTCAGAGGCTTCCACTGCAACAGCCACCTGCCTGCCTTGATATGAATGAACTTTCCAGAACAGCTTTTCCAGGTGGGTGTGTACCCACCCAGGGTCCCTATAAAATGTACCCGCTGGGTCCTCAAATGGGAGGTAGTTTTTAGTTGTTGTTGTTTTTTTTTCCATTTTACAGTGTGTGTGTGTGTGTGTGTGTGTGTGTGTGTGTGTGTGTATTGGTGAAATTATTAAGGCCACTCCACATAGTTAAAAGGGAGGTTTATTTTGTGGGGTAACTTACAAGAATGGATAGTTTACAAAGTCTGGGAAAGGTGTGGTGCAGTCCGGCGGTGTTCTCTGGAGAACTCTGCTCGGTCTACCTCCAGCGTCCAGGGTTCAGGAACTAAGTGAGCCCACGCATCTAGAATCTGGGTCTTCAGTGTCCTCTCTCAGCCCTGCCTTGTAGGTGTGACCGTTACCCCTCAATGGGAGTTGGAGCTTCCAGGTGAAAGCCGGAATGGCTACCCACTACGTTTGTGTGTGTGTGTGTGTGTGTGTGTGTGTGTGTGTGTGTGTGTGTGTGTGTTGTTTGAGACAGGGTCTCATGTAGCCCAGGCTGGCCTTGAATTTACTATGAAGGAAAATTTCTGACCCTCCTGCCCCACCCCACCCCGTGCTGGAATTACAGGCATGTGCCACCACCCCTAGTTTATATGGTGTTGGGGATTGAACCCAGGACTTCATGAATACTAAACAGGCACTCTGCTATCTGAGCTACATCCCCAGCTCTTGTTTTCCACTGTTTCCTATGGAAAACATTTAAATATCTGTCAGAGTAGAAAGACCTGTTAGTACAAGAACCTTCCAGATACATGTCACTCAACTCCAACCTGAATTTTGTGTCATCTAAACTCCACTCTCCTGTAATTATTCATACTTTGAAGTTAATACCATATACATATAATTTCCTTCAAAAAACTATCAACATGTTATATACTTCTAAAAGATAAAGATCCCTTCATAGACACACACACACACACACACACACACACACACACACACACACACACACAGAGTCATGATCACTCCTCAAATTCAGCGATAATTCTTTCACATAAAATACCCTGCCAGGGACATCTGCACTGGCTTTAATTGTCAACCTGACACAGCCTAGAATCAACTGGAAGTTGTTAATCCCACCGGTCAAAAATAAGACCATTACCACAATTTAAAGCCAAATTTGAAGTAAGCTTTAATTAAATACTGGCCGGGTGTATGGGCTCTGCCAAGTCTATACTCGTGTTCCCAGCAAATGGCCCTGAATCAAGTTTGCAGAGGCTTCAGAAGGCAAAACCCATAATACACTGCATTTTCCATGAGGGCAAGCACACATCCTGAAGTACTTCCTGCCTGCATACCTCCTGACTGTATCCAATCTGGGGCAAGGGTACATCCTGACATATTTCCTGCCCACATACTTCCCACCCAAATATGATCAAGCATATCTGGTGCAGATGGGTCAAACAAACTTGTTTAGGGGAGTGATCTCCCCTAAACAATAGCCTCCAGCACTTCAGGAACTATCTGTCCTTGGGCAAGGGGCTTGCAAATCAGAGGCATTTTGTTTTATGGATCTCTAAGGCACAGTAACTAAAACTTAAAATGTAACTTTGGGCTGGGTGGTGGCGGTGGCGGCGGCGGCGGCGGCGGCGGCGGCGGCGGAGGTGGCACACACCTTTAATCCCAGCACTCGGGGAGGCAGAAGCAGGAGGATCTCTGTGAATTAGAGGCTGGCCTGGTCTATAAAGTAAGTTCCAAGACAGCCAGAGCTATTACACAGAGAATCCCTGTCTCGAAAAAAAAACCAACCAACAAGCCAACAACAACAAAAGAACCTTTGGTTCTCACAAAGTGAGTTAATGAAAAATTTAGATCAAGCTCCCTGTGGGCATGCCAGGGGGTGTCTTATTGATGTAGGAGACCTAGTCCATTGTGGGTGGTACCATTCCCTAGGCAGAGAATCTTATGTAAGACAGGAGAAAGCTGGATGAAAGCAAGCAAGCAAGGGTGCATTCATTCTATATTTGCTCTTGACTGTGGATGTGTTATGACCAGCTGCTTGAGTTCCTGCCTTGACGTCCCCAAAATGATGGAGAGGAACTTGGAAGTGTAAGCTCGAGAAATCATTTCTGCCTCTATGGTTTTTATTTCTTTGGGTTTTTTGTTTGTTTGTTTGTTTGGTTGTTGGTTGGTTTTGTCAGTGTTCGTATTGTTGGTTTTTTCCCACAGTCACAGAAATGAAACCAGTAGAATATCTGAGGCGTGGATATTTAGCCAGTCAGTCCCATGATGCCCATGCATGGTCCAATTAGCAGCATTTTCTAAGGACCATAACAAATGGAACTTCATTTCGGGAGGCAGCAGGGAGGACAGAGTGTGGAAAGCTTGGGAAGGCTGAGAAGAAGCTGTGGTTTCTAACTGGACGCCATGGAGGCCGGGACAAAGGAGAGAACAAAGCTCATTCCGAGGTCTGGGAAATGAACACTGAGGCTTGAGGGACAGAACTTGACCGCACCCTCTGTGCTGTCTTAAACAAGAATGTCCCCCACAGTCTCATGTGTTTGAATGCTTGGTTCCCCAGTGGTGGAACTATTTGGGACAGGTTTGGAGGTGTGGCCTTGTTGGAGGAGGTGTGTCACTGGGTGTGAGCTGTGAGGTTTCAAAAGCCCATGCCAGTCCCAGTTAGTTCTCTCTCTCTCTCTCTCTCTCTCTCTCTCTCTCTCTCTCTCTCTCTCTCTGACTTGTGCCTGTGGATTAGATGTGAGCTCTCAGCTACTGCTCCAGCACCACACCTGCCTGCCTGCCTGCCTGCCTGCCACCACGCTCCCTGCCATGATGGTTATGAACTAACCCTATGGAACCACGAACCCTGAATTAAATGCTTTGTTTTATAAGTTGCATTGGTCATGGTGTCTCTTCACGGCAATAGAAAAATAACTGAGACACCCTTCTACCCCTCCAGGACAGAAATGTCCATAAGTCCAAAGTCAGTGGAACAAAGTCCCAAAACTGAGGTCAGAATTTGCAAAACAGAACAGATACAGGCTGAAATCCATGTGTGGAGTCCTGATGGCTGATGCTGCCAGCCTTGGAGTGTTAAATTAGCAGGACACTTCAGGTTGTAGAAAATGCAGTGTGAGACTGGCCAGCTTCAGAGAATGGAAGAGATAGTTAGCTCAGGGAGGGTCCTCTCAGGAGGCAGCAGTTAAACTCAGGCTTAGAAGAGTAAAAAGAGCCAGTTTGTTGGGCAGACATGGTAGTGCCCACTTAGAATCCCAGCATTTGGGAGGTAGTAATGGGGGAATTAAGAGTTCCAAGCCTGGAGTTGGGGATTTAGCTCAGTGGTAGAGCGCTTGCCTAGCAAGCACAAGGCCCTGGGTTCGGTCCTCAGCTCCGTGGGGAGAAAAAAAAAAATACTGTCTCTATGTAAAGAGGCCCACTAAGCATCATGCTCCATTCTTAGTTTTAAGAGGGACCAGACAACGCAGCCTAGGCTTCTCCATGAAAGGTCATTCCTGAAATGCATGCCCCTCTGGAACTCTCAAAAGTGGACCTTTACATTTCAGTTGGACTCATTGAGCATCTTCTGATATGCAAATGTCTTATCAATAAGTCTGTAATAGTTTGCTGCTTCCTGCTCACTATATTCAACCAGCATGGTGTCGCCAGTATGACACACTAGGGTGACATTTGTGGAAGGGAAAGGTGATCAAGATCTCAGCAGACTAAACTGCAACCAAGGGATGGAGAGAGGATACACCCTAACGTAGAACTGTGAAGGTATACTGGGGGCCTTGTTGCTGAAATGTCTTCTGGTGGAACCTAAGGATGGAATGGAGGAAAAGAATTTGCATATGAAAATGTTTCCATTCCAATAATTGTGGTAATATTTTATTTGTGCTCTAATAAATAAAGCTTGCCTGGAGATCAGAGGAAAAAGCCAGCCATTATGAGTAAAAAACACAAAAGTCATGTAATGTTAGCACACGCCTTTAATCTTATCACTTGGGACTCTGGGATCTGTCTGGATCTATTTGAGTTCAAGGCCACACTGGGAACAGAGCCAGACACATGCCTTAAATTACAACACTAGTTAACTATGAAGGTCTGTACAGAAAGACAGGAAGTGATACAACTGGGCAGGAAGAGGAAGTAATGTAGCTGGACAGAGAGAGCAAATCAGATGGCAGAACAGCAAGGCATACAGGCACAGGTAGACAGGAAGTAGCTCATCTTTTGGAAGTTGCGGAGTTGGTGAGATGAGGTTAGCACATGGCTGTTCCTGTCACTCTGATCTCTCTCAGGTTTTCACCCCTATGTTTTTTATTTAATAAGACTGTTCAGAAATTTGTCTACAAATAATTTTTATTATTTATTCTTTCATGTTTTTTTCATAGACAAGTAAGTCACTTGTGAACGATAACAGTTTTATTTCTCCCTTTCCAATAGCTTTGCCTTTTCTTTCCTGTCATATTGCTTTGTCCTGGACTTCGAGGATGATGTTGGAAAGGAATGGGGAGAGGAGCCATCTGACTTGCTCCTCATCTTGATATTTAAGAGTGCAAAGGCTCAGTGATAGAAACATTGGGAACTCTGGGGAAAGAGTAGAAGGTGATTAGTTAGCAGGAACTCCACAGCAATGTCCTGAAAACCCGGTGACTCAAGAAATAGAAACAAGTGGCCAGGTGTGGTGGCACACATCTGTAACCCCAGCATTTGAGGAGTGGAGGCATGGGAATCTCAGTGAGTCAGAGGCCATCCTGCTAGCCTGGTCTACATAGTGAATTCCAGGATAGCCAGGACTACATAAAGAGACACTATTTTACAAAGGAGAAGAGAGGCCGGGCAGTGGTGGCGCACGACTTTAATCCCAGCACTCGGGAGGCAGAGCTAGGCGGATCTCTGTGAGTTCAAGGCCATCCTGGGCTACAGAGTGAATTCCAGGAAAGGTGCAAAGCTACACAGAGAAACCCTGTCTCAAAAAAAAAAAAAAAAAAAAAAAAAGGAGAAGAAGGACTGTTGTTGGTTGTTTTGCCACCCAGTTCCCAAATAAATCACACATGGAAGCTTATTCTTACTTATAAATGTCTGGCCTTTGCTTGGCTTGTTTCTTGCCAGCTTTTCTTAAATTAGCCCATCTACTTTCCTTTTGCCTTTGGGCATTTATCTTTCTCTATTTCTGTATACCTTTCATTATGTCTTACTCTATGGCTTGCTGTGTAGCTGAGTGGCTGGCCCTTATATGTCCTCCTCCTCCTTCTCTGGCTACTTCTCAATCTCCCCTCAGATTTCTCTTTCTATTTATCCTCTCTGCCTGCCAGCCCCACCTACCCTTTCTCCTTCCTTGCTATTGATCCGTTCAGTTCTTTATTAGGCCATCAGGTGTTTAGACAGGCACAGTAACACAGCTTCACAGAGTTAAACAAATGCAACATAAACAAAAGTTACACACCTTAAAATAATATTCCCCAACAGAGAAGCAGCAGCAGCAGCAGCCAAGTGGTAACACACGTCTTTAATCCCAGTATTTGGGAGGCAGAGGCAGGCGGATCTCTGTGAGTTCGAGGCCAGCCTGGTCTACAGAGTAAGTTCCAGGACAGTCAAGGCTACACAGAGAAACCCTGTCTTGAAACAAACAAACAAAAAAAGGTAAGGGAAGGAGGGAGGGAGGGAGGGAGGGAGGGAGGGAAAGACAAACAGAATCATAGGATGACTCAGTATGAACTCACTTGCCACAAAATCTGGACAACCTGAGACTGGTGACCTGAGCTGGCTCTCCTGCGTAAATGGAGAGAACTAACTTCTGAAAGTTATCCTCTGGTCTCCACACAGGCACCACTCTTGAGTTTGTGTGTGCGCGCGCGTGCGTGCACACATGAATAAAGAAATGTTCTGGTTTACAGTTCCGGAGATCAACAACTGAAAGCCTTAGTCCCCTGAGGACCGTGGGGACGACTGTTCCAGGTTTGTGTCTGACTCCAGTGGTGCATGGAAGTCCTTGGTTTTTCTTGTCTTTCAGACATATCACTCTAATCTCTGCCTTCATCTTTATCTGTAGATTTCTGTGTCAGAATCCTTTCACAAGGACACCATGCAAGTGCATCTGCCGTTCTAATCGAAACTTGAATGATTGCCTCTGCAGAGACCCCACTTCCATATAAGACCACCTTCTGACCTACCAGAGGTGAAGACTTCAACACACAAATTAGAGGGTAGGGACACAGTCCACTCCATAATACGGAAGTTAGCCCTGGAGCCCCAGGACTGAACATTAGCGAGATCAAAGGTTTTAAAGCTGGACACAGACAAGAGACACTACAAAGATGGAGGGTGGGCCTAAGAATAAACATGCCAGAGGAGGAAGTATCTCAGGAATCATTAAGAAGGTGGGGTTTTCTGGGGCCACAGGGAGCCTTACCTCATGGATTGGAGAGAACAGAATCGGAATAGGAAGTGTGGAGTCAAGAAGTCCGTGAGTGAGGAAGGAAAGATAGATGAGCAGTTGCAGGCATGTCTATCAAAGGATGCAGCTGTGGAAAACAGGAGGGATTGGGCAATGGCTGGAGAGAAAATGAGACCTCGTGGAAGAGGTCTGTGGTGCCTTAAAATGGGCTCATATGCTTGAGTACTTTGTCTCAGTTGGTGGAAATACTTGGGAAGGATTGGGAGGTGTGGCCTTGTTCGAGGAGGTGTGTCATGGAATCAAAAGCTTCCCACAGTCCTAGCTCTCTCTCTGCCTCCTGTTGGTGGATCAGATGTGAGCTGCCAGCTGCTGCTCCAGTGTCTGCCTGCCTGCCTGCCTGCCTGCTGCCATGCTCCCTGCCGGGATGGTCATGAACTCCTATCCTTCTTCTATAAGTTGCCTAGGTCATGGTGTCTCCCCTCCCCCGCCCCAGACAGGTTTTCTCTGTGTAGCCCTGGCTATCCTGGAACTCACTTTGTAGACCAGGCTGGCCTTGAACTCAGAGAGATCCACCTGGCTCTGTCTCTCAAGTGCTGGGATTAAAGGTGTGCGCCATCACCGCCCGGTGGTCATGGTGTCTTAACACAGCAACAGAAAAGGAACTGAAGACAATTTTGTTCTTGGTCAAGGGAAGGGCGCTTGATTCTGTGTGTCCCGGGTGCACAGTCCATCTAAAAAACGAAGACTTCTACTTTTTCTGTCCCGTCGCATGCACTTAAGACAGTCCCTTCGAATCGCAAGGGTTTATCATTTAAATTTCCCCAGAGCTGCCAGACTGAGCTCCTTCCTACCACTGCTGACACACAGAAAGTCAGAGCAGAGCAAGGGTTAGCAAGGCCAGTTTACCTCACCCCAAACCAAAGTAAACCTCCAGTCTGTCCTGCTGCTCTGAAGAGAGAGGCAAAACATGAAACAGACAGAGCCCAGGCCTCCTAAGGAGTTTCCAGTGACTCGCGAGAAAGGGAGAAACAGACTTTTAATCCAAGCCAATCTTTGGAAAAAACAAAATTCGAAGCATTGCTCTGGGAGGGTGTGTGTGTGTGTGTGTGTGTGTGTGTGTGTGTGTGTGTGTGTGTCTAATACAGCACTGGAAAGGCAGAAAGGGCTTGAAAAATCCAAAGCCAACTTGGACTTTGCATAGTACATTCTTGTTTCTTTCTTTTTGTTTGTTTTGTTGAGACAGAATCTCTGGGTATTCCTGGCTGTCCTAGAACTCACTATGTTGGCCTTTAACTCACAGAGATCCTCCTGCCTCTGTCTCTCAAGTGCTGGGATCAAAGGCATGCACCACCATGCTTCTTTAATTTTTGTTTTTTGTTTTTGTTTTTGTTTTTTTGTTTTTGTTTTTGTTTTTGGAGACAGGGTTTCTCTGTGTAGCTTTGTACCTTTCCTGGATGTCGCTCTGTAGATAAGGCTGGCCTCGAACTCACAAAGATCCGCCTGCCTCTGCCTCCCGAGTGCTGGGATTAAAGGCATGTGCCACCACAGCCTGGCTAATTATTTTTTTATAGGGAAAAAAAAAACACAAAAAAACCCCAAAAACAGCTAGTGTGGTCTCCAGAGTGAATGCCAGGACAGCCAGGGCTACACAGAGAAACCCTGTCTCGAAAATCAACAACAACAAAAAAAGAGTAGACAATCCTCCTGCAAATCATTAAACACACTCCTACATATTGAAATTAATTCTTTTTTGCAGTGCCAGGGATGGAGCCCAGCACTCTGCTCCTCAGTCACACCCCAGCCCCCCTTGTACTTTTTCAAGGCAGGATCTCACTAAGTTGCTGAACTTGTCTTAGATTCCTCCTGGCTCTCGGCTTTCCCAATTACAGACCCGCACCACCAAACCTGGCTAGCTATATCCATATATTTGTATAGACTCTCAAAATCCCCAACTCAGTGCACTGAAGGAAAACAAGAGTTAAATTTGCCATGAGGTCTTGAGGGAAAGAACTCTCATAGAGTTAAATCCAAAGTAACATTGTTTTAGACATTTAATACTTGACACCAGTGACACACTGTCAATTAAAGCCACTCCACGAAAGCCCTCCAAGGTCTCCAGGGAGGCACTTCAATGGCCTGAGGACTTTCCATAAAATGGCTCTTAAGCTGGGCGCTCCACTGGCAGCATCCCTGTGCACAGAAGGTTCTTGTGTTCTCTGCCCTGGTATACCAGAATCCGAAGAATGTTGGCCACACACACAAATTCAGCTACACAAGATCAATCTATGAGAGACTGGCATTCAGAAAACAAAGTGGGTAAGCAGATGGCAAACTCAAATGCTTGTGAGGAATTTTAACCCAACAAAATACTCTAGCTATGAAAGTCCCACCGGCTTTTCAAGGACCATTGTCTAATAATTTGGGACCAGATTCCAGCCAGATCACCTTCATCAAAATAGATAATTTTATCGTGCACTGAAGTCTAGCACTCCTGCACTGTTGGCCAGCCCTGGTGCTGATGAAGAGTTTGCAGGAGGAACCAGTGGTTTGAAGTTGCTTCACAGAGAGGGCTGCCCACTTTCCTCCACCTCCCACACCTCACAATGGACTCCATTGACGGTAGCTATGCCGTCGAGTCTGTATTCCAGCACACAGTGATCTAATTTATGGATCTTGGAAGCAGGATCCTTCCTGCCGTGGAAATTCCCACTTCCTCCTGGCTACGGGCTGCCTCTCTCAGTGTGACTCCTTGAGGCTGGTGCCGTGCAATTCAATTGGCTCTCACTGTTGTGTGCACCTTTGTGTCCTCTAGGTGGTGCCCTGGGACACAGCAGCAATCACAGAAGGAGACTTCATTCAGACTCTTCCACAACTGCAAGCTCACTCCAGGAAAGACCCCTAGGGTGGAGTTCTCCAGCAGCCCTCCACATATGCCTTGGCCACGCCTGTTTCTCTTCAAACCAGACCTACTTCATAACACGAAGAAGTAGGAAGACAGCATTTCACCACAGAGGACAAAATGGTGCACACAGTTTTTCATGGCATACTTTACCCGAGTTTCTAAGCTTTTCATTAGGAGTTTGTCTTTGGTTAATAGTCTAAACTGCACTGAGGTTTCTTTCCTTTAAAAATATTCAGTTTTGCCGGGCAGTGGTGGCACACGCCTGTAATCCCAGCACTTGGGAGGCAGAGCCAGGCGGATCTCTGTGAGTTCGAGGCCAGCTTGGTCTCCAAAGCGAGTTCCAGGAAAGGTGTAAAGCTACACAGGGGAAACCCTGTCTCGAAAAACCAATATATATATATTCAGTTTTAGCTGGGCTATGGTAGCACATGCCTTTGATCCCAGGAAAGAGGCAAGCAGATCTTTGTGAGTTTGAGGCTAGCTTGGTCTACAGAGTGAGTTCTAGGACAGCCAGGGCCACACAGAGAAACTGTCTCAAATAACAAAAAAAAACAATCAACAATAACAACAAACTAGTTTTACCTCAACATATTCATTTACCAGTTTCTTTTTTTTCTCCATATTTACTATCATATAGTAATTGCAGTCACAGAAAACTTAGAAATCCTCTAAGCCAACCCCCTCAGAGAAGAATCGCTCAAGGAGGTCAAGTTATCAGCCTGCAGTCCCAGAGCTAGTGAGCTGGCCGGAAAGCCAGAGGCAGCACACAAAGCTTCTGCCTCCGGGCCTGTCTCTGTCATCCCTGCCACTTTACAGTGGATGCTCCAAGGGCTGACCGGTGCCCACCTCCATCTGCATTAGGCAATAAACTCCTTCTGAAAACCATTTGTCTCCTCTGAGTGGGTTCTGAGGACCCCAGACAAAGGCCTTCCCACACAGTATTGAAGGCATCACTCTTCTGGGGCCCCCTCCGAGGGAGTCTCCACGCAATATCTCACGCAGCATCATTGCCAAAAGTTACATGACTTCAGTTTCCCTCAGGATGTGCTAATGTGGGCACTCAATCCCAGGATGCCAGCAGGAGTTGGCTGTGTTTCCCAAGGGGCTGTGGGCAGTCTGGAAGAAGTATTAAAGGAAAAACCGAAAGTAAAGAGGGTCACAGAAGAGGAAAGTCAGCTACTGAGAAGGCAGACTTGAAAGTGTCTGACTCCGCATCTGGTCCCCTTCGGTTTCATGTGGACAGAACTGGTAAGGAAAACTGGATGTTTATCATAAACATGTACCTTATTTCTCAAAAAAAAACCTTAGCTTAAAGTTACTCTTGGAGGACACACATTTCTGTTTATTAAACAAAAATGAATCTGACCACAGCCACTGTTGTGCCAACACATACAGTTTGCAGAGACGATAAGGCAGAGAACCAGGGAGAACCCGAAGTTGCTAATCACTGGGTTAGGGGGTTGACAAGCCCCTCTCCTCTAATTGTCTACCAACTTCACCTTAAAATGCCCCTACCCTTTTGATGTTCATAACTTTCTATTCTTTGTAACAGGACCACCCCATGATGTGTTTGGCTCCCTTAGCAACTGACGAGAGGATGGCTCAGTGGTTAAGAGCACTGGCTTCTCCTCCAGGGGTCCTGGGTCTGATTTTTAGCACACACCTAGCAGCCCACAACCATCTGTAACTCCAGTCTGGCACCTCTCCTCCACGAGCTCTAGGCACACACACACACACACACACACACACACACACACACACACACACAGACAAAACACTTAGATATATCAAATAAAAACACACACATCTTATTTTATTTTAAAGGCCTACAGATTCTAGTCCCAGTCATCAGGATTGGTAGGAAAGATGAAAAGGGAGACACACAGCCTGGATGATGAGGACTTCATTAGCACTCAGCCCTCTCTCCTGCCTCTCCTCCCTTCCCTCTGCAGTCCTGAGACCCTTTAGCCTGTCAGGATTCCCAGCCCCTGGATGAACTTGATTCTTCCCTACCAATCTGTTATTATCTGAATCCTGGTCTTTGAAAAGCAGCAACCAAGACCTGAACTCCAATACCATCCTCAGAATGGATCTTTACTTAACTAGAGATTGAAAGGCCCAAATTCAAAGACCAAAGATGGACATGTGGCACAAGGGCCTCCCACATCCACATGGGAAGTGTCTTCAATGAGAAAGAGCCTTCTTGTAGAGGATACACTTTGCCCTTTCCTGGACTTTTACAAATGACCCCCACCCTCTTGGCTATCTTCCACTCCAGCTACTACTACCACGTGCCTGGCCAGTGACACAATTATTCTCAAGTGTTTGTTTGTTTGTTTGTTTGTTTGTTTGTTTTAAGAATGTGAACCCAGCCGGGCAGTGGTGGTGGCGGCGGCGCACACCTTTAATCCCAGCACTCAGGGAGGCAGAGCCAGGAGAATCTCTGTGAGTTCAAGGCCAGCCTGGTCTACAGAGTGAGATCCAGGACAGGCACCAAAACTACACAGAGAAACCCTGTCTCAAAAAAACAAAAAAACAAAACAAAACAAAACAAAACAAAAAAAAAAGAATGTGTAACCAAACACTGCCTGAGCTATTTGGAAAGAAAATCTTGTGAAAGTTCCTACAGAATGTCCAGCTTTGAGTGATACAGCTTCCTGGTACACTCTCCAAAGTAAACTCAATACAAATTGTATAAAGGGCCACTGGCTCTTTAGAGCTGTCACTGTACACCTGTGGAAAACAAGCCGTTCTGGTGACTCTCAGAATCGCCCTGAAGCCCTTCATCAGAGGTTAGAGAAGTCAGGCCATCCTGGATTCTGATAACGAAGTTTACACTGATAATTGAATAGCTGTCATTGTCTTACAAACAATCTCAAATCAAACAATAACTGATTAAAAAAAAAGAAAAGTAGGGACCGGAGAGATGGCTCAGCAGTTAAGAGCATTAGCTGCTCTTCCAGAGGTCCTGAGTTCAATTCCCAGCACCCACATGGTGGCTCACAACCATCTGTAATGAGATCTGGCATACATGTAGACAGAACACTGTATGCATAATAAATAAATAAATCTTAAAAAAAGAAAAAGAAAGAAAGAAAAAGAAAATTAGTAGCTGGACCATTACCCTCCCCCATACCCTCCCCCAAATCTGCCTCACAGATTTGACAGGATGCTGCTGTCAGTTAGGTGAGAGATGTGACTAAACTATCACCATAGCAACCACGAGGGGTCACCAAAATCTTCATAAGTCCCTGGTACTTACCATTTCTGAAGGATAGGTTCAACTCCTACTTAACATACTAGAACTCAGGCCAGAAAGATGGTTTAATGGGTAAGAGCACTGACCGCGCTCCCAGAGGACCTGGGTTCAGTTCCTAGCACCCACATGGCAGCTCACAACCATCTGTAACTCCAGTCCCAGGGGATCAGATGCTCTCTTCCACCTTGGGCACCTGCACACACATGTACACATACACTCATGCAGGCAGCATAAGGAATAAAAATATCACATTTTAAACTATTAAATGTAAACTGGGAGGTGGTGGTACACGCCTTTAATCCCAGCACTTGGGAGGCAGAGGCAGGTGGATCTCTGTGAGTTCGTGGCCAGCTTGGTCTACAAAGTGATTTCCAGGAAAGGCAGGACTACACAGAGAAACCCTGTCTCAAAAAACTAAACAAACAAACAAGCAAACAAATAAATAATAAAATAAATAATGAGGGGGCTGGAGAGATGGTGTAGTGGTTAAGAGCACTGACTGCTCTTCCAGAGGACCCTGGTTCAATTCCCAGTACCCACATGGCAGCTCACCACTGTCTGTAACTCCAGTTCCTGAGACCCAACACCCATGGCAAGACACCAATGTATGTGAAATAAAAATAAAATAAAATTTAAAAAAAATAAAAATAAATAATGAAATAAATGATATTAAATGTATCTGGGTGGTGAGGGCCCATGCCTTTAATCCCAGCTCTTGGGAGGCAGAGGCAGGTAGATTTCTGAGTTCAAGGCCAGCATGGTCTATAGAGTGAGTTTCAGGCCAGTCAGGACTACACAGAAACCCTGTTTTGAAAAACAAACAAACAAACAATATATATATATATATGTTAATTATTTTCTGTTTAAACATTTGAAATGAATGCTTGATTTTTACTTGCTTGTTGTATTATTTATGTTGCCTCAGGTTTGTGGGTGTTTTTTTAATTGTTTTGTAGCTGTCATATTTTGGAACTGAGGACATTTTGTCAGGTTTCAAGCATTTTGGAGACCCTTGAAGGTCTTGCAGAGTCTATGTGCGGCTCTTTCCTCTAACACCAACCAGATAAATCAATGCTGCTTCACAAAGCTCTCTGTAAAGTTTATCGGAAGGAAAACATTGAAGTATTTTTCATGGTGGGGAGAGGTTGGGAGAAAATAAATTCCTCTCTGGATTTGGTACTATCCGAGAGCAAAATTATCCACAATTTAAAGCTCATAATTGGATTTATTTGTGATTCCAGAATGGAACACCACTTCATTCTCTAACATTGAATATTCTCTAACATTTCCAAAGGGCTGAGTAGAAGAGTTGTCTATACAGACAGCAAAGGATGAAGGAAGCCCAGATGGGTCATTTCAAAATGAGTATCCTTGTGAGATGGGGACAGAAAAGAAAGAGCAATAGGAAAATAACTGATCAATTAACATCATGCTACCTTTTTTGGAAAGCATCAATGCAAGGGAATGAGGATAGAAACTCGCCCATCTCCTGATACCTTGGAAAGCCACATAAGCAGCTTGGGTTCAGTTTGGTGGTGTGGAATGTTGGTATGAGCTGTTTGGATGGGAGCTCCACCCCTGGCACCCTGGCATCCCTATACCCAAAGAATCTGGAATGTTTGGATGGGAGCTCCACCTCAACCCTTGGCACCCTGGCATCCCTATACCCAAAGAGTCTGGAATGTTTGGATGGGAGCTCCACCCCTGGCACCCTGGCATCCCTATACCCAGAGTCTGGAATGTTTGGGTGGGAGCTCCACCTCACACAGCTCTTCCCCAAACCTGCCCCTTCAAAGCCCGATAAACACAGCTCCTCCCCCAGAGACGCTCAGGATGACTCCCACGAGGGATATATAAGCAGCATCCCTGAAAACAGATTCATGGTTCTTCCGGTCTCCATCTTGCTCCCTTCTCCTCTCTGCAGGGTGGGGAATCGCCCAGGAGCGCTTTACCCATTAAACCCGGGCTTTCCAATTTATTCTGATTCGGTTTGTTGAGACAGCAGAGAGGCCTTCAGAAGGCCTAAAACTTATCATGAGCATCCCCATCTTGAGGTTTAGTCTGTTCTGTTGGGGCATGGAGCAGAAGCCTGGTCCACAATGGTAGCTCTCCATTGTTTTCTTTTTACCTTAACCGAACTGCGAGCAATGAGCTGCAAGCTCCTCTGTGTCGTGTATGTGACCAGGCTATCCAGCCACCCTCTCCACACCGAGGCCACAAAGTTCAGGAAACATGAGCAGCATTTTGTGCTTTGAATTCGCTTCCAGGTCCATCTTCTACTCCATGTGCTAAATTTCTCTTCGCTTTATTTCTTATTATTTCAAACTTATTTTATCTCACTCAATTGTTTATCATTAAGCTTCCTCCAATCCTTTGTGGATCAAGGCAGCATCAGAATAAACCAATATATAAATAGCATTATTGTTCCTTCCCTAAGACTGCCTTTCTCTCGTTTCTCTGATGGTTCATATTAATGGCAAACTTTCTAGTAAAATGGGGCTTTGTGCTTAAGTTCCGACCATCCACCTGCTCTGTGTGCTAAGTGCTTTTACATGGGTTACTTGGTTAAGTTATCCTGAGAACTCTAGCAATCCTCCTGTTTTCAGACAGGGAAACTGAAGCTGAGCTTTCCATGACTTGCCTAAGACCACCCAGCCAATAAGAGGCAGGGCTGGAATTTGATCCTGGAGGTGGGGGGCGGGGGCCACTCCATAGCCACAGTGGAAGCCTTTACCTTTCCATAGACGCCATTTCTGGATTCTCTGCAGAGTCTGGAAAGGGGCTGGACTCTCGAAGCTGAGGCCACTGGCAGTCACAAGCCACCCAGTGGCTTCAAGGGACCGAGCATGGGCCATTTGCAAGTGCAGTACATGGTCTTTAAAAATAATTATTTTACGTATGTGCCTGAGTGTATATGTGTGTGTGTGTGTGTGTGTGTGTGTGTGTGTGTGTGTGTGTTATGTGAATGCAGCAGCCTGTGGAGGTTAGAAAGGGCATTGGATCCTTTGGAACTGGAATCATACACAATCATGAACCATCATGTGAGTGCTGGGAATCAAATTCTGGAACTCTGGGAGAGCAACAAGTGCTCTTTTTTTTTTTTTTTTTTTTTTTTTTTTTTTTCAGAGCTGAGGACCGAACCCAGGGCCTTGCATTTGCTAGGCAAGCGCTCTACCACTGAGCTAAATCCCCAACCCCGCAACATGTGCTCTTAACCACTAAGTCATCTCTTCAGCACACAGCACATGTTCTTAACATCTCACTACCTCTCTAGCCTCTCTTCTTTTTTTAACTAATTAATTTTGAGGTACTGGGGATGGAACAACCCAGGGCCTCTGGACATGGTAGACAGAGTTTCTACCATTGAGCTACACACTCTCACCTCTATCCCCTCCCATGAGCCCTCAACCCACTGCCTCTCAAATTCGTACCCTCTTTTAAAATGTTATTGTTACATATATAGACATCCCAGGCTGGCACTGAACTCACGATGTAGCCCAGGTTGGCCTGAATCTCGAGATCCTCCTGCCTCGGGCCCATAGTCGCTGGAACTACAGGTATGTGCACTGTTCCCAGTTTGGGATCTGGCTTCCCAAGGCCTCTCAATTCTGTTGCCTTCTTCTCTATCCTCAACCCAGCTTCTCATTTCAGAGTCTGGTGATCTTCAAAAGGGCCTGAAATAGCCTGTGAGCTGATCTCCCTGTATGCAGGTCTGTTTTCACACCTGGTCTGAAGCATGACCTGCCCATATCTATGAGTTCCATAGAGATGGCTTCCCAACCATAAGATAAAGCCCAGTTTCCTTTGCCATGGATTCAGGACCATTCTCAATCTGTTCTCAGTCCATCCAGATAAACTGCACCCCCCACGTGTGCCCCCAGAACAGTATACTCACTATCTATCTTGGAGACCCATGTGCCTGGGGAGCTACACACCTTTGATGTGCTGGATCAAAAACCCATCTCCGTCATGAAATGCTCTCGAAACCCTCTGATCCCCAACCAAAGCCCAGGCACACAGTGTTGCTCCTTGGACACTGGTGAATGCCCAAACAGTGATTGATTGGCTAGCACTGGACATTTTGGGGCAAGGCCTGAAATTGAGCTGCCTGAAGCACTGCTACCCCATCCCCAAATCAGGGTACCACCAATCTATTCCTTTGGGAAAATCTGACGCAAGTGCCCTTCTGGGCTGCTACACCTGTCCTTCCAGAGAGCTTTTCTGGTTTATTTTACTTTTTGTTTTTTGTGGTTGTTGGGGCTTGGAGACTTTTGGGGGAGAGGGAGAGGCCTCATGTAGCCCAGGCTGGCCTCGAACCCCTGATCCTCCTGCTTTCACCGCTGAAGTGGTTATAGGAGTGAGCAACCATGGAGATCTCCTTCTCCAGGGCTTTCAGTGAGTGGGGCTGCATCCACGGCTTTCTCACCAGGCTGACTGTGTGCAAGAACACAGTGTGCAAACGTGTGGTCGACCTGCCACACTCATGCGGCTCTCTGACTTCGGATGGTTCCTTCTACCTGAAGAACCCCTCAACGTGCCAACTCCCGTACCAGCCCTAAGGTCACTTCCTCTGAAAGCCCGCCCCCTGCTCCTCTCAGCAGCTTTAACCATTTCCTCTTCTATCTGCTGCTGGCGTGCGCTCTCCTCAAGCACAGGAACCAGGTCTCAGTTACCTCAGAGTCTCAACGCCAGGCTCCTGGTGGCTTTCACCCTCAAAGTGAGTGTGCAATACACTACAGTCAACTCCCCTCATCTCTGCTTACACTTCTTGACATTTCAGTTACATGTCATCAATTATAGTCTGATCATATTAAACAGAAAGTTCCAGAAGCAGGGTTGGGGATTTAGCTCAGTGGTAGAGCACTTGCCTAGCAAGCGCAAGGCCCTGGGTTCGATCCCCAGCTCAAAAAAAATAAAAGAGAAAGAAAGGAAGTTCCAGAAGCAATTCTTACATTATCATCATTTGTTTTTTTGAGATGGGTTTTCTCTATATCTCCCTGGCTGTCCTGGAACTTGCTCTGTAGACCAGGCTGGTCTCAAACTCAGAGATCACCTACCAGCCTCTGCCTCCCTAATGCTGAGATTGAAGGCATATCTCACCACCACCCAGCATTCTTAAGTTTTAAATAGTTTCATAATATATTGTTACAATTGCTGCTTAGTTATTAGTGTTAGCAATCTCTTACTATAAGTTAAATGTTATCATAGGTATGTATTTCTAGGAAAGTCTGTGTGTGTGTGTGTGTGTGTGTGTGTGTGTGTGTGTGTGTGTGTGTGTGTGTGTTAGCAGTGTTCATGGTCTCAAGCATCTACTGGAGTCTTGGGCAAGGGAACTTAGAGAACACTATCTATCAGTCAATCATTTAGACCCAAAGCAGCATTCCATTGTTGCTACTCAGTTCAGCACCTTCACACAGCCCCCCCCCAACCCCACTCTTGCCTCCCGCTGCAGCTACAAATCCTCAGTCTGTGCTCAGACACTCAGCCTGGCTCTCCAGGCCCCCCACTCCCATCCTAACCAAGGTTTATCTATGCCAAGATCAAAGTGGGCTTCCAAGCGTCACTCTGAAGCCTCAATGCGTCCATCTTCCCTACTCGGCGCCTCTGTCTCCTCTTCACCTGTCAAAACACTATGCATGCTTCATTTTTCTCCCCAAAGTGTCCCATCAGAAGAGGTGGCTTGGCTTTTTGCTGCTGGTGTCCAGAGTCCTTAGCCATTCCCCAGGCTGCTCAGTGTCTTGGGTTTTGTAACAGCAACATCCTGAGTGCGGGTATTTGCAGGCTCTAGCATAGGACAGTGCACACAGTCAGTGCTCAATAAATCACTGAGTGACTGGTTTAGATCATGTACACTTCACCTGCAGGTGAAGGAGCAGCAAGGCCGGCCCAGGAACCAGCAGGGAACTGCCTTCCCTTTTCCTCAATGGGAACAATTTTGCCTCAAAAACAGAGGACAGGGATTACCCCTCCTCTCCTCCCGCCACAGTCAGGAAGGCAGAGCCGTGTGACGGGGCAGTTTCTTTGGCTCCACCCTCTCTCTTTTCCCCCAAACACTGAACAGATTCCCAGCTCCCGCTGGACAGGAGTCACCTCAAACAGCACACACACGGGACACAAGGTCCCCAGCCTGGGGCACCTCTGTGCCAACATGGCCCAGACAGGTGTCTCCCTCCGCCGCATCCCTGGGTACCTCACCTCTGCCCCGCAAGCCACCCTGCTCCTCAGCCTGGTCCTGGCCTCCTTCCACTGGTCCTGCAGTACAGGTAATAGGTCTGAGCTTTAGTCTTGGCCACCTTGGCAAGGGGAGGGCAGGGCTGAGGGGGAAGGGAGGATTCCTCGCCCGGGTTGGTCCTGCACAGTGGAAAGAGGAAACAGAAGTTTCCCTGGAGGATTAGGCAGGGAGCTGGAGTGGGCGTCAGCTGGGGGTGTCTTAGGTTTGTCTGTGACACTCAATTTCTTTGCTAGGACAGCAGCAGCCCACCCTGTTGACCCTTGCCACAAAAACAAAACAAAACAAAACAAAACAAAGAAATCTGCCAATTTGACAATATCTCACTCATCACGGGACCAAACTGGTAGAAAGGGGTACGTGTGACTCCCTGTTGTTTCCAAGGATCCTCTCAGGACGGTCGGACCCTCACCTTCCCTTAGCGAGGGCAGAGGTTCCCTCTAACCCAGACTTCCTCTGCTAAGTTCAGAAGCTGGAACGCCACCCTCAGCTCTCCACCCTTCCTGAGGGTCCCCAGGGCAGACATCAGAAACTTGGGATTCTCATCCCAGGGTCTCAAGAGGCCTGGCTTTCCCAGGCTGGGCTCTGGCTTCCTCTCGGCTGCTCCTGGCGTTTACCCTGCCCCAAGCTTCCTCAGTGTGGCCCCAGTCCTGACACACAACCTCTCACCCCCAGAGTCTCCTCTTGGGACCCTCCAAAGCCACAGCCTTGACTCCTCTTTCCTCACCTCCACTGACTGGCTGTGTGATCTTGAGCAAATTACTTCACCTCTCTGTGCCCAGATTCCTTGTGTCTGACACTGGGGTAAACAGAACCGTGATTTATAAGGTTACTTATATGGAAGAAATGAGTTAATAGCTTGTAAAGAATTTACAACTTTGCAGCAAACATATAGTAAACAGAAGCAGATAAGGCTGTTCTCAACTTATCCACCACAAATAAGGGAGTTGTTTTTCTTCTGTTTACCCTGACAGTGCCATGTTGGGTTTCCCCTCTCTGCACCAGTTCCTGGCTGGTTCCTAGAAGGCCAAAGGGTGGTGATAGTCAAGTACTTGGGAATTCCCCTGGGCTATTCCATCTGAAGCACCTAAAACTGCTGATGTAGAGTGGGGTTTGACCTCTAAAAAGGATGAAAAGGACAACTTCTCAGAGCGGTGGTGGCCCACGGCTTTACTCGAGAGGCAGAGACAGGCAGATCTCTGAGTACGAGGCCAGCCTGGTCTACAGAGCGAGTTCCAAACAGCCAGGGCTACACAGAGAAACCATGTCTCAAAAATCAATAAATAAATAAGACAATTTCATAGGATTCAACCTAATCTGGCATCTAATTAAGATTTTTTTTCCATTCACTTACTCTGTCCGGAGAACATTCCCACTCTAGGTGGACAGATGAGATCAAGCCTAAGGAAGTGATCTGAAGGAAAATGCTGAAGTCCAGGGATGTTTCCAAAACAAAGCTCAACTAGGCTGTGTAAATAATTTACAACAGTAGTTAGATTGTATCAAGGTAATTATCATACTTTGGGGAGGCCACAGGGGCTGGGGACTGGGTGGCAGCAGTGTCAGTGGTTAAGCAACAGCTCTCTTGCTCCTTTACCCTGCTCTGTGTCAACAGCACCTCTGAAGGACGAGCTGACCCTCGGGCAGCGGGGCACTGACAGGTCTAAGCTCTTCTTCCCTTTTTCAAGGAAACAGCAATACTACTTCCCAAAAGGCTCTTCAAAAATCAGTCTCTTGGGCCCAGCAGGAGCTCTGTTGGAGTGAATGCCTAGCGGAAGCCCCAGTTTTAGTCCCCTGTCATCCTAGGACTTGGCAGGCAGAGGCAGGAGAATCAGTTCAAAGTCTTCCTCATCTGCATAGCAGACTCAAGGCCAGCCTGAGCTACATGAGACCCTGTACAAACAAAAACAAGGAAAAACCTGCTTTTAATCTGCCTTCCTCGATTGGTATTTGTGTGGTTAGAATTTTCTTCCATGGTAAGTGCCTTGGGTTGGACTGTGCTTCCAATAAGGTGACCACCAGCCACAGGTGACATCTGAACACACTTTAAATTATGACTAAGGTGATGAAAACCTGGACTTTTAACTTAAATTCATGTTTAAAAATCAACTTAAAGAGGCAGGCTGATCTCTGTGAGTTAAAGGCCAGCCTGGTCTACAGAGCAAGTTCCAGGACAGCCAGGGTTACACAGAGAAAGCCTGTCTCAAAAAACAAACAACAACAACAACAACAACAAAAATTAAAAGATAAGGGGGCTGGAGAGATGACTCAGCAGTTAAAAGCACTGGCTGCTCTTCCAAAGGACTCAGGTTCAATTCCCAGCACCCCCATTGCAGTTCACAACTGTCTGTAATTCTGGTTCGGTTCCATGGGATCTGACACCTGCATACAGATATATATGCAGGCAGAACACCAATGTACATTACCAAGACGGGCAGGGGGGTCGACTTAAACAGCCACCATGGCGCAGAGCTGCTGTCCTGGGTGGCACAGACACAGCTCTTCTTCCCTGAATCGAAGGTTTGTCTCTATATAACCCACCACTGCTCCACAAGCTCTTGACCGCACTTTTAGAATTTCTTCTAAAGTTTGTCACACACACACACACACACACACACCCTTCCTGGCCCTTGCTTGTCAACCAGGAGACAGTTACAAGCTCTGACTGTTCTGGAAAGCAGTAGACTTGTTCCCATGAGATGCAGTTTGTGTTAAGGACCGTGGGCCTGGGTAACTATATCACAACCATCAGAGATAAAGGACGAGGGTCAGATTCCAGTGGTTTATTTGTTCATGTGTTGGAAAGAAACTGAACCTCCTGTGAAAGAGACACTTTGGATTGTTCAGTGCTTGATTTAATTTACACTGGAATCACCATCCTATAGCTGGAGCTATCCGCCCAGGAAGCAGCCGTGGGCAGCCGGTCTTTGTTGCTGGGTTTTTTGTTGTTGTTGTTGTTGTTCTTGTTTTGTTTTGTTTTTGTTTTTGTTTTTTTCTCTGTTTTCTTTCTTTTGAGACAGGGTCTCACTATGTACCCCTGGCTGGCCTGGAACTTTATGTAGATCAGGCTGGCCACAAACTCAGAGGTCCCTCAGTTTCTTCCTCCCAAGTGCTGGGCTTAAAAGAGTGTGCCACCGTGCTCACCTGGAAAGCTTATTAAAAAACAGAAGGAGGAGGAGGAGAGGGGACTGAACAAGCATATCTGCACATTGCTGCACTACTTACAGTAGCTAAGAAATGGTCAGCCTGGACCGTCCATCAGTGGATAAATGGATGACGGGCACATGGTGCAGGTGAATGAGTTTTACTCAGACATAAGGAATAAAATGATGTCATTGGTGGGAAAATGGATGAAACTAGAAATCCTGTTAAGTGAAATGAGCCAAACCCTGAAAGACATATTTCACATATTTTATCTCATATGTGGAATCCAGATAAATATAGGGAGATTTATAAGTCTATTACATGACCGTGGAAGGGGAACTCTTCTAGTTTGCTTCTCTATTGCTGTGACAAACTCTGACCAAGAGCAACTTGAAGAGAGGAGGGATTATTTCACCTGGGTTTACAGTCCACTAGCAAGGGAAGCTGAAGCAGAAACATTGGAGCAGGAACTGAAGCAGAGGCCACGAACACTAGTCTGCTCTTCCATGGGTCATGAAGCTTGTCTTTTTATACAAACCGCGACCACCTGCTAAGGAATGGCATCTTCCACAGGGAGCTGGGCCCTCCCACACATCGGTCTATAAAACCTCCCACAGCAATCTTCAATCAAGAAAATGTCCCCACAAGCATGCCTACAGGCATCTGATGGAGGCAATTCCTCAGTTAAGGTTCCTTTTCCCAGTGACTCGACTTTATCTCAAGCTGAAGAATTGAACGGCGCAGGGATTTCTTAGAAAGAGGAAAAGGACCCGTGGGATGGAAGACAGAGCACAGGAGTTGGTAATAGGAAGGTGAATATGTGCAGAGTACATGACCTTTGTGGATGAATAATGAAACCTATTATTTTGTATGCTAATTTAAAATTTAAAAATAAAATAAACTATTCCACTTTATAAGTTTAAAGAAAGAAAGGTAGCTAGGCATGGTGGTGTACACCTTTAATCCCAGCACTCAGGAGGCAGAGGTAGGCAGATCTCTATGAGTTCAAGGCCAGCCTGGACTACAGAGCAAGTTCCAGGACAGCCAGGGATACACAGAGGAAACCCTGTCTTGAAAAACCAAACCAAAAGTGAGAATAATCCTTCATTTGGACTTCTAATAAAAATACCACTGACTGGGGGACTTTAACAGGAAGGGGTTTGCTCACCACTCTGGAGGTTGGATGTCTAGGTCAAGGTGTGGGCAGGTTTGGTCTCTCCCTCCTAGGGCTACAGATGGCCTCTGTCTCACTGTGACCAAGCACTGGTGTGTCTCTTCCCCCTTCCTGTTTTGTTCTTGTTTTTGAGACAGGGTTTCACTCTGTAGCCCAGGCTGGTCTGGAACTCACAGTGAACCACCTGCCTCTGCTTCCCGAGTGCTGGGATTTTAGGACTCTGTATAGCCTTATTTTTAGCCTTAATTATTCCTTTTGCTTGTCTCCCAACACAGCCCCGCTGGAGGGCTAGGGCTTCAGCTTCTGAGTGTGGAGAGTTCGATGCATCCCTCACCAGTCTAAACGTCGAAGAAAGTGCTACTGTCTTGCTGGCACTTCTAGAACATGTCATTATACTCACTCCTCATGCACAAAATAATTCAAACCCTCTGCCCGGGACTCACTCTGCCTTCTGCCTGACACTACCTTTTGCCTTTTTCTTGCAGAAGCCAGCAAAGGCAACTCAACCCTGAGTACACACCACCCAGACCCTGGGACTCTGGAGCAGTGTGCCAGTAAGCTTCCCCTGTCAACTGCCCTGATCCTAGAGCCATCCCTGAAGCTAGGAAGGAACCTTGGGCCCGTCTGTCCACTCATGGGTGTCAGGTGGCCAGTGGCTGCCTGGTCTTCCCAGACAATGGGGGAAGGAGGCTGTCCCAGGATGTTCACAGAGGTTAAAAACTAGCTTGGCTGTGGTCTCAATTTAGTCACATGATCTTTTGCACAGGGGGGTTTAATGGCTCATGCCCTGGCTAGCAGCCAATGTTGCCCTGAGAGCGCAGAATTTGGAGTTGAGAAGCCTACTACAAACAGCTGATCTGCCAGGCGGAGGTGACGCACGCCTTTAGTCCCAGCACTGGGGAGGCAGAGCCAGACAGACCTCTGTGAGTTTGAGGCCAGCCTGGTCTACAGAGCGAGATCCAGGAGCCAGGGCTACACAGAGAAACCCTGTCTCAAACAACAACAAAACAAAACACCAGTTGGTCCAATCTCGTCCAAAGCAGGAGCTGCTTGTGGACTCTTCCCTTATTTCTGTTCATCCTCCTAAGATGTTTCCAGGGGCAGGGTGATCAGAAAGCAAAGAGGAACTTGTATCACCAGTGTCCCATCAACAGAAAGTGTTCTTCCTCTTAACTGTTGCCCCTTTAGCCCATCTTCATCGAATGACCAACTGTCCTTACAGCTGTGCACTTGGAGAGGAGGATGAGCAACAGAAGTTAAGAGACCGAGCATACAGCTCTGGGGTCCACAGACTGGACTGTGAGCTCTGCTTCTGTCTTGTGGTCTTGGGCCAAGTACAGCTTGGGTTTCTTTTTATGAAGCATTTATAATAAATAGCTGGCCCTATCACAGGGCTGGAGTGTAGCTTAGTGGCAGAGTGCACGCTCTCAAGGCCCTGGGTCCAATCCCCAGCACCCAAACAGTGGTAATGACAGCCCCCATTACCTTGAGTGCATAAGGCAAAGACTTAGTATATGCCTAACAAGCAGCAAGTGCTTCTCAAGGTCAAGGGCAGTCTCACGTTATCATTCTTAACTAATGTGAGAGGGAGTGGGTGTGGCTGGTGTGTCACAGGCCGGTTCTTACTCTTCCCCCATCAGACGTCGACTTCTGCCCACTAGCCTCCCTGTGTTGCCGAGCTTCAGTGGATGAATATGGCTGGATTGCGGCGGCGGTTGGCTGGAGTCTCTGGTTCCTCACCCTCATCCTGCTATGTGTGGACAAGCTGATGAAGCTAACCCCAGAGGAGCCCAAGGACCTGGCAGCATGAGCACAGAGCTGTGGCCCCAACGACGGCTATTCCCACAGTGCGTGGGTAACAGAGGGAGGGCAGGGTTTTTCCTGAAGCAGGGCTTCTGTCATTTTAAAGTCATTTGCTCCTCGAGGTCTCTGGCTCCTTGACTATGGATTTGGTGCTGCCGAGCAAACCCAGGCCCTTGCCATTAAGCGCCATCACTGCACATCCACTTCAGCCCCCCCCCCCCTTTTTGAGCTGAGGATTGAACCCAGGGTCTTGTGCTTGCTAGGCAAGCGCTCTACCACTGAGCTAAATCCCCAACCCTCAGCCCCTTTTCCAAAGGGAAGAAAGCAGGCGAGACCAGAGCGGTCTCAGTGACCTCCATCTTTCAGAGTCCCTGTGGTGATGCCCCTCTTCTACCGCGAGCTTTCTTCTGGGTGCACATGAGACTTAAGGCAGTCTTTTAGTGGACAGATTTGAAAAGCAGGACATTGGCTCCACCTCCTTCAGGCAAAGGGCATAGCAATCATCTGGAAATGTGAGCCACACCCCACTCATCCTGCCTGCCCCCCACCTCCACACTCCCATCTTTCTGCACCATATCTCACATGGCTGTCCAGTCCCACCTATTTGAATTATTTATTTTCACGTGTGTGTGTGTGTGTGTGTGTGTGTGTGTGTGTGTGTGCGCGCGCGCGCGCTCACCTGAGTTCACGTGCATGTGCATGCAGTGTTCTTAGAGGTCTGATCCTCTGGAACTGGAGTTATAGATTGTTGTGAGCAGCCATGTAGGTGCTTAGACTGAACCCAGGTCTGCAGCAAGAGTAACAAGTGATCTTAACTGCTGAGCCATCTCTCCAGCCTCAAGTTCTTTTTGTTTTGTTTTGTTTTAAGAGATGGGAATTTAGTATTGTATTTAGTGTTTCTGGCCAATGTGAACAGAGATACATCACTTTACTTTAGGCATCAACTTTCTAAGCAGAGAACGCAAGAATTAGATCCAGCCAGTGGTTTAACGTTCAAGCTGAGAAAGCTCATTCAGCAGTTTGGGCTGCTGTGTGGAGGTGGTGGACATGTAGCTTTGTCCTTGCAATATGAGCAGCCTCACTCATACGTACTGTTTTGTTTTGTCTGTTTGATTTTTGTGAGTTGTTTTGGGGTTGTTTTGTTTTGTTTTGTTTTTGAGACAGAAATCCCCTGTAATTCAGGCTGGCCTTGAACTCAACATGTAACTGAAGACTAGTTTCCTGTAGCCCAGGCTAGCCTTGAATTTCTGATCCTCCTGCTTCCACCACCCTAGTCTGGGATTATAGGTATGCACCATCACACACACACACACACACACACACACACACACACACACACACACATCCTGTGTATGCAGTGCTAGGCACAGAAATGTTCCATGTCTCATTATGTTAAGGTCATGGTAGGACTGGGGAGATGTAATTGAAAGGACCACTCTGGGGCAGACTTTCCTGAAATGGGACCACCAGGACTGACCCACAGGGCAGAAGCTGCCATTCAGTTTTGAAGTGTGAAAAGAAACACTAGACTCGGGTTTCCAAGCTGAACATCATGGAGATTTACCAAAGCAGTGAGCTGAGACCCTGCCAAGTGTATTTCAGATCATTCTGACTTTATAAGACACCAGAATACATAGGTCAGGGAGGAGGAAGAGATTTCTAATGGGTCTTAAATCCTTTGAAACATCTTGAAGCCAATTTCCCAGACCTGATCTATCACTGTAAGCACTGAATCTTCTGGAAGGTGAGCATAGTCTCCCAGCATCCTCCAGTGCATTCTGAGGCAGTTTTCCAACCTATCTCTGGACAGAAGCCACTAGAAGGTTCAGGATCAACAGAAGCAATCACAGCTCTCACTCCCCAACTTTCTGAAGGCATTTTACCCCCAGAAAGAACTCTGGGGATGGGGACCAGGGGAGGTGTGGTCACTATGAACACCATGGGTGTGGTGGTACACATCTGCAGAAAAAATCCACACCTAGCAATGAGAAAGGCTGGCAAAATTTGTTATCTTCTTACCCAGAGGTGCTTCACCACACACTGAATGTCATATATACAGATAATTTTGATCTACATCTATGGGATTCCATGAAACCCCAAGATGATGTGAGCTGACCAGGTCAATTTGGTTTTATTAGATTTATTCATTTTATGAGTGTTTTGCCTGCATGCATGTCTGTGCACCATGTGCGTGCCTGGTGCCTGCAGAGGTCAGGGGATGGTGTTGAATTCCCTGGAACTGGAGTTACAGACTCCAGCTACTGGAGTTACTGGAACACTGGCTGCTCCTCCAGAGGACCCTGGTTAATTCCTAGCAGCCACATGGTGACTCAACCATCTGAAACTCCAGTTCCAGGGTATCTGACACCCTCTTCTGATGTTCATGGGCGCTATACTCATGTATACAGGCAAATCACCCCAATACATAACTGAAAAAATTTAGATCATACAGGATAACAAAGAAGAAAGACAGGATTGGGGGGATATATAAACAGTATGCAAAGTGACCACTACTCTATGCCTGTTACCATGCCATGCTGGCCCCACAAGACAACAGTACCCCTTTTAAACTGACAAGTAACTAACATGCAAATGAATATGGACCCCTTCCACCCTAGGAATCCTTTTCTTCAGCTACAGGGACAATATAGTGAGTCACAGTACAAACAAACGAAGAACAGTATTAGGGGCCATTGGGTTCTACCCTCTCCTTACCCCACCCCACCCAAGGCTACACCTCAAGAATTATGACCTGTCTCTGACGACCAGCAGATGAGTATAAAATGCCTCTTTTTTTGGTTTTTCAAGACAGGATTTCTCTGTGTAGCTTTGCACCTTTCCTGGAACTCACTTTAGAGACCAGGCTGGCCTCAAACTCACAGAGATCCGCCTGGCTCTGCCTTCTGAGTGCTGGGATTAAAGGCATGTGCCACCACCGCCCGGCTAAAATGCCCCTTAAAATGTATGTATACTCAGTGCTCACTTCCACAGCACAAACACTACAACTGAACAATACGGGGAGACTAGCATGGCCCTGTGTGAGGAAGACACACAATTGTCAAGTACTACATCTGCTCAGGGACTGCAGAATAGGGGGTGGGAAGACTGTGAGAGCCAGAACAGGAAGTCTGTGAGATCATGTTTCATAGAAACATCAGGGAAGCTACATCCAGGAAGATTCATCAATATGGCTGCCCAAATACAACCCGAACAAGGAAGACACCAACAGACATGCTACTGTGGAGGGGGAAATCCCAGGAGGCCGCAACCTGAGAAGAGGGCCTACAGGCAACTAAGGAATGGTGAGGGCTGGAGAAATGGTCATCCCCAGGGATGAGCCTCCTAATTGGTTATCCAATACCAACTGGTCAGCCCCGAAAACATACACACAAGTAACATACAAACTGAGCTGACTGTATATCTATTTTGGGATATATGTAACAATTTAAAAAGAGGCCAGGAAACAATTTATGTATAGTACACATACCCCTACTTAAGGGCTAAATAATTTCTGATCCAATAGAAAAATAATTTTGGGGCTGGAAAGATGGCTCAGTGGTTAAGAGCACTGACTGTTCTTCCAGAAGTCCTGAGTTCAATTCCTAGTACCCACATGGCAGCTCACAACCATCTGAAACTTCAAGATCCAACACCTTCACATGTGCAGGCAAAAACACCTCTGCACATAAAATGAAAATTAATAAACTATTTTTAAAAAAGGAAAAGAATTTGGGTGGTGGTGGTGCACACCTTTAACCCCAGCACTCTGGAGCTAGAGGCAAGTGGACCTCTTGAGTTTGAGGCCAGCCTGGTCTATAGACTGAGTTCCAGGACAGCCTGGGCTATACAGAGAAACTCTGTCTCGAAAAAAGGGTCAATATTTGCACTGGGGCTCTGTGATGTGGTCATGAGTCTCACTAAGTGGTTTCTTCCATTTAATATTTTTAAAATCTGGAGAAAATGGAAGTGCAGAGTTGAAAAGGGAAGGAATTATAGCTGAGCTGGGTTGCTGTGTTTCAGTGAAAATGAGCGGGTTGTTTTTCAACATTAGCTCTGTGCTGTAGCCTTAAACAGATGCCAGATCTGCTAATTTTAGCAGAATCCAAAGACGGACAAGATCGAGAACTTCTAAAGCTATAAGAGAGAGAATGTTCACTGCCTCCGTTTGGCGTCTGAGAACGACTAGCCCAGTGAAATGGCTCAGTGGGTAAAGGGGCTTGCTGCCAGGCCTGGGGATCTGAGTCCTGTCCCCAGTCCCCCCCATAGTAGAAGGACCTCTACAAACAACATCCCCACAGTCATACACAAAAGTAAGTGAAGTCTGGG